>NW_019392847.1:0-642634 GCF_000648675.2 Cimex lectularius
TATATATAAATTTATGCTATATGCTTACAAGGAAACAACATTAGTATGTTAAATGTGAATGTAATGTAATCCACCCATTGGTGACCCACATTAAGCAGCCTCTCCAACTGCATGCCATGTATGTACGCAGTTGGTTGTGAAACTAGCGATGCCCCAATCTGCCGGTGGATTGGTTGAGAAGAAAAAGTAAAAAGGTCATGGATGAGGGAGTTGAAATGAGAGATTTAGAGTGGAATTTGAGGTATCAGGATTTAGCTAGGACAGTAGCATCAGTGATTGTGCAGAGGAGTTTTGATTGGAGAGATTACATCCTGTTAAGGTTAGCCGTTCTGTAGAGTTGCAGTCTGTTAGTCCAAGAAGAGCTGTGTAAAGTTTTTTGTTGTTGTGAATAGTCTTGAAAAAAAAATGTTTGGAATTTTTTTAGTTGTATTAACTTTATGTTCACTTCCGTAATTTTAAGTTGTGTATGTGTATTCCATGTGCACATGTTGTCTACATACAGTCCCAAATATTTGACCCAGTCTGCTGCGGAAAGAGGAATTTGATTAAGATGTTTTTAAAGGGAACATAGTGGGATTTGTTTTCATTTTTATTTTACATTTATGGTTCTAATGTATGTAGATTGTCTTGGAGGAATCGAACTGCTAAGAAGGGTGAGTGCGGTACAATTGTTGAGGGAAGTTTGACACGTAAATGATGAAAAGTAATGGGCCTAGGATGCACCCTTGAGGTACACCAGAGAATGTATCAAAGAGATTAAGATTTGGTAGGTAACACGAAAGAAATGATCAGATAGGTAGGATTTTAGGATGAGATAGTATTATGTACTCAGCAGGAAGGATTTGAGTTTCAGAAGAAGACGCGTCAAGACCGATTTCAGGGTGGAACTGTTTACACTCTATGATCGTTGGGATGAATTTGATGGATTGTGGGGTGATAATTACAGAAGACAAATAATCTAATAATTTGTTTTACCCACAGTTTGTTGTTTCAACTGCTGCTGGATTTCAAGCTTAAAGCTCATCATCAGGTTGAAGGATTTACAACTTCTCTCGACATGAATTGTAAGGGTGAACCCGATCCACTGCCAACATTGTTGGTTTTTGATCCTGCTCAATTTTGAAAGCGAAAATCATGAATTACAACAAAATTAAATATTATCTTAATAAATACTGAAAGCAAATAATTTTAAATTAGTGATTAATTTGTATGCATTTTTATTAAATGAATAATAAATTAAATTGGTAATCCTTTCATTTCATAAAATTTATTATTGAGTTTACAATAATTAGTAGTATCTATCTACTATTATCTGATTATTGTAAATTCAATAAGGAATTTTATGAAATGAAAGGGTTATCGATGGAGTCCAATTATCACCACTTTGTGCCAAAATATTTCTTTATTCATTATTATTCTTATTTATTTTATTGCAGTTCAAACGGGTCAAATTACTCAAAACAGAACAGTCAATAGTGCAAGAACATACATAATAATTTAGAATTTAAAAACAACATTAGATAAAAAAAATAGATTACAAGTAGATAACAACTGCAATAGATAACATTAAAACTTGTGGCCAAAGAAAAAATCTAACACAAAAAATAAATACAAAAAATTATTTATGTATATATAAACAAATAAATAAAATAAACAAGGCTCCTTGAATCACTTTTTTAAAGCTCATAAAATCTTTTTGAAAACTGACAAGGAGTCGGAGAAAGGGTCTGTGACATCTCCATACCGATTAATGTGCCGAACTATCCACAATAGACAATATTCCAAACCATAATTAATAAAATAAATTAATTAAATCTGTCTTTTCGGGAAACACTATGTAGACTATATTTTATTTATATGGTCAGGAACACTTGAAGGTCTAAAAGAATTCCTCGAACTAATTAATTCTTTACAGCACTAATAAGAAAATTGAACACAAGTATAAGAGGTCATGTGATGCGCAACGGCTCCGTCAAACCAAAACACATGGCCCCTTGATGAGGTTTCCTTTCTTCCCCCTGGGGTGATGGCGATGGTGATGGTGATGAGGATACTAGGAAGTGAGGTTTGTGCTCCTCAGGCACTGCAGTCTTCTGGGCTGCATACCTTCCTAGTTTCCTAGTTCAGAAGTTTAGGTCATTGACTGTTGCTACTACAATTTCATTCCCTACATTTTTTCTGTATTCTAGATTAAGTCTCCATTCGAAGATGATATGGGTGGCTGTTTCCTCCTCCTCATTACATAATCTGCAGATGGGATAATCATTATGTATGCCCAAGTTAGTTGTTTTCTCAGATGCCTGTTAATAGTCCTATCACCCCTCTGAGTCTCCAACTGCAGCAGTGAGTTTGCCAGACTTGGTGAGGGTTGTTTTAGCACACGTTTATTGTTTCTAGCGCATCTAGAGTTTTTCACTTCAACTTTTGTTTTATTTGGATCCATTCCGCGATGGAGAATTCTGTATTTGTTTTTGTTATTCCAAGTATAGATTCGGAGTCCATGTATGGTCTTGCAGATCCCCCAGGGACTCGACGTGGAAACCTGTGGATCCAACAGCTTTTTTTTGGATAAAAAATCCTTCTTGAGCTGCGACTGAACTTAAGACTTCAACTCATTGTGGCAACTGTTCTATCTTCGCTTTTCTTCCGATATTTAACTGGCAGGATAAATTATTACTTTTTGTTAACAGAAACCAAGATTGTTGAGAGTAATATCAATTATGTTGTGAAATTTTTTTTTTTTACGAAGGTATCTCAACTATGAAATTTCAGAAAACGTACGCCATTTAATGTCCTTTTTAGTGGTGTAATTGCTTTTTTTAATGTGTGGTGATTAGTGACCGTTAATCGATATTTATTAAGAAATCGTGAGATGCGTTCTGGTGTGATGTAGGTTTCAGAAAAACATTTTCTTTATCGTGCCAACGTTTCGATCTTTATTGAGATCATCTTCAGGGNAGATGATCTCAATAAAGATCGAAACGTTGGCACGATAAAGAAAATGTTTTTCTGAAACCTCCATCACACCAGACCGCATCTCACGATTTCTAAATAAATAGCTGTTTTAAATTTATTTTTTCAAAATGAAGAATTTGACGATGGAAAGGAAAAAACCGTGATTGACGGATTGGCAGGGTGGAAAGGTTAATAATTTTTGTTAACAGAAACCAAGATTTTTTTAATCTTTTTTATTTTATTATTATCAAGTTTTTTAATTGCTGGCGTAATATTTACTTAATTAATTTTACCAAAAGAAAGAATATAGTGTATTTTGTATTGTTGAGAGTAATATCAATTATGTTGCGAAAACTTATTTTTTTTACGAAGGTATCTCAACTACGAGGTTACATGAACCTTCGGGGTGCCGGTGTGTTTGAAAAAAAAAGCTCATTTGAAAGAATGTCGGGTTCGAATGCAGGGCCGCTGGATCACGCGAACCTCGAACCCGACATACAAATGGGCTTTTTTTTCTCAAAAATATCGGCACCCCGAGGGTTCGTATAAACTTGTAGTTGAAATGCCGTCGTAAAAAAATAAAATAAATAAATAAACTAAGAATAAATAAATAAATATGGTTGTTTAACTTTTTAGCCTTAAAGCCATCCAAATATAAACAACCTTATTGTAATAGACGTATATAGAAAACCCACAACGACAGACACGATACCAGTAGATGATAGGACTTCTCACCCATGGACCTAAAAAGCTGCTAGTTTCATTTGGTTCATAGACCGCCACTAACACCTGATAATTGGAAAAAGGAATTACAAACAAAACCTAGGCTAAAAACATTGTATATCAAGAAATATTTATTGATAGGTTGCTAGTAAAAAGAATAAAAAAAGTTAACTTTAAAAGAAGCAATAATGGGACTCAGCCACCCCACCAAAAATGAGCCATCAACTTTTCGTTGCTTGACATACATTGGTGAAAAACGAAGTTTTAGAGTAGTAGCTTTTTGAGGTAAGTGTTTACTTAGAAACATTCTCTCAAAACCTAAAGACGAGGTTGACAACTTGTCAAAAAGCGGGGTTTACCAAATTAATTGTAATGATTGCGAAATTAACTATATAGGACAAAACTGCATTGAAATTATAACGAGATTTAAAGAACACTTGCAACAAATTTTCTGAAATTAAGAACTAAATGAAACAAAACACAATTTCAATTTAAATTTAAATACACCGTTTCAACAAAGGGAGAGAACTAGATTGGATTGAGAAATTTGAAATTAAAAAAATGTAAAATTAAACACGGAGATAAATGCATAAACATATGTACCTAAATAATCTTTGACGTACAAATTAATCAAATTAATTGATTTAATTTTTATTATTAATTTATTAATGTATTGTAAATTTAGATTTTAATTTTATTTTTATTAAATTCACTAGTTTTCGTGGTCCACTTGACCAATTAATATCTTTCAATTAATTAGGTTTTTAGTTGAGATAAAAAGTCAGTGACACGAGCGGGATTCGAACCCACGATCTTCGGCTAGATACGCCGCTGGTCTACCACTTGAGCTATCGTGACCTCGATCCTCTCGGACACTACTTCCCATCTCAACCTCACCTTTTGAATTTTCCCTCCTTTTTGCCATTTTTCAAGTTAGGAAGTTAGTGACCGAGTGGATCGAAGTCACGATAGCTCAAGTGGTAGAGTAGCGGCGTATCTAGCCGAAGGTCGTGGGTTCGAATCGCCCGAAGCTCGTGGTACTAGCTTTTTTCATTTCAACCAATTAAGTTTCCTGCCTAGTAGGTGAGTTAGCCAGGGTTGTAGAGTCACATGGTTTTAATAATAAGAAACGTAAAATAATAGTATCCAGTAATCTTCGGCGTATCTAGCCGAAGGTCGTGGGTTCGAATCCCGCTCGTGTCACTGACTTTTTTATCTCAACTAAAAACCTTAATTAATTGAAAGATATTAATTGGTCAAGAAGACTACGAAAACTAGTGAATTTAAATACACAGTTTCAACAAAGGAGGGAACTAGATTGGTTTGAGTAATTTGAAATTAAAAAAATGTAAAATTAAACACATAAATAAAATAATAGATTTTGATTTACCGTTTGTTTTAAATATGTGCCTAAATAATATTTGACGTACAAATTAACCAAATTAATTGATTTAATTTTTATTATTAATTTATTAATCTACTATAAATTCAGATTTAATTTAATTTTATTAATTAATTAGTAAAATATATACAAATTAATCACTAATTTAAAATTATTTTCTTACAGTGTTTATTAGGGTAATATTTAGTTGTGTTGTAATTCAAGTTTTTCGCACTTACAAAATTGAGCGGCAATAAAAACCAGCTTCTCATTGGAACAGGGGTTCACCACAGTAATTCATATCAAGAGACGTGCTTGTAACTCTTTCAAACTGATGATGAGCTTTAAGCTTGAAACCCGGATAGTTGAAAAACAAACTGTGAGTAAGAACTATCCTTCGAAGAGATTAAATAACATACCCCAAAAAATGGTTTCCCAAGTACTTTATGATGATAGATAGGAGACTTATAGGACAGTACGAAAAAACATTGTCAGTTTGTTTGCGAGGTTTGTTGTTCGATGAGAATTTCCATGGGGTGGGGAAGTGGATGGTTCCTGAAGAAGAATCTGAAGAACTGTAGAGTTTTTAGATCATAGTACGCACTCTTGTTTCTGAGAATGTTGAGGGTGAGGTTGTTTTACCAGGTGTTAATTTTTTGTTTAATTCAGCATAAATATAAATAAACAATATTATTTTATTGTGAGATTCCTCTGTACGATTTGCGCCTCGATGAGCTGACAGACTTCTTCCATTATTGTACAATCTGCGTTCTGTCAGAGAGGACAACCTAGCGAGGACAGACAGGCCAAAATGATCGGTAACGATCAAATTACAAATTAGGCAAAATACGAACAAACACTAAACATATTTCAAATTTCCTATAACCCGGAGGTACTAGAACAGCGGATCTGTTCCTCAAGAATATGCATAGATCCAACGATGTACCAAAATATTGTCTATACAGGGAGTTCGGCTATTCGTGCTACAAATTTTGCCAGTAGATTCTACATTCAAAATGGAACCCAAAAGTCCTAATCAACTACAGTCCGAATCTCAACAGTTACGGAGTTATTCCCATTTTTTCTGATTTCACGAAATTGTTTCAAATAAACAATGGGAACTCTAAAACTAAAAGAGTATAGACAAATCCGTTGATACAATTGAAAATACGTGAAATTTCAAATAAGATGTAAACAATACTAAACTTGTAAACGTTGGTGAAATAAGCGTTTTAGTACCAGAACTTTGAAAATATATATTTTTTTTTTCAAAGTGGAAAAACTTACTATAGTGATTCTAAACTACTATTTCCAAACCTAGAGACTAGCAAATTTCAGACAACGTACTCCATTTAATATCATTTTTAGTGGTGTAATTGCTTTTTTAATTTAATTTCTTTTTTTTTCAAAATGAAGAATTTGATGAAGGAAAGGAAAAAATCGTGATTGACGGATTGTTAAGGTGGAAAGGTTAATAACAATAACAAATAAAAAATACTTAAGGAAATTTTGAATTAACAATAGTGCGAATGTTTACTTATTTACTAATACGTCTGCAACTTTAAAGGATAATTTTTTTTTCACCTTACTAATCCGTCAATCACGGTTTTTCCTTTCCTTCATCAAATTCTTCATTTTGAAAAAAAGAAATTAAAAACAATTACACCACTAAAAAGGATATTAAATCGAGTACGATTTCTGAAATTTGCTTGTCTTAAGTTTGGAAATAGTAGGTTAGAATCACCATAGTAAGTTTTTCCACTTCTAAAAAAATAATTATTTTTCAAAGTTCTGGCTACTAAAACGCCTATTTCACCAACGTTTACAAGTTTAGTATTGATCATATTTTATTGGAAATTTAACTTAGTTTCAACGGCATCAACGGATTTGTCCAAATCCTTTGAGTTTTGAAGTTATGATTGTTTATTTGAAGCGCTGTCGTGAAATCTTAAAAAATCAGAAAAAGGGGAATAACTCCGAAACTGTTGAGATTCAGACCATAGTGAATTAGTATTTTTTGATCCCATTTTGAATGTAGAATCTATTGGCAAAGTTTGTAACACGAGTAACAGGACATCCTGTGTACACGTCAAGCCTTCTACAGTTGAAAATATGCTCGTCTTTTGCATAACAATCTTGTGTCACGTATGAGCAGTGTTTTTAGTTCTCCGTGCACCAGGAAAAGTAATCATTTTACTTTTGTATGTACTTTTATAAATAGATATGGTTTTAATCGTATACCAACCATCGTATTAAAAATAATATTTTCATCTATTAAGAATTTAGCAAAAACGCGCAATTTTTCTCTACAAAAAGAAAAAAAAACATGCCATACAAAATAGACGATTACATTTGATAAGATAATTACAATAAATTGACAATGAAACAATTCACGACAACTTTATTTTCCTGATTTTCCTATTTACTTTTTTTTTAAAATACTTTTTGTTTCTTTTTAAAGTTAGCAAAGTTCAGGTGTCGATATTGAATAAAGCTTGTGCAGCGTTTTTTCAATCTGAATATTATGTTCACTCAGCCTTTTAATAGTCTCTTCATTTTCCTTTTTCTGGTTCTCCATGTCCATTATTGGATCTCCGGTCACTGAAATATTGAAGTTTACAGAAATATTAATGGAAAATTTAAGCTGTCCAATCTAAGCTTACGTTCGATTTCACTTCTTGGTCCACAAGCAATCTGAGTTTTCAATAGCTCAATTGTTCTTAGAAGCGCTTCTTCATTTTGTTCTTTTTCGTTGATCTTTAAATGCATAGGTAGAGAGAAAAAAAGTTAAGTTTTAATTTAAACAAAAAATTATGAAAGGTATTGGTCGAGATAAAATGTCAGTGTCACGAGTGGGATTCGAACCCACGATCTTCGGCTAGATACGCCGCTGCTCTACCATTTGAGCTATCGTGACTTGGATCCGCTCGGGCACCAACCTCCCATCTCAACCTCACCTCTCGAATTTTCCCTCCTTTTTGCCATTTTTCAATTTATTCAATTTATTTAGCCGAAGATCGTGGGTTCGAATCCCACTCGAGACACAATTTTTTATCTCGACCAATACCTTTCATAAATATTCAATTGAAAAATGTTATTTGGACAATCGGACCACGAACTGTAATGGATTAAAAAAAAATTGATTTACCAGGTCTTCCTGTTTTCGAATGGCATCTTTAAGGGTTTCATAATTTCTCCATATAACTGCACCGTGATTCTGCTCCTTGAGTATTTCTAGTTTATAAGTTTCTTCTCTCTTAGCAGAATTGTCCAATTCCATGTGGAGTGCTTCAATTTTTTGCTGTAAGCTATTTATTATTCCTTCCTGGCTGTCTATCTTATTCTGGAGTTCAAACGACTTGGACGTCTGCGCTGTTGTTTGCCTAATATAAAAAAACAAACAACAACAAAGATAATTATTTATTTATAATTCGCTGAATATATCTTTACAATAAACTTACTCGTCCAAGACTGCTTTCATTTTTTCTATTTCTTCAATTTTAATTTTCACTTCATTGTTCACATCGATAAATCTTTCTTTCTCTTTGATTGATGATTGCTTACAGTCGATTAACTCCTTCTTCAAAGATTGCATCATGCTTTCTGTAAAAGCTAATTTTTCTTGACTGCTGGATTATCAATTTATACATTTTTTTAACACTTCACCTAATTCTGCACATTTCTTTTCAAGAGCATCAATTTGGCTGTTCTTCCCTTTCATTTTTAGCGTCAGCTCTGACACTTTTTTGATGTAGTTCGCTTTCGATTCATAGGCTGGAAAAAGTTTGGGAAATGAATTAATAATTTAGTTAAAAAACTTTTTAAAAATTAACAATTTTCGTGGTCCGCTTGACCAATTAATATCTTTCAATTAATTAAGGTTTTTAGTTGAGATAAAAAAGTCAGTGGCACAAGCGGGATTCGAACCCACGGACACTAACTTCCTAACTTGAAAAATGGCAAAAAGGAGGGAAAATTCAAAAGGTGGGGTTGAGATGGGAAGCTAATGGCCGAATGGATCGAAGTCACGATAGCTCAAATGGTAGAGCGGCGGCGTATCTAGCCGAAGATCGTGGGTTCGAATCCCGCTCGTGACACTGACTTTTTCTATCTCAACTAAAAACCTTAATTAATTGAAAGTTTTTAAAAATGTTTTAATTTGGCAGAAATTTGTTGAAAATAAGTTATTTGATTCAAACGTATATCGATTAGTGATTGATCATATTCCCATTTTTTAAAGTATAAATGAATTTTGCATTAAAAAAATTAAATCTGTGATTATGCTTTCATTTACTTGCTTATGTTTAGACGATGAATAAAAGGCCAGTAGCAATGTTAAATGGATAGAGCTAGATTCATATCTTTGATAGATGATTTGTAAAAAAATTGTATTTTTGATTTTCAAAACGTATAAAATCAGTAAACACCTTTATCAATGTCTGTCCTCAATTTATTTTTCTCTTCTTCTAGGGCTTTGAGTCGGTCCTCGTAGTCTGTAGTTTCCTGCTTTATTTGTTTTATACGTGAATGAGCTTTCTTGCTTTGGTAGCTGGACTGCCAGGACAGATTGCCGAGAAGATCTATGTCATTGAGGAGAGCGTCGCACCATTTCGACACCGCGCACCACTGCGTGATGTAAAATAAGTCGTTGGTCATGCTCTTTCTGTAAACAACTGGCTACTGACCATCATTTAGCCCTCTTGCGAAAACCTCGACCTGACTCGGTCTACCTGACTTCCAGGATTTGACTCCCCTTGATGTGCAGGTTCGTGCAAATCTTCTCCATTAGCTCGACCAGCCTGGTGATGGCGTCTTGCGCTAGGGTGCAGTTCTCGCAGGCCGTCAAGCTCTTGATGTCCGTCTGGCAGGTCTTTGAGTCTTTTGCGGGAATGTTAGTTGGTTGAATAGTAGCCGTCTGGAACACCACTGGCATTAGGATGAATTCATACGATAAAAGAATCTGTACTCACCCCTCTGTAGAGTTCATCGTTGACGAATCTCGCTCTAGACCACAGCATCCAAACGAGTGCAGGGAGTGTAACTCTTTTGCTAGCGATGGCCAAATCAGATGCTCTAAAAGCTTCCATTACCATGGGCATCTGATTGAAGTAGCTTACGATAAGTCTCAAATATAAATGGAGTCTGAAATGATTTAAAGTTTGTACATTAAAAATTCAGCCAAATAATCCTTCTTATTCTAACACACATACATACACTCACACACAACCACACACACAATTTTACTGTTTACTAAGTGTAGTTAGTAAGATTAAGGTTAGAAGGACCTTGTGGACCGTGACCAATAATTATGCAATCTCCATTATTGTTTAGAGCTCTGTTAACTTTAAAAAAGACTTTTTATCTGATCACAAAGATTTGTTAACAGGTCCTTGGTATATCCTTCAGGCCTTGACTCTTCTTCTCCCAGGAGTAGGAACTGCATAGGCTTTCAGACCAACAGATGACATGTTCTGTTGCAATATTCACAGGCTTCTTTCTGCTCTGAATCTATACATATTCGTCCAGGGTCTGCAGTGTCCACTACTATAATTCTAGTCCTTTCACGTCCTAGGTTTAGTAGTTCTGCTGCTAGCTTCTGTGATGGTTCTTTAATAAAGTTTTTATGAAATATACTCCCAATAATTAGAGGGCTTATTTTTAACCCATTGTTTGATGGATCCGTTTTTTGATATGCCGTAAAAGGGTTCAGGGCTGATAGGTGTCCTCATTGAGCTTTCCATCGGCAATTTATCGGCTTACTCGTTGCTCCTCTGCCCTATTGCCCTGGTACCAAAGCAAAGGTAGAAATGATAAATGATGGAGTGAGTGTGGTGTTCAATCCTTTTTAAAAAGGTAGTTCTTACTCACAGTAAGTTGTTTTGCAACGTCCGGATTTCGAGCCTTTTAGCTCATCATCAGGTTGTAGGACTTCTACAACCACGTCTCACGACATGAATTGCCAAAGTGAACCCGCTGATACCTCCGCCAACGCGACGTTCCAATTAGCAGCTGATTTTTTTAATGGCGCTNAAATTTGAAATTAAAAAATGTAAAATTGAACATGGTGATAAATGCATTAATAATATAACAGATTTTGATCTACCTCCTATTTTAAATATGCACATAAAAAAAAAAATATCCAAATAATTAAACTAATTATTTTAGTTGTTATTATTTTTATAGTAATTTAATAATATTAAGTATTTACTAGTATAATATTTATTTGTTATAATTTCCGCGTTTCGCACGTTCAAATTGAGCGCCATTAAAAAAATCAGCTGCTAATTGGAACGTCGCGTTGGCGGAGGTATCAGCGGGTTCACTTTGGCAATTCATGTCGTGAGACGTGGTTGTAGAAGTCTTTCAACCTGATGATGAGCTAAAGGCTCGAAATCCGGATCGTTGCAAAACAACTTACTGTGAGTAGGAACTACCTTTTTAAAAAGGATTAAAGCTAAGGTAATTTTATTATTCTCCCCTATGTCTGATAATTCCTCGACCCAGTCTCAAACGGCTCTGGCTTTCCCACCGAGGAGGTAGTTTTCTTTTCTGCCGCCTGGCTGTCTGATTACAAGCCTAATCTTTCGTTGGTAATACGCAGCTTTTTTACCTTTCTAGCACTGTGTACAATGGCCACAGTTCCGCTTGATATACAGCGTCACACTGCCCAAGGCTTTTGAATTCAAGTCCTTGGATTATTTCTCTAGAAACCAGCTCCTGTTCGTATCGTGGTATGTTCTGAGCCATCTGTACACCAGATATGATCGGCATTAACTGGAATCCCTTTCTCACAGTTTGCTCAATCGGGTATTTTAATTTGAACTTTCTGATCAAAACTGAATTTTAGGTTGGCGTCAACAGGCATCTCAAAAACCTTGTCTTTCTATAGTTCCATCCAATGCTTTAAATGCATCTTTTATGCGGGTATGCTATTTGGGTTTGTAACTAAAGATTATTGTTAGAATGTTCTTCTAAACTATTCATTTCATAATTACTTATATTTGTTAAAAGTGGACTGGAACCATTGTTGATTGTGATAAGGTATCGTCAATCCTTTCATTAAAAAAGTGTCTAACGCTATATTATATCAATTCTTTCTACGTTATTTCTTTTGCATATGTAATCACTTGAGACACAATAATTTTAAGGAGAAATTTAAATTAAAATTTAAATTAAACAAAATGCCGTTGAGGTATTTTTCGATTGTATGACAAAAAGTTTTAAAACTTTTTTTTTAAATGTTACTTTTTTTTAAATGTTTTAATGTTATGTTGGGTGCTCCTGTGTCATAGCACATACAAGAATTTCTATAAACTTTTTTACCAAAGATTAATCCAGAGAGATTCTTACCTGACTGTGAAATCGGCGAAAGAAACAATTTTCTCCTAGGGATTAATTGTTACAGTTTTTTCGTTAAACTGGCCTAGTTTCTATATTTTCAAAGTATGTCATTTTTAATCTTTTAGGACTAAAGGCAGCCTTTAGATCCTAAGGTAACCTGACAGTTGTAACCCTTAAATACGAATGTATAAATTAATTAGAGAGAAAAAACAATAGCCATTAGTCAGACAAATATGCTTTTTTCCAGATCTCTTTTCCAATTACGACAAATTGACTGACAAATCGAAACAAGGCGGACTTTAGGAAGGATACTAATATCAATATTTTTGGCTGATTGGCTATGAATAATTAAATGTTTAATCTCTTAAACGTTTCATTTTTATTACAGTGCCGTACAACGAAACAGGCAGGCAACTAGAAAAATTCATTCCCGTTTTTCAGATGTTATTGTTTTAATACCGTTAATCAACGTTGATATGTACATAGGATTAAATGATAACATCACGTAATACATGATTAATGCGTCAGTTCATAAAGAAAAAGTGTCTTGAATAGTTCACTACAGATTTCAAATTTTTTTTCTCATAACCTCATAACCTTCAAAACCATCATAATTCGTGCGTGCTTATTGTACTGTAGCAGGGCACTAGGGCGGCTAAGGTAGTGGTAAAATTTGCACTGCGTCTCGTGTTGAATGATAAGTGAGTTCAAAAAATTTGTTTCTGGGAACGAAAGGGTTAAAGATGAACAACGGTCCGGTAGTCATTCGGTCTTGAACGACGACGAATTGAGGTTTGTTGATTATGGTCGAACATTTCTGGAGCTTGCCAAAGAATTCAACGTAAGCGATGAAAACATTAGTTCGAGCTTACATCGACCAGGGAAAACGTGGGATCTAAGCAAATTGGTTCCTTATAAATTGACCGGGTTCAACGTCTAAACATTTGCCTTTCATTACTTTCACGGCACAAAGTAGAGGCGCTTTGCGTCCCGATTGTCGCATGCGACGAAAAGTGGATCCTGTAGAGTAACACTCAAATGACTCTCTCATCGTGATGCTTTGTGTTTGGTTGAGTAAGGCACAGTGCACTCCAACGTGGCCAGATTATCACTGCAGAAATCAATTTAAGCCGAGTATCTCTTTCCCTGGCCCATAAACAAACTGCTCTCATGAACAGAAAAGGCGTAAGTGGAGGTGTTAATGATGCTTGGTTGGGAAGTCCTATCACACCCTCGGTACTATGGGCCCATCTGACTTTCACCTTTTTTTAGCAATCGAATTCGATATTCCCAAATAGCTGGAAATGAGCTGAATTTATTTTTTGAAGCCCCGGAACCCAAACTTTTATAAGATGTTGGGAGAAGGCGATGCCGATGGAGACGAAGTCCCCGGGTAAAATATATGTAAACTAATTTTAATTGTTATTATTAAATCCTTTAAACCCGAGCGAACTTTTCTGGTTGCCTGGTATCACAAAATTTCCCTGTTAGTTGTCTTATTGATTTCGGATTGTATATTGCAGATATTATCGTCAGTTTGTTAGAAAAATTGACTGAGAAAGCGAAACAATGCGGACCCGTAGGATGTATACGAATATCACAGTTTTTGCTTATTGATTATAAATAATTGAATGTTTAATTTTTATATATGCCTTACAATATAACACAAAATTTTCTTATTAATTTGTATTATTGCCAATAATATCAGTCGTTTATTTGACTTTTCTGCATCACTGGGCACTTTTAAAAATCTAAATTTACAATAATAAAGCGAAAAATGCTTTAATGGTTGTGATAAGAGAAAAGAGTGTTAGATTGGTGATACATTCACAGTAAAATGGAATCGACATGCTCTCTACGATTCGTTCTGTTTGTCCCTTTTTCGGTTGAATCATACGTTTTAGCCTTATCTATTCGCTTTTACCTTAAAATGAAGTTAGTTTATGAACATCATACACACATGATGATAAAGCAAAAAAAATCTGCCATGGTATAAGTGACATTTCAGCAACTTTAAAACAATAACACATGACAATATCTGCGATTGACAGGTTTCAATCCGGAGTGACGAGGGCATCGATGTGTAACAATCGGTGAAACCCCAAATGTCACATCTTACAGGAGATTCCGTGCAATCCCACTTCCAGACCTACACTGTTAGAAATTAATGCTTTCGCCTAATCACTGTGTTCAATAGATGCGACCAACCTCAAATAAATATTTATAACGTGTTATAACGTGAAATCTAAGGACTCTGTTTTAAAAACGTTGTATGCAATTAAATCCATTAGAGTTCGTGATCCAATTGACCAATAACTTTTTTCAATTAATTAATCTTTGTGTAAGGTATTGGTTGAGATAAAAAAGTCAGTGACACGAGCGGGATTCGAACCCACGACCTTGGCTGCGCCGCTGCTCTACCAGTTGAGCTATCGTGACTTCGATCCACTCGGGCACTAACTCTCCATCTCAACCCACCTTTCGAATTTTCCCTCCTTTTTGCCATTTTTCATACATAGTTTTATCTCAACCAATTCCTTACATAAAGATTATTTAATTGAAAAAAGTTATTTGATCAATCGGACCACGAACTCTAATGGATTTAATAAGTCAAAATAAAGTTTTAGTTAACAATGTATATGTACAGGGTGTTCCGTGAACAGAGGTCAATACATCAGCAGATCCTACATGCAAATTGTACTGAAAAGTCGCTTCTGTCCAAAGTCTGATTCTTAATATTTATATTCGATATATTTTCACTTTTCAGCTTAGTTCGACCTTTCCCAAATATATCCCGTTAAGTCCAACGTATCTAACAAAATATCGATGAAAAGCGCATTAAACCCCCTATGAGATTGATTTGTTGTTTTTTTATTGTGACTTTTAGCAAAGAAAATACAAAATTACTTCGAATATAAACTTTTACGAATTTTTAAAGTTTTTGCCTAAAGTTTAAGCAAGATTTTCTTGAACTGCAAATACTGTCAGCTTTGGTGCTTATAGAAAAGTCTACTAATGAGCTCTAAACACAAATTTCCCAAAGGCCCATTAGCACCAATGTCAAATTAACGTTTAATCGGTAAAAGTTTGATTATTTGGTTACAAATGGTTTAATTAAGATTTGCAAGTTATATTACTAAAATATACAAGGTGAAAAAAAGCCTCTTTGGTACAAAACTGAAAACAAAAAATTCAAAAATTTAATTAAATGGTCGCCTTCTTGAAGAACGTAAGCTGGACCTGACAGATTTTGAACAGTTTTTTTTTCGTTTTACATTGGTGATAACTGATCTGTGAGGAATTAAGTACAATACATGTCTTTCAGCGATTTAAAAGGCGTAACTTATCTGTTTACTCCATATCCATCAGTATTTACAGAAACCAGAAAATCTTACTTAAACTTTAGTCAAGAACTTTGGAAACTCGTAAAAGTTTTGTCTTCTTAGTGATTTTGGATTTTGTTTGGTTAAAATTAAGAAAAAAAAACACAAATGATTCTCATAAGGAATGCTCTTTCCGTTGGTGAAAATTAATGCACCGTAAGATTAACATTTTATGAGGTACGGGGCACTTTAGAGAATAAATTCACTAGTTTTCGTGGTCCGGTTGACCAATTAATATCTTTCAATTAATTAAGGTTTGTAATTGAGATAAAAAGTCAGTGTCACGAGCGGGATTCGAACCCACGATTTCCACTACTCTACCACTTGAGCTATCGTGACCTCCATCCACTCGGACACCAACCTCCCATCTCAACCCCACCTTTTGAATCTTCCCTCCTTTTTGCCATTTTTCATGTAGTATACTTCACTAAAGCTCTCCGTGGACATTTCATTTGTCGCCGAAAAACAAATAGATTACACGACATTTGAAAAATGGCGAAAAGGAGGGAAAAATCGAAAGGTAGGTTGAGATGGGAAGTTGGTGTCCAAGTGGATCGAAGTCACGATATCTCAAGTGGTAGAGCAGCGGCGTATTTAGCCGAAGGTCATGGGTTCGAATCCCCCACGTGACACTGACTTTTTTATCTCAACCAATACCTTACATAAAGATGTATACAATTTTATTGCATTCATGCTAATCGGCAGAAACCGTTCAGTTCCTCATTGTGAATGGCGCAATGGTGAAACACCTTTGAGAAGTTCAAAAACTTCTTCCAGTTTTTGTTGGATTGGCGAGAGAAGGACCCGAATAACTGACCCAATGCCGATTCAGCATGAATTTACCGACTCGCAGACCAACACGCAGCATCAAATCCAATTTTATTGCAATATTATCATTGAGAAAAGTGAATTGGTCTATTTTAAATAACATGTTCATCCCACTGAACATTTAGCATTTATTAGTTTGATGATTAATGATCAATGATGTAAACGAAAAAGGCAACACACTAATAAAATCGATCAAAGACGAGAATTCAAGATTAAAAAACTCAGGGCTACTAAAAATTTAATGTAATGAAAATTGTAATTATATTTAGATGTTTAAAAAAATACTCAAGAGTTATAGTAATGATATTAAAAACAAAAACGCTATCACAACAACTTTGGACTTTTTGTAAAAATGTGGAACCAAGTTTTTCAAGAATTACAGACAGTCCAGCTATCGTTGGGACTTATGTGGCTTAACTCGAGTGTTGTTATCATAACAATAAATTCAGTTAAAAAAAAATTATTATGTATAATATTTTATGTTTAGACGTAATATTGTAACTGTGATTTTAAAGAAGTCCATTTGTTTCTGTCGTATGCATTATAAATAATGTACAAAATTCCTGTCCCAATTTATTAAATATACAGTGTGTATAAACTTCTATAGTCCTCCTTTTCGGAAAGGATTAACTTTAGCAAAAAATTGTCTTATACAAACCTCAAGTTAATTTTGGCTAGGAATCTCGTAGTGGTAAAAAATTTAAAATGACTTTCTCATCTAGCTGGGAAGTGACAATAACTTTGTTATTTTAAATGAGAAGCCCATATTCTTATTGTTCGATTCGATTATTTTATGCCACTTTTACTGAAAGAAAAATTTTGATAGGATCAACTGAGTTATGCCCGACGAAAGACGCGGTTTGCTTTTTGTAAGATGGCCCACCCCCTTTATTTCGAAAACGATTAACTTTTTCATCATTATTTGTACTATGTATACGTTTTATACTGTATATTATATTATTTTTTTCTACCGTTCTATTATGTATTATATTACCAAATTATTGTTCTGCCGCTCAGAGAGCTTTTTTAGATATTTGTTATTAGTTTATGTTATCCTTAAGGGAACCTGTTCGCAGGACATAATAAAGATTCTCTCTCACTCACTCACTCTCTCTCTCTCTCTCTCTCTCTCTCTCTTTCCCTCTCCATATCCCTCCCTCCCACCACCTCTTTCTCCAAATCTCCAAATATTTTAAAAAAATATTTAAGGTATCATAAAATACATCGTTCTATTTCTCTCTCTGTCACTCTCTCTCTCTCTCTCTCTCTCTCTCTTTCACCCTCTCTCTCTCTCCCCCCCGCCCCCTCTGCCTCTTTCTCCAAATCTCCAAATGTTAAAAAAAATATTTAAGCGATCATCAAATACTTCACTTTCTACTCAATCTCTCTCTCCCTCCCTCTCCCTCTTACTCTCAATCTCCAAATGTTAAAAAAAATATTTAAGCTATTATCAAATACTTCACTTTCTATTCTCTCTCTCTCTCTCTCTCATCCTCTTTCCCCACCTCTCTCTCTCTCCAAATAATTTAAAAATATTTAAACTTTTTGTAATGAGTCTCTCTCTCTCTCTCTCCTTTCAATTTTTTAATTGTTTAAATAAATGATATTCATTCATTCATTTTCTCTGTCTCTCTCTCTATCTCTCTTCTCACTCATCCTCTTTCCCTCTCTCTCTCTCTCCAAATAATTTAAAAATATTTAAGCTTTTTCTAATGAGTCTCTCTCTCTCCTTCATTTTTTTAATTGTTTAAATAAAATGATATTCATTCATTTTCTCTTTCACTCTCTCTCTCCCTCTCTCTCACTCTCTCTCTCTCTCTCTCTCCCCCCTCTTTCCCCAGATAATATATTAAAATTTAGTTATTTGCAAATACCTCTCTTTCTACTCTCTCTTTCCTTTAAAAAAAAAAAATTTGGTAAGGATTTTTTAAATAAAACGATATTGATTCAGACTCTCTCTCCCTATTCTCTCTCCAAATAATTCTAATATTTTATTATATAAATATATTATTTATCAATTTGTCTCTTTCTCCTTCACACATAGAAAAAAAATTCTAATTTAGAAATTATATTTTTGTTAAAAAATGTACTGGTTTTGTTTGATCTGATTGTAATTACAATTTTTATTTTCATTGCGCCAGATTTAAAAATTATAGATATTCATCCTTTAAGTGGGTAGGTAGTTTTAATTTTATTGAACTGATGAATGGGATACATTCGTTGAAAAGCTTTGTTAAGGATCTGAGAATTGAGTTTGCTTTCTAATCGACCTTAGCCCTGATCGTCTTTTAATATAAATAAAATCGGCGTTGATAAGCTTCTTAAAGAATTTCTAAGTGATAAATTGTTTTGGAATCATCTGTGGATGTTCGCTTGGGAAAAGGTTGACCACTCCAGTGTGAAGGACGTCGAGTTATATCCGCGGGGGCGGATTAAGGCCTTTTAAACGCAATTATTGAAAATCGGCCTTTTGCAAATGCTTTCTACATCCAAAGAAGTTCCAGTGAGTTTTGTTCTAATCTCAAGCTTATATTCTTAATTTATCTTCGGTAAAATGAATGAAAAATAGTTAAAGAGGGCCTAAAACCTCAGAACACGGATGTACTGAACGATTGGAACAAAAGAAAATTATGTAAATAAAAATATATTAAGTAGATGACATTTTTAAACTCAACATGTGTTTTTATTTTAACAAACATATTTGAACATCAGTATGGTTTCAGAAAAAATGTTCAAAATTCTAAATTGTTAAATATGAACAACCGAGTAAGTAAAACGCTAAGAGCGAATACTACAGGTGCAAGAAATGCAAAACACACCAAGTGCCATTTGCAGTAGGTATGTCTGACAAGCTTAATAGTTAAATATTATAGAAAAGTATAAATGATTTGTAAATATTTCAGTTTGTTTGCCAAAGGAGAACGGAAGCCGTCCTGACACTTACACCTACTGACAACTTACATATCCAACGTCTGTTCCAGGGCGGGGATGTATTGAAGACTGGCTTCAGACGACTGTTCGAGGTAGTTGATAAGATTGACATTTTTATTGGGGTTCTCCCAGGCGTCTTGATGTACAGGACCTGTCCAAGAGACGATATCCGTACAGACGCGGGCGACAGCTCTTGCATCTCCGGACAGGCACCTGACGAGTTCCCTTTCTATTTCCTCGCAACCGTAGCCGTCCCGCTGCTGCTCTCTGCTAGCTTCCTCCTCCATTTCTTATCATCACACCCTAGGGATTTTGAAAGGGGACGCCGAAAAATGACAACTGTTTTGTCGGATAAAGAAATTTTATATAACAGACACGTTTATGTTTGTTTATACCAATGTGATTGTCACCTGGTTTATAATTTTCGACTTTGAAGGAATTGTTTTTCAATTAAATAAAAATAAAACTGGATTTATGCGTGTTTGATATTATTAATTTTAAATGGTAAACGTTTGGACTTTGACGCGAAAAAATGTATGAAAAAATAATGCAACTATGCACAAATTTAGTGCCAGGTGGAACCAACCATTGTTCTTCCATATGTTGGATTATTTCATCACGTGGTAGCTAGATGGCGAAAGTTATTTGCAAAATTTAATTGCAAGAAAACGCAAATAGCTAAAATAGCTAATTTTAAATGTCTCTTTCGATGATTTTATGACCGTGTGATCATATGTGATAAAAACCTAAACAGAATAAATGTATTTGCGAGTGCGGGTGTGTGTGTGTGTGAAAGAGAGAGATATTGAGAGTGAAGGAGAGAGGGAAAGAAAGTGTGAGAATGATATAGGTAGACATGTCGTACCTTCGAATACGCCAGTTGAGAATATGCCAAAATTAAAGTCATTGAACATCAAAGTACGTAAATATTACAAATTCGCTAATACATTATGCACGTATATACAAGATGAAAAAATAAACTCAAAACATCTTCGTTAAGCTAATATTTTAAAATAAAATGACATAGATTTCCACTGATTACGGCTTTTTAAAATTTTCGTGAAAACTCCACAAGTTGTTATAATTTTACAACAGACAAGTCGTGAAAAATCGAGAAAAAGCAAGTAAAAATAAGTCACAAAGAGGGTTGGATGTGAGGTTGTATGATGTGTGTGTGTGTGTGTGTGTGTGTGTGAGAGAGAGAGAGAGAGAGAGAGAGAGAGAGAGAGAATGGGAGAGAGTGAATGGGAGAGAGAAAGAAAGAGAATGAGAGGGAGAGTGGGAGTGAGAGAGAGTGGGCGAGAGAGAAAGAAAAAGAATGAGAGGGAGGGTGAGAGTGAGAGAGAGAGTGCGAGAGAGAAAGAAAGAGAATAGGACACAGAGAGAGAAAGAAAGAGAATGAGAGGGAGAGTGGGAGTGAGAGAGAGTGGGCGAGAGAGAAAGAAAAAGAATGAGAGGGAGGGTGAGAGTGAGAGAGAGAGTGCGAGAGAGAAAGAAAGAGAATAGGACACAGAGAGATTGAGGGAGAGTGTGAGAGAGGGTGCGAGAGAGAAAGAAAGAGAATGAAAGAGAGTGAGAGTGGGCGAGAGAGAAAGAAAAAGAATGAGAGGGAGGGTGAGAGTGAGAGAGAGTGTGCGAGAGAGAGAGAAAGAAAAAGAATGAGAGGGAGGGTGAGAGTGAGAGAGAGTGTGCGAGAGAGAAAGAAAGAGAATAGGAGCAGACAGATTGCGAGAGAGTGTGTAAGCGAGAAAGAATGAGAATAGGAGACAGAGAGATTGAGAGAGAGTGGGCGAAAGAGAAAGAAAGAGAATGAGAGAGAGTGAGAGAGTGCGAGATATTGTAATTTTTTTACCGGGTACAAAATAACAATAGACATTTGTAAGGGTTTAACCTTATAAACATAAGGAAATATTGTAAAGTTAGATTATCAATATCTTAACATAACAATCTTTGTACTTAATTAAGGAAAAAATTAATATTATAGTTTCATATTTTTATACATATTTTGATAAAAAATATATATTTTTTCTAAATATACTTATTTTATTAATGCTAAATTTCAACAGGTAATTTTGAAAACACTCATGCAAATGCTTTATTAAATATTGTGGTTGTATGTTTTATAATTTGTAATTGCTTTCTAGTGTTTATATGATGTACATCTGATCTATGTTTTACTTTTTTATGTATGCTTGTACGTTTTTCAGTTTTAACGCGTTGAAGATACAATCTAAATTATAATCAATTAAACCATTTATTTTTAGGAACTGGAGTTGATTTGATATTTATCATACATTCTATCATCACAATTTAAATTAAGTATATATCGTACACACATATTTACACCAACTTGTAATTTATTGATTTGCATCCAATGCAAGTCGCACTTTGCAGCTATAGTCCGTATTTAATGTATGGGAAAGCTAGAGCTTGTTTTTTTAATAGTTACATTCACAAAACCATCTAATTTTTTAACCTATAAATTATAAAGTACGAAAATTCATTTGTTCCAGCATAAATTTTTATTTAAATAAAAACCCAAGCATTTTACAATTTCTGCATAATCCAATTTATTGAACTCTATTTTTAACTTTCGGATGTTTTGTACATTCGTTTTTCCATTAATTTACTTTGCCCAATTATTATTGATTTATATTTTTTTGATTAACTTTTAAAGAAGTTTTATAACTACAATCTTCTAATTTACATAAATCGTGATTTATGATGTATCCATTTTTGAAAAAAAAGAAAGAGAGAGAGAGTGAGAGAGAGAGAGAGAGAGAGAGAGAGAGAGAGAGAGAGAGAGAGAGGGAGAGAGGAAGAGGAAAATAATAATATAGATAATTTAGAGTGTACGGTAGTGCGTGTTTTTTAAACATTAGCCTCTAAGGCCTTTTGTGGGAAAAAATGTTAACAATACAATAATAATAATGTGGGAAGTTTAGGGGCCAACAAACAGCTGAGGTCATCGCCAGCCCTCTGCGTGTTTTATTCCTTTTTCTGGTATTTTTCAACTTGCAGCTATTTTCCCGTCTCGATCTGTAACACACTCTTCTCTGGGTATAAATTTTAATATTTTTTAAACGAATGTTTAATTCCTATTATCTAGGGAAATAACTCATAGTTCATTTATAACTTATTTCTATTTATATATACAATGTAATAAATAAGTTTTTCAATTAATTAATCTTTTTATGTAAGTTCACTAATATCATGGTCCGCTTGACCAATTAATATAGCACAATTAATTAAGGTTTTTAGTTGAGATAAAAGAGTCAATGGCACGAGCGGGATTCGAACCCATGATCTTCGGCTAGATACGCCGCTGCTCTACCAAGTCACGATAGCTCAAGTGGTAGAGCAGCGGCGTATCTAGCCGAAGATCGTGGGTTCGAATCCCGCTCGTGCATTGACTTTTTTATCTCAACTAAAAACCTTAATTAATTGTGATTTTTATGTAAGGTTTTGGTTGAAGTGAAAAAGTGTCACGAACGGGATTCGTACCCACGACCTTCGGCGGTGGGTTCGAATCTCGCTCGTGACACTAATTTTTTCATTTCAACCAAAACTTTACGTAAAAAGGTTAATTAATTGAAAGAAGTAATTTCGTCAAGCAGACCACTAAATATAATAGATGTAATAAATAATATAACTTAATAACACCGACAATGGCTGATATTCTCCATTTTGAACAATTCTTCGTCGAATTTTTCTTAGCATTTATTCGTGCCCTTAATGAACGAAGAAACGATAAAAATACTTTATTAGGCAATTAAGAGTTACATCGAGGATGAACTAGAGCAAAACCACGTTAAACGGTGTGATTGCACGAGGATTATGAAATGTGGTACACATTTTTTTCAACTTCCTTTTTCCAACCGGGTTTGCATGTCTTTCTCACCTCGAAGTAGCGTTACTCTTATATTTATGACATCACACTTTATGCGAGTGTGAAATACTTGGTTCAAAATTTATATTTACATCTGTATAAACAACAAACAATGTAACAAAGTAATAAATAATAAGACTCGCAAACATTTTTAAAAATGTTTTTGAAGTGTAATACATTGAATTAGAATAAAATAATAGCTTGGCCATTCTTAAAAATCCAAAGGCTTAATTTCAAGTCTTAAATTACTTGGTTGGTCTAAGAATGGACCTGGGCGGGGAAGTTCTGCGCCAAGGGTTATGCCTGGAATTATTAATTCGCGACTGCAGCGACGGGCGGACGAAATTCCTGGCCCAATTTATCCAGTGTTTCCTTTGGACCGATCGGAATTATTAATGCATTGGAAACTTGCTGATTAGCAGGGTCTAGTTCGGCGAGGTCGAACCCCTTTGGCTATTAATGACTATAACGACCTGTCGGCAGTAATGAGCAAACGTTACCGAATGTGTTTGTTTTTTTAAAAAGGAGATTCCTCACTGCACTATTATTATTAAACTCTCATTGCATTTCGTGAGGGAAAGTGAAATTGAAGGGGGGTCGTGTTGTATCGGGAGAGAAATTGAAGAGCATAACTCCTAAGTGGGAAGACAATTAACTTTCAAAAAGCTACGACGGAACGACTATCTCCTTACAGGATGACAAGGATTTTTATACAGAAAATATGGCAACTTCGATTGGAAATTTGAGCAGGTGTATGCAACTAAAGATTTTACGAATTCTCCTTTGATTTGTTGTCAAAATATTGTAATATTATAAATCTACTGTGTTTAAAAATTCCATAGGACCTGTCTAATTTATAAAATAGCTGTGTCTGATGCACACAAACATTTTATCCATCTTTCTACTGTTTCGAGATATTCAGAGTTGCGAATTGGAACGCTAGCTGCATATTCAGCATTTCACTTCATCTTTTTACCTCCATAGTCGATAACATTAATATCTACTTTCGAATCCCGCTCGTGACACTGACTTTTTTAACCTTAATTAATTGAATGTTATTAATTGGTCAAGCGGACCACGAAAAATAGTGAATAATGAATTGAAATGAAGTACATTTCACTAAAGCTGTCCGTGGCCATTTCATTTGTCGCCGAGAATCCAATCCGATTACACGACATTTGAAAAATGGCAAAAAGGAGGGAAAATTCAGAAAGGTGGGGTTGAGATGGGAAGGTAGTGTCCGAGAGGATCGAAGTCACGATAGCTCAAGTGGTACAGTAGCGGCGTATCGAGCCGAAGGTCGTGGGTTCGAATCCCGCTCGCTTTTTCATCTCAACTTAAAACCTTGATTAATTGAATGTTATTAATGGTCAAGCGGACCACGAAAAATAGTGGAATTAATATTTATTTTCAGTTAATTAATTTTTATGTTAGGTATTGGGTGAAATGAAAAAGTTAGTGCCACGAGCAGGATTCGAACCCATGACCTTCGGCACAATACGCCGCTGCTTTAACAACTTGAGCTATTTTGCTGTTGAAGTCGTGGGTTCGAATCCCCCACGTGACACTAACTTTTTCATTTCAACCAATACCTTACATAATGATTAATTAATTGAAAGAAGTTATTTGGTCAATCTGACCACGGAATTATATCTACCCTCGACTCCCGCGATAAGACATAAACTCGGTATCATCCAAGGTTGTCAAGATCATACTTTTATCGTTGATTTACGTTCTTCAGATCACAATATAATACTATAAAGTTGTAATAGTTTGTTTTTACGTGTTTTATCAATGGTTTGGCTTGATTGTCATTGCTGGAAATTGATATTTACTACTTTTGGTCCATAACCAAAAGTTGTTCTAATGTTGTCTCTACTACTTCCAGCAGAAATTTTCTTGGATCTTAACTGTCACCGAGAGGATATTTTACCACCTTTGATCTAAAGTAACATATGACAAAACACATAATTGAGTGCTTTTTTCTGACTTCAACAGACTCTCTGGTTTCCGCGAATGTTGACTCCCGTAGGTAGGAATTGTCACCTAACAGCTGCAGACCAGAGTACCAACCGATAAAGTGAAAGTTGGTTTTTAGGTTTTCAATTCACGGTTTTGTTGCATGCTGACTGTCACCGGTAAGAATCGACGTTTACCAGCTTCGAATCATACGATAATGTAGATGTAAAATTTGGCCTGGTTGGGTTTCGATGGATGTTGCCATGTTACTTGTAGTAATTGGCATTTGCCCCATTCGGTCCATAGTAACATATTCTAAATTGGCGGTAATGGGTGTTTTTTCATAGTTCCAACAGTGAATGTTCACTGTCTCTGAGAGGAATTGATATTTACCAACTTCAGACCACAATAGCATACAATAAAGTAGTTTTAAGAGGTGGTTTTTAAGTCTTCCATTAATAGCTTGAATAGACTATAACTACATAGTAGGGACTCTCATTTACTAGCTTCGAACCCACAGTAGCTTATCCAAAAGAAGTTGTAATAGTTAGTTTTTAAGCTTCCATTAATGGTTTGAATGGATGTTCTCAAGTCGGCGTTTCACAAGGGGTGGTTTGAGACCTGTATAATTTTTTTCTTCTTGCACAGAAGTGCATATAAAGAATGACCTTTCTAAATGAACTATGGTGCAATTTTGTTAATTTAATAATTCATTAATTTCTAGATTACTACTGCATTGTAACGGTGACCAATTAATTCCATTAAGCAAAAAATTATTCTTTAAGATAATAAATAAATACAGTTTAAATATGTTTCGTTTTGTTTTGTTGAACTTTGTTGAAACAGATGTTTTTTTTTTTAATTTTTTAAATTTTTTAATCAAATAGTACTTAATACATTTTCATTTCTTATCAGTGGGTTTTATCACTTTATTTATGTATTTAACTTTCCATTGCAATACAAGTTACCAAAGTTGGAATACAATTTTTTCAGTGTTTACCAAGAATTTGTTTTGATTAGGGTTAATGGAAAATTGCACCAGAGACATTACACAGGTAATTCATTATTGGTCGAAAAATGCCTCACCCTGTATATATTTGCAACTTGCAATAATTACGCAATGTGTTTTTCAATGATTAAATGCACGCTAATGCACAAATGCAAACAAGTGGTTAACTTGTATGCTGATTTTGAAAATACGATCAATCCATTGTACTTGCAACACTTATCTACTTTGTCTTTCGTGGTCCCTCTCTATATATTTATCTTTCTCTATGTCTCACTCACTTTCTCTTTCTTTTTTCTCTCTCTTGTTTATCCATTTTCCCCTCCATTTTATATTTCTCACTATTTCTTGTTTTCTCTTAATCTATTTATCTCCCTCTCTTTCTGCGTCTCTCTCTTACCCTCACCATCTCTCTACTATCCTCTTTCTCTCACGCACTCTCCTTGTTTTTCTTTCTTTTTTTCCCGCTCTATCTCTCACACTATTTCCATTTATCTCTTTTTCTCTTAATCTCTCTCACCCTCTTTCTGACTACCTCTCTCTCTCTCATCCTCTTTCTCTTTCTCTCTCTCACTCCATGTTTTTCTTTGTTTCTCTCTTTTTCCCTCTATCTTTCTCTCTTTCGCTCTATCTATCTCGCTGTTTCTCCTTATCTCTTAATCTCTTTCTCTCTCACTATTTCTCTTTATCTTTTTCTGTCTTAATCTCTCTCACCCTGTCTCTCTCTCATCCTCTTTCTCTTTCTCTCTCTCCTACTCCTTGTTTTTCTTTCTTTCTCTCTCTTTCCCTCTATCTTTCTCTCTTTCGCTCTATCTATTTCACTATTTCTCTTAATATCTCTCTCTCTCTTTCTCTCTCTTTCTCACTAGTTTTCTTTACCACTTTCTGTCTATCTCTCTCACCCTGTCTCTCTCCCTGAACATCTCTTACATATTCTTTCTCTCTCTCTTTCTCTCTCTTTCTCACTAGTTTTCTTTACCACTTTCTGTCTATCTCTCTCACCCTGTCTCTCTCCCTGAACATCTCTTACATATTCTTTCTCTCTCTCTTTCTCTCTCTCTCAGTCTCACTCCTTGTTTTACTTTTTTTCTCCCTTTCACTCTATCTCTCTCCTCTCTCTCATTCACTTGTTCACTGTCCCTTTCTCTCTTTTTATTTTCTTTTTCTCTCTCTCTCCCTCTCCTTCACTTTCTCTATTTCCTTATGCGGTGATAAAACTATAGTTTGTTCTTTTGGCCCGTCAGGGACGACAATTCGAAAATAGCTTGTTCTTCATTGGCTAAAATATAGAAATAAAAATATACATCAGTTGCAACGTAACTATAGTTGTGCAACACGACAGTTATGCTAAACAGAGCAATTATTATAGTTTTATGAATTGCAATGTTTTTTTAATAATAAAAAAATGTAGTTACCCTGGAACATTAGAATTTGGGAATGCTGATTTGGAAAATACGTTGTATTTATTTCTGTGTGACAACACATCTATAGATGCGTATGCGTGTGCTCGTTTTATTAAACTTTTAAGAATACGTTCAAACGAAGTTTGAAATTAATTTAATACGGTCATGTCTAATGGATTTTTGAGCGATGGCAGTCAAAACCGCCCTTTAGATTTTAAACATAGATTCATGTTCATCAGGACTTACGTCTGTGATCAACGGTCCAACAGAAGAACCCTCGGGATAAGCCGGGTTCGACTCCGAGCGGAGAGATAGCGTTTGGGAAAAGGCGTTCGATACACGAAGCACCCCTCTCCAGCTCCAGTTGCCTTTGAGATGTTGATGGGTCGACACCGTGGCGAAGTTTGGCTCCTACGTGCCGCACTTTTCATCGGCCTTTTGTCCGCAGTAGTCACCGTCATCTATTTGACCCCAGTGCCTGGTAAGTTGGCCGATTTTCCCCCATGGGGGTGCAGGCGGATGCGGGGACGGGCAAAGGGTGAAGACCGTTTTCAAACAAGGGGTGGGTTGCGGACGAAACTGAAGTGTTTGCCTTTAGGCGCAACCAAGTAATTTTCTCTTTAGCAACTTTTAACGATGCTTACTTATATAGAGAGGGCAAATAAATAACATAAAAGGGATAAAAATAGAAAAACAAAAAACTGTAAATCCCACAAAATAGTTCTAACGTTCAATAATTAAACTACAGTTACTGCAAAATTTATTTTTACAACCAAATCACGTGCAATAATTAAACAAAAAAATTGAAAAAAAATTTATAAGCGATTTTTGAGCGGTTCAAATTAAAAATTATGTTGTTATAAATTAATAACCAACTTCAAATCTGGGTAGAAGAAAAGTGTTTATGTATCTAGTTTGTTAAGTTGTCTTTCAAAAAGTTATATATTCTGTGTTAAATAACTATCTTCAAATTAATCATTAAAAACGTTAATGATTAATTGTTAACATTGACATTTGAAGGGATGACAAGGTGAAAATGTTAAATATGTTCTTCCTATTTAACATGGATTATGTCGAAGGGCGTGTGATTGTTAACTAAGAAAAATTACTATTAAAATCGTTTATCTTAAAAATTTTAAATAAATTATTTAATTAGTAAAGAAATATACATGTCTATAGCTTTTAACAGCCCGAGAACGCGAAATAAAATAAGTTTATACACAAAATTTGTTTACGATATAAACAATGATTATTCAGAAATCGTGAGATGCGGTCTGGTGTGATGTAGGTTTCAGAAAAACATTTTCTTTATCGCGACAACGTTTCGGTCTTTATTGAAATCATCTTCAGGGCCTGGGATTAACAAACATTTTTTAAATTTAACATGTAGGATGTGGAAAAATTGAATTTATACAATGCAAAAAAAATTATATTCAATCAATGTATTTCTACTCATATAAACAATATATTTTTCTTTTCGTTTATTTGCCCTACTTCTTTATTCCGTAGATAAAATTAATACAAATAAATAATATATGTTTTAATCAATGGCAAAAGTGATGTTGGGTAGAAGAACATAATGACAAGCGAAGAATGTAGTTTACAACGTCCAAAGTAATTATTCGAAT
Organism: Cimex lectularius; assembly: GCF_000648675.2. NCBI lineage: Eukaryota > Metazoa > Arthropoda > Insecta > Hemiptera > Cimicidae > Cimex > Cimex lectularius. The sequence continues at coordinate 29,428 of NW_019392847.1, forward strand.
ACTAATACGATAATTTTTTTAGCTCCTTTGATAAAAATTGAGGCTTCTTATAGCAACAAAATAAATACGTAGACACACAAAGTTTATGAATGAAAATGTACATCTTAATCGATGGTACAATAAGAAAACTATGAAGAAAAATGTCAAGCGTAGAAATAATGAAATTATTTATTAAGACTGAAATTTAGTCGTCCAAATTAATTACTTAAATATTCATATAGATAAAATATTTTGGATTATGTAGTGAAATGTGAAACTGGTGAAAAACCGATTGGTTTAAACACACAATGACAAGTAAGGATTAAATTCCATAATCCAAATTAATTATTTACGTCAATGTAGAAATGTATGACCCAATTAACAAATAGACAAACATTGTGGCTTCTTCTGTCAGCGAAATAAATAAGTAAACGCACAAAGTTAATTTATGAATAAACAATAAACAGCTCAATCAATGGCAAAAGTAGATACATATTTGGTCGAATATAAAATAATGTCAACCTTTGGAATCACAAAGTCGTTTACTAAGTCCAAAGTTAACAACGTCCAAATTAACTTTGAAACAGTAAAATACAAATGTTATTACAGTTAATAAACAATGGGGTTTGTCCTGGCAACGAATAAAATATGATTTGGGGGTCGGTGGGGATCCGTTTACTACGAACTGTTTAATGAGAAACGAAATGACTTATTTCATGAACTTCTCATTCCAAATATTTCCTAACGTTGAAATGAAATAAAAGGAAAGTTTCGGCTTGTAAATATATTAAATAGAAATAGAGCCAATTCCTCACAGGACGTCTCATATTTCGCTTGTGGCAAAAATCATCGGTCTGGAAGGTGCCACCTAGCCTTTATTCCCCGGACATAGTGCTTTCAGATAACTTCTGTGGCCAATGGGAAATTATTCGCTGGAAAGATTTTTTAATTGAAAAAAACATGAAAAAGTTTATTTCAGAAATAAAAATCTGAGGTGTGGATATCAAGGGACAGCATGTATTGTCTTAAATATTGACAATGTAGTGAAAATAATTGAACCACAAGCATAAAACCACCTTTAAAGCCAGATCAAACTTTTGAAAGCAACACTTGTTGCAGATTTCGATTACCATCTAAACTATTAATAAAGTAATAAACATGATAGATCGAATGTTAGCATATGAAAACCATATAAAAGTACTTTAAATGATTTTTTTATCTTCAAATATTTAAATTTAAAAAAATTGCAGTCCATATAGATAAATCTATACTGTTTGGTGTTTCCTGCATACACAGGACAAAGGCAAAAAATTACTAATAACGGCTTTGACACATTTGCATCAAAATTGCATTCGTATAAATGTAATGTGAATAGATTAGAATTTTTTCTTGTCATGAAAATCACGACAATTTTGATTTAATTGACTTTTTATTTATCTTTTCGTTATGTTTTAATTTTCAAGTTAAATTATTATTATTAACAATGAAGTAAACTTTATTAATTTTCAAACAAACAATAATTTATTTAGAAAAAAATCTTATTTTTTATTTACTTAAATTGTTCAGTCAAGAAAATTTTATTAATTTGTTATTTCGATGTGTATTATATAAAAATGTAAATAGTTCATTTGCCAAACAAATAGTTTGAAAAACTAGCGCTGCTTTCGCCATAACGTGTAGTAGCTTGAAGGCAGTCGTAGAGTCTACTTCATATAAACTATCGTTAACAGGTTGGCAAAAGAAAATATTTTAATTCTTTTTTGTATGATTATTTTGATTGAGATTTTTTTATACATTTGTTTCGAAGATTTTGGGTTTGTTTGTTTATTTTTTAAAAAGGAATATAATTTTTGTTGTAATTCGGATTTCGTTTTTATTGTATTATTTCCACTGCGCTGCAAGGATCTGCTGAATATTATTTTTTATTAGTGTCCCATTCGGCAGTGTCCGAATAAAAGATACCACATACCTTCGTTATATTCTTACCCTAGCTTCCTCATCAGGCCAATGCCACCTTCCCAGGGCAGGTCTGACACTACACTTGTAACAAGAGAAGCTGGGTGTTTGTACAAGACTAAAAGTGACTGACCATAAACAAACAGCAAGACGGAGAGGGCCCGTGGATGTCGAGTACAAGATAAATAATATCGAGTTTGCCCTCTTGCCTCCAAAAGACCTTTTAAAAAGCATAGGCTTCAAGTTGGTAATAATTGAAACAAGCACTGAGGTGTCTACTTTCCACAAATAAAAACAGAAAAGAAAGTGCATCTAAATATTTTTCTACTATGATTTCTCTTGTATTAATCCGAAACATTTACTTAAAAAATTTATGAGGTAGAGTAAAAAAAATATATACTTATTTTTATTTATTGATTTACAGCTTATTTATGTTTAGTTCTAACACAAAAACATAAATACAATTTAAGACAAATTAAATTTAAAAGGCGTTTACTGAAAATGGTGAACAACGGAATAACAAGGATACCAAACAGAAGAGAACAAGCAAAGCCAAAACAGACTGAAATGTTATCCTAATTCTTATTTAAAAATATCAAGTATCTTAAGGTTGTAATCATTTGCTATGTCTTTCAAATGATAGCCATTTCAAATACAACTCATTTGCATAAAGTATGAAAAATTCCTCTGGCAATAAAAACGATAACTAAGTCTTTCGTGACGTTAATAATCCTCAGATGTTAATGATGTGATAAAAGGAGAAGAAGGAAAGAAAAAAATATAAATAATAACTGTCTGAATTTCTAAAGGAAGGTTTCCATTGTTTGAAATACTGTTTTCAAGAGAATTCTCAAAAAGATGAGCTCAGAGTGCAATTTGCAAAAAGAAAACCAGGATGTTTGATCACAATGAAATGACAAAAATTAAAACTTACATAACGATCATGTTATGCGTCTGTCGATTGCTACGACACCATGACCTATTACAAAACAAATACGATGATTTTTGGAGAGAAAGCTTCTCTACAATATTTGAGTCCTACGAGAAATCATTATAAATATAATCCTATAAACTATTGTGAACAAATGATCATGAAAATAGACAATATTTTGAATGAAAATTGTTTAAAATAAGACAAGGATAGAAAGTATTCATCAAACTTAGTCTGTTATTTGGATTTATTAAGATTCTGTGCAATATTGAAATTCTCACAAACGTTTATTAACAATCCAATCTTATAAACTATGTGTGGTGATTAGTGACCGTTAATCGATAATTATTCAGAAATCGTGAGATGCGGTCTGGTGTGATGTAGGTTTCAGAAAAAACATTTTTTTTTATCGTACCAACGTTTCGATCTTTATTGAGATCATCTTCAGGGCTCAAAGTGTTGAGCTCGTGTCGTGTTGAGAGTGGGCACGCAAGAATGGCACAATTACACAGAAGACAAACACTTTGAGCCCTGAAGATGATCTCAATAAAGATCGAAACGTTGGCACGATAAAGAAAATGTTTTTCTGAAACCTACATCACACCAGTCCGCATCTCACGATTTCTGAATTTCTTATAAACTATTTTGAACAACAATTATGAAAGATGACAGTATTTTGATTTAAATTTTTAAAACATGAGATAGGCTATGGTCGATTTAGGGATATCAATCTAACTATAAACTGTTATTCAAATTTTTCAAGCTTCTCTGCTTTATCGAAATTCTCATAAAAGATCAGTAAAAATGTTAGCTTATAAACTGTTATGAACAAATGTTTATGAAGGCTGGCAATATTTTGCTTGAAATTGTTATATTATGAGATAAGGACAGATTCTGTTCGATTTTGGGATATCAATCAAACTTTAATTAGTCAAGCTTCTCTGCAGTATTAGAATCTTCATAAAAGATCATTAATAATGTGGAAGATAATCTAGTGCATCCAACTGATTATGAAAGTTGACAATATTTTGATTCAAAATTGTTAAATTATGAAATGAGGGCAGGAATGGGTATCAATCAAACATTGAACTATTAATTAAATTAGTGAAGCTTTTTTGAAATATTGGACTTCTTACAAAATATCCTTCAAAATCTGATAAAATAACATAGAAATTTATAAAAAGTCGGCAGTATTTTAAATTTATAAAAAGGTTGTATTCGGTTTTTGGGACATCAATCCAAGTTTAACCTCTTATTTAAATTTGTTAAGCTTTTCTGCAATATTTCTCTTAAAATAATTAAAAATGTACGAATGTTGTCTACTAATTATTGCAAAAATTAGCAATATGTTGATTGAAAATCTCTAAAATTATAAGAAGGACAGGCTGTGTTCATAAAACGTTTTAAAAAAAATTCCATTTGTTAGTATGTCGGGTTCGCTGGATTCGAACCCGGGACCTTTACCTTAGAGCGATGAGGGTCGTATCAACGCCTAAACGGTTGCGGCCACAGTCGCCCCCTTAAACTTTAAACTGTTATTCAAATTTGTCAAGTTCTCTGCAGTATTGAAATTCTTCCGAAAGATCGGTAAAAATTTGACATAAAGTATTGTGAACAGATGTTTATAAAATTTGGCAATATTTTGATTTATACTCGTCAAAATACGGGATGCAGACAGGCTATGTTCGATGTTAGATGTCAGTCTATCTGTAAACTCTCATTTCAATTGGTTAAGCTTATCTGAAGTATTAAAATTCTTATGAAAGGTCATTAAAAGTTTTCGCCTAGAAATTATTCAACACAAATGATTATGAAAGTTGGCAATATTTTGATTGAAATTCGTTAAATTGAGAGCGAAGGACTGACTAAGTTTGATGTTAAATTATTAATCCATCTTGAAACTATTATTTAAATTTGTAAATAGGATTATTCAGAAATCGTGAGATGCGGTCTAGTGTGATGTAGGTTTCAGAAAAACATTTTCTTTATCGTGCCGACGTTTCGATCTTTATTGAGATCATCTTCAGGTCCTGGGATTTACAAACATTGTTTACATTTAACAGATACATGTAGGATGTGGAAAAAAGTAATTTAAACAATGTAAATCCCAGGCCCTGAAGACGATCTCAATGAAGAACGAAACGTTGGCACGATAAAGAAAATGTTTTTCTGAAACCTACATCACACCAGGCCGCATTTCACGATTTCTGAATAATTATCGACTAACGGTCACTAATCACCACACATTTGTAAATAAGGAAAGAAAATGGTCGAATGTTTTTAGAATTATGTGTGATTAATCAGCCACTTATAAAAATATTCTACTATGGCTATTTTGTAGACATAACAATTCTTTTCGTGTTTCAGACATTTAGTACATATACGAAAAAAACAGATATTACAGAGTTGATGTTGGCCATTGCTCGTTACTATAGTTTCCTCGTATCTTCAGCCGGCTACAATCTTCAGTCACTGTCATGCTGGCTTTCCGTACAGATGGCCGTAATAACGGCGCCCATCGTTCCTCATAAATCACTTGCAGGAAGGTTCACCTCCTCCCTAATTATTTAAAGTGAATCGCGTTTGCCGAGGGCGGGAAGGGTTTGAAATTCCGATTTTCACCTCAACACCGGAAAATTTAATTTGACACAGAGCCAAAAAATATGAATGGCGCGAACGGAACGTTATTTTTTTCCCTTCAAAGGCTATTTCAACTTTTGGTGGGTGTTTGTTCGCTATTCGTGTAAAATATTCTATTGCGTATAACGCCAATAAACAAGAGAAACAATATTGTCTTTTTACATTAAAAAAAATACAGAACCGAAACAGCCTAAAGCAGTATAAATCATCAATATTAAATCGAGAATAATTTTTCAACATCTTTGATAGAAAGCCATGGTGATTTGACCGAGTTGAGAAAAACTGATTGTTCTGCAGTGAATATTTCGTGGTTGACCTAGAGTGGGAAAAAGCGTTGGTTCTCCTTTTCACTTTATGTCCAATAATTATGGCTAGCCAAACGTTCAAAAGGTGAAAACGGTACTCGCATTTTATGTTTTCATAAATGGATTTTCTTTTTTTTTTTTAAATTTGATTATGGTTTTCATGAATTTTACCAGTATAATGTTTCTTCTTTTTCTTTGTAAATTTAGCAGTCGGTGTTCCAGTTTAGATAAATGTGATATGTAAATTGTAGGACTATTCACAAAACCTGTCGTAAATGTGTTAAAGTTGGAAAGTTTTGAGCGGAACTTGAGCAACATAAAGTAAGATTACTTGACTAACAGAATGTCCGACTTTGGTTACCAGGTAAGAAAATGTTTGCAAAAAATATAGAAACAAGTTAGATTGAAAAAAAAAAGATTAAAAAGGTGGTCAAAACAGATCAACTAACACGATGTCCATTAAGGCAATTTAAAAAACATAATCTAGAAACTGTTGAGCATATAACATGAGACCATACCTATGTATGATTAATATGGAATGCGATTGATCATAAAATTTGAAGAATAAAAAAAGCCAATAAAGTCGTTCCAAAAGTCCCAGTTTAAAACAGAGGCAAATCGTCAGTCCATCACTATTAATTCATTCTCTCACCTTCTTGTTTTTTTATTTTGTCTATGACATTGTTTACATTGACTTACATTTTTACTTTTGTACTGGTAACAACATTACAACATAAATGTTAAATATACTACGAATATTCTTGATTTGTGGCTTCTTAGACATTTTGGGAAAAAACGTTTCACTTTGTAGACAGGAGATGAAGACATTTATAAAGTAAAAGGTTAAAGGTTATCTTTTTGTTGTTATTTTGTACGCTTATGAAACTGTCAGCCAAGATCAGGGTTCTTTTTAAAGATAAATACAGTTTCAAAATTATTGGCCTCGAGTGGAGCTTCAACTGGGAACGAAAGCTATGGCGTCTTAAATATCCAAGGCAAGGTCCTCTTGGGATTCCTGGTGGTGAACCAGTAAGTTAAACATAACCAATGATCTTGGTCCGCTTATCCTCGCTCGATTGGTCTGTGAAACGCGTTTCGCATTTCGCCACCTTCAATTCATATTTATTATTTATTAATAAAGTAATAAACAAAATGATTCCACAAAAAAGTGATACTAAATATACCACATTCACATATATAGGGAAAGAATCGTACAAATTAAGAATTAAAAGCATTGATGACCACAATCGGAAATTTATTAAGACAAAACACTGAAATAAACAATCCACTAGACAAAAATGAGTATACGAAAAATAAATATCATAATAAAGGGTAAGATTACCACATCACAGCCAGGGCGAAAAATAAACGACAGGTACCAAGAAGACGGAAAATAAAAAGTAAGCGACTCACCTCATAGAAAATTATCACGAACCCCAACAATACAAACAAGAATGGAACTATTATATAACGTACAAATAAGATGAAAATTGGACATGCTCTGAAATTTGAAATATACAAACACATTTAACTCTAAACAACTCATAAAACCATAAATTAACAACAGTTCGCAATACTTCTTTTTCGCCCTTCAGTACACTATACAAGTGGTTGGCAAACTCGTCATCCAAAAGAACCAAATATAATCAAAAATACAAAATTAAGTTTATTCAAAGAGCCATTTTTTAAACTTAAGCTTTCTTTTAGTAGACATTTTTATGGAAATAATTAGAATTAAAAGTACACTCTCGAGCTTGCCTTTGCTGAATATGTCTTAGTTTAACGGTACATTAAATAAAACTTGGTATCAGCCTTATATAAAAATAATATTTATTTAAAAATATAACAAGTTAAATAATTAAGTCAAGTTCACTAATTTCGTGGTCCGCTTGACCAATTAATATATTATAATTAATTAAGGTTTTTAGTTGAGATAAAAAAGTCAATGGCACGAGCGGGATTCGAACCCACGAAATGGCAAAAAGGAGGGAAAATTTAAAGGTGCGGTTGAGATGAGAAGTTGGTGTCCGAGTGGATCGAGGTCACGATAGCTCAAGTGGTAGAGCAGCGGCGTATCAAGCCGAAGGTCGTGGGTTCGAATCCCGCTCGTACCATTGACTTTTTTATCTCAACTAAAAACCTTAATTAATTATAATTAAGTCAAGTTTGTATGTTGTTTTTTAATTTTAGGTACGACACCAAGTTCCCATCGATAAGCCGATTTCTTAAACTACTCTTGATAAAAAGTTCATGCTTGAAAATGATTATTCGCATAAATATGTAAACTCAAATAAGGAAAGAACAGCAAACGCTAGTTGATCATCATCCAGGTGTTAAAAATCAACATATCTTCCCTCGCCAGATCTTTCAAAGCAGACCATTTGTGACGTAAACTTAACTCACATTTATTTTTTTCCAATAGCTGTAAATCGGTTTAAAGACGCTCGAATTTTGAGCTCCAAAATTCTTTATTTTGTAAATCCAGTAACTCATTTCAAAGTTGCCAATATCAATATTAAAGGGCAAAAAATTGATTTATGTTACCGTGGTATTCAGAGGTTTTTTTTTAACAAAGGCGTCGCTTTGTTGTTACTAAAGTCTCTGAACCTGCTGAGCAAATTTCTTCAGGAAATGTCTGCGCACATAGTGCTTCCTGATGAATAATGCAATGGTAAATATGTATTTCGTGATTAATTTTTTCTTTAAAAATAGCGACAATCCCATTTCTTGCACCTGTCATACTTTTCGCTCCGTGTCTGCACTAAACATTTAATGAAAGAGACGCAGCCAAGAAGACAGAGCCGCGGTTTGCCGACCACTGCACTATACCATTATACATCGACGAGGGCAAAATTTTGAAACGCGTGTTACTGATCAAAACAGCGAGGTTTGGTCAGATAAGGATGATCGGTAAGGATCAAATTATAACATTAAAAAATATTTGAAATGAAGAAGTTGATATATATTTAAAGTTTAAAACCAACAAAATGGTTCCTTCGCGTTTAGTTGAACTAAGAAGGTGTTTGGTACCTTAAGGTTGTCATATAATCAATTGTAGGAATATTACCTCTGAAGAAACACGCTTTTTGTGCAATAAAAACCTCAAAATATGTAAAATCGTGCAGTAAAGCAAAATGTATAAAAACGTGTATAGATATAAAACCTAAGACATGCAATAATCCTATTTGTTTCTTTAATTTACAATAGTAATACATTAAAAATCTATCTTTTTTTAATCATATTAAATTTAAAAAAATTTTTTTGTTTTAATAAAAAAATTATCAGTTATGCACGAACATTCAGGGACATACTGTATAAATTATTATGAAATATATACAGGGTGTTCAGCTACTCGTGTTACAAACTTTGCCAGTAGATTCTACATTCAAAATGGAACCAAAAAGTACTAATTAACTATGGCCCGAATGCCTACAGTTTCGGAGTTATTCCCCTTTTTCTGATTTTTTAGGATTTCACTACCTTGCTTCAAATAATCAATGATAACTCAAAAAATGAAAGGTTTTGAACAAATCCGTTGATACTATTGAAAACTACGTTAAATTTCCGATAAAATGTGATTAATACTAAACTTGTAAACGTTCGTGAAATAAGCGTTTTAGTAGCTAGACTTCAAAAAAAAATTTTTTTGTTCAAACTTGACAAAAGTACTATGGCGGTTTTAAACTATTTCCAAACCTAGAGACCAGCAAATTGCAGCAGAACATACTCCGATTTATATCCTTTTCGGTGGTGCAATTGCTTTTTTAAATTACTTTTTCCAAAGATGAAGAAATTGATGAAGATAAGGAAAAAACCGTCCTTGACGGATATTTTGTTTAATTTTCCACCTTACCAATCCTTCAAGCCCGGTTTTTCCTTAACTTCATCAATTTCTTAATTTTTGAAAAAGTAATTAAAAACGCAATTGCACCACCAAAAAGGATATTAAGTGAAGTACGTTTGCTGAAATTTGCTGATCTCTAGGTTTGGAAATACTAGGTAGGTTTAAATCACCATAGTAAGTTTTTCAACTTTGGAAAAAAAATTTGAAGTCTCGCTACTAAAACGCTTATTTCGCGAACGTTTACAAGTTTAGTACTGATCACGTCTTATTGGAAATTTAATTTAGATTTCAATGGTATCAACGGATTTCTCCAAAAACTTTTAGTTATCATTGTTTATTTGAAGCAAGGTCGTGAAATCTAAAAAAATCAGATAACGTGGAATAAATCCGAAACTGTAGACATCGGACCACAGTTAATTAGGACTTTCGGTTCCATTTTGAGTGTAGAATCTCCTGGCAAAGTTTGTAACACGAGTAGCCGAACACCCTGTATATAAAAGTAAGAACTTTTTTTTATAAAACATTCATAAAAAAGTACGATGTTGTACATCTCAAAATGTTGTTAACAAAATCAGGCAATAAAAGAGCGTTTCAGATCTACTGAAGTAATTTTATTATANTGAAGGTTCTGAAACTGTTCCATATTACCTAAAAAATTGATAAGTACAAAGGAAAAAATTTAAAATTCCAATTTAGAATTTAAATTTTTTCCTTTGTACTTATCAATTTTTTAGGTAATATGGAACAGTTTCAGAACCTTCAATCCATGAATTTAAAGTGAGATTTCTGGATACCAACCTTTTGCATATGATTGGTTGGATATGTATGATTTGATAAAAGCTAAATAGGGTGTAATTTTGGGAGAATTAAGAACATTGTTCCGATTTATTACTTTGTACATAATATTATTTAAATTTTAATTGAAAGCTAAAGTAATACATAGATTTAATAAATATATTATTGTAAGTGCTAAAGTTATCTGTTTTTTTTTTCTCTTACGAGGGTTCGCAACAGCAGAGGTTTTATCAACTCTCAGGGTGCCGGTGTTTTTGAAAAAAAAAAAAAAACACCCTTCTGTAAGTATGTCGGGTTCGAATGCAGGGCCGCTGGATTCGAACCCGGGACCTTCACCTTACACTGATGAGCGCCGTGTCAACGCCTAAACCGTTGCGGCCACCGACGCCCCTTATGTTATCATGTTATCTGTTAACAGTAAAAAAAAACTAAATGCGATTACATTTGATGAATTTAAACATTTTGTAGGCGCAAAACGAAAGCAAAAAAAGTGGAATAACACAGAAATCCAGTTTCTACGTTTTAACCATGATCAACTGCTTTCTTCAACTTCACCAACTTCAATGTTTGGCTGCACAGAACTGCAGATGTCTACTCTTCTGCAAACTGTTTTCATTTTTCAGGTTAGGTTGGTAAAACTGAAGGGTCCTCGTATTCCTCACTCAAAATTTTTACGTATTGAAATGATAAACTATTCAAAATTAAGCCTCCTGATAAATTAAAAAAAAATCCTACATTCTGATTGTAATCAATCAATTTTCCCCCTAGTGAATATATGTTAAGGCGAAACCCTCTGTCTCGGGTGAAAAAATAGTCCTGAATAAAAACTGCTCCAAACTAGTGCAGACTAATGCAATATTTTTGTTTTTCATTGGTCGTTGACATAATTTACAAGTTTATTTTATTATTATCAAATAGATGATATATAGTGAATTTTCGTGCTTTTCTACAAAATTACTTTACTCAACATTTTTGGGTTCAACTTTATGTTTTCACCCCCAATTCAATACCGCGTTATAGTTTTTATAATAGCTCTGCTTAATGAGGATGGCAACCGGGTAAACAGACGGATAACATAACTAAGTTTCTATGAATGGGAAACAACACTTCCCACTTACGCTAAGCATCTAGGTACTTAACACGTCATTTAGTGTATTTAGGAAACTAGTCGAAAACAATGGCGGGTTGACCCTTTCCTACTAGGAATACACTTCGGAGTACACGATTGTAAACGGAACGCACATAATTCTTTTTCTTAAGCACGCCCTAGGACCCCTAGGTAGTACTTGAACTGAAGAAACCTTTTCATGACGTCGAACCGACTTATTTTATATTTTTACTAAAGAAATTCCTTGCTTTCTTTAAACAGTTTAAAAGAAAACCTCGGACCTTTTTAATCCTCTGTCGTTTAATGAGTTTAGGCTCCATTTAATGATATTCTCTGGATTATTTTAAATTAAAACTTTAAGTTGCTTATGACCAGCCTCCTGGATATTTTTTCATGCAAAGAAAAAAAATCTTCCAAAACATCGTTAAACTAAAAAACTGTAAACTGAACATCAAAACTGTTAAAAAATTAACAAATTTGGTTAGAAAATAATAAATATTAGACAAACGAGATATTACGTTAACCTGCCTTTGGATATGGAAATATCCGAAATATTAAGGATTATTTCAGGCCGACAAACAACTTCATAAAGAATAATTTTATTTATTTTTATGTTCAACCTAATAAATAAATTCATGCATTCAGATTATTTTTTCAAGGATAAAGAAGATTAAAAACAGTCAGGACAAAAAAGTTATGTTTACGATTTTAATTAAAGTATTTTAATAAGGATTTTAATAAATTCGTTATGTATTTTTCTAAGGAATTATTCACTATTTATGTATGATTCAAACCCAAATCCCAGTAAATAAAAAAAAGCTGGTTAAACCATGGGGCAGTTTTTATCGGGTGCGCAGTAGCATGGCAGGATCGCCTAAAATAAAAGACCTAAATTAGAGTAAATGGGTCATCAATCTAAAAGCGATAGGTTGTACATCATTCTGGGCGGTATTAGCCCAATCGAAGTATTTCGCCTGCTTTGATAAAAGATGGAGAGGTGGAGATTCCGTTAAAAGAAAAAGCTTTTCCCTGACAGCCATGACTAACGATATAATCAAATTATGTTTACCAATGTTTACGATGGACAAACAACCTAGTTCGAACTGTAGGATCTGGAAAGAAAGAATACTAAATCAAATGATTTGATAGTATGATTTGCAAAGACCATTAAACTTTTACCGATTCCTACAATTCGTGATTTTAAAATTTTAATTATATTTTAACGGGCGTCCCCCAGGGAAGCACACTTGCTCCCTTACTTTACGTCTTTACAGCGGATCTCTCATTGCATTCCAACACTTTAACATTTATACGCCGATACACGGCAATCCTTTCCACAAACTTCCGATCCTGTTACTTCTATCCACAACCCCGAATCCTATCTTCATACTCTTGAACTCTGGGTTTCAACAGTGAAGATTCAAGGCAAAAAATCAAAAATCTAAATACATAGTTTTTTTAATCGTAAATCTCTCCTATCTGACTATTTATACAGCACTCCAATTCCTCCTGCGAATAGTATTCTATATTCATTACATTTCGTGGTTCGATTGACCAAATAACTTCTTTCAATCAATTAATTTTTTTATGTAAGGTTTTTGGGAGTATTTTGAGATAAAAAAGTCAATGGCACGAGCGGGATTCGAACCCACGATCTTCGCCTTGATACGCCGCTGCTCTACCACTGGATCTATCGTGACCTCCATCCATTCGGACACCAACTTCACATCTCAACCGCACCTTTTGAATTTTCCCTCCTTTTTGGCATTTTTCAAATGTCGTGTAATCGGATTGGCTTCTCGACGACAAATGAAATGGCCACGGAGAGCTTTAGTGAAGTATACTTCATTTTAATTAATTAAATTCACTAATTTCGTGGTCCGCTTGACCAATTAATTTATTACAATTAATTAAGATTTTTAGTTGAGATAAAAAAGTCAATGGCACGAGCGGGATTCGAACCCACAAACTTCGGCTTGATACGCCGCTGCTCTACCACTTGAGCTATCGTGACTTCGATCCGCTCGGACACCATGTTTCCATCTCAACCTATCTTTCGAATTTTCCCTCGAATTTTTCAAATGTCGTGTAATCATGATTCGACTGTCGGCGACAAATGAATTAACCGAAGGTCGTGGGTTCGAATCCCGCTCGTGGCGCTAACTTTTTCATTTCAACCAAAAACCTTACATAAAAAGATTAATTGATTGCAAGTATTCGATAAGTTGGACTTAACATGGACAAAAGACTTACGTGGAATCCACACACAGATTAAAACGAATTGACTGTAACCTTAGATATAAAATGCTGAAGAGACTACTTGACAAATTAACTAAACTGACATTTCTTATCAAAACGCACAATATGCTGCTCGATTCTACGTCACCAATCATTCTATCCACTACGATCTCAACATACCCTACGTCCCAAGCCTGGCCCAATCCCACTACGATTACATTTCACTCCAAACGTGACTACAACACTCTAAGACATCCATTAATTCGTAACTTGTCCAGCTCAATCCTTCCTTCTCACCCTCATAGAAGTCTGAAGCGCAGGTGGCCTCGCCATCATCTGATTGTGTAACTTAAGCAACTCTAGGGACTGGTATTGACTTCACGACATAATAGCCAGTTACGGCCACTTTCACTGGAATGCTGCCATTCAGATAAATTACCCCAGACATATAAATGTGCATACAATATTGTGTATATGCAATATGTATATGTATAAAATATAACGTAATTTTTTCTTGGTGCATTTTATATGCACTATAAATAAGTATTTTTTTAAATTCCTACTGGAAAATTTAAAACCTCATCATTGCTGTTTATTTATAGATATTTCGAATTAAACACTGCACATCTATTGATTGCAGGCTTCAAAAGTACAACTTCATAAAAAAGTGCAACCTTTTTACTGGGAGATTTAATTAATACCGATAGGCAAGACTTCCAAGTCACGAAGGGTTTAAATATTGCTCCCTAGGGTCCCTTGGAATGAATTGCCAGATTCCTTAAGCCTTTGTAGGAAAGGATTAGATTAGAGTAAGCAATTTCAGCAGAAGTTCATCTGAAGATCGCGAAATGAAGAAACCTGTCTTATTGAGACAACTAGCGAGTGTAGTCGGACCCACTGATCAATCCTTTTACAGTCATGGATAGGAAACTATTAATTTACGCTAGAATTTTTAACCGTGTTAACTTCACTTTCGACGGCTCGGCAGCAAGGTGATAAGCAGGGCGAAGCATGACGATAACATCTATTCAGTGCTAAATATCCGCAAGTGATTAGTTTCGTTGAAGCATCGCTTATTCAAGTTGATCAAAGAGGGGTAGTTAACTTTAAAACTTCATACACTCTTTAAAGCTTTAATGCTAATACCATGCTTTAAAATTCTGAGAAAATGCCCCGGCTTAAAAGCTTAAAATTAACGTAAAAAATAAACTTTACGGTTACGCCAAACGCTTTGTTTGATCCACTTGGCTCTCCTTTTTTTTAACGGGATATTTCAAAAATACCACCCTTTTATCAAATTGCAGCGATCGTCCTTTAAAATGAATTTCTTTGCATTTCGGATCAAATTTTGTTGGTTTCAACTGTTTGACAAGGATTTCTGAAAAATAATAAAAATTATATTTTATTTATTTATTTGCAACAAATACAAATACAACTAGGCCAAATAAGATGAATAAACTTTTATTGTGAATAAAGCATAATTTTGAATAGCCATGATGAAGATGGTGAAAATGCTAGGACGAGGGGTTTGGTATTCTCTAAGTTCTACAGCCTTACAGTTTACGGTATTTTTCCTAAGTCCTTAACTTAGTTCTATGCTTTGATTTTTATCCCAGTTATAGGTTCTAGGCTTATAGTTGGTCTTGCTAATTCTCCTCTGGCCAGTTTGTCTGCGTGCTCATTACCGAAATTTCTTTGTGACCTGGCACGCATGATATTGTATATTTGTTATGTTTTCCCAGGTTTTGGAGGTTTGAATGCATCCACTGACTTTTTATAATGTGACCTTTTAACGTGTTAATTAACAGGCGCTTGCTGTCTGATCTTATGAGTATTTTCTTAGTCAGTTCTCTTTTAAGATTTTCTATGGTACAAGTAATATTAGCATATGTTTTACCTTGAATGACCTTATGTGTATGACTGCTCATAATTTGGGTTGCACTGATTATTCCTGACCCGGTTTCTTCTATGATTTTAGAGCCATCTGTATACTAATTTTTTTTTATTATTCAGAAATCGTGAGATGCGGTCTGTTGTGGAAAATGAACATTGTTTAAATTTAACAAAAACATGTAGGATGTGGAAAAAATTGAATTTATACAATGCAAAAAAAATTATTTTTTTGTGTGTATTCAATCAAAGTATTTCTACTCACTCATTCTTTGATTAAATTAAACAAAAAAATATTTTTTTGCATTGTATAAATTCATTTTTTTCCAGATCCTTCATGTTTTTGTTAAATTCAAACAATGTTTGTAAATCCTAGGCTCTGAAGATGATCTCAATAAAGATCGAAACGTTAGCACGATAAAGAAAATGTTTTTCTGAAACCTACGTCACACCCACTATTTTTTTATTTCTCCTGGTTTCTTTTTTTTCTTTTAAGTTGAAGTCATGCAAAATAAATTATTTTGCAATGATTACAGCATGTTAACAAATTGAATTGATTAATTGACAGAAGCATTATTTGTTGAATTATCTTGCACTCATTGATTTGTACATAAATTTTCCTCCTGAAGAGTGTAAACAAATAGTTAATCTTTGTAAGATCTTTACAGAGTCTTGTGGCAACCTCCCTGTATGCCAGTGTGAAAATGACTTTATTTACAATTTTATTATTTACTGAAATAAGGAAAAGGTCTTGCAAGCAGCATTCCTAAATGTAATGCTTTGAAGTGTATAAAGAACAAAATTAACTTTTATTTAAAATTTAAGGGAAAAACGACAACATTTCAGTTTGGCAACTTGAAATTAAACAAAAAATGTGTATAACAAAAATAAATATTTCTATAACTGCTTAATGCTAACTACATATCTATATAGTTTTAATTAAAACATTAAAAAAATAGGAACTAGAAAAACTATCCTCGTGGCAGAAATGTTTCCTGGGTTCGATGGAACATAATAAGCATTACTGGAACATAAAGCGCCTCGAGCCTCCGCATTATGATGATTTACAATTCCGATTCACCTAACTTTCCCAAACGGTTACCTTTTCCTGGTAGAACGGGGAAATCGCTTTAGCCTAATTCTGCGATATATTTGGTGTTAGCTCGGCTTAGCAAGCCACCTGCGCAATTCGGTATGGACGTGGAGAAACTCCTTTGTGATTGCATGTCAATCGACTTGTTCCCATGTCCGGTCATGCCATATAACCAAAGGTCAATAATATGATAATAAAGCAATTAATTTTCTCCCATTAATTTTGCAATTCATACCCAAAAAATGTTCCATTTGTCTTCGACTTATTCGAGACAGTTGATTTGCTCAAATACTAACAGACAGTACAAACCATTATCCTGCCAGTGAAGAAAGGTGGTTCTCACTGAGTTTTCCAAAGCTATTTTAAATAACATTGTAATTTTGCAATGTTTTCGTTTTAGAAGGTAGTTACATTGATCTCAGCCTGCATTGTCTGCCGATATTTTATTCAAACTTTTTCTTATTCAGTGTTCAGTACTCAACCTTTTTATTTAACATAGTTAATCATATAATCATAGTTTTCTGGTATTTAATCGTTATCCAAATCTTGAATGTACACTAGATATTTTATAAACTAAAGTTTACAAAACTTTCAGTTTGACAAGCCATTTTTTTCATTTTCTTGTCAGAGTAACATTTTAAAAAGGAAAACAACTCGTAAAATAATTTGGAGCAATAAAACATTATTTATTTACCAATGCAACAATTCTCATCAATGATCAACGATCACTATTTATATTTTTGGCAAGTAATATTTTTGGAAATTTTTTTTCTCCGGTGCTCCACCTACACATTCTTAATTTTATGGATTTCTGTCTTTGTGGTACACACATTTCAATGCGATTTTAAGCTATTACATATCAATCGATTTGCTATTTTAAGAAGCAGAAGAAAATATATTGAAAGATTCTATTAAATGAGATTAGACAAAATGTAAAAAAAAAACAAAAACACATCCCTAGAAAAATGTTTGTCGAAACACCAAAACAATTTGGATCATTTTTAAGCACCATAAAAACCCTTAGATGCGAATTTTTATTCCATACAAAATAGAAATTTTTTGGCTGGATTCCCCAGAGGCTGTTATTTCTCTCGCCTTATTTTGTTCCACAAAAAAATTCATAAAAAATTAGGATTTTATTTAAATTAGACATTATTACAACTAGTCGAAAGTTGAATGAGAGAACTTCTTAGAATTTATGCCAACAAATTCAACATTGTGTACCATTATAAATGAGCAAAATAAGGATGGAATCAATGAAGAATGTTCACACTTTTTATTTTAAATCTTCAATTCTAGGAAAATTTTGTGTCACGATGTGTAGCTTGTAGGTACTAAACCACCGTAAATCAGTAGTCATTTAAAGGTTATTACTTTTTGTGTGTAATTTTTGAAGAAAAAAAAAACCGAAGCAAACAAACGGAATTGTGGCATTTAAGTGAATGAAGAACGATCTTCAAAATGTGCCTAACACCAGGCATAAATGCACATACGTTCTTTTCAGTCAATTTAATCTAAGGTCAATATGTTTTCATTTAAGTTTCAACCCATGTGCAAGCAGTGTTTTATCATGTGTGGTGAGTAGTGACCGTTAATCGATAATTATTCAGAAATCGTGAGATGCGGTCTGGTGTGATGTATTGGGTTGTCCGGAAAATAATGCAGGATTTTGGTATTAAACAAAAAAAAAGAAACTAGTTACTTTAAAGCAATGTTCTTTAATCAAAATAATTTCCCATACTCTCAATACATTTCTCCCAACGTGTTGGTAACTTATTAATTCCGTCTGAGTAGAATTCAGAATTTTTAGAATTGATAAAGTCAATAAATGCATTTTCCAGTTCCGTTTGATTTTTGAATATTATGTGTTGTAAGTAGTGGTCCAGGTGTCTAAAAAAATGGTAGTCAGTAGGCGAGAGGTCCGGAGAGTAGGGTGGGTGAGGCAAAGTTTCATAGCCAAGCTCCAATAATTTTTGTGACGTTACACGTGACACATGTGGTCGAGCGTTGTCATGCAACAAAATGGGCCCTTTCCGATTGACCAAAGAGGGCTTCATTACTGCCAATTTCTGATGCATGGTATTAATTTGGTTACAGTATGATTCAGCATTGATGGTTTCGCCAGGATTTAAGAAGCTGTAGTGTATTAAACCAAATGAAGCCCACCATACCGTAACCATTACCTTTTTTTGATGAGTTGGGGGCTTTGGAAAATGTATTGGAGCTTCTCCTTTGTCGAGCCACTGTCCAGAACGTCTAGTGTTATCGTAGAGAATCCACTTTTCGTCACATGTAACAATTCTGGCCAGAAATGGGTCATTTTTGTTTCGACAAAGAAGTGATGCACAAACATCAAAGCGCTGATTTTTTTGGCGATCGTTCAATGAGTGTGGAACCCAATTTTCGAGTTTTTTCACTTTTCCAATCGCCTTGAGGTGGTCAGCGACGGTCGTTTTACTGACTTTGAGTTGCTCTGCAAGTTCTCGAACAGTTGTTTTGGGGTTTTCTTCCACCACTGATCGCAGAACATCATCATTAAGAGAGGAAGGCCTTCCACGACCTTCTTCATCTTCAAGGC
Organism: Cimex lectularius; assembly: GCF_000648675.2. Taxonomy (NCBI): domain Eukaryota; kingdom Metazoa; phylum Arthropoda; class Insecta; order Hemiptera; family Cimicidae; genus Cimex; species Cimex lectularius. The sequence goes on from NW_019392847.1 coordinate 48,785, forward strand.
TGAAATCTCCATCCCGAAATTTTTTAAACCACCTTTGCACAGTGCACTCATTAACACAACCCTCGCCCCAGACTTGGTTAATGTTTCTAGCCGTTTGGGCTCCGCTTCGGCCGAGTTTAAACTCGTAAAAGAAAATCGTACGAAATTCTCGCTTTGACATTATAAGGATGACTGAATTATTTCCAAGTAGCGGAATGCTACAGAGGTAAACAAACAATATCATTTGGAAGAGGATTAATAAGTGTTGACATTCATACAAATGAGTAATCCTGTAAACGTAAACAGAATATTTTATATAGATTTTTTTTAATGAAAACTTAAAATCCTGCATTATTTTCCGGACAACCCGATAGTTTCAGAAAAATTTTTTCTTTATCGTGCCAACGTTTCAATCTTTATTATGATCATCTTCAGGGCCTGGGATTTACAAACATTGTTTAAATTTAACAAATACATGTAGGATGTGGAAAAAATTGAATTTATACAATGCAAAATATATATATATTTTTTTTCTATACCTATTTCCTTCCTCACCCCTTCAAAATATATAACGTATATAAACATAAAACAGCAAAATCTCACTGGCACTCTCAACACGACACGCAAGAATGGCACAATTACACAGAAGGCAAACACTTTGAGTGAGTAGAAATACTTTGATTGAATATAAAAAAAAATAAATAAAAAAAAAAAAATATTTTCCATTGTATAAATTCACTTTTTTCCACATCCTGTATTTGTTAAATTTAAACAATGTTTGTAAATCCCAAGCCCTGAAGATGATCTTAATAAAGATCGAAACGTTGGCGCGATAAAGAAAATGTTTTTCTGAAAGCTTTATCACACCAGACCGTATCTCACGATTTCTGAATAATTAGTTTTATTATTTGTTCAGCTAGGAAAGAAGTGAACTTACTTTTCTTCCATTTTCTTTTCAAATTTGGCGAAAAAATCAAACAATATTCAAATTATCAAGATTATTGGAAATATTCAATTGATCGAACTACGAAAACGTCGAATGTTTTTGATATTAAGAGAATTTTTTTTTCATATAAGAAAGTGGAATTTCTTGTTTCTTTAAAGGTAAACTCTATCTGCAATTGCGTATAGCAATCTGGCTAAAATGTTGGGCAAAGGCCAAAGAGGGTCCGTCTGGCTGGAGCGAGAGAATTTCATCCAAGAGGGTTGCCAAAAATTATTTATCTTCCATGTTTTGTCTCGTCCGAAGACCTACAAACCCCCTAAACAATTTTTTTTAGGTCATCGGAAAGCGTTCGGAGAGTAGTTAAAGAAAACAGAAATGGCCGGTTAGTTTTTGTTTGTAAATCTTGTCTTGGTTTCCAGTTAGTCGTCACGCCCTAAAAATTTCTGATTTAATTTTTAAAAAGACCTATCCCCATCGTCTTTGTTGTCCCGGATAAATAAAGGGGTGGATTACAGCGATAACAATTAAATGGGTGGATTTAATTCCAAAGGCAATTAATTAAATAATTTATTTCTGTTCAAGAGAGAATGAGTAGTTTAAACCTCATTCTAGTGTACTCACATCTATTAATCTATTTTAAATAAAAGTTTTTTTTTTAAGTCAATTTGCCAAAAGATGTTCTTGATTGGAAGTCATTTAAAAAAGTTCTTGTATTAGTTTTACTACAAAAGAAAATTTGTGAACTTTGTGGATAGACAGACATTAATCTATCTTTACCTCCCTTTCTTAACGTTTTAATTCTACTCATATACAATAAAAACTATATATAATAATATTTTAATTACTCAATTAATTATTCAATATTTTTTCGAATTGAAAAATCTGTGCCACAGGCGGAATTCGAACCCACGACTTTCGGCTTACAAATAGAATAAAACGGGAAGTTTGGGGCATGGGCTAACGAAGTCACGGTTGCTCAAGTGGTAGAGCAGCGGCGTACTTAGGCGAAAATCGTAGGTTCGAATCCCGCCTGTGACATAGATTTTTCATTACGAAAAAATGCGTATAATTAATTGAGTAATTACGTAATTAAGCATAAGCTGATAAACATAATTAAAAAGTTAAAAAATTTTTAAACTAAAGTCTTGATAGTTTACAAAGGGAAGCTACAGATATTTAATTAAATTCTTTTTGGTGTTACTAGGTCTAAAAATATTATACTCGTGTCCGAGTTTTCTTTTAAATCTACAAAAACAAAGTAATTTAAATATATATTTTTTAAAATATGGTTTCTTTCTTTGTTATACAAGTATTTTAAAGTTATTTTACTTTGAAAAACACGACCAAATCAATCTAACAATTGCGATGTATTGAAGTACAATGCATAATTATTTTGTGACCGAATAACATAGGAAAGTAGGTTAAAACGTATGTGAAAATCAGAAAGTATTATATTTACTTATATATTTTGCCATAGGAATTTTTCATATATGCAATCTTACATAGTTCGTTGGCTTGATGTGGTGGATATCGTGTAAAGGCAACTCATAACAATTTATCTTGATCATTATGGTTTTGTATTCGATATAAAAAAATCTATTTTAGGATTTTTATCATCTGTGAAAATAGTGGGGACAATAGAAGGCAGAACAGAGGGAATGAGAGTAAAGGTTATCCCAAAATGCATCTTAGAAATTTAATCTGGAATGTTATCCGGCGTAATACAGTATCATTGAAAATCGAGCCATGTTATTCGCTTCTGCCTGACAAACATAACATATGCTTAATCCACGAGAGCTTTCAAGACGCAGACCGAAAAATTTAACATACGAAGCAACCTTAATTTGTAGACAACCAAGACGCTCCATATCCCCGATATTGACGCGCGTCTATCTGGCGAATGGACATAAGGTCGATTTTGTCTTTTAGAGTAGTTTAAGATAAAAAACCATTCTCCTGAGCCACTATATGTGCTAAAACATATTTGATACGTCACAATATCAATATTGCCAGGATCATAAATAAGCTATGTATTCAAACACATAACCTATAACAGTATGTTCTTTCAAAGGCATGTTCCTTTTTTAGTAAACAAAAATAGAAACAAACTTTAAATTCGTTTTACGCATCCAAAAAGAACCACAGTTGGAAAATGTTTGGAAAACGATATTTCTACTAAACATTTTCAACTTACAAATGCGATGAATTTTTTTTCTCTAAAAATTACAACTATAGTGACAACTTTGGAATGACTCTCCTAGTCTACAGAAGAACTCATAGTGATTAAAAACTCTATAAACTAGATGTAATGGCATAGATGGGATAAAGAAATTATAATTGGAAATATTAGAGATTTTGTTTATTTTGCCCTTATTTTTCTCACTTCGATTAACGACATCAAAATAAAATATGTACCTGGAGAATCCAGCCAAAAATGCTTATCTCTAAGAGTTTAAACTGATCCGAATTTTTTTGCCTGTTTGACCCATCTTATTGGAAACTTTTTTTGGTTTTATATATCTCAATTAATACGGACTTGAACTTTCATTTGTAATTCTGCGCAAAAAACACAAACCATTCGAGATTGATACGTAATAACTTTTGAAATACATCACAACAAAGGCAGATAAATTATGTTTTAAAAAAACATAATTACATTACCTACAATATTTTTGTTTTTCGGCTCCTTGTTTGCAAGAACGCGTGTTCGATAAAAAATGGTGGCTATAAAATTAGTATTTAAGAGCTTTAAAGGGTGCTTTTAACAAATTGGAATTGTTTGTTTCAAAAACTTATTTTTTTAAATTGTTTAATGGAAGCGATTTTCTTTTTTGTAATATTTCATTTATTTTACAATTAATTAAGGTTTTTAGTTGAGATGAAAACAAAAGCACGAGAGGGATTCGAACCCACGACCTTCGGCCAGATACGCCGCTGCTCTACCACCTGAGCTATCGTGACCTCGATCCACTCGGACATCAACTCCCCATCTCAACCCCACCTTATGAGTTTTCCCTCCTTTTGTCATTTTTCAAATGTCGTGTAATCGGTTTGGATTCTCGACGACAATTGGAATGGCGACGGAGAGCTTTAGTGAAGTGTACTTAATTTTAATTCATTAAATTCACTAATTTCGTGGTCCGCTTGTCCAATTAATACTTTACAATTAATTAAGGTTTTTAGTATCGAGGTCACGATAGCTCAGGTGGTAGAGCAGCGGCGTATCTGGCCGAAGGTCGTGGGTTCGAATCCCTCTCGTGCCATTAGCTTTTTTTCATCTCAACTAAAAACCTTAATTAATTGTAATGTATTAATTGGTCAAGCGGACCACGAAATTAGTGAATTTCATTTATTCCATTTCTCTTAATATAATTATGCATAGTGTTTCCTTATCATAGTCATCAATATCATCATCTTATCACTGATATATATAAAAATTCTCGAACAACAAAGCAGGAAACGAAAGAAGAAATGTTTTGTTAAATTTTGTAAATTAGTTAAATTTTTTTCATCGACTCAAAAGACCAATTAGCAAAAATGCTAGGACAACAGTTGTTTAATATTTTTGACCTAGTAACACCGAAAAATGTTTCATTGAAATCTGTGATCCCATGACCGTAATAATTAAATTAACCGAATTTTCACTTATTTTTTATGCTTTCTTATTTCATAGTTAATAGCCAGAAAAAAAGTTAAGTTACGACATTGGACATCTTTAACGGTAGGAAGATCATGAATGTCTTTTTAATACATATTTAGTATATAGAGTGCCTCTGTTTTACGCTCAAATTGGTAAGTTTCATTGGAAAAAATGATATTGATATTCAGTTACCTATTATTGTGACATAATTTTTTTTTATCACTTATTTTAGGTTGATGGGTAGGAAGTAAATTGCCTTTTCATAACCTATTGACCCATCGCCTTATTATGGAGTTTCACAAAATCAAAATGGTACTATCAAAAAATCACTTATTTTAGATCGTTGGGAAAAACTATCGGGTTACCATTTAAACTTTGTTTCTATAACCCTTCATTTTTGAGAAAAGTTGGTGTCACATAGAAATAGGGGCACCCCGTATATGCACAAACCCGGAAATCGCTTTCTTGCTCAATCTTACAAGATTTCTTTAAAGGTGTGAATTTTTTGAAATACATTGTTATATAACATTTACAAAATAATCAAATGCATTGCTTCACAAATAATTTCTTGCCATACTTACGTAACATAAGGAATGACTTTCTTATTTTCAAACTTTATGTGGCCTTTAAGTAACCTATGAAAAAAAATTCGATAGGCTTTTTTTTTTTAAAGTCCGCTTTGGAAAACGTAAATGGAATCATCGGAATGGTGGAGACGTTAAATCCGCCAAAAGTGAAAATTCCTGTTTCTTAACCGAGACGTAGACCGGTTTGTACCTTTCAACTGTTGGACGGTTTCCTTGCCGGCTTTAATAATAAAGCCTGAGTTGACTTTTTGTGCATGCAATTTTTTATTTTGAGTTTTATACTTTGATAGAAAAAAAGAGAAAGGGAATCCGTAGTGATATACTTACATAAGCATCGAAAAGGGGATAGTTATCTTAAAACCTACCCTATTCCGGGTTTTTATTAGAAAGACACTTTTTTTTTGTGAAAAGTGCTAATGGAAACTTAAAAAAACTCGTGATTTATTTTTATTTATTCTATGAGCAATATCATGTAATTTTACCAACTTGCATAACTTAGTGAAATCTTGTAATGCTTCTGTAATTTATATAATTTTACAAAGAACTTTATGATTTAGAAGAATGTTGAATTTTTTTTTTATTCAGGCAGTTTATCGGACAAACATTTCGCACATTTTGCAATATTACTGTATGTTGATTTTTTTCTAAGTTCTATGATCTTCCTAAACACTCGCTCTTCTTCGCAAAATGGGTTGTTGTTTTCGCCTCAATCATTCTTTACCTAGCTTTTTTCTTCACTCTTGAATCTGCAAGGGGATGTGAGCTGAAGTAGAAGTTCGATGTCCATAAGTCTTATGGGGTGAAATACGCTGTTCTTTCTCCCTCATAGAGTGAGTTTGTATGAAAAAGATGTTTGAATTTTCTATTTCTATTTTTGTTAACGAGATCTGACTTGAAATAAGTTGGCTTGCGTTGGTCCCACTGAAGCATTTGCAAGGTTTTGCACAGGTGTGACAAATTTGGACGATTTTTAGCCAGTATATCAGGTTGACCAGTATAAAGAGTCAGAGAGAAATTTACTCTTGTCACCAATGGAAGAACAATTGCCATAACAACCTTTACAGTCCTGACATCGTAGGATCCGAAGCTGCATTTTCCGGCCGATGGGGCTTTTTTGTGGGGGGGGGGCACTTTCTATAATAAAGTACTGCTAGGAGAAATGATAGTGCATACATGTATTTCGTTTCGACGTTCGCAGAAATGGATGAGCTATTGCCTCGCCCTGCTTATATTACTAACGTAGTGGGATCCAACTGCTGCAGGTTGATACACATTTTTGGAAAACACGGTACTATTAAATATGCAATAAAACAAAGCCGCAACGCAAAAACGATCTTGCATATGTTTCCTTTTTAAACCCGCACAGTTGGAAGAGGTCTATCCCACCCGGCTTATAGCCCTGTCGTAGCTGGATCTGGCTGCTTCCATTGTCGGTCGATACAAATTTTTGGAAAACACATTTTCTATAATAAAACAATGACGCAACGAAACAATGATGTTTCATACAGTTAGTTTTGAGGCATGCAGTAATATCAGAGCTACCGCTCCACCCTACTTATATCCCTAACGTAGCAAGATCTGACTACTGCCTTTTCTGACCGATAAAAGAAGGGAAAATGGAACTTTCATTAATAAAACTGTGACGCAAAGAAACATCGATCTTGCACATACATATTTCGTTTTGTCACAAGTTGAATTGGCGTAGATATACCTACTATTATTACTATCTTTTCTGATCAATGGCACATTTTTGTCAGCAGTTGTTTTTCGGATTACATACAGACTACATTATCTGATCATTAGAAATCAATTAGAAATGACCGCTTCATCGAAAATCCATCGAACACACATCACAACTTTTAGAATTTTTTCTTCCTTAGACGAAACCTTTCCTTGTTTTCCGATTGTTGCAACTTATTTATCTGACGAATCGTTTTAATAATAGCTTACTAACGATAATTTGTTAGGGATGCTTCTGCTGCTCTTGTGAACTACTCCAACGCCTTGCTGGGAAAACTTCCAACCTACAAGTATCGTGGTGCTTGTTCGGCCATCAACAGCTGCTCTCGAAACACAGCTAACAAGAGATCGTGGGAGGCTTGATCTAACTTTAATTTCATCTCTCCTTCCTAAATGTTTTTAAACGGATCTGAACAGCGTGGGATGACGTGGCATCTTCACCCTCTACTTATCTTATCTCTCTTGCGGCGTCAGTGGCTTTAAACAACCCTTTCTTTTAATCGACCCAATTTTTTCTATCTTATAACCCGTTTTTTAACCTGCAATCGGTTATTCTTCTTTAATTATTATATTTTATTCGTGAGCAAAGGAATTTGCAATTGTTAATTAATTAAGAATAGAACATAAACATCGAACCGCTGGCTTTTTTAGTAGGAAAAACGCTGAGGATATGCAGTGGATCGATACGTACAACCACGCACCAAATTAATTACATAACATGTATTACTATCAGAAATGTTATCAGCAAAAATATGCAAGTGTGCAAGAATGATTCATTCTGTTTTCAAACATAAAATTCCACATTTTAAGACGTTTTTCTTGTATTTTTAACAAATCTAATCATTTGTTTTATTTCATAGGTTCGGGCAAGAGCATTAAGCATGTTCGGATATTTTTTGGCTCGAGTAAGAAAAACAAGGAAAGTCATATCTCTGCCATATCATTTGCATAACGATATTTACTACACTGAGAGGCCGAAAAGTGGCTACCCTTAATATTTTTAATTATATCTTAGACAATCCTCCATTGATAATCTCGCAACAATATTTGGCCCGTTTTAAAGGATTAAAGTAAATAAAACAAAGAGAAAATTTCCCACTTGTGTTTACAATTGGATTTTGAAAGAGAAATCTCGTCAGTCCCGTCTTTGGTGGTTTTTCTGTATTGCTTCTTTCTAACTTTGCGGTGGTTTGATTTTTTAAGATGTACCATTTTTAAGTTTAATTTGTTTGAGTGATGGATTTAAGTGATACTGATTCGGCCAGAATCATAGCATTGTTAGATGGAATAGGTCAAGCGTATATGGCCAGGGTGCTTGACCTTCCTAAAACAATTGTCCGAAAGTCTTCCATCGCTACCGAGATACAGGAGGTTACTCAGGTCGCCATCGTGTCACATCCCATACAGATGATCATTTTATTGTTTCTTATGTACACTGTAATCGACTTCAGCACTTGAGATCAAGCAACGACTTCAACAAATTAAGAATTTTAATGTCAGTTTTGGGAATGTAAAGCGTTACCTGCGAGAAGGCCTGTTACTGTTCCGGAACTTGTGACAAGTCACAAAACAGCTCGGTTAAGTTTCGCAAGAAATCACATCAATTGGTTTGAGCAAGATTGGACTAAAATCATGTTCTCGGATGAGTCAAGATTTTGTTTGTCTTCTGACGGCTTGGAGAAGAATAGGAGGGCGATATATCCCCGCAACATTTTCACTCTGGTGAAGCTATAGAGGTGGTGATGTTATGATTTGGGCAGTCAGTTCTATGGAAAGTCGCATAAACATGATCTTCATCGAAAGTAAACAGCTGCGCTAGACATTGAAGATCCAAAGATATCAGAAGAAGTTCCTTTTATGTCATATAATTGGCGACGGGATTATTTTTATGCATGACAATTCAAGGCCCCACACAGCTCGGGTCGTTGGTGGCTACTTTCACGAGCTTCAATTCAATGTTGGGAGTATGCCCGATTTAAACCTATCAAAAACCGGGGACGGGTTGTCAAAAAAGGGAAAAGTTTGCTTCAAGTGATGCAGAGAATTTGGAGAAATTAAGAAGGCGTTGCTAGAGGAATGTGAAAATAATACACCGCACTACTTTCAAAACTTATAAAATCAACGACACGAATTCAAACGGTGATTTACGCAAGAAAATTGAATATTTTCTTAATTTTTTCCTTCGCAAATTTTTGATAAAACTGTTTTATTCATTTTAATTTTGTATTTAGATATATCTTATATTTTTCTTTAAAAATATCCAGTATAGAGCAAAAAATAAAAATTATAACGATTGAAAGAATTTACTAGAGGGTGGCTACTTTTTTGCCTCTCGGTGTATTTCATACTATTGCAAGATGAATAATTCAATTTAAAATATTATTATTAAATATTTTACTTACTCAGTACGGTGAGATTAAAGTTTTTTATTATTCGTAGATGGTGAGATGCTTTCTAGTGTGGCGTAGGTTTTAGACAAACATTTTCTTTATCGTGCCAATGTTTCAATCTTTATTGAGATCATCTTCAGGGCTTGGGATTTATAAACATTGTTTCAATTTTACAAATACATGTAGGATGTGAAAAAAAAGGCTCTTTACAGGCCCTGAAGATGGTCTCAAATGAAGATCGAGACGTTGGCACGATAAAGAAAATGTTTTTCTGAAACCTACGTCACACCAGACCGCATCTCACGATCTCCGAATAATCATCGACTAACGGTCACTAAACACCACACATTAAATTTTTTGTTAATTTGAGGGTAATTTTTACTATTTAGATATTTTACCTTACGGACTGAGGAGTGATGAACAGGTAGTTTAGGCGTCTATCATATTTGGCCGTCTCCCTTAATCGGATTAGTTGGTTGCCAAAGGGTATGTTGAGGTAGTGGGAAGTAGTTGGTTTTGACAAGTTGTTTGAAAACTTTTGTTTCGAAGGAATGGATGCCCTGAATATTGGATGTCAGTAATGACTTGTATCGAGTTAGTTGAGTTTTGATGTTCAAAACAGATTTCGGTCCTAAAAGTCTTCGTACCTGTCCTAGTCTGGTGTCCTAATTATCTGATTTGTTGATGTACCGTGGAGGGCAAAACTATTTTCACATTTACTCACATGTCTTGCCTTCTATTTACTCGGATAGAATTTAGGTTAGAAAAACGAATTGCTGTGTCATGCGGTGATAACCACGGGGTTGGGATGTTTAAGAAAGTGGGACCAAAAATGCTCCCTGTAGGGATGCCAACTTGTATTGATCTGATATTTGAGTATGTGTTGTTGCAGCTCACTCTGAAGCAACGGTTAGTTTTATATGATTCCAGAATAATGTAATGAGGGGGTACTGCGAAGCATAGCTCTATTTAATCCTTACAATTAATTAAATCAATCTTTAAGAAATGAAGGAATTGTCTCACAAAATTGTAATTTGTAAAATAATTGCAAATGAACGACGGATTTGTATTTGATGCGATGCCATATAAACTATTAAAATCGCCCTTTTACTTCAGTAGAAGAAAAACATCCTTTTGAATTGCTGAAAAATAAGCATAAGTAGTGGGAAAATGTATTTTCTTAATGTTCAGCATTATATAATTTTAGTTGTTATAAATGACGTTTCATTGTTTAAGTCTTGCGCAATATTTTTCTTACTTCTTCTTTCGTTCAAACATTGATCAGTTTTGAGCTGTACGACAATTCTAGAACCGTGTAAATATCCATTCTTATTACCAAATTTCTCTGATTTGAACAAGGTTAGTTATGTTTTGCATTGTATTGCAAATTAAAAAAAAGTTGCATGTTTTAAGTTATATTTTACTAATCCATCCCCAGGTTGTCATGATAGTCCATAATTAATTAAGATTTTTAGTTGAGATAAAAAAGTCAATGGCACGAGCGGGATTCGAACCCACGATCTTCGGCTAGATACGCCGCTGCTCTACCATTTGAGCTATCGTGACCTCGATCCACTCGGACACTAACTTCCCATCTCAACCCCACCTTTTGAATTTTCCCTCCTTTTTGCCATTTTTCAAAATTCAAAAGGTGGCGTTGAGATGGGAAGTTAGTGTCCGAGTGGATCGAGGTCGCGATAGCTCAAGTGTTAGAGCAGCGGCGTATCTAGCCGAAGACCGTGGGTTCGAATCCCGCTCGTGCCATTGACTTTTTTATCTCAACTAAAAACCTTAATTAATTGTAATATATTAATTGGTCAAGCGGACCACGAAATTAGTGAATAGTCCATAATATACAGCTGACCTTCCGCCCTCTCAATCCACCAACGACCTTTGCAGACGATACAGCGATCCTTTCACGTAACTCTGATCTCGTTTCGAAACGTGCAATAACACTTCACACTACTAGAGTTTTGGTTTGAAATGAAGATAATAAAATGTAACACACAAAAATCCACCTAGCTAACCCTAACTTTACTCAAAATCTCCTAGTTTACTTCAGTAACATCCTCCTCCCAACTAAGGACTACATGCTCTACTTTGTAGCGTACATAAATCGACGTTTTACATGGAATATTCACACGACCAAAACGCCAAGAATTATGATAATCTTACAAATAAAAGGCTGCGTTATAAGACCTCAGCTAATATGGACACAAAAAGTGTGGGATCCAGCTAATCATTCCAACAATTTGCTGAATCGAAACTGCCAGTATCCCAACAATCCTTTATGCTCCATTTTATGTGCTTAACAAGCCTTACAGATCTAAGTACTTCTTATATCCAAAATGCAATCCGCTCCCATTACTACGTGTATCATAAAATCATCCCAACCATCACAATCTTCAAATCCATCAATCATCAAGAGGAATTCCCTCAAACTAAAAAGGATACGACTGACGGATCTCCTACCCATTTACGGATAGTTGACGTTTTCTAAAAATGTGTAATAACCAGCGAGACAAAACGACCCTCGTATGTCGTCATTTGTTCATTATCAGCCAGCCGGATCGTTTTACACAAGTGCGCCGCGCGTACGGCAGTCTTCTGCTGGTTTTTTCTCTTTCTACTTTCCAAAATGAAATTCTTCGTAGAGACCTGGAAAAATTGACGCTTACCCTATTTCGGCTGGAGGGTATGCGAGACAATATCTCCTGGTAATCTTCTTCCGAGGATGAAGGGGGCTTAGAACGAGATTTAGGCCCCGCTTCCTTATTCGCCTTAAGAGCTCTGACTGCACCGCATTGTCTATGCAACAACTACTTCCCCTTTCCATTACTCGAGAGGGCGTTTCCTGGCGATTTTTCAGCCCTCTCAAAGCAATTTTTAATTTCAAAAGCAAAGAAGAGCCGTATTTTCATAATGAAGTGAACGTGCCTTGATATAAACCAACGCAAGTCTGATGAATTTTTGAACTGGTGGATGAATTTTGAAATTTGAAAAGATTAAAGTGTATGATAAGTAACTATATAAGTATCTGTCAAGATTTAAGTATTAATAATTTAAAATACAACAGAACATTATTGAAAAAACAAGGTGTTGACCTCAATGCGACCCAAAACATTTTCTTGGCAAACAAGAGTGCATATAGATATTTGTTGTTAATGTAGAAAAAACTAAAAAAAAAGAAAAAAATTCAGGCACATGTATTTGACCGTTTTTGAAAATTTTGGTCTGCTTATTGTCGATGTTTTAGTCCATCATATGCATTTCAGCCTCTCGCGTTCTTCAGTGGTAATCGTGTCTCAAAACAGCAAGGATAGGGGGACCAAAACATTATGAAACGACCAAACTGTAGGATCATCATCTCGCAAAACTTATAGTATTTATTTACTTTTATTGGAATTATTGATGAACTGAAATGATTGCTATTTACAACTGTTGAAAGGCTATAAAGCATCTAGTGTAGTCCCTTTTTACTTTACATATTTGTACATTTTTAAAAGAAAATTTACAAGCAAGTCATTTTTCAGTGTTTTTATAAAATAACGCAGAAAAAAAAGATAATTTAAAATTTTGTCTGTATAAATCTGCCTCTAAGTTCCAGAAAATTATTTGTATAGATCGTTGTTTAATTTTTCAAGGTTAGATTTTGAGCACAGAACTTATAAAAATATAGAGCTATAATTCATTTACATGAGTTGACAGAATTTTTTCTAAAACAGGATCTTCAGAGTGGAGGTGTGGTATCAGACAAGTACAAACCGGCGTCCCTCAAGGAAGAATTCTTGGCCCGATTTACTGTTGACTTTCGTACACATCTTAACACCATCATTGCCACCTATATGGATGTCACACCAATTATATCCTGTCCAAGCAACCTGTAACATCCAAGAACACTTCCAAAGCTCAGCTTATCAAAGAGTTTTACATTCAAGAAATCACCATTCACTGAACATCAACAAAAAGACTGCTTCTACTCAAATTAGATACTTCAGACGTGGAATCCCCACACAAGATTTAAGAAACACCATTTTAACAGTCGACTTGGACAAATACTTGTAGGACCGAAACATATTTTGACCATCAAAACTCATCTAACCCTATACCAGACATTACTACAGGTTTGCCAAAGAAGAGGCCAACATGGTTGGGGTCCTTAATGAGTCCAAAACCTGGTAGAAGAATACCACAGGCTTGAAGCACGCCAAGAGATTCATAGAAGGCCGCAAAACTTACAAAAGGAGTACTGAAAGGCAACCGCAACCGAACCAAGATGTTGGACTCCTGACAGGACATTGCAACATAAGGAAGCATATGCACCGTATAGGAGTACAGACAGATGAAACATTGTGCAGATACTGCCAGGAAAAGTAGGAGACCGCAGAACATATTTTATGTTTCTGTGAAGGTGTATGTAGGTATAGGTTCTTGCAACTAAGGCAAGAAAAATCGCAAGCAATATCTTACACTAAGGAGCCGCTGGCAAAGCTATGGGGGCTGATTAGCAACCTGGAGGTGACCAGTGAGTTAAAAAAAACAAAAAAAAACAGGGTAGCATAATAGATCTATTCAGGAGGAGGTGCAGAAGGCCTTGTGGCCACCTCTTCAAAATAAAATAGATTTCCCTATTAATTATTATTAATTAATCCAGTTTGGCTATTGGAAGTGGAATTGTTACTGTGATGGGTTCGACAAACCATCCATTACCCAGCGCATCCAACCCACCATGCACGCGTACAAAATTTTCTCAACATTTCTCGATCCATCCTAACCATACTGCCTAAACCTTATGGGCCATTTCAAATTGATTCCTAAATGTTCGGGAATCGATCGGATCTGTATTCTGTTCGATTTGACAGTACACCTTCTGAAAAAATAAAGGTAGAAATAGTAGAGATATTCGCTATGTTTGTAAGATGTTAACTCGTGTTAACTCGACTAGAGAAATGTCCAGTAAGATCGTGAACGTCTCCTTCTTTTCTTAGCATGTTAGTTAATTTTTCCGCAATGCTGAGCTTGGCGATTGGTAGAACCAAAATAAAGGTATAACAGTCCTTGAAGGCTTGTTGTTGTTTGTTTTAGTTTTCTTTTGTGTTAAATTGTAAGATGCCAGAAATTAATAAAAAAGGAAAATTAATCAACTCTTTCGTTCAAAATGCTAGGGGTATTCAGGATCTTTGTGTTAACCCTGTTAACTCTGTCAAGTCCTGGTAGATCGAGAAAATGATGACGTAGACTTGTAAGAATCGGCCAGTTAACATTGCTCGATCTAACAGACCAGAGCCAATGTTATGTGCTAGGTCGAAAATGTAGTTACTTTGCTATCCGTAAGGGCATAGGTAACCAATGAATGAAAGTATAAGGTCAGGTCAGAAATTAACAAAAGAAATGTATTTATCTGATTTAATCAATGCGTATTTAACAATAAAAATACGCTTAAACAAAATACAGCTGTTAAATTCATGGCTGCCATGTTGGTTACCTATGCCCTAACGGTTAGCAATGTGACTACATTTTCGACCTAATATCTAACATTGGCCCTGGCCTTAGATCGAGCAATGTTAACTAGCCGATTCTTACAAGTCTACGTCATCGTTTTTCTCGATCTAACAGGACTTAATAGAGTTAACAGGGTTGACACAAAGATCGTGCATACCCCTAGTATTGTTTTTATTATTAATTAAGGTTTTCAGTGGAGATAAAATAGTCAGTGTCATGAGCGGGATTCGAACCCACGATCTTCGGCTTGATACGCCGCTGCTCTACCACTTGAGCTATCGTGACCTCGATCCTCTCGGACACCAACTTCCCATCTCAACCACACCTTTTGAATTTTCCCTCCTTTTTGCCATTTTTCAAATGTCGTGTAATCTATTTGATTCTCGGCGACAAATGAAATGGCCACGGAGAGCTTTAGTGAAGGTATACTTCATTTTAAACGTATTAAATTCACTAGTTTCGTGGTCCGCTTGACCAATTAATATGTTACAATTAATTAACGTTTTCAGTTGAGATAAAATATTCAGTGTCATGAGCGGGATTCGAACCCACGATCTTCGGCTTGATGCGCCGCTGCTCTACCACTTGAGCTATCGTGACCTCCATCCACTCGGAAATTGCCATTGAAAAATGGCAAAAAGGAGGGAAAATTCAAAAGGTGTGGTTGAGATGGGAAGTTGGTGTCCGAGAGGATCGAGGTCACGATAGCTCAAGTGGTGGAGTAGCGGCGTATCAAGCCGAAGATTGTGGGTTCGAATCCCGCTCATGACACTGAATATTTTATCTCAACTGAAAAAGTTAATTAATTGTAAGATATTAATTGGTCAAGCGGACCACGAAACTAGTGAATTTAATTGTTTTTATTATTGATTGTATATTTTTTTATACGTGTGTAGAGATTAGTGACCGTTAATCGATAATTATTCAGATATCGTGAGATGCGGTCTGGATAATTATTTTTTTAAACGTAGAGAACTATTAAATTAGATTTTCCTTAGTGAAATTTATTTTCAGATATCTTGATTTATTATTAGAATAACACTTCTAGTTGTGACATTTCATCTATTTGTTTGAAACTTGATTAAAGGGACTTTGATTTATCAATTGTGTTTACAAGTCCCTTTTAACCTTGTACCTTTCGTTCAAAATATGAAGAAGATCTAGTGAAAGTCAAGACTGAGCCGGCGTCACGTTTAAAATCCGTGATGGAAAAGAAAGTGAAGAATCCTTCGTATCTCGGCGTTAAGACAATACAGAAAGATTGCTTAACGACCTAACGGGTGGACGGGTTCGCAGGAGGGAAGAATCGTAAGAACTAGGCGGCCGTAGGGAGAAATGCTTCGTACTTAATATTGTTTATTGCCTTAGCACTATAAAAACGTCCTTTTTATGTCATATTACATTTTGGATTTAAGAGAAGTGTCATGTTTTTCGCAAATGGCGCTATTTCACGGGATAAAGTAGGCTCAATATATTTTTCTTCGGCACGGAAGACGTTTATTGGTTTCCATGGACGGATTAACTATTTTGAAAGTTTTTGCCGAGCGGAGGGGTCTTGTACGAAATACTACCGTCTGCTGAAGACACCGGTGAGCCAATTCGTTGCTTCATGTTGCCACAGTTCGTTTCGCTGTAACCGCTTCAACTTCCCTTTCACGCACAGACGAATCCCAATGAAATATTGTTTCCAAATTTGGTATAACGACTGGGGTTTTTTCCCTATAAAAAAGAAACGAATCTTTCATTTTCACCGTCCGTACTTTAGGATGAGCGTTTTCTAATAGACCCGTCGGTAAAAATTAATACACTCCTCCCCACCTGTCACATGAGCGTTAAGTTCAAAGTTGAAAGCGCAGGTATTGTACCGATGTGGGACAGACTTTTCACTTTCATCACAAATTGAAGAAAGTTATCATGACAAAGCTTTTCGACGTAGACTTTTACCCTGTCACAACTTTCCGTTTAGGTACTTACTGGATAGAATAGAAATTAACGCTGTAAAAAAAATGAATCGGAAAAATTAACTTGAAATTAGATCGATTGTTATGCCTGGCTAGCTTTTACCTTGGATTATCGTTCCTAAACTTTCAATCAAGGTTGGATCTGGCACAGTTTTTCATACCAATGATTATACCTATTTCTTAAACATTTATTATTATCACTTGAATAATAAACATTCTTACACACATGAAGAAAAACCAATGCACATGGAAAATTTGAGTAAAAGTATATTGGAAAGTATTGTTGCTGTTGGAAATATGCCTAAAATCAGATAACAACTGAAATAAATAATTCAATTAGAAGCCAGAAGCAGTAGAGATAAAAGATCAAAGGTTAGAAAAATAAAAATTTGGAGGGTGCCGTGACAGAAAAAGAATTAGGAAAAGAGTATGTCGGCAGTAGTAGAAATAATAGTCGGAAATGTAGAGATGAATGAGAATGTAGAGGAAAGACCGGAAGTAAAAAAGAAAGAGAGGGACAGATACATAGACAGATAACCAAATATACAAATAAATAGAGGAGTGAAACAGGGATTGATTTATTTACTCACGAAAAAACAAGTATCTTAGACTTTTCTTACCCTTGACGTGAGTTATTCAGGTTACATTATATATTTATTATGATTTAGATTCCTTTAGTCTTTACAATGATAATTTATAATGAAGAAAATTTTTTTTAAAAATTATATACCGGGTGTTCTTTAGATGACCCGGCTGAAACAAAAAAGTGTTTAATATCCATTATATTTCGTGGTCCGATTGACCAAATAACTTCTTTTAATTAATTAATCTTTTTTATGGAAGGCATTGGTTGAAATGAAAAAGTTAGTGTCACGAGCGGGATTCGAACCCATGATCGAAGTCACGATAGCTCAAGTGGTTAAAGCAGCGGCGTATTTAGCCTTGGGTTCGAATCCCGCTCGTGACTCTTTTTCATTTCAACTAATGCCTTACATAAAAAAGTTAATTAATTGAAAGTGTTTACTATATTTAAGTATAGTTTCAATTTTTTAACTATTTTGGACAAAAATTATACAGGGTACATCAGGCCCAGTTCAACTTCAAAATTTCAAATACGACTCTATACATCTTAACAGATCAATTTAAAGGATTGTTTATGCTGAAAACAATCGTGCAATCGGATTTTAAATTGGGCAAAAAATGCCAAAGTTATGGCAAAATAAATAAAAACAAGTCATTAGGAGCGGGATTCGAACCCACTATCGAAGTCACGACAGCTCAAGTGGTTAGAGCAGCGGCGTATCTAGCCGAAGATCGTGGGTTCGAATCCCGCTCGTGACACTGACTTATTCATTTCAACCAATGTCTTACATGAAAAAAGTTAATTAATTGAAAGTGTTTAATATGTTTTAGTATAGTTTCAAATTGTTAACTATTTTGGAGAAAAAATACAAAGGATACCACCTTAGGCCCAGTTCAACTTCAAAATTTCAAATATCCTATACATCATCAATTTAAAGGATTGTTTATGCTGAAAACAATCGTGCAATCAGATTTTAAATAGGGCAAAAAATGCCAAAGTTATTGCAAAAGTTTAAATAAAAACAACAACAGTAATTTGGTTTGCTATTTATTAATCACATTTCATCTTCGAACTGCCTGCCTTGCGTAAAGATGCAATGATTTCTTCTTTTTAACCACTCTTCACCTAGAGTCATGGGAGATGGATTGACAAGCATTTTCTATCCTTTACCGCAGGTCTTCCAACTGAGGTTGCTGGGTTATGATTGGCGTAGTCACTGTTTTTGAAATGGCCCCACAAAAATAATCAAGGGGTGTTAAACCGGGTGACCGAGGAGGCCAACAGATCGGGCCATGAGGTTCTATCCAGGAAATGACGATTCAAATAACGTCTCACATGCAAAGAATTATGTCCAAGGCATCCATCAAGCTGAAGAATCATTTGCCGTTGTTGCAAGGGAACATCAACTAATAGTGTTCGTAAATCTACGTCAAAAAATTAAGGAACTGAGCACCATTTAAATTATTGTTGTAGAATTAAGCCCCAATTAATTTATTTCCGAGAAGTCCACACCAAACGTTGATACTGTGAACCACCTGATGATGACAAGAGTATGTTCGACATTTGTGCAACGAACGTTAGACGCCTGTCATAATCGGAGTCCCGAAGTCTCAGGACAAGATGAGAGCGATACGGCTTAAAATTGTAAGTCCAGAGATACATCTCTAACTTTATTTTAGAGCCTTTCCGACAACCTTTCCGACAAAAAAACCGAAAACCTTTCCAACATTTCGGAGAGAGGAATTAGGAATTTTGCGAACATACAGTATATTCAGCTCCTCGTCGAAATTACGCTGCTGGTTTCTTGGTGATGGAACTGCAAGTGATCCGAATCCCTCATATTACGACACGAATAAACGTTTTGTGGTTTACTTTTGGTATGATCAGGAAATTTCTGGGCGTACAACTCGACTGCAAGACGCATAACACCACCACTATCAATAAAGCAGTCGTGTTCCAACCAACTAGATGTTGATCGGGAAAATGTACTCTTCTGTTCATTTTGAATGTAACACTGAATGTAACGAATAGTACGATTGTAAAATTTATTTACTTCTAGGAATTAAGATTTGCACTCATAATGCGAGTTTGACAAACAATGACAGAATGTAAACAGTAAACATTAATTACAATTAATTAAGGTTTTTAGTCGAGATAAAAAAGTCAATGGCACGAGCGGGATTCGAACCCACGACCTTCGGCTAGATACGCCGGTACTCTACCACTTGAGCTATCGTGACCTCGATCCACCCGGACACTAACTTCCCATCTCAACCCCACCTATTGAATTTTCCCTCCTTTTTGCCATTTTTCAAAGTTAAAACTAAACAAAAACCATTCGTATTTAGCATTTTAGCATTCGTATGGCAAAAAGGAGGGAAAATTCCAAAAGGTGGGATTGAGATAGGAAGTTGGTGTCCGAATGGATCGAAGTCACGATAGCTCCAGTGGTAGAACAGCGGCGTATCAAGCCGAGATCGTGGGTTCGAATCCCGCTCGTGCCATTGACTTTTTACCTCAACTAAAAACCTTAATTAATTGTAATAAATTAATTGGTCAAGCGGACCACGAAATTAGTGAATTTAATAAACATTAATATGGATTAAGGTAGTAAAAAATAAAGTCAATTAATGTTTACTGTAGTGAAGAAGCAAATTATTGGAATTACCAACGAAACAAACGAAGCGCGTTCTTTCAAACCTTTTGCCATCGCTTTGTCATTTTTGACCAATTTAAAATCGGATTGTACCACTTTTTTCAGCGTACCAAATGTTTTAAAATGGCATGACAGGAGGTATAGGGTCGTTTTTGAAATTTAAGGTTGAACTGGGCCTGAGGTACCCTGTATCATTTTTCTCCAAAAAAGAAAATTTGAAACTAGACTAAAGGATATTAAACACATATTTTTTTTTAATTCGCCCGGGTCATCTAAAAAAGACACCCTGTATATCAGGTGCCCCATTGGGTGAGGATTAACGCCAATAAAGGCGCGGCACGACTCTCGGAAATACTTGGAAATATCAGGATTAAATTTAACCTGGCATTCGCGCTGATTGTTTTATTTTTACCCTTTAGGTTTATGTAATATATTTATAACATCATTAGAACTTTACCTTTGTTCTACTCTTTTCAAAAAGAAGTTTAGTTTTTCAAACGAAGTTAAACGGGTAAAATTTTCTTCATCTTTGAGATATAGACAAGAAGACGACTTCTCGTGAAGGTCAAAAAGTAATTCACAGTCGGGATCTAAATTGACAAATAAGAATGAGAACAGTTTTGATTGAACTGTTATATCGCAGATGCCGTTTTAACACTAAAACATTTAATTTTCATAGGACTTTTTTTACACCAGTTTTTCCTCCTGCTCGAGTTCCGAGGGGAAATAACTTTTTTCCCTGGCACACCTTTCTAAAACAGGTCTGCCGCCCCCACGTGTATAGCATAAGGAAGTCAACGAAAAGACTGTGCATGGGGCAGAAATTTACGAGCTTTCTCTACCCAATATTCATCAGCGTGGTTGGCCACGAGTGGGTAAAAATATGCGATACAGACCGATGTTAGACTGAAATACCCCTTTTCTCTTTTTCATTCCAAATATGATTGCCTCCCATGTCTCAATTGCAACCTGAAAGTTGATCGTATCTCAAATTTTATGGTTTGTAAAAAATGTTAATTTTTTACTTTTATATTCTTAAAAAAATATTTACCATCTTAACGCAGTGGAATTTTCCTTTTCTGCCCTTTTGTATATTAAGTTTGATTCTTTAACTTAATTAACTTTAACTTATTTGAAAAAGCAAATGCCAAAGTTAGGTTTTTCATTCGTCTGGTTAAGGCGACATCAGTCTACCAATCAACCTTGCCACAGGAAGACATCATCGCATCCACTTTCGAGCCGACAGAATGCTATCGGGTGTGGCAGTCTTCCCATACTACCTCACCCGAAAATCCTATCTGACCCATAGGTCAAGTACGAATCGGAACGTTCTCATCCCAAATCCACCGAACTGGGTGTTCTGCAAGGCAGCATCATGGTCCCATTCTATATTTCGCATACACTGCGGACCATACATAGCCAAACCTAGTCACTACTTAAGTGACCTCCATTACCAACATTCCTGTTTGTATGAATGGTTCCAGAAAGGGAGGATCAGACGGTACTAAATCCAATTCTACAAATTCCCTTTTCCTTTTACTGCATCACCTCACCGCCAAGTATTACAACTCTGGTCCTCTCCCAGCAATGTATGTCGTCTACTGTTTTGGAATGTACGTCGAAAAAACATTTACTTTAAAACCCCTTTTAACACTCTTAAAAGAATCGACCTTAACAGACGTTATAAACTACTCAAAGGACTAGTTCAACCAAACATTCCGACCTACACAGAATCCAGTCACTCCAGTCTAAAAACCTTTGAACCATTGTCCAAGTCCCTACTTCGTATCTAACTTTACTGGACGCTAACAAGCGTTCTTGTAAGACAATGTTTTGAGATTATTGCTCAATGTTACCATTGACGAAGGAACCGGATCGGCCGTTTTCTGTACAAGCCCAAACCATGAGCAGTCAAAATCATTAGGGAAGTGCTTCGGTCTTTCGAGCAGAAATTCATGCCATTAATGCAATAATCGCATCTCAGTAGAACTTCGATTACGATATTGCCACTGCGCAAGATTAACCATCCCTAACCATCAATACTTGTGCCCTAGAAAATCTTAAAAGAGGTTACACTGGCAAAAAAATCCTCATAAGATCTAATAGCCAATCAGCCATTAAAACATTAGCATGTAAAAGAATCACTTAAAAATTGGTCAGTGAAAGTCATCCAAAATCTCCAAAACGTGGGGAAACGCAACAACCTAATGATATCTTGGTTGCCAGGGCACAGAGAGAATGTTGGATAACGAGAAAGCAGACAGACTGGCCGGTGGAGGATTTGCAAGAGCATACATAGGCCCTGAACCTTGGGATAACAAAAACAAATATAGAATCCTCTATCCATGGATCCAAACGAAACAAAAGGAGAATTGGATAAACTCTAGCGGCGCTAGACACAGTAAACTTATGATGAAACAACCCTCACCAAGACTGGCAAAAACACTGCTGTAATTGGAAAGGACTGAACTAACTGGTCACTGGCATCTGAGAAAACATCTACACAACATGGGCATATACAACGATGATCCCATCTGCAGATTATGTAATGAGGAGGAGGAAAGAGCACCCGTATCATTTTCGAATGCGAAACAACAGCTCAATGGAGATTTAACCGAACATACGTGAAAAACTTAGAGAATCAAATTGTAGCAGCGACAGTCAATGACCTGATACTTCTAAGGAGAAGGATTAAGCCTATTATACCGAACTATAGCACTAAGAAGGTACAATAAGCCAGAAGGCTGCAGTACCTGGGGAGTACCAATCCCGCTTCTTAGTATCCTTATTATCATACCATACCATGCCTTTGACCGGAAAATTTCTGCTACCTAGATACTATCGACATGTTCTTTTTTATTCAAAAAGAACCCTCTATCTTTAACAAAAGTTATAACAAATTAAAGTTAAAGATTATATATACTTTACTTATTAACATTACGCTTATCATTTCTCATATATCTTTATTGAATTGTTTTTTTAATTAAAATGTTGCTTGTCATCGTTGCCTCTTCCAGTGAAGGAAAATATTGTTTTTAAAAGCTGTCAGGCCATCTCTGGCACACCTGTTCACTGACAGATTCTATCATAGAGCAGATAATTCTTAACTCTTAACGAAAATAAAACTTCGAATGGGTTTTATTTCCTTGTCAACAGTGAGAAAATTTTAAAATGGTGAAAAATAAAAGATCAGTTTTTCTAATTGATTAATTTAGTACCTAATGAACAAACACAGTTTTTCAATTCGTTTTAAAAATTGTCACGTGAACTGGGGGAATAACCTCTATGAATTGTTAGGAAGGTCTCATTTAAAATGCATTACATACACTCTAATTAGCTGAATAAGTTAAATACCAGAAATTACACTAATAGGAAATAAACTATCGACTTTTGATAAGCAAAAACAGTCATCGATTTAACAACGTGTAAATTCTTCTAGGAAGAACAGGAAGTTTACAGATAACTTAATTTTGTAGGCCTAACTTTGGTTTGTTTGATTGAACTTCGAGAAACGAACTGGCCTAAATCCACTGAATAAACCATATCATGTGCGACTCTTTTGTCCAACCTGTAAAGGAAAAAACCATTATCGTAATTGTTCGGACTTTCCTTAATTTTTTTGAAAAGTTATAGTATAAAAAACCCTGAAAAGATATAAATCATTAAAATATGTATTAACAACAGGTCATTGTGGAAATGCTCGGCAAAAGTTGGTTTTACATTTTAAAAAAAGTCTAGATATTACTTTCCCCCCCCTTAGTATCAAAATTAACGATGGAGTCCCGCAACGTTTAATTCAAGGGCCAACCTTGTTCATCATTTTCATAAACGAACTCCATAGACTTGAATGTAAAATTTCAATATTTGCATAAGTTAAAAAAATATCCTTATAAACGATTAAAATATGCATTAGCAGCAGGTCCTGTTTTATATATTTTTTATATTTTCAGATCATACTTTCTCATCACCCTTAGTCCGAAAGATGACGCTGGGTACCGCAAGGTCCAGATCTAAGGCCAATATTGCTCAACATTTTCGCATCATTTTTAAATAAAAATCTAGAAATCTTGCTTTCCCATTGTTCCATCTGAAGTCTAAAAATTAACATTGGTTTCTACAAGTTTCAGTTCTAGGGAAAATCATATGCACTATTACAATTAATTAAGGTTTTTAGTCGAGATAAAAAAGTCAATGGCACGAGCGGGATGCGAACCCACGATCTTCGGCTAGATACGCCGGTACTCTACCACTTGAGCTATCGTGACCTCGATTCACTCGGACACCAACTTTCCATCTCAACCGCACCTTTTGAATTTTCCCTCCTTTTTGCCATTTTTCAAATGCCAAAATGTTTTATCTCAACTAAAAACCTTAATTAATTGTAATATATTAATTGGTCAAGCGGACCACGAAATTAGTGACCATATGCATTATTTTCATAAATTCTAGTCAAAGACCACTAAAACGCTGTTGTTACTGTTAATATTTCAATAATTTTTTTATTCAACTTATTGCTAGTGTTTTATCAAACATTTTATTTTTTACTGTTGTTAAAATGTGTTGTTTTTGTAATTTATTAAATTGATACTCTCTGCTACTCAGGATGTTCAGAGGACCTATGCATAACTTTCTCTGTTTTCTGATATATTTTTGCAACACTTGAACACTGTTTAAATATACACTGAGAAGCGGAAAAAGTGGCCACTCGTATAATTCGTCCGCTCTCGTAGTAAATACTTGCAATCGTTATAATTTTTATTTTTGTACGGAGTATTTCCTTATATTGTGATGATCACCGGTTTTATTCGACGTGGCTTCGATTTAATGAGGTTTTGAATGTGGTACTTTGGAATATTTTCAT
This sequence comes from Cimex lectularius, assembly GCF_000648675.2. NCBI lineage: Eukaryota > Metazoa > Arthropoda > Insecta > Hemiptera > Cimicidae > Cimex > Cimex lectularius. Next base: position 73,630 of record NW_019392847.1, read on the forward strand.
ACACTTTCAACAGCGCCATTCGCCATACTAAATTCTTCAAATTCTTTGGCATCACTGAGCGACTTTTACCCACAAAAACCAACTAAGAAGAGATTGACTTTTCAAAGATTTATTTACAAAATTTGATTGTAAATCCAAGTGGGAGATTTTATCCTGTCAGTGTATGCAGGGTGTATCAACTTCTATAATCCACCCATTTAATTCGGAAACGATTAACTTAAGCTAAAAATGATCTTACACAAACCCCAAGTTATGCTAGGTATCGCGTAGTGGTAATCGATTTAACATAACTTTTTCAGCTAGCCAAAAAATGACACTAACTTTGTTATTTTAAATAAGAATACCATATTTTTATTTTACTATTCGATTCTATAACTTATTTTATGCCACTTTTACTGAAAGGAAAATTTTTGATAGGATCTTTCAATTAATTAAGGTTTTTAGTTGAGATAAAAAAGTCAATATCACGAGCGGGATTCGAACCCTTCGGCTAGATTCGCCGCTGGTCTACCACTTGAGCTATAGTGACCTCGATCCACTCGGACACTTAACTTCCCATCTCAACCCCACCTTTTTGAATTTTCCCTCCTTTTTGCCCTTTATTTTGAAAAAGATTAACTTCGCAAAAAATGGTCCTATACAAACCCCAAGTTAGTTTTTGTTATATAAATTATATACTGTATATTTAAATGCCGATATAAATACTTATAGTCGCGATAGCTCAAGTGGTAGAGCAGCGGCGTATTTAGCCGAAGGTCGTGGGTTCGAATCCCGCTCGTGACACTAAATTTTTCATTTCGACCAAGACCTTTCATAAAGATTAATTAATTGAAAGAAGTTATTTGGTCAACCGGACCACGAAATATAATGGATTTAGTAAATAATTATATTCGTCTTAAAATTATCATAACTTGATGGCATGTAATTATGGATCTAATGAGCATCTTAATATGATATCTGAAGTATTAGTTGAATTTAAAAAATATCTAGCTTATTTGACGATTTAGAACAGAAGTCGTCTGAGAGCAGTGTAGGTGATCTACTTGTAAAAGTTACTAGATTTTTAAAACTATTACAAATCTGCAGCTCAACGTTCAACTTTCACTTATTTAACATCATAGAAAGTTCGTTGATAAAGTTTACCTAATTTGAACATCCTTTGACTTTAAGCTTGTTGGATCTTTTGGCCAAAAATTGGTGTTTAGGTTTTCTTAGTATCGACTCTCTAGGTTTGGTAGAATTTATTAAACTTTGAACATGAAAAAAAATCTATTTTGATTTATTTTTACGATTAATTCAACTTGTACGTTAAAAAAGTGTAGATTGTGAAGGTGAAGAAATGATTACAGCAATATTATAATAAGGAGAAAATTGAACTAGTATTTTGTCTACAAGGACGCTTAGCAGGGAAGTACGTGCTATTCCATTTCGGCCAAGTATTTCTTCCAACTTCCTCTCTCGATTGTGAACGATGGAAGGCTTATTTCAGAAGTTGCCGAACTCCGAATGACGCCCATTCCCGTGTCCTACATCCATCATTCGACCGTTTTGCAGAACGGCCTTCGGATTATGATAATCCACCTAATCCTTGATTACTTTCGGCCCCATGTTTCCTCGTGGCTCTTAGACGACCGTCCGTCTTCAAAACTTCGCCCTTTTGTCGCCAATACATCTCAATTCGCGACTAGTTTCGCCCGAAGGCGGAGAAATCGGGATGAGTAAATCTTCTTGAGCTTTAGCTAATGTGTAACGATTGCTGTTGTTGTCCCATAACACTTAGTATCCAAAAACCGTTTTTGTAAGAAATTGGACTCGACTAAATAAATCTCTCTTTAAATTTTACTCCGGGAAAACATTATATATTTGATTGTATTATTGTTACATTTTAACGTATTGTTATGACATTATACAAGCAAAACCTTCGAACAATTACAATGTTTACAATCCTACTAAATCCTACTGAAAAAATCCAATCTAGCAAACGCTACAAATTAAATTGTTGAAATTTGAACAATTACCAATTACGACCAGGAAACTTAACTTTAACTTAACCCCGACGTCAGAACTCATCTAGACGCCAACAATATTCGACTTTACACATACATATACCATAAACTCAGCGACAATAGCCCAGGTAATAAGGTAACATAGCTAAATAATATGAAAACCATATGAGAAGAAAATGACTTCGTTATTGCTTTTTCTACATCAAGTTGTTCATAAAAACTTTGAAAAATTATCGAGGAAATTCAAACTAAACGCTTGGTTTAGCAATATTAATATATCAAGTAATAAACTGGTGAATAAAATACATCACCAGGTGAATCCAATTTATTATTTTCTAAACAATAAATAAATGTAAATAAATACGTTACATGCCTTTATAATATTTAGGATTATTTAAATTCTTTGCAGTTCGTGGTCCGATTGACCAATTAATATTTTTCAATTAATTAACATTTATGGAAGATATTGGTTGAGATAAAAACGTCAGTGTCACGTGCGGGATTCGAACCCACGACCTTCGGCTAAATACGAAGTCACGATAGCTCAAGTGGTAGAATAGCAGCGTATCTAGCCGAAGGTCGTGGGTTTGAATCCCGCTCCTGACAATGACTTTTTTATCTCAACCAATACCTTCCATAAATATTAATTAATTGAAAAATATTATTTAAATTAATTTTTTTTCTTAAATGGATCGTGGGACAACGATAGATTCTTTACATGAAGTAGGCACAACCCCTTTACTAAAACATGTGTTAAACGTGCCCAATAATTGTATTAGAAAGCTTTTAGGGACATTTTTGAAAAATTCAGACTTAAAACGATCTTTCACCGGGCCTGCCTGTTAATTTAATAAGCACCGGATCTATGACATTCACCCTAAAACACACCCAAAAGGTTGTTTTGATATAAGAGGTTATGTAAAATGTAATGCTTGTGAGTTAAATCGAGGCGTAATAACCTCACTATAAAGTGAAATATAAAAATACTATAAATATATTGAGTAGAGTAAAATACATATTTTATATCAATGGGGAAAATATATTTATAAGCTGAACGTACACTTTAATACCACATTATAAGCAAAATTGGAGGTTTTACGATGGTTGTTAATTTTTCTCTTTTAAAGGTTCGCTGTTTTTAATAATAATTTTAGTTTTATACAGATTTTCGTGTAATCTGAATATTTGCTCGGACTTGAACATCACTGGAATTTTTATTCACAGGATATAGGATTTTTCAAGTTTTGCGGATGATACAACAATTCTGATACAACCGGAATCCTATAAAAGCAACCTCCAACATCCAAAACCTGGAGATTATCAAAGACTGTACTGACAGCTGCTTCAGCTTGATGTGTGGTAACTTTTACTTAGGTGTCAGACCGATACAAGCCGGCGTCCCTCAAGGGAGCTTTCTTGGTACCATTTATATTATTTATACCGCTGACTTTCCTATACATCCCAACACTATCATTACCACCTATGTGGATGACACTGATGATAATTCTGTCCTCTAACTTGAAATTTTATCCAAGAAACTCCCAACAACCAAAAACAAGTTGAACTAATCAAAGACTGGAGCAAAAAGTGAAAAACAAGACGGAAAAATAATATCAAAATAGTTTTGCCTTCCTTGGTACAGCAACAACAACCAGCCCCCACTTCCACGTAAGTCAGACTTAAGGGAGCAGACTAATGAATGCCCACACAAAACTTAAGATACAACAATTTAACAGAAGCTTTTGACAACTTTTAGGACTAAAACTTTTGACCGTCAAAACTCAACTAACTCGACACAAGTCATTACTGCCATCTAACATCAACGCATCCAATCCTTCCATTCAAAAGTCCTCATACCAATTGTAAAAGCTACGTAACCTCACTATCCATCAGCAATATTCCTTTTGTCAACAAACTGATTTGGAGTGATCGTGAATGGCCACCTTAAAGAATGTACCTGACCGCTGAGTGATGTGCGGTAACTTTTACTCAGTTATCAGACCGATACATGCCGGCGTCCTTCAAGGGAACTGCATACCATTTATACTGCTGACTGTCCTATACATCCCAACACCATCATTACCACCTATGTGGATGCACCATATCTCTACAAGCTCCCATAATTAAACCTGTCGATGACATCTGGGACCTCTTTGCTCCTAAACACCACCGGAATGCCAGCGTTCGCTGTTTTCTCTTAAAAAGTTAATTATGCATTTTGAGTTTACAAGTCTTAAATAATTTTTTTTTTAAATGAATCATTTTTGCTTTTGAAATAGGTCAATTTGAATTTATTAGGCTAAGAGATGCGCAAATTATTTTGACATATCTAACCATAAGACATATTCCAGTAGCATTTTGATTGACTAAAACATCATTCTTTAAACATTACATTAGGGCGTCAGTGGCCGCAACGGTTTAGGCGTTGACACGGCGGTCATCACTGTAAGGTAAAGGTCCCGGGTTCGAATCCAGTGGCCCTGCATTCGAATCCGACATACTTACAAATGGGCTTTTTTTCAAAAACCCGGCACCCTGAAGGATAATATGACCTCTGCTACAACCCTCGTAAAAATTAATTCGTGGTAAATGAGTGTAAAATAACTAGTTAGAGAATGTTCAATTTGACTAGGAAAGTTTGGAATAGCTAATAACTAAAGGTAAAACTGCGAGAATCAACATTATCAAAACTATGAATTAAATTTACAGTTAATTAAAAGCAAAATTAACAGATAATAAAAAAACAATAGTGTTGAAAATTCTGTTGAAACATTGTATGATATTGCGTTTGGATGATCATGAAGTTCAACAATTTATACATGTATCCCAAATATCTGTATATTGTACCAGTCGGTTGTAAGTGTAGTTTTGGATTGTTGAGGGAAAAGAGCCATTAGGAAGAGGTCAGCTTGCCTTTATCGATTTTATTATTACAGTCTCGCAGAGTTTTATGTTTTATTAACCCAGGAACGCTTTCAGCCGGGAATATTTCTCAAGTTAAAAACATCAATGGATCTTTATGTAAAAAATGTACACGCACGGAAATGCGGTTGATAAAGAAACACGCGGTGTTCAAAAACCCGTACAACTTCGAAATGGGGACGTTTGCTCAATATGTTGACGGAACCGCAGCAAGATTGAACTGGGTTTGCGGATCACCCGGTTTTGAGCCAGGCTGAAACACAGGTTATATAAGATGCCGGTGATGTGGTAATTAAGCGTTTTGCAATAATGGGATGGTAGCGTGGAGGCTTATATTCTCACGGTTCGGTAGGGGCAGATCGAGCTTTCATCCGTCCAACCGAATTTTAATAAAGGGCCGAATTAATCCCGACGTTCATAAATCCAAGCTCGTGCATATTACCTAACACATGCATAAACAAATGATCAGTCGGTTCAACCTCAAGACAATAGGAAAATAAAACCCAATTAGAAAAGATTCCCTAAAGATGTATCTAACTGAATTAAATATCATGATCAACTAATATCCTCCAGAGGAAGAATTAAGTGTAAGAAAGGGCTTTGTTATTTACTACTTGGGAAATTAGCTCCCTTCGGAATCAAATTTACCAAGATTTCAATTAGAAGCGTTGATAGTTTTCTACAAAGTACGTTATAAATATGGCATAAGGTAAACTACGTATCAATCAAAAAGTTGATTACCTTCCTGTATAATTACCTTGAACCTGTTATTTCCTGGGTCTTGCCAAGGTTGTGAACAAATGAAACCGGACACGGTTGAAAAAATTATTTCAAATTTTTACTTAATAATATATACATGAAACGATGAACATTTTAGCAGTTTTGGCTGTTGTGATAAACATAGTTACTTTAAAACTGTATTTAGAAAGATTTCAAGAGATTGTCACGATAATAATAACGACCATCATGGGACTAACCTTCAACATTCTAGCTTTCTGAAATTGCCTAGGGCTGAAAGGTATTTTTATCTTGTTGAATAATGCCTTTCCTGTAAAAAAAAAAGGTTATATTTACATTTTATTGTCGATGAGTAAAGGAAATTCAGCGTTATGGGTTTATCTGTTTTAACCTGACGTATTTCTTTTCGAATAAGTGCATTTCGACTTGTGAAAGCTAATTTAATCATTTAAATAAACAAAGGACAAATAAAAAACCTCTCCATACTGGAAAACAGACAGACAGATAAGATGTGGACTTTCAGCATTAACATTCACTGAGCAGGAAATATCCAACAAATTATTGGCAAAGGTGAAGAAGAATAATGCCGGTTCGGTTATTGGATAATGAGGAAGCAAAAACGGAAGAGTACACCTTGTACCCACTAGCCTTGACCTACAAACGGATGAGGGTGCATATTAAAAACACTCGTTTTTAGAAAAATAACCTGTACGGCTATTTATATAGATTTTAAAATTATTTTATTTCCTTAAAACATATGTGTTAATAACAGAATTGGTACGTAAATTTCAATAGAAAGCGTCTAGCAACCTTTTCTTAATTCATTGGGATTTGACTGCTATGCTTATCGATGTCGTGGTCAAATTAAGTAGGACATTTAAATCCAACTTTTAATTGTTTTTCTATTGTTTTCTTCATCTTTAAATAATTAATTATGTTGTTTGAAGAAGATGAACAATCTCGCTCATTAAGGCGAAATGACGAATCGAAAATGAAAATTTCGTTCTATTAACCAAACATAAGGATTCGATTTGAAATTCTCCTTTCTTGGTTTTTCCACCGTGTTGAAAGTGAATCGAATGATAAAAGTGGAAATAAGGGGCGGAAATTATTCCTGGGTCGGGCCCCTTCTTACCCGTCGAAAATCTTTGGAGAGAAATTTCTTCTAGGCTTATTTAAAAAAGAGTTAGGGTGGAAATTAGACAATGAAAGACGCATTTTCTCGCTTGGGGTAGAGACAGAACACAGTATCACCTGAAATGAACACGTAAAATATTATTTACAATTACGTCCAAAGTGTGAATATACTGGTTCCTCTGTTGGGTCATCGAGAGTACGATCGATGTGGACTGGGGGCTATGGATATTTTAATTAATCGCAAGTGAAAAGATAATTCTCAAACAGTAAATTGTCCAAAGCTTGATTATAAAAGTAGAGAGAGAACAGGCGAAATCAAGCTTCGAAAATCTTTCACGAAATTTCTTTTTAAACAAGTATTGATATGAAATGTTAATGAAAATTTCAAGATAACCATCCCTAACCATCCCCAAATTTCTTTGAGTCATGGGCATCATGGATTTTGTCATACGGTAGCTCTCTCACTCTCCCTCTATCTCTCTCTCTATCTCCCTCTCCCTCTCTGTCCGTCTGTCTGTCTGTTTCTCTCTCTCTCTCCCTGTATATCTGTTTCTGTCTCTTTCTCACTTTTTTTTCTCTCTCTCTATCTATCTATCTGTCTATCTATCTATTTACTTATCTCTCTTTTTCTCTTTTCTTTCTCACTGTAATTAACTTTCTTTTCATTGTTATTCGCCCTCCGCTCTCCTTATTTCTCTCTCTCTCACTCACTCTTTCTCTCCCTCTCTGTCTGTCTGTCTGTGTGTGTGTCTCTCTCTCTCTCTTTATCTCTATCTATCTATTTACTTATCTATCTGTTTTTCTTTTTTTCTCACTGTAATTATCTTTCTTTTCGTTGTTGTTTCGCCTTTCGCGCACTCTCTCTCTCTCTCTCTCTCTCTCTCTCTTTCTTTCTCCCACTCTCTCTCGCACACACTCTCTCTCCCTCCTTTTTGTTAATTTGCGAGTTGTTTTTATTTATATAAAACCATATTCATTCAATGTATCTCTCTCGTTTTTCTATTTACCTCTCCCCCTTCTACTTCGTATATTTTTTGTCTCTCACTTGTCCACTACACATTTCGTTTTCTTGCAACGTTTTTTTCTGTATTTGTTTCGTCATATTGCGCCTATATTTCATTTGCACGGTCCTTTATTGCTTGTTCACTCCAATAGGTTTTTTGTATAGCTTTCTCACTATAATGCTTTTCTTCGCTGTATTTCTCTCTCTCATACTCACTCACATTAACCCATCTCTCTCTCACTATTTATATATCTATTTACTTGTCTGCCTTTTTCTCTTTTTCCTCTCACTATACTGCTCTTTCTTTTCGTTGTTATTCACTCTCTCCCTCCCCCACTCACTCTCACTAAATCACTCACATTATCCCCCTCTCACTAATTATCAATCTATTCACTAATCTATCTTTTTCTTTTTTTTTCTCACTGTAACGCTTTTTCTTTTCGTTGTTATTCACACTCCTCCCTCCCTCTCTCACTCTCATTCTCTCTTTCTCCTTTTTTGCGAGATTTTTTATATAAAACGATATTCATTCAATCTCTCTCCTTTTCTCTTTTCTCTTTCCCTCTCTCTTCCTTCTACTTCGTACATTTTTTTGACTCGCTCACTTGCCCTGTATACTTTTTACTTTCTTGCAACGATTTTGTTCTGTTTTTTCTTTCGTTATATTATGCCTGTGTTTCATTTCCAAGTTCGTTTATTTCTTATTCGCTCCAGTACTTTTTTAATAGGTTTCTCACTCTAATGCTTTTCCTTTTTTGTCTTTCTCTCTCAATTTCTCTCTCTCTCTCTCTCACTCCCTTATTCACTCACATTATCCCCTCTCTCACTACCTATCTATCTATTTACCTTTCTATCTTTTTATCTTTTTTCTCAATCTAATGGTCTTTCTTTTCTTTGTTATTCACTCTCCGTGCTCTCTCTTTTCTCTCTCTCACTCCCTCAAATTCTCGACTATCTCACTACCTAGTCTTTTTTTTCTCACTCTTTCATTTAGCTGTTATTCACTGTCCTCCTTTTCTCTCCCTCACTGTCTCTTTCTCCTTCTCTCACAATGATTTGATAAATATCGTATTCCCATTTTCAGTGCAATAGTTTTAAATAGATAATAGTAAATAGTAATTTTAGCAATATAATTTACATTTAGAATCCATTAGACTCGATTGTCAATTGCTTGTCAAATGTATGAAAAAGAAATTCAGGTTTCACCTCCAGGGCTGGTCGCAAAACAACGGTGTCCGTGTCACAATAAAGAGACCCACTGTCCGGAAATTGCCCGGAAGCATTGGACGGGCCATGAAAAAATTGGTGAGAGCGTTTGATGAAAGTTCAAATAAAATCAAGAGTGAGAGGAGAGAGAGAATAAAAAACATGGAAGAAATGGAGAAGTGGGGGACGCGACTTTTACTTTCGTTGTGATCCTAGTCGTGTGAGAGTCAAGGTTGGATCGAGGGACATCGAGGAAGGATGCAGAAGATTGTCTTTTCTACGTGGTGGTTCAAAAGCTGTCTCTTTCTCGGAGTCGTCTGCCTCGTCGGGATCGTCCTTTTCCTTACTCCTCTCCCAGGTATTGTTTTCACGTTTTTCTCTAATAAGTCTGTAAAAATATGTTATTTCGACATTAAAAAGGATTTCCATGCACTCTCTCTAAAAATAAAATTAGGCGTGCTAACAACGGTTTACATATTTTGTATTAAAATAATTGTCTATAAATTAATTTTTTATTATTAAATTATCAGATTCTAATGACAATAAACCAAAATGTCGTTGATACTATTCCTCCTAAGTTTTTAAAAATTCTTTTATCAAAAGTAGTTCGGTCAATCATAATTTCTACCACGGCATAAAATGTAACATACGTTCTCCCTAAGGATCGCCTAATTGGCTAACTTTGAAAATGGATTGATCATCCAGTTATAATCTTAAAAAGAGTAGAGGTAATTTTGGATCGAACTAAGTCAACTAAGCTAAAGATTTTTTGATAAATGAAAACATTCCTAGGACAGTCAATCATTCAAGAAATAAGGAACTGAACCAGAATATCTTAAATTTTTTACTTTTTTATTCTTTTTTACCAGTTGAATAAACTTATACCAGATTCACTAGTTTTCGTGGTCCGCTTGACCAATTAATATCATTCAATTAATTAAGGTTTTTAGTTGAGATGAAAAAGTCCGTGTAACAAGCGGGATTCGAACCCACAACCTTCAGATTGATACGCAGCTACTCTACCACTTCTAGAAATCAGGATACCTCAAGAGGTAGAGAGCGGCGTATCAAGCCGAAGGTCGTGGGTTCGAATGCCGCTCGTGACACTGACTTTTTTCTCAACCAAAAACCTTAATTAATTGGATTTATACATTTTAGTTATTTAGTGTTTACCGATCATTTTGATCTGACCGACGACCCCAGCTTGGAAAGCCAGACCAAAATGACCAGTAACGACCAAATTTCTGGTTCATCACGCCACAGACAACACGGATAAACCTCACAAATCCAGCCAGTCAAAATAATTTTAGAAAAAAACTGTTGGTATATAAATCTTGACTAAAACTTGTAAATTAAAAATATCAATTACAAAATGTTCTGCAGTCAATTGTTCTGATTCAATAGTCTGGATTTAATTCTGTCCAATTATACCCAGCCAACCCCCTTTGCGACCGCGACATTTGACAAAAGTTCCGAGCTTTACCCAATTAAGCAGATGATACTTTCTTAACCGCGTACAAGTACAAATGACATAAGTTTTCAGGAAATGCTTTTCACGGGCTTAACTCTCAATAAACACCGGTGAGACTATTTTTAAAAATATTGTTTCTAATCTGTTACAGGTAATAAACAAGATTGCGACCATGATAAATTTGTTTTTAAATTATTTACGCCTTGAATATTTTCCAGATGCAAATAATGTTTCGTCAAATTTCAATTGTGTGTTCATATCAATTATAGGATCAAAAAGGTTAAACAATTAGAAAGTGAATCAGAAAGGATATTAAATGACGAAGCGCTGAGTAATTTGACGACATTAAACAATTTCACTTGTGACCATGATTTCTAACGATGACATTTCAAAGGGATTTTCATACAGTCGATTCGTCAAATACCAATATAAAAGTTATAAAAGACGAAAAGATGTCTTTTGTGATGAAGTCTAACGGGAGGCTTGTTTACTTTGAGATTCAAGCTCCTTTTATACTTTGTGCTTTCTCTTTGCGAGCTGATTTTAACGGATTTCCTTCAGCCCCGGGTATTCTTGTCGGTAAAATACATTTTGTTTGTTTACGGGGCTGTTACACTACGAAGACGTTTGACGACCTTTGACGAGTGCATATCTAGAAAGACAACAGGATTTTGGATTAAATAAGTATATTTGTATGAGGGAAGGTGAATTAAAAAAAAAACGTAAAAGGATTTTCGTAATTTTGAACATAAAAATAGCAAACATACATCTAAGGAAAGGAAAGCAATTTCATCTATTCTCGCCTTGGTGAAAGGATGCTCTAGCACGATTCTATTCCTTTTTTATAACGCGATGAGTTTTCCTTATTTTCTCTTTTAGATATTCTTATCTATAAAATCGACTTGGAACAACTTTTGTATTCCAGATTAATCTAATTTAAGATGAGCATTTTTTTGTAAATCCTTTGGATGCTTCACATGTAAAGTTCAAAGTTACCTGACGAAACAAAGAAAAACATCAGTACATTTTTCTATTTTATATTTTCTTTTCAAAATTTTATTGTAACTGATTCTATTGTAACTGATTCAGGCGGTTTTATGGCATAATGTACAATATCAAAAGAACGAATCGTCGCGTCAAATTTTAATTTTGTCAGCAGGCTTATTGCACATGGAGCGAACAAAGATTTTTTCATTAATATGTACTCAAAAGTAGAGGCGACGGACTGATACTAGGCCGAAAAATATTGAAAATATTAGAGATTTTAGACCGAGGGAACATGATTTTCTGCCTTCATTTTATGCTGTTTTTAGCATTAACAAACTAACGCTCAGTCACTACGCTAAAATTGGTAGTACCATAGTTCATTATGAAAATGAAAATGAAATACTTTACTATCTAGCGATGCAGTAAAGCAGTTAATTTTTTTAATAATAAAAAAGTTGATATTCATTGTTGCACCCCAAATGCAAATTTTAGGGAAAATCAAAAAGATTTTTTCACACATTTTTTACTTTCCAATTGATCAAGAAATTCCTAGAAAAATCGCGCCATTTATCGAAATGCAATACATAATTATTTTAAGACCGAGCGACGTAAGAAAGTGGGCTAAAATATTTTTGTAGCAAGAAACAAAGATGATAGTCGTTTTCTGTACCCCTGAATATAAATCATAGGGAAAATCAAATATAATTTTTTTTCTCAAATTTTTCTCTTTCCAAATGCATCTGATATTTTCAAAAATTACAAAAAAGGTGACTCAATATTTCGTCATCGAGTCACCTTTTTCACTCAATTGATCCACAGGATGTTTCACAGTGGTTTTGAAGCCTATAAACTATACATAAGGACACAAATTTGGCGTCCGTAAATAAATTAAGACCGGAGATGTTTAATAAAACGTTTGTTATTTTAGTTGACCCTGCTTTTCTCTCTTAATCATGAACATAAAGTATAAATTTAGCTCAAATGGGGCGAAATCAATCTTTCTAACAGTTGTAAAAACCATCGAGAGGAGTTAGGAAATTTTTAGTGATAAACCGGACCCAAAAATTTTCTAAAGACGATTTCATTTTCTCCGGCATTATTTTTTTTTGTTTGTAAGTATGTCGGATTCGCATGCAGGGCCTCTGGATTCGAACCCGGGACCTTTAACTTACAGTGATGAATGTCGTGTCAACGTCTAAACCGTTGCGGCCACTGACGCCCCCGTCCGGCATTATTCCGCCGACTTTACTATGAAAAGTACTACTAATCACCGGACAAGCTATGTTTATTGAGTTTGGAATGACAAGTCTCATATAAACTGACAAAAAATGAATAGTTTAGTATTCACGAATGACAAATGACTAATTCTTTAACGCTTCCCGCATGTAAGTTAGTTCATTACTTACATTCAATGTACCTAATAATTAAATTCACAAATTTCGTGGTCCGCTTGACCAATTAATATATTACAATTAATTAAGGTTTTTAGTTGAGATAAAAAAGTCAATGGCACGAGCGGGATTCGAACCCACGATCTTCGGATTGATACGCCGCTGCTCTACCACTTGAGCTATCGTGACCTCGATCCACTCGGGCACTAACTTCCCATCTCAACCCCACCTTTGAGAATCCAATCCGATTATATTTACAATCCGATTTGAAAAATGGCAAAAAGGAGGGAAAATTCAAAAACCACGATCTTTGTGTGGTATCTTGTCGTGGGTTCGAATCCCGCTCGTGCCATTGACTTTTTTATCTCAACTAAAAATCTTAATTTTCCATTTCATTTGTCGCCGAGAATCAAATAGATTACACGATAATTGAAAAATGGCAAAAAGGAGGGAAAATTCAAAAGGTGGGGTTGAGATGGGAAGTTGGTGTCCGAGTGGATCGAGGTCACGATAGCTTAAGCGGTAGAGTAGCGGCGTATCTAGCCGAAGGTCGTGGGTTCGAATCCCGCTCGTGACACTGACTTTTTTATCTCAACTAAAAACCTTAATTAATTGAAAGTACCTAACAATTTTTCGTATATGGACCCTTCTAATATTCGTACAAAATCCCATTGCTGGTTGCGTCCGCTTATGGGAAGTTAAACGCATTTGATGTTTGCTATAAAAATTCATTGGCTTTTTTCTCGGCTCCTAGGGCCGTTGGCAAGGTTGGTCGGATACGAGTCTAGTGTTTTTTGATTTTTTCATCAGAAAATGTTTCATTAAAATCTTAAAATCATAAACTCAAGTACCTTTTCTTATATTTAGTGCTTAACGTATAAATACCCTTGGGTGTATAGCGGATGGGAGTCAGAATTTCTTTACATAACTATCTCCAATCTCAAATAAAATTCCAAGGGCTATACCAAGATTCGAACCCACAGCCGTTGGCGGGGCAAATTGGAGTTGGACGCCTTCACTACTCGCTCATGCGGTCTACTTTTCTGTAAATGTTATAAGAAGAATTTGCTTAAAAGTAAGCTCACTTGCAAATATACTGTTACCTGTTTAGGTGCAGTTTGCTTCCTTGTTTTTCCTGGTTATAAGAAAAATACTTACTCCTCTTTATCTGAGCTGTTATCGATTTCTTTCCGATACTGGGGACGGTTGAAATGATTGCAATGATGAATACTGCTCGTTTGGATGTTTCCAACTCTGAGATTTTCTTCTATCACCCCCTTGGGTTACTCGTTTTAAAAGGTTTGTACATAGGAGCATCGGTGGCCGCAAGGTTTAGTCTTTGACACGGCGCTCATCAAATGTAAGGTAACGGTCCCGGGTTCGAATCGAGTGGCCAAGTGGCGGCCAAAAGCCCAAGTACCCGACATACTTACCAATGGGCATTTTTTCAAAAACACCGGCACCCTGAGTGTTTATATGATCTCTCCTGTTGCGAAAAAAAAAGGTTTGTATGTATTATTCACATCTTTGTACATTTCAATCATCTGCATGCTTCCAAAATAAATCAAAAATGTTTATAATAGTAAAGAGATATGTAAAATAATAATAGTGCTTAAAAGCATCCTGGTCAATGATAATATGTCGTCACGATATTTTAGATAGTCCAACTATCGTTGAAATTTTTCAAAATTGACTTCGTAGATGTTTGTTTTGAGGGAATTTTGTCTCTATTACAAATGGGCGAAAAAGTATTATATTGCACATTAAGCATAACAATGGCAAAGCGTGGGAAAATATAGTTTTTTAACTTTATATTCAGGATTGTTTTTCTGTATTAATGTACGGTTACTGCGTGGAATCTGCCACGAAATTTAAGTACTTTTAGACCAGTTTGTTAAGAAAATATTTTTCTTTTCTTAAGCGAACTTATAAGACAAGGAAAGAGACGGTTTTCTGAGATCAAGGTGAACGAGTTCTTCAACTCCTTTTCTGCCCGGCAAACCCAGAATTTGCATTTCCACCATTGTCGACCTCTACGGAACCGGGAACTCAGGTGATTCCTTTTGTTGAATAGATGTTTTCAATGTTTCAGATTTACACTTCGCTTCCTGTGATAGGCCTTGCCATGAGCTCGACTGGCCTATGATATGCCGGTTCCGGATTACTTTAGAACAGCACCAGCCTTTGGGGGGGTAAGTGGAACATCTGACATTCTGCATGTATTTTTCATATGATATGAGATTTAACGACAACAGACTTCATAGATTATAAATTTATTAGAATCCTTGGCAATTTGGCATCTGTTCTTATAACCGGAAAGGAAATTGGAAAATAGTCCTCAGAAAGCATTCTTTCTACGGTTATCATGGCATAAAGAAACTTTGAGGATGGAATACTGTATTTATTTGATTTCTCGGGAACGGGATTGAACAGATCGGTTTTCCCAGTCGTACACTTTCACGTCGTAAAATATTTCTTAAATCGACGCTCACGTTTCGTAAATGTATCGCCTTTCTCCAAGCAGTATTGACGATTTTGAGGGAACATACTTGTGTATACTTGTTTTTTAAAATCAAGTCTGGAATCGGATCAAGTTCAAGAACATTGCGTAAGTGAGGATGATCCTCCACGTGAAAGAAGCTACATCCAGTCAGTCCGGTCTCTCGGTTTACAAGAATTCACTTTCACCTTCGCCCTAGACCTTCAACACACATGTGAATCACGCCGAATTTGTTGGAACGACTCTAGGAGATACAAAAGCATTCCAATAAATGTAAGAAGGGCGCAAAATTAGTTAAAACTAAACAAAAACCATCAGTTTTAGCCATGATTTTTGAGCAAATATTATGGAATTATTATGCAGGGTATCCCGTGAACAAACATCAATATTTCAGGATGTTTTCCTCCAAGTCAAATTATACTAGAAGATAGTACAAGACATTGTACAATGTCTGAATCTCATATCCGAGATATTTCACTTTTCTTGTTAATTCAACCTTTCACAACATTATTCTCTAACAATTGATTAAGGTTGTTAGTTGAGATAAAAAAAGTCAGTTTCACGAGTGGGATTCGAACCCACGACCTTCGGCTAAATACACCGCTGCTCTACCACTTGAGTTATCGTGACCTCGATCCACTCGGACACTAACTTCCCATTTCAACCCCACCTTTTGAATTTTCCCTCCTTTTCGTTTACAATACGTAACCACTAAATAAAAGTAGACAAGTGGAAATGTATGAATACCTGCTCAACCACTTTGAATTTTCCCTCCTTTTTGCCATTTTTCAAATGTCGTGTAATCTATTTGGTTCTCAGCGAAAAATGAAATGGCCCCGGAGAGCTTTTGTGAAAATATACTTCATTTAACTTATTAAATTCACTAGTTTTCGTATATCTTTCAAGAAGGAGGGAAAATTCAAAAGGTGGGGTTGAGATGGGAAGTTAGTGTCCGAGTGGATCGAGGTCACGATAGCTCAAGTGGTAGAGCAGCGGCTTATCTAGCCCAAGATCGTGGGTTCGAATCCCGCTCGTGACACTGACTTTTTTTATCCCCCTTTATTATATTTTTATAAGTCCCAACGATAGCTGGACTGTCTGTAATTCTTGAAAAACTTGGTTCCACATTTTTACAAAAAGTCCAAAGTTGTTGTGATAGCGTTTTTGTTTTTAATATCATTACTATAACTCTTGAGTATTTTTTTAAACATCTAAATATAATTACAATTTTTAGTAGCCCTGAGTTTTTTAATCTTGAATTCTCGTCTTTGATCGATTTTATTAGTGTGTTGCCTTTTTCGTTTACATCATTGATCATTAATCATCAAACTAATAAATGCTAAATGTTCAGTGGGATGAACATGTTATTTAAAATAGACCAATTCACTTTTCTCAATGATAATATTGCAATAAAATTGGATTTGATGCTGCGTGTTGGTCTGCGAGTCGGTAAATTCATGCTGAATCGGCATTGGGTCAGTTATTCGGGTCCTTCTCTCGCCAATCCAACAAAAACTGGAAGAAGTTTTTGAACTTCTCAAAGGTGTTTCACCATTGCGCCATTCACAATGAGGAACTGAACGGTTTCTGCCGATTAGCATGAATGCAATAAAATTGTATACATCTTTATGTAAGGTATTGGTTGAGATAAAAAAGTCAGTGTCACGTGGGGGATTCGAACCCATGACCTTCGGCTAAATACGCCGCTGCTCTACCACTTGAGATATCGTGACTTCGATCCACTTGGACACCAACTTCCCATCTCAACCTACCTTTCGATTTTTCCCTCCTTTTCGCCATTTTTCAAATGTCGTGTAATCTATTTGATTTTCGGCGACAAATGAAATGTCCACGGAGAGCTTTAGTGAAGTATACTTCATTTTAACTTATTAAATTCACTAGTTTTCGTAGTCCGCTTGACCAATTAATAACATTCAATTAATTAAGGTTGAGAGAGATAAAAGTCAGTGAGATGGAAAGTTAATGTCCGAGTGGATCGAAGTCACGATAGCTTAAGTGGTAGAGTAGCGGCGTATCTAGCCGAAGATTGTGGGTTCGAATCCCGCTCGTGACACTGACTTTTTATCTCAATTAAAAACCTTAATTAATTGAAAGATATTAATTGGTCAAGCGGATCACGAAAACTAGTGAATTTATTCTCTAAAGTGCCCCGTAACTCATAAAATGTTAATCTTACGGTGCTTTAATTTCACCAACGGAAAGAGCATTCCCTATGAGAATCATTTGTATTTTTTTATCTTAATCTTAACCAAACAAAATCCAAAATCACTAAGAAGACAAAACTTTTACAAGTTTCCAAAGTTCTTGACTAAAGTTTAAGTAAGATTTTCTGGTTTCTGTAAATACTGATGGATATGGAGTAAACAGATAAGTTACGCCTTTTAAATCGCTGAAAGACATGTATTGTACTTAATTCCTCACAGATCAGTTATCACCAATGTAAAACGAAAAAAAAACTGTTCAAAATCTGTCAGGTCCAGCTTACGTTCTTCAAGAAGGCGACCATTTAATTAAATTTTTGAATTTTTTGTTTTCAGTTTTGTACCAAAGAGGCTTTTTTTCACCTTGTATTTTTTAGTAATATAACTCGCAAATCTTAATTAAACCATTTGTAACCAAATAATCAAATTTTCACCGATTAAACGTTAATTTGACATTGGTGCTAATGGGCCTTTGGGAAATTTGTGTTTACAGCTCATTAGTAGACTTTTCTATAAGCACCAAAACAGACATTTGAAGATCAAGAAAATCTTACTTAAACTTTTTAGGCAAAAACTTTAAAAATTCGTAAAAGTTTATATTCGAAGTAATTTTGTATTTTCTTTGCTAAAAGTCACAATAAAAAAAAAACAAATCAATCTCATAGGGGGTTTAATGCGCTTTTCATCGATATTTTGTGAGATACGTTGGACTTAACGGGATATATTTGGGAAAGGTCGAACTAAGCTGAAAAGTGAAAATATATCGAATATAATATTAAGAATCAGATTTTGTACAGTAGAGACTTTTCAGTACAATTTGCATGTAGGATCTGCTGATGTATTGACCTCTGTTCACGGAACACCCTGTACATATACATTAACTGACATACTAACAAATAAACGCGCACTCATATACAAACCCAAGTACATACAGAGACACAAAACAAACAGATAATCAAATACTACCCATCTATTTAAAAAAAGCTATTAACGGCAAAATATATAAAAAAGATAGATGTACGAATTACTTCCACTATAAATGTATGTATTTATTATAAGCTTGTATAAAACACACTCACTCATACGTATGGATTATACACTGTCCAACAAAAGATGGTCAACTTTGGAAATACATATTTTCTCAGCCTCGTAAGTTACAGTCCTGCACCTAGGTCTCATTTTTTAGAAAATTTTACGCTGAACAAAATGGCTTTTTAAATGTTTTTCTAGCTTCAGTGTTTTCCCGATTTTCCCATACATCGACCTTTCTTTCAATACGTTATTCGAAGCCAATACTGCCACAACACCTGTGAAATGGGAAGGAAAAGTTGAATTTCCGCGATGAGGTAAACAAGCGGTTGTCGACAGCAGAAGCATTCCTTATCCCAAAAGGTCAAAGTAGAAAAAATATAAGAATTGTCACTCCACGTTCACTTTTTTGAAGTCCTCGGAACAAAAGTTGGAGAGTACAATTTGCGAAAACATGACGGTTCAAAATTTATGCATTCTTCAAAATCGGGAGGGTGATCGGTTTTTCCAAGAGCAAGTAAAAAGAACCACGTTTTTTGCCCAAAAATCGCGAAAAAGTCGAAAACTGTTGAGAAATCGGGTAAATGGAAGGTAACCAATTGAAAGCTTATACCAAAGTATTGGTATGGTAAAAAAGGATAGTAGGAAGTGGGGTGTGCGCTCCCCAGGCAATGCAGCCTTCTGGCTTATTGTACCTTCTTAGTTCCATAGTTCAGTGCAATAGACTCGATCCTTCTCCTTAGAAGTATCAGGTCATTGACTGTCGCTGCTGCAATTTGATTCCCTGTTTTTTCCGTTAGGTTAAATCTCCATTAAGCTGTTGCTTTGCATTCGAAGATGATATGAGTGGCTGTTTCTTCCTCCTCATTACATAATCTGTAAATGGGATCATCGTTGTATATACCCATGTTGACCAGTTAGTTTAGTCCTTTCCAATTACAGCAGTGATTTTGCCAGTCTTGGTGAGGGTTGTTTCACCATAAGTTTACTATGTCTAGCACTGCTAGAGTTTATCCCCTTCTCCTTTTGTTTTCTTTGGATCCTATTCTGCGATGGAGGATTCTATATTTGTTTTTGTTATCCCAAGTTCAGGGCCTATGTATGGTTCTGCAGATCCTCCTCTGGCCAGGCTGTCTGCTTCCTCGTTACCCAAAATTCCCCTGTGCCCTGGCACCCAAGATATCATTAGGTTGTTGTGTTTTCTCAGGTTTTGGAGATTTTGGATGCATTCACTGACTAGTTTTTATGTAATTCTTTTACTTGCTAATGCTTTAATGGCTGCTTGGCTGTCTGATCTTATGAGGATGTTTTTGTCAGTGTAACCTCTTCTAAGATTTTCCAGGGCACAAGCATAGATGGCATGTATTTCCGCTTGAAAGACCGAAGTATACTTCCCTAATGAGTTTGAGTGCTCATATTTTGGGCTTGTGCAGAAAACGCCTGATCCGGAACCTTCGTTTGTTTTGGAGCCATCTGTGTACCATATCATTGTATCTGATGCTCTCCTGTGTTCTTCCTCTCCTTTGTAGTCAGTTGAGACTTTATTGGAAATGGTGCAGAATGTGTCCGGGAGAAAGCTTATTAAAATTTCCCGGATTTAATTGCTATAGGGCGCCGCTCTGAGGACAATTTCCTGGCTCCACAGCTCAATTTGAAGTTTTTGTAAAAAGTGCAAAAATTAACATGTTCCCGAATTTTTAAATTTACTGATGAATGACTGAAGCTAGGAAAATATTTAAAAAGCCATCTTGTTCAGCGTAAAAATTTCTAAAAAGGAGACCTAGCGCAGGTCTGTGACTTAAAAGGCTGAGAAAATACGCATCTTCAAATTTGGCCATTTTTTCGTGCAAAAACCAGGTGGTCAGTTATTTTTTGATGGGCAGCGTATATTTAATATAAATTTAAAAGAAAAATCAGAGGATTTTATTCTTAAGTAATCATTCTTCCTTGAATAAATGATATAAAAAAAATATTTCTACATTTGTTGTAAAGTATGCCTATTCACCTCAGTGTAAGTAGGAAGTACCCCATTCACACTCTTCCTCTATCAGGTAACATTGAATGCACATGATTTGTGAACAAGCTCAATTTCCTATTAATAAAGCACAACCGTTTCAAAGGCAATACGTGTTAGGAAAACGACCCTACGTGAGCAGAAGAAAAATCAAATGGGGATTACCTCGTTTAGTACTTGGTTTAGTACTTACTACTTTCGATGTGTCAAGAAAAATGGCTGAAAAAGAGACCCAAGGTTTTTCTTTTCTAGGCGAATCAAACAATAAAAAGCCTTTCAATTCTTGCATTAATTCTTCAAAATATTGCAATATACTCGTGGTTATAACGAAAAAATAATATTTTGGGAGAACCTTTTTGTATTTAATGATATGTTTTTCCGTCCTGTGTCGGCATTATTTCTTTCACGGTCGTATTGCGTATACCGAAATACTTTCTCCTCTGGAGATGGGCCGCTCTGAAGGCTTTATTGAGATTTCTTATGGCCTGCCATTCTTCTGTTCACTTAACAATCGACTTTCTTTCTAGCATTTCTATGCTTTGACAGCCATTTAATAAAAACAAATGTAAAAAATATTTTATATTCTACGGTTCATTGTGTAGAAATTCTTTTAGAGTGAAGAGAATTAAGTGGAGGTAAATGATAAATAGCGTGCAGGGTTTTCCGTTTGGATTTTCCTTACAAATGTCCTCTCCAAATTTTGAGAGCTTCATGGAAAAAAATTGTTTAATTAAAATGCGATATTTCTCATACAGATATTTTATTATTTTTTAAATCTTTCAATGACGATTGCAGGTATTAAATAAAGAAAAAGAAATCACAAAAAAAATCGCTAAATTTACGGTGAGGGCAAAGCAATTGCGCTTAGCATCGGCGGAAAAACCACCCCGAGCGGGAATGCAAATATTACCCGACTTTTTAACACGGGGTTGTAAAATTCAAATCGGACGCGAGCCCGTCGGTAAACTTTCTTAAGCCCTATTCCCTATGTCAACAGAATTATGCAATTTTCCGTAACGACAAACACTTTTTTCTTTTAAAAAATAAATATTTTTTATTTGTTTTGCAGTTTGTGCGGCGACTGCCCTGCTAACATATCCCACTGCTTTCGTTTCGGATGCATGGTCGCCGAAGGAAATTCAAAGCGGATACTGACGGCGAACAAACAGCTTCCGGGTCCCTCAATTCAGGTAAGCCAACTATTTTTCTTGTAATCAGAAACCTTGTTGAAATTATGCTATTTACATATAATAATCCGTTTAAAATTCTGACTTTGATGTGGGGTGGATAGTCAATGAGAAAACTGTATTCCAGTTTTTCGTATACATATTTGTATTCATACATTTCTACTTGTGTACTTTTATTACGTATTGTAAAAAAAACAAAAAGGAGGGAAAATTCAAAAGGTGGGGTTGAGATGGGAGGTTAGAGTCCGAGTGGAACGATGTCACGATAGTTCAAGTGGTAGATTACCGGCGGCGTATCTAAGTCGTGGGTTCGAATCCCGCTCGTGACACTGACTTTTTTATCTCAACTAAAAACCTTAATTAATTAAAATGAAGGAAACTCGCACCTCACTCTCTCGTATTTAGCCTTTAAACTTTTATAAAGGGGCGTCAGTGGCCACAACAATAAAGGACACAACGCTCATCACTGAAAAGTAAAAAAGCTCCTGGGTACAAACCGAGCAGCCCTGCATTCGGACCCGACGTACTTACAATTTTTTTTCCAACCCCGAGGATTCATACAACCTCGTAGTTGAAATACCTTCGGGAAAAAACTTGCATAGTAACCGATTTCTGCTAACGGGTTTCTTGGTGGTTTTCATTTCTTTAATAAAGAATAGAGTTCTTCACAGAGGTAGTGTATCTAGGTCTATTTGCGCAGGACAGACTTTTCCAGGCACCATAGCCTTTTCATAGCTATTATAGAGCAGTTGCATAGGATGAATTGTTCTGTTGTCTCTATCTCTAGACATGGTCGTCATTGACTATCAGTGTATTTTATTAGAACATGTTCCTTAAATTTACCTGTTATACTTTGTAGTTCCTTTCTGTTGAGAAGGATTTCCTCTTTCTCCATTGGGCTGTCGCACACGTTCCCAGTACTTGTAATCTTTAGTTATCCACAATTTCAATTTTTTAATTTGGCTATATTTTATGCCGATTATAATTTGAGCTTTTATGTTGTTCTATTTTTTGCTAGTATGTCTGCTGCCTCGTTGCCTAAAATTTCTGAAAAATACAATAATTATTTCTAAATTTTAACAATAAAAATAAAAAAAGAATGAAACTTGCACTCGACCATTTTCTCGGCTTCACAGAAAAAGTGTGGCTATGAAACCTGTCTCTAACCCTAACTCTTATCCTAATTCTAACCAGTCCTTAACTTTAACCCTACCTAAATTTATACGTTCCTAAACTTAACCCCTCCTTTCTTTACTTATTCCTAACCCCAAACTAACCCTACCCTAACTAAACCTAACATTAACCTAAACTAACTTAACCCATTCTTAAACGAACCTTAATCCTAACTCAAACCCTAACCATCCCCAACCCCTGCCTATCCTAACTTAATCAAATCTAACCCACCCCAACCCATGCACACTCCCAGGTTACAGAAACTTGCTTATGTGAAAATAATCAGGACTCAATCAATTCCCACACAGTTATATTGAACTCAGAAGTTCAAAGCATTAAAGCACAAAAAAAGGAGAATAAACAAATAAAAGAAATCTTGTGTTTTAAATGAAATTTAATTTCCCCATAAAAGACTATTTACAACTTAAAACAGTTTTCCAGACAATTTTAATTGAAATAAAAGAAATTAATTGGGAAATTCATACCCAAAAATAGAAGTGAAAAATAATTCCTGCTTAAGTACAATGATTGAAGACCCCATCTTAGGAAAAACACGCCAGAAGTGTTGGTCCTCCGGTGTTTTGCATGCTTCGACTGGTAGGATGTGCACGTGGGTGAAGTGCCTGGAAAGGTGCTATAATGCATTAGAAAAAGTATACTATTTGCTGAAACCTTTGGTCAAATTTTTGAAATTGGTGTAAATTTGTTAAAACTGTTTGTTTCAAGAACTTAACGTATAAATTTCTGGAAAATAATGTTAGACAGCATCGATTTGTTTGTCTTATATTTCATTTTGTCACCAGCATTTTTGCTCATAATTATTTAATGTTTTGAACAAAATTTTGATGTTTACTTATTTAAGCAGAGCATGTAGATTTTAAAAAATTATGCAATATGTAATACATTTGAAAGGAAATAACAAAACTGTTTTTGAGTCTGGGACCCCTACCTCTGTTGTTTCAATTATTATATTCTTACAGCAAAAGTTCAACAACAGATACTTCAATTTCCTTTCAATTTTGAACATCTTTGTTTTACAGGTCTGCCAGAATGACATCATACTTGTTGATGTCGTCAACCGTCTTCCCGGACAGGGTGTCGCTATTCACTGGAGGGGTCAAAAACAGTTTGAGAGCCCTTATATGGACGGGGTACCCATGATCACACAATGCCCCATTTCCAGTTATACGACCTTCCAGTATAAATTCAGGGCTTCAGAAGCCGGCACACATTTGTGGCAGTCGCACACTGGTTAGTGGAAAAGCTTTTGTAATTTATAGTACTGATTCAATTATACTGCGTACAAATTAAACAATTAAATGTTTATTTGCAAAAGAAATGCCATTTTGAAGGGGAAGCCTATGACTATAATATTTAAAATAAAAATGTTAAATAATTTTTATGAAAATTCAAAAATATTATTTAAAACTCCTAGATTTGGATAATTTTAAATTAAAAAATGCTCTTACTATCCATGAAGAGCAATCATAACTGGTCAAAACATCATGAAAATTAATTAAAATAGACAGAGTTTGAAAATATATATGAACTTTAGCTATCTTTAATAGTTGGCATAACTTTGGCCAATAAATGTAAGCCTTTAGAGTACAAATAATTAAGTAATTAATTGAAAGCTAATACTGTAAAATTGTGAGGTGATGAGAGATGATTAAGTATCCACATGGGAGTAGTTCATTCTGTCCGTCCTGAGGGTTCACACCCTTGTAAATTACCCGCCTAAAATGTTTAACCACAAAGTTAATTTATCCCATACTTGCTATAAGAAAGAATTAAAATTGAAATATCACTTATTATTTATTTTTTAATGGCTTGTAGATACACGTTATTGTGCTGGTAACTTTCTAACATGTAAATTAATTTTTTTGGGTATGTAACAGGTAATGAAATCCTAGATGGAATATTTGGTGCATTGGTCGTCCGGAAAGCAGATAGGACAAATGAACACAGACGACTGTATGACATAGATGACAAAAGTCATATGATAATTCTTAACCAGTGGAAGAGTTCAGTACGGCAATCCGAAGGCGCACATATACTTGTTAACGGAATTGCAAGCAACAATGTTAGCAGTTTTATTTCAAATTTTGTTTAAAACAATAATAATATTTTATATTTGTTTAGGATGCTTTAGTACCAATTCTTAAAGTGAACAAAGGGTTGAAATACCGAATAAGGGTCGCTCATGCTGGAGATGGAAATGCCTGTCCATTCTTTGTATCACTCAAAGAACACCAACTTTTAATTATAAGCCTTGATGGAAATCCTATCGTTCCCATCTACACAAAATCAATTGAAATCACCCAAGGTGGGTTATTTTCAATAGTATTTAATTGGGAAATATTTTTAAAATGAGCTCTACTTCAGGGGAGAGATTCGATTTTATAATGGACGCGTCTAAGGAAGGAGGCGAGTACAAATTGGAGGTGCGCTCTAACTGTACAAAATCAATCGGAGTGGCCAAGTTCATCTACAACACGACTGTTGATGAAATGATGGAATCGGAAAGCATCGAACCGATGACCGGAACAGTGCAGACTTCGGTAATGCTGAAATGTGTTTTAAAATGAACTTTAAGCTCAACTCCATTCACTAGTTTTTGTGGTCCGCTTGACCAATTAATATCTTTCAATTAATTGAGGTTTTTAGTTGAGATAAAAAAGTCAGTGTCACAAGCGGGTTTCGAACCCGCAACCTTCGGCTAGATACGTCGCTGCTCTACCACCTGAACTTTCGTGGCCTTGATCCACTCAGCCACTAACTTCCCATCTCAACCCCACCTTTTGAATTTTCCCTCCTTTTTTGCCATTTTTCAAATGTTGTGTAATCTATTTGATTCTCATTTCATTTGTCACCGAGAATCAAATAGATTACACGACATTTGAAAAATGGCAAAAAGGAGGGAAAATTCAAAAGGTGGGGTTGAGATGGTTTATTTATTTATTTTTTACGAGGGTTCGCAACAGCAGAGGTCATATAAACCCTCAGGATGCCGGTGTTTTGGAAAAAAAGCCCATTTGTAAGTATGCCTAACCATCTCTAAACTGAGATGGGAAGATATCTCAAGTGGTAGAGCAGTAGCGTATCTAGCCGAAGATCGTGGGTTCGAATCCTGCTTGTGACACTGACTTTTTTATCTCAACTAAAAACTAATTAATTTAAGCTCAACTTTTAATAAATTGTTAAACTGATGGACATTTGATTCTCTACTGGATCTGATTGAACGAACCACTTTTGAGTAAATGATTTGTAAGTAGGAAAGAATTTTAGAGGAGAGTGTGATCGGTTTGAATCTAGAAATTGATTTGGGCCTGAAATGACCTAGCTGTTGATACCCTCTGGAGCCCTAACTCTTTGGCTGACCCCAGAATGCCAATTCCTGATGCCTGCAAGTACTTTGTTGTAAATTATGAAGGTTGGAATTGCTAGCAGACTGGGTCTGATTACTCTCTTGCAAGTTTAGATTTCACTCAAAATGTTTCAGCTTGCCATCTTCAATCAGGAATTCATCTAATTCAACCGAACAGATGGTATGAAGCTGAAACATGTTTGAGTGTTCTAAACCTGTGAAAGTACACGAACCCAGTAAATTAATCAAATGTCGATCAGTTTAACATATCTTCACCAACCTGCAGACCATGTTTAAATAGAACAAATCAATTTATTATATTTTAAGGATATAATATTGTTTTATTGTCTGAACCTTGTTTTCAGCTTGTGAGCACAGTATTTAACAAGAAGTGTGCAAAGGATTCGAATGTGATGTGCATTCAAAAGATTCATTCTTTTGACAAGATGCCAAGCGAGTTGGCCAAAGAAAAAATGGATGTGACTCTGTACTTGCCTTTTGACTATCTTGCGATAGCTGCCGGGGCTGGAAAAAGTACGTCTGTGCATATTATCATGATGAATTTTTCTCATTTTCTCATTGTATTTTAGGTGAAGCGATACCCAGAATGGACAACATAACGTTCATGTTTCCTTCTTCCCCATTGGTCAGCCAGTATGATGACACCACATACCATGAAATCTGCCGGAAGGACAGACTCCCTGACAGATGTATGAACGAACAAGTTTGCGAATGTGTACACACGATACACATCCCTCTCAAAGCGAAAGTTGAAATTATTCTCATTAATCAGGGTAATGATGTCAATTGTTTACAGTTTATAAGTGTTATTAAATTTCCGCATGTTACAGATAAGGTGACGCAAGCTGATCATGTTTTCCACCTTCATGGACACCATTTTCATGTTGTTGGAGTCACAGATAACGTGAAAGAACAGAACGTTGAAGTTCTTAAACACCTGGATGAAAAAGGCTTGCTGATGAAGAGGAATCTTCTCAACCCCATTGTGAAAGACACAGTAGCAGTGCCTAGAAATGGAGCTGTTGCGCTTCGATTTATTGCAAATAACCCAGGTATAAATGAATAAATCACTAAAAATTTTTAAAGGTAAATGAAGGTTTTAAAGGTATTACATTTCACAATGCAAATATGATATTCTGTTTCAAGAAAGTCAATTGAAAAAATCAATGTAGATCTATCATTCAACCATACCTAGATTTTTTTTCTGCAGCTTTAGTATGGTGGGTGGAAAGGTCTAGAAAATAAGGAATAGTAATAAATTAAGGTCATATCAAAGACTAGGTTGTTTGATGTTGACAGGAGCATTCTCAACTACACCCACCCTAGCACTTGAAATCATAACCAATATCACACCTCTTCACATTGAGGTTAAGGTCAGAGCACTAATCAGCTGCTACAGATTAATTAGCGAGGGCAGCTGGAATCATAAGTGCAATAACATAGGTCACTCGAAAATCTCACAACTATTGAGTAAGGTTAACGGTAAATTATTAAGCATTAGTGATAAAAGATTAAAACCCCTTCGGGGAAAAAGCACTTTCAGGTTGTCACCCCTTGTGATTATAATTACAGTTTGGATGATGACCATTGTAACATAGACTGCTATACAGATGGATCACTTATCAAAGGTAGAGGGAGCGGTGCAGGAATCTACATACTTAAATTAGGAATCAGCATATCCTCCCCTCTTGGCAATAACACCTCCATTTTTCAGGCAGAAATCTGGGCCATTGGGCCATTAATATGTGTTGTGGAACACTTATGGAAAATAAAATTAAGGGAAAAGATATTAGAATTTTTTCTGACAGACAGGCTAGCCTTAGGTCATTACAAAAAGATTTGTCAACCTCACAACTGGTGGAGGAAACTATAGATCTTATCAACAGGATCTCGTTCAGGTTTGATAACAAGGTAACCCTTATTTGGATACCAGCACATAAAGGACACCATGGCAATGAAAAGGCGGATGGCCTAGCCAAAGAAGGTTCTGTTGAACCACAACCGGTATTAACTCACTCTATGAGCACAGCGAAAGTGAAAGAGAGTATTAATAACTTGGGCATGAAAAAATTCCTTAGGGAGTGGAATTTATCGCCTGGACACAGCCAATCGAAAGAGTTTGTTAAGGCAATCAAACCATCAGAATCGAAATGGCTATGCTCTATCTCAAGGAAGAGAATTAGGAGGCTGATAGGTATTCTGACGGGCCGGTTCCCACTGAGAAGACACCTCTTTGTAATGGGTATCCTACCAGATCCCTTTTGCCGTTTTTGTGAAATAAAAGAAGAAACGTCAAGGCACTACCTCGCAGAGTGTGATAGATATGCTAGGTCTAGATTTGAAATCTTTGAAGGAGAGGACATCACGAATTCACTCCCCGAGATTAAATGGTCCAAAATCTTGGGGTTTGTGAACAGGTCCAAGAGGTTTATGCAGGACTCGTGAGCCGACCAAGTACCGGATCTTTTAGGGATGGGGTACGAGTCTACCCAGGAATTTAACCCCTCAGGTCTAGGTCGCTCACCCTGCATAATATATATATCATTCAACCAGAAAAACTCCTGCTGATTTTTAAATTACAAGCTTCAAATAGTAATTTTAATAACACAGGGTTGGAAATTTCTTTATATTTTACACATTTATATTCCACAGAGTTTTGGCTGTATAATGTAACAACCGATGAGGTGATGATAGTTAATACATCTTAACCTTCTGTTTGTAAGAATCAAAATAAAAATTATGATAAAAGAAAGATAGGAATATTCTGGATAGTGGTATTGCCTCCCAGGCACTGAGATGAAGAAAGTGACTCAAAATAAGCCATTTTTATGTATTTAATTTAGTTGAAGTATTTGAAATTAAAGAAAACATGAATTCTACAATTGGCCCTATATAAGAAATTAAATGAAGGGAAATATGCCTGTAATGCAAATATCGGGTTGCAAAATAGGTCCACAGCAGTTTATATTCATTCGATTTTATCCCTGCTGCGTTTTGGAGCAATGTTTATTAAGTTACTATTGTTTACACCTCTGAAAAGTTATTTTTATTTATAAATTTCGTTTGAGATGTTACATTTTTACAAGGTGTTTGGCAAATTAAAAGAGAGGAAAATAGTTCATTTTTATCTTTTAATGGATTTGTATTAAAGAGTAAGAAATAAAAAAAATAAAGAAAAAAATAAAGAAAAAAACCACTGCTCAGCCTGATCGGAAAATTTGTAATGTGTATGATGATGTCACTTTAGGGGAACGGCTGCATGTGGTTAGTTCTGTTCAGAAGCAGAAATTTTGATTTTGAAAGCGCAAGGGTTCTGACAACCTTCATCCATTGATAATGACAAATCTAAGTTTTGCCACAAATAACCAATACTCAAAGACAAGCACGTCACAGAGTCAATTAACAAATGTCATACAAGAATTGCAACTGACTGCAATTGACTCCAATGCATTTGAGAGAAGCTAAATATTTTTGTTGAAGCAATATGGGTTTCTCCCAAGTTTACACAGAAGAATGCATTGGACTGCATCTATGTCTGTGATTCCCTACTGAAGTAAAAAGTAAATGCCCCATTTTTACAAAGATTGATAAGGATGAAACATGGCCTTTTACAAACTGTAGTTTTTCCTTTATGCCAAATCTAAGAGTATTTGCAGTTTTAAATGTAATGTTTTAAAAGTAATATAATTTTTAATAATTTTCAGGCTATTGGCTTTTGCATGATCAGAGTGCCTCTCAGTGGGCAAGTGGCCTCGATGTTGTGCTCAAAGTTGGCGAAAACTACAATCTTCCATCAGTCCCTGACAACTTTCCGAAGTGCGGCAGTTGGGTCGGTCCGCAATTCTTCCTCATTTGATCTCAAATTTATTCTATTTTGGTTCATTATGTTAATTTACGTTTGGTGTAAATATTGTAAAGCTCCTATTTGTAAATATAATTGTTTCATTTTAAGTACCTCTAAGCAAGTTTTTTGTATAAACGTTTCTTATTATTTGTAATGTTGTTTTTATACGAATCAGTCGCTTTGTGCCAACGGTTATGAGCAGTGGCGAAATGTATAAAGTAACAATTATTAAATTATGCTCATAAAGTTATTTTTTTCTTGTAAGTTGTTTTGATAAATAAGACTATTTAAATAGGTATATAAATAGTAAAGAACAACAATTAATACCAACTAATTAATTACTATAAGTAAGAAAACAACTTATTTGTTACATAAAAATTTTGTTCCCTTTAATCATTAAATTATGAAATTGATTGATATTGTTGATTGGCTCATTATAATTATTTAGATCTAAATTTATTAAGATTTAGAACTAAATAAATGATAATGAGTATATAATTAGTAGTTTCTATTGAAAATATTAATAATAAAAAAATAAATCAGTAGAAAATGCTTGCTAATAGGAAAGGTAAATTTATAAACAAAACAATTCTTTTTATTGACAATTTGACTGAAAGGTCTATATTCACACAAAAAGTTGTTAATATTGTATTTATTTTTTAAAATTATGACACAATTATTCTAATAATCTTATGTAACATCTTAATGTGATAATCGCAATATTTAGGCATAAAGCTAGTACGTAGTTAATTTACAAGCATTGTATCAGGGAAATATTGGTAGTGCCAAGTGTCAAAATAGATAAGTAAGGTCTTTTTATTTTGGCACTAAATATGATTGAATCATTATAAATGCTGATGCACCACAGTGAAAAAAATTACTATTGTGAAAGAATGTCTGCGCTTTTATTTATATACAAATTTAGAAAATAAAGTTGTGATATTGTACAAATAATAAACAATATTTTTGTATTCAAAGATCTTGTCTTCTTTTTTATAATAGATCTTTTTTGCATTCACCTTTTTGAAAAATTGCGGCGAGCAGTTTTGACAAATCGTAATATTTGATAAGTATTATGTTTTGCAATAGAAAAAGTAGCCGTTTCAAGAGTGAAACTGAAATATATTTTATATTCTATTTTTTATTATATATTATTGAAATATATTTCAGAGAAATAGGGCTACCCTCTAGAAGGCCAGGACAGGGCCGACCTAGGTGTACAGACGAGAGAGAGGATAGCTTTGTCTGTCAACCTAAAGGCTGCACGGACCGCAGCAATACGGGAAATGAGATAAAAAATTTGATAAGACAAGTTCGAAGTGTTTCGATTTCTTCCAGGACTGTAAGAGAAGGCTCAATGAAAAAAGACTCAGGGCCCGACATCTAGCTCGTGGTCGTTACCACAGCTCAGAAAATAGCCAGGCTTCAATTCGCACGTAAACATGTGAATTGTGCATTGTAAGATTGGGGAAGAATTTCCTTTACAGATGAGGTGAAAATTGGCCTCAAATCTTCAGATGGGTGTAATGTCATGGAGACGCTCGGGAAAAAGGTACGCCCCATGATTTATGGTATCTCAGGTGACATTCTGTAGGGGGTTAGGCGATTTGCGCAACGCACTACTAATTTGTACAACTATTTTTTTTTAAACTACAAAGACAAAACGCGCTCTTCTCGAGCGCAAATTAGCAAGCCCTCTCGCCACGTGCTCTTGAAGCAGTGTTACCCCACTCCATTCCCCTCTCAGCGGCCAGGTCAGCTTAAGAACAGGGTATAGCGTCCAGGAAAGCGAACTTGGCGTCCTGATCTTGTACTTCTTGATAATGATGGAGGTTCTTCGTCACATGGTGTTTTGTCGGTGCAGCTAGGTCAATATGTGGATTCTCAGGGTCGGCTAACACGTATGCAGGTTTAGGCCTATCTATGGAAATATTAGTCATCTTCCCTTTTAGTTCCACCGTGAAAAAATTTGGGTACCTTTCGTCTTTTGATATTTACAGTCAACTTGACGCGATCAAGATCTGGACGGATGGCATCACGAGATATGAGAAAACCTAGGAAAAGCATCTCTTCCACTCCTATTCTTCTGCCCAAGCTTTGTACAAATTCGTCAGGACTTGCGAAACAGTTTTCAGAATATATGGCCTCCAGAATTGAAGGAACTTGTGAAAAGCGAGCAAACGTATCATGTGTTCAAACAGCTCACACAGAGCATCCTAGCTGGTAGTAAACCAAGTACCTGAAAAAAAAACTTTCTAAACCACCTGTGATTAAACTGTGATATATTTAAGTGTGTAACCTTAGTACAGATAATTCCGGGCTGGTTACTTCTTTAAAAATAAATTAACATTGTTATATAGTACCTAAAACTGTGATTGTTCTTTATTGATTAAATTAGTATATTTATATTGTTTTGTAACTTTATATAGTTTTTATAATTTTAATTTTGAAATTTTATGTAATGATTGTATGATATTACTGTGTGAAAAGGAGTAACCAGCAAGGGGGAGACCTATTAGATTAGGTCAATTTAAGTAGTACAGAGAGGAAAAATATATATACCCCTAACCTTCCTCGTGCCCCTCGTTTAGAGCGAGGCATAAGGAAGGCGTTAAGCTTCCATTTTCCCCCATACAAGAAAATAAGTCAGTCTAGTGGCCGAGGCCGCCGGTATGGGGTCTCCCTCAGGTACGGCGGGGAGGTGGATGGGAATAAAAAAAAAAAATCTCTTCCACTCCAAAAACAGATTTGCTGATATTGATTCAAAGTCCGTATGAATTCAGTCTTTCAAAGACAGCTTTCAGATGTTTGTTGGGTTCCTCGGCAGTTTTGGATGCTATTATTTTATCAACTATATAGACGAAACAATAGTGCAGATAAGACATTATGAATAAATCTTTGAAAAGTGCTAGGAGCATTTTGTAAGCCAAAAGGCGTACAGTTAAATTCGTACAGGCCAAATGGCAAGTATAACTGCTCCGTGTATATCTATTTTAGAAAAAATATATTTAAGCTCTAGGATTTCACTAAGATCTTCAGCCCTGAGCACTGGCATTGTGTGAGCATTGAGGACCACATGCGGGCCATTGTCCGTTTTTCTTGATTGTACTAAAATGTGATTTAGGCGGTCTTAGTATATCGTGATTTATTAGGAATTGAAATTAATTTTTAATTTTTTCATCTTCACCTTTACCCAAATTTGGAAAAAGCAACCTGTTTCCAGATAGTCTCTAACTTGATTTAATTTGAGCTAGTAGGCTTTCAACATTTTCATTATCAGTAACATGTGTTAGAGATCGATCATATTTGACTGACAAACCTTGTTGTTTGTCTGTGTTTTTGATTGATTGATTTTTTGCCAATTTTGGTTGATTTATTTTTGCCAATAGCTTAAAAATTAACAGCTTGCACATAAAATAATCTATCCAAAAAGATTTAATAAAACCTAGTTAATTTTTTAAGAGATTGAACTAGACTTACAAGAATACTACATATACCAAATATTACACCAGATTGAGCTGAAAGATTCAGTTTGAAAAATTCAAAGAACAGATTCCAAGATGAAAAATAAAAAATGAAAAAATAAGCTGACAAAAAATGCTAAGACCAAATATTATTTGAAATTCGGCTTTTTTATGACTATTTTCATCTGCGTACCCTTACTATTTTGGTCTGTCAGGCATATTTCGGTTTTTCGCCACAATCTGTACTGGGCCTGAGGTAATGAGCAATTGGTCGGTTCACTTTCTTGTGCATTTGTCCCATTTTAAAGCATATGACAGACCTACAAGTAAAATTAAAACAGTCTTACAGACCAAAAATGATGGGAAATGACCAACATACAGGCTCATTTACCTGCAGGTTTATGAAGAAATCTCACATAAAATATTAGTGTTAAAAAAGTTAAATTTTTTATAAAACAATTTTGAGGACTGAGTCACAAAAAATACAAAAATTGACTAAATGGACTACTTTTATCCTGTAATTTTAATTTTTCTCGTGTGTTATATTTGATTGGTTTTTTTTTTATCACACTTCATAAAGCTAAAAATAAATATGCAAGAATACATGGTTCATTTTGGACAAGGGATGTGATATTAAACACAAGGATGATTTACATTGAAACACTATATTTTTTTAGATACATTATTATTATATAAAACAATTATATACAAAATACGTACTGTATGTATACCGCACACACTTTCCTAAACATCTCTTAAAAATCAATTTTTCTATTTTAAAGAAAAATTGACTTTTTGAGGATTTTAAAAATTTACAGGAGCAGACACTTGATTTTTGGTGACGAAAAATCAAGTCTAAGCTCCTCAGCGTCATTTCTTGAAAGATTTTGATAACGTTCGTATATATATATAAAAAGTATAAAAAATATAATAATTAAAAAAAAGAAATATACATTTTTTGGTAGAAGAACTTATTATTTTGGTAACTGGAAATGTGCAGATAATTTTAATAAAATATTACTAAATACCAAAGTTGTTTTGAGGGTTAATATATTTGCCTTGTAAAAAATATATTATTTTGTAATATATAGTAAATATAAAAAAACATTTCCCTTATTTCATCTTTTAAATTATAATTATAATTATTGTTCAATGCATAAAAAAACATAGTTATAAAGTTCCCTTAAGTTAAAATTACGTTATATAAAAAAATATCAATTTATTAAATAAATTGACAACTAGATTTCAAATTTCTTTAATACTGTTTTACAACCAGCCTGCATGCAATCTTGCTTAATTAAAAAATAAATAAGTAATTAAATTAAGAAAAGGGTAAATAATTTGGCAAGCTTTTATGAGCATTACAACTAAACATTAAGTCCAGTTGCATTGATAACAATTCCCGTTTTAATAAATCAATCAAATTGAACAAAAAACGTGATGATCTGTGGAAAACCAAGTTATATGATGATGGAGCGTTATGAGAAAATTGTTGCATCATTTTGTTATGGCAACATATTGCTTAAAGCACAAGGGACCAGATCTGATTCGAAAAGGAGGGGAAAATGAATCTGTAAATGGATAGTTCTAATCTAAAAACGCCACAATAAAATGTACACCACAGTATAAACAATTTTACACCCTAGTGACGGTGCTTTCGCATTATTATGAACAATAACACAAACGTAGTTCAAACACGATTTCATTTCGCCTAAAAAACTACAATAAAAGAATAATCTCATTCTTTTCATCTATAAAGTACTATTTCGCAAGAAAGTTCAAAATAGAGCCTGATATAAAATTATTTAAATTTAAATGTGGTTCGCGGTGTTCATAAATTGCGAGAATTTGAAACGATTTGTTGATTGAAGAAGAGCAAACTATTATCAGTGAAGAGTTACAGGTGGTAGGAAATCTCCGCATCGAGGGAAATTGGGTGGAATAGGTGGCAGATCCGCTTGCGTACCCACGTGAAGAATTAAGTTCATTCCAATAACAATGTGGAACAAGAAGTGACAGTGGAACAGCCAGTAACCTGAAAAATTTACAATTATATACAGTGAATATTTACAATAAAAAAACGCCTTGAAATACCTGGGTTATCGGCTCTGAATCTAAAAACGACATATCCGTTATTGGGCACGGCGATTGTGTCCTTTGAAGGTGGGAGGTTGAACTGCCTATGGAGGAGACCTCTCCTGTCCAAGTCGAGGGCGTGTTTCAAGTTGATTTTCTTCACGTTTTTGTCGGGAGACCTTCCCATACCGATGACGTTGAAGGAGTAACCGTGCAAATGGAACGGGTGACTCAAATTAGGCTGTTGTACTGAAATAGTAACAGGATATCATAGCGACGTGTTTTGATTATCGTTATTTTCTTAAATTACCTTCGTCGACAAGGACGACTTCTACGACCGCGTTGAGGGGTATGTCGACTTTATGGGTGCACATGCAGTTTCTTCCACAATTGGCTGGCTTGTTGTCTCCGTTACAGAACTGTTCCGGGTTGATGTCGTCGATCTGAGAAACTGGCGGTGCGGGTGGAAATACGAAAGAGATTTCATCGACCAAACTGATAACGTGATCACCGCCTCCAGGAGCGACTAAAAAAAGACGCAAAGTTAAGCAAGGTTGTTTGCACAAACGCAACGTTAAGATCAAGATCATGATTGATTCAAAAACCTAATAACAATTTAGAGTTGTTTGGAAAGAAAGATACGGATTCATATATATCATCTCAGCCAGGAAAATAATAATTGTCCATTCTCTTTTTTTCCCTAACTCTTTTCCAGTTGTGATATTTCTTCATGGAGTCTGCGGGGTGATAAATCTGTATTTTGGCTATTTCCGATCATTTATTTGATCAGCATCTTCAAGATGGGTCTGTTGGATTGTTAAATGAGAAAATTGATCTGTGCGCTTTTTCGAGCATTTGTCCTATTTGATAACTACTGTATTGGGAATATTTTGTTTTTCAGTGATTCAGACTAATGTTCCCACATTACTTAAGAACATTGCCCATAGTTGATTAAACATATACATGGCAGTGCATTTTTCGTCTCTCGTAGGAAAAAATGTTTAAACTGTCAAGTCATTACTATCGGCCGTACCATGGTAGTGGTGTAGATATAGCAAGTCGTCCGTTGTATGGAAACTGAAGGACTGGAAGGAATGACCCATTAGGGCTGCTGTAGTTAGCATGTACCAGACTGTAATATTTATTGGCTCAGTGGTGATGATGGGATCAGAAGAGGACAATTTCGATAAATCGAAAAAACAAATACTTTTCAAATGTTTTTTTAGATTTTTGATATTTCCTTAGTTTTATAAAGGTTTTGTGGATATTTTGACCAAATTTTAAGAAGATTGATACACGAAATAAATTTGAAGTAGCAACAGGCCAAAGTCGCTAACTTGTAGGTAAGTCACAGACCCACTATTAATGATGGCAATAAATCACGACACGTTTTACAGACCAAATCAATGAGGATAGGCAGACCAAAAGCGGAAACTACCAAACCTTTTATACAGTTGCTACAAAATTGAAGGATGCTTTGCATGAATTTTTAAATCTAACAAATTCATGCAACATCTAATATTTCTCAAATTAGGACTCATAATATCAATATCTTAAAAATGGTATAATAGCAATCAATAAAATGTCAGGATTTGTCTACTAATTTGATTCGACTCCTTGTATCTAATTATTTTTAAGGTAAAGGAGTAATTATCCAGAAATTTTCATATCTACTAATTAAATTCGTTAAAAATTGATTACCCAAAAATCTGTTGTACTGATGAGGTTGGAAAAGTTCTTCGGGTCTGTAAAACAAAAATCTGAAGGGTAAGAAAATTTTGACGTCAGGCCGTTCCTGTAAGATGCCTTCATCGATATGCTTTGCATTTTTGAGCTGGTTGACACACACTGCATCGTTCCTAGGTTGGTTGCACTGAGCATCAAGCGGGTTCAGGACCTGATAAAATTATTTTTAAAGTCCAATTCCTTTTTTCGATTTTCTGGCTGTTTTTATTATTTTTCTACTTACAACTCCTTGTGGGAGACCGACGTCATATGTTGGGGCCTGTGTTGATGGCTGGTAAGGACCTCTTGCGTACCTGAGTACAGCGAGTTGCTGGACACGTTTGTTACCGCACTCTCCGAGACCTCTGGCTTGGATCCAGTAGGCGCCGACAGGCTGATCAGCAGTGATGACAAAGTCGTAACGTTCGCCTATTAAACAAACGCCATTACTTCTGATCATGTTCAATTAAATCGATTTAATTACCCGAGAAGGAGATAATTGTGTTCACGACGACAGGATGTACAGGTTCACCGTCAGTCGCGATTAAGACAAGCGGATGGCCCTGGATGGTCAACTGAGCCGGACAGACGGAAGCCAGTGAGTTGATCATACGGAATCTGTACCTACGGCCTGGTGTGATAGTGAAGATTTCCATAGGGGTGTTTGTACGGTATCTGGTGTTGGGATCCTACAAAAATGGCAAATAAATTAAAATCTTAGAAAGTTACGCCCGTTTGATGTGATTACCTCAAACTGTCCTTTTCCATTGATGAGCAGAGTTTCGGGATCTTGGCCTGTGTTCGCGGCAAGCCTGCCTGGGAATCTTTCCATGGCATCTTCGTGCATCCAGTCGCTGAGCATCATGACGTGGGTCGTCAGATCGAAGTCGTACAAGTGGCTATTGGGGTCGTGAGATGGAGCCTGACGGACGACAATGCTTCCATAAATACCGTCCATCTTTTGAAGCCCTTTAAAACAACAACAGATAATAGCGACAAATAATATTGGACAAAGAGAGTTCTATTTAACTGAAAAAATCTATAGTGTAAACAATAAACCATTAATACTATATTTGCAATAACTAGAATAACACCGAAAAACCAAGATCGGTAATTAACCAATTGTTTGGTAGATAGAAGAAATATAATGCATACAAGCAAATAGATAGATAGATAATGATGTATATTTACAATAAAAAATATTTTACAGAAAATACACAGTACATAAAACATCCTAGACAATAGCCCACAGGCTGTATGTCGAGTTGCCAAAAGAAAACAACAACAACATAGAATAATACTAATAATTCCACTAGTTTTCGTGGTCCGCTTGACCAATTAATGTCATTCAATTAATTAAGGTTTTTACTTGAGATAAAACAGTCAGTGTCAAGAGCGGGATTCGAACACATTTGAAAAATGGCAAAAAGGAGGGAAAATTCAAAAAGGTGGGGTTTGAGATGGGAAGTTAGTGTCCGAAAGTATCGAAGTCACGATAGCTCAAGTAGTAGAGTAGCGGCGTATCTAGCCGAAGGTTGTGGGTTCGAATCCCGCTCGTGACACTGACTTTTTTATCTCAATTAAAAACCTTAATTAATTGAATACTAGTAATGTTAATAATAAGAATACTAATACTAATTCATAATTTACACCATGCTTTATTAATAATTGAAATTATCGATTAGGAACGCTCTTTATTTTAGGGAGTACAAAACATAATTGTACGGACTGTGCTAGTTCTACCCATTCAAAAATGACATTACTTCATTTTTTCCTAAAAACAATTTGCCAAACCACCTAATTCTGAATTCCTTCAAAACAGGGCACACCGCCAAAAAATGTAACCCATCCTCATACACACCTAAATTACACAAAGCACAACGGTACGCTTCCTCGCTGTGAACCGAGTAATTAAGAGGCAGCAGTTGACATCTCGCCTTCATTATCACACTTATCCTATTCAAATTGTAATTTTTATTTAAATAATGATGATTTTCTCCTAATTCCAGATTCATCTCATTGTATAAACTATGGAAGACAGACCGCTTTGCTCTTAATTTTAGTTCATTTATAAAGTCAATTCTCAAAACATTTACTACACATTTCCACTCTATTTTTATTTAAGTCGGAGTAACTCAAGGGGGTTAAATCAAGCTGTAGACACAAATTTTCAAATTCTTTTGCCCAAAATATTTTCTTGTCTAATATATTTAAAGCCAAAATTCGGGGGATTGTAGCAGAAGACAATCATAGAACTTTTTGGATGTATGCCAGACGCAGGCTTAACAGGCTTAAAACAATGGGTCAATCCCTGTCTCTAAATATAATACATAATCAGGTGTATCATTTCTTAAAAAAAAAAAAAAAAAAAAAAAAAAAAAACCTTTGACGAAATATTTATTAAATTTCTCCACACTGTCATACATACCATTTACAGCCCCAAACCTGAGCACCATATAACATTACCGCCTTGGAAACAGAGTTAAATACATTTTGCTGAAATGGGAACATCACTACTCGACAAAAGAGACTTCCAAGTAGAATTAATACCAAATTTGGCTACATTTAATTTTTCTTTAAGATGTCATCGCAAACTACGGTGTGAGATAAATACCCAGATATTTATATGGTTCACAATCTCAATATTTTGTCCAGCATAGTTCCAAACTTCTTTTCTCCCAAGCCTACCCCCTCTGCGAAAGACCATTATTTTTGACTTGTTAAAGTTAACAAACTTAAACAAGTAATTTTTAGTTGAGATAATAAAGGGGTTGAGATGGGAAGTTAGCATCCGAGTGGATCGAAGTCACGATAGTTCAAGTGGTAAAGCAGCGGCGTATCTAGCCGAAGTTCGTGGGTTCGAATCCCGCTCGTGACACTGACTTTTTATCTCAACTAAAAATCTTAATTAATTGAAAGATATTAATTGGTCAAGCAGACCACAAAAACTAGAGAATTAAACGAGTAAATTAACTTACAAGCAAATAATGTAGTATATATGGAATGAAGCCTTGTTTGGGTAAAAAAAAGCCTGTATTACGCTAATAAAACATGAATCCTATTTCACTTATTATTTCTCACATACAGGTACGATCTAACAATTTTTTTTCTTCATTGATTTCTTTTCATTTTGAAATTTTATGGTTTATTGCGTAAATACATTGGTAGTACGGAAGAAGTCAAGCATGTTCAGCCAAAATGTTAACATTCCCGGGACAAAGGTTACATTATTACAATTACAGCTGTGTCTACTCAAGAAAGCCTTGTTCAAGTTAACATTTCAAAGTGATAAATGCTCTCTGCAATCGGCACTGCAGAACCGTTGTGTCAAGATAACCGCTGCAACAGGTCAGAAACGTTAATGTCAGTTTAACTTTCTGACGCTGGCTTACACGTGAGAAAAGTCTTGCCTGTCCGGAACATCGGATAAGGGTTAACTAGTCGAAAAAAAGTTACATCAATTGGGATGAGGAAAATGGCGTAAAATCTACTTTTCGAGTTGATAAAAACTCCTTTGTTGGCCATTCCTCCGGATTCAAGCGGAAGAAACACTTCTGGCTTGAGGTTAGTGAAATCGACGGTTGATTACACAGTAATAAAAAAAGTTTTTGATCTAACTTTTCCGTATAGGTATTTAGTAAAAAAACATTTCTGGATTAAAAAAAAATCAATAACAATGAAAATAAGAGGAAGTCTGGGGTGTCCAATTCTTAGGTGATGAGGATGAACTCTATTGGAATTTACTTTAATTAATGTAATTGAGCAAGTATTCTGATGATGTTTTTCAAAATAGCAACAATAAGTGTTGTATTTTAATCAAAATTTATGTATAAAAAAAGATGGCAACTTTGTTTTGCTATTTGGTATTATTTCCTATAATTGAATGTTAATAATATTTTAAATAACCTATTTAACAGATTTTAAACTTAAAAGGACGTGAACAGTAGCATTTGAAAGCTTTTTCTTTATCAGCGGAGTTATGGTACACATTCGGACGTAACTTAGAAATCACTTTGCCTTTTGTTTTCGGTAATTAAACCCCTATAACGTTTAATTGGCTATTTACCAGTGTGAGCATGCCAAAAGTGTGTTCCGGCGTTGCCAGCTACCCATTGGTATCTGAACGTGTTTCCTTCCGAGATGGGACACTGAGTCACAAATGGTACTCCGTCCGAAATTTGGGTTCCTCGCTGGTGGATTCCGTGCCAATGGATGGTCAATTCGCTTCCTTCCATTCTGTTCAAAAGATCGACGACTAC
Source organism: Cimex lectularius (assembly GCF_000648675.2). Lineage (NCBI taxonomy): Eukaryota > Metazoa > Arthropoda > Insecta > Hemiptera > Cimicidae > Cimex > Cimex lectularius. The sequence goes on from NW_019392847.1 coordinate 115,372, forward strand.
CTTGTCACCTTCGCAGACCTAAAAGAAAATAGGTTATATATTTAATTTTTTTTCTCGTTAAAATGTGTATTTTTTAAAAATATTACCTGTATGCTGGGACCTGGAAGCATCCTGTTTATCGTGAGCATTCCTCTTTCGACACCGTCGGCAAGAACGCACTGGCAATGGCTCCACACGGTGTTGGTGGCGTTGGGCGTGCAGACCTGACAAGCTCTGTAAAAATTGCAAAATTATGTGCGATTTGCAAGAACAAATTCGGTTGATTTTTTATAATTTTTGTTTTGTTTTTTAGCGACAAATTTTCTCCTTTAAATATCTTTCTTTCTAAGAATTTTCTTATGCCATGTCGCCGGTTGAATCTTAAAAGTGATAAAATTGTGAAATGTCGCAGGTTTTCGCCGGCTCTCGTCCCGGCCTTTTAAGGTGCTTGAGATTTGGTGTTGGGAAAGTAGTGCTTTATTGCAAAAGAACTTATATAATTCTTTTAAAAATCTTTTTGTAAACATTTTAAATGAACACAACCTAAAAACAGCGTTGATTGCTGTAAAAGATTGTATGCTAAATATTTAAAATGAAAGTAAATCCTGCTATACTGGGTTTTAAGTCCAACTTTCCGTTGGCAGTCGCCTACAGTAATATCACTTTACAATACTAGCTTATTACTCTTCTCAATTAAAAAACCCTCGGCTAAGCCGGGAATTCGAACCCAGAATTTAGTATGGCAAATGTGCGCTAGACGCCCTAACCTCTTGACCAATGCGCTTCTCCATCTAAATATTGATAAAGTTGACTTTTTAGCAACTTTATAAAGTTTTAATATTGTGTGTGGTGAAAATAGGTAGAAAAGTTGTAACAAGGATAGCTGTTCTTTTTTAGCCTTCAGGTACGAACAGCAAGTTTATAAAAAACTAGAAAAGCTAATTTAAATAAGCATTTCACGGTCGGTCGTGTGGTACATTTTTTGTCTCTGGTTTCTTTTCGCTTCCGTTAATGTATTGCGGCTTTAATCTAAATTACCTTAGATCATCAGAAACGTTAAAAATTAAAAACTGTTTTTTTAAGTTTTACTACAAAAATTCACAATTGCATAAAAGGACACGAGTCAAATGGTTCATTTTGAACCAAGAGCGAATTTCACTGCAGGGTAAAATGTCCTTGCTCTGATTTTTTTTCATTTCTTTGTCCAATAGGTTAATGATGAAAAAACAAGCCAACCAAGATCCCTTTCTTCACAGTTAATGTTTGCCCAGAGGATTGCGAGAAACCGTCCGTTGGGTAACTTCTGTTCTCGTCTTTGTCCCCGCTCTAATGATCCTTCCGAAAATATTCTTCATCGATAGACCGTTTAATCGTTTTACATATTTCCCTTCCCGCCGTGATTACACCGACCTCGACCGTGCCTGCGGTTCGTACAATAATATTGAACACCTTGTCTGCAACAGGGACAACTCGTGCATAAAATTGTGGACGTAAACTGCAACTGGAGGAATTCGATTTCTGTGTTATGTTGTCATAACATCGGGCAAAAGGGTTTTATTACATAAAAACTAAATATGAAGAATTAAGAAAAACAGCGGCCCTTAATTTAATATCTTGGCACCCGAGACAGGAAGAGAAGAAAATAAAAAGATACATAAGTAAATATATCTATTTAGATATCGAGTAAGAGAGAGAGAGAGAGAGAGAGAGAGAGAGAGAGAGAGAGAGTGAGGGGGGAGGAGAAAGAAAGAGAAAGGGAGAGAGAGAGAATGAGAGAGAGAGAGAGAGGGGAGAGAGAGAGAGAGAGAGAGGGAGAGAGAGAGAGAGAGAGAGAGGCAGGGAGACAGACAAGCAGAAAGACAGATAGACAGACAGACGGAGAGTGAGAAGAAGAGGGCGAGACAGAGAGAAAGCATGAGAGAGTGAGAGTGAGAAACAGAGGGAGAGGAAGAGAGAGAGATAGAGAGATAAAGACAGAGAGAGAGAGAGAGAGAGAGAGAGAGAGAGAGAGAGGGAGAGAGAGGGAGAGAGAGGGAGAGAGAAAGGTGTGGATAATAGCGAAGAACTAGCAAAAAAGATTTTTAAAAATAGTTAAAAAAGATTCCCCTCAAGACATGATATACAGTGCAAAAATGTAAATACGTAAAAAACCGTAAATTACGCGATTATATTTTATTAATACAGGTAGTAATAAAAAATAATAAAAGAAAACAAAGAAATAGCATTACATTCAGGAAATATGAGAAAAGAGATAAATAGATAGAGTGCATAAGATAGATTGATGGATAGATAGATAGATAGATAGATAGATAGATAGATAGATAGATAAATAGATAGATAGATAGATAGATAGATAGATAGATAGATAGATAGATAGATAGAAAGAGAGAGAGAGAAAAGAAAGTGTGAGAGAGAGAGAGAGAGAAAAGAAAGTGAGAGAGAGAGAGAGAGAGAGAGAGAGAGAGAGAGAGAGAGAGAGATAGATAAATAGATAAAGACAGAGAAAGAGAAAGGAGTGAATAAGAGCGAAGAACTATCAAAAAAGATTTTTAAAAATAGTTAAAAAAGAAATAGCATTACGTTCAGGAAATATGAATATGATGAAAGGAGATAAGTAAATAGATAGAGTGCACAAGATAGATTGATGGATAGATAGATAGATAGAGAGAGAGCGAAAAAGAAAGAAAGAAAAAGAGAGAGAGAGAGAGAGAGCGAGAGAGAAACAGAGAGAGGTATATAACGAAAGAAAAAGCATTGTAGTGAGAAAGTTACAAAAGAAAGTATTGGAGTGAACAAGAAATAAACGAGCGTGCAAATGAACGAGGTGTAATAGAACGAAAAAAAAAATCAATGCAATATAGATAAATTTCAGAAAAACACACGACGAAATCTAACCATTTTCAACGATTTTTATTTTTTAAACTGTTTTGATTTTAAACAAAAATGTAAAAGAGTATTACATATCTATGTAAAAAATTGAGAAATATATCAGTTTTATTTTGACTATCAGTGTAAAAAGCTTCTTTGGTTTCTAAATTTAGTTTAACCAGATCGTCGAGCGCATTTCCTTCGTTATATGAAATTAAGATGCTGGGTAATTTTAATTACCTCTCTAAGATCGGAACAAACGAGTTGAATTAATTATTTATATAATAAAAGGAATTTTTCAAGGAAGGATAAAAACAAGGTCAACGGTAAACAATGCATTGAAATTAATCATCAATGTGTAGATTTAGAAAAAAAAAAATTAACAAAATAAAAAGAAAGATCGACAAGGCTGATCGTTTAAACTTACGCTCCGAGTACTGTGTAAAGTTCAGCTGTAAAATGGTAGTAGCAGATCTTGGGGGGTTCTCCTTCGCGGCAAGCCCTCGCGCACTCCTCGGGAGACGAAAGCAGAGGATTCCTTCTCAGTTCGTCGAGTCCCCTCCTGACGAAGTCGAGGGATGACGCCGGGGCGTATTTCTTCTGGGCGGGATCCTGGACCGGAGGGCTTCCGAAAGCAGGGCCGGACAAGTCCGCAGGGTGCGTCTGTACGAGGCCGTGGCTCGAGGAGAAAAAATCAGATGCCGGATCGTCATCAGGGTAGGACTGGCTTGGTGTCAGCTCCTGCCTCCACCAACTTGCAGCGGTAGAAGAATCTAACGGCCTCAGAGGACCTAAACACAAAAACAGTATACTTATTAAACTCTAAACAATTCGTTAAATAAATGAAAATAATAAATCTGGTCAAATGTCATCGTATAAATAAATGTAAGATGCTTATCAAAACTCGCCCAAAACAATTTTTTTTTTGGCCTTAGCCTTTGCTATTAGCCAATTGATCTATTGCATCCTCCACATCCTTCCTGACCCCAACCCCACCAGGTCCGGCGTCGTATCTCGTTGTTACTACATTTATACTTTTATTATAAACAATCTTTTTATGTAAGGTTTTGGTTGAAACTAAAAAGCTAGTGCCACGAGGGGGATTCGAACCCACGACCTTCGTCTAAATACAACGCTACTCTTCCACTTGAGCTATCTTGACTTCGATCCTTTCGGACACCAAATGCGGCGTATTTAGCCAAAGGTCGTGGGTTCGAATCCCGCTCGAGACACTAATTTTTTCATTTCGACCAAAACCTTACATAAAAAGATTAATCAACTGAAAGAAGTAATTCACTAGTTTTCGTTGGCCGCTTGACCAATTAATGTCTTTCAATTAATTAAGGTTTTCAGTTGAGATAAAAAAGTCAGTGTCTCGAGCGGGATTCGAACCCACGACCTTCGGCTAGATACGCCGCTACTCTACCACTTGAGCTATCGTGACTTCGATCCTCTCGGACACCAAATGCGGCGTATTTAGCCAAAGGTCGTGGGTTCGAATCCCGTTCGAGACACTAACTTTTTCATTTCGATCAAAACCTTACATAAAAAGATTAATCAACTGAAAGAAGTAATTCACTAGTTTTCGTTGTCCGCTTGACCAATTAATGTCTTTCAATTAATTAAGGTTTTTAGTTGAGATAAAAAAGTCAGTGTCTCGAGCGGGATTCGAACCCACGACCTTCAGCTAGATACGCCGCTACTCTACCACTTGAGCTATCGTGACTTCGATCCACTCGGACACTAACTTCCCACCTCAACCCACCTTTTGAATTGAAAGAAGTAATTTGGTCAATAGACCACTAAATATAATGGATTACAAACAATCATTTACATATCTCAAAGAGGGATGTGCGTGTGTGGCCCAAAATGTCGAAACAATAAAACAAGTCGAGAGGGGTTCTTTGTGATTTATGGCGGAAAGTGCTGTGGGTAATAAATTTTCTTTCAAAAAAAGTTTCTAAGTTAAGTTAAGTTAATAAAGTTTCTTTTCTTCTTTTCTGAAGTGCAGATTTTTTATTCTGTTGGGCAATAGTTTTCACGTATGCAATGGATATTTAAGTGTACGTTGTTACGCAATACGGATTTGAAAATTAGAAGCGATATGATATTGCACGTTGCATTTCTTCGGGAAAGAATCCGCTAATTGGTCAATACACGAACGGGTTGTGATTGGAAGTGTTGCATTACATCTGTGGCAACTTCCGCCTGCCGTTTTGTCGTCAAGGTCTAATTAGCAGTCGAGTGAAATTGTTACAAAATCCAAATTGATATCTACTAATTCAGCCGTTGGGCATTACTAACGGCCTTTCCCCGCTTGATGGATCGGAATGAAGACATTCCAGTAACTTTTCAAATGGGCGTTCATTGTTCCATGCGGAATGATTTGTCATTTATATTTTAATCCAATGTGAGAAAAGAAAGTAAAATTTGAAAAATCCTTTGTTATGTTGCTCACTTGAATGTACTATTAAGTAGAATTTATGTACTAACAGCATATATACCATAAAAATATTTCTTCTCTATCTTTCTAAATTAAAAAAAAAAAACTTTCAGTACGGTACAGTTTATCCATAAAAATTTACAATATGTTGGAGTATAAAATTTATGATAATTGTCCTTCTGGCAAGGTAATATTCTGTTCAAAGTTTCCATGGCAAGGAAATGGACACGCCGGATGATTCTGTACGTTGAAGGCAAAAGTGAACAACAGATTTTTTATTGCTTTAAAAATTGACAACTGATTAAAGATTAATCGAAATATTTAAATATTATCGCCAGAAAACTATTTTTTTTATAAGGTACAATGTAACATTTCGCCTAAAGTACTTTTATGCTTTATAATTTAAATATGTCAAGATATTTCTGTTCGATTTGGATTTTTATACGTCCTCGAAAACGTCAGTAAGTCATTTTTTAGTACGAGAATTATTCCCGAAAAAAGGATTTGCCTTAACTCAACCCAAATGTGAAGTGTGCAAGTTTCTTGGGTAAAAGCAAGGAGAATTTAAACGTAAGTTAGTTAAGCAAAGGGGGCCTAATGATTCTGAATTTTAAACAAGGTTTCAGAGCTGGAAGATAGTTTTCTCTGCAGCATAAAAGCTAGAGAGGACACTAAGAAACAAAGCTAAAAAGAAAGCGAGGACTTCATTGCAATTTGTTCTATCCTCGTCAAATACAGAAGATCCAATTGGGGCTTGCTGGTGGAGTACACAAGAACAGCATGGATTTCCAAAAAAGGTCTGATCTATGATTTTAATATATAAAAAATGATAAATTTTTTTGCTTTTAATTGTATCACCTCTGTACACCAGAATTAACTGAAATGTTTTCAGAGAGAAACTAGATTTTTAATTAATTTTTATTTCTTTAATTTATTATTTTTTCCTTCTATCATTTATATCTTATATACCTCTGGATCAAGGTATGGTCTTGAAGAAGTAGAAAGCAAATTTAGTTGCTACTGCCAAGCTTTCGACCTATTTTAAGGTCATCATCAGGAAAAACACCGAGGTTATGTAGGTTAGAGTCCTTGGCAATGTTGGGACTGAGTCGGTCTTCAAGGAAATTTAAGATCGATAAAACTTAAATATGTCAATCCGTAGACATATTTAAGGTTGTTTTGCCCTGATGATGACCTTAAAATAGATCGAAAGCTTGGCATTAGCAACTAAATTTGCTTTCTTCTTCAAGACCATACCTTGATCCAGAGTATTCTGAAATGAAAAAGTGGTTGATATTTTTAATACTGAATGTCATATCTGCATATATTTTTGTTGTCAGATATTTTATAAACACAGAGTTGAGATTTAAAACATGGGCCTATGCTCAGTTTGGTCTGAGACGTTTCCGAATTTTGCCTCTTCAGTCTTAAATATGGGTAATTTCTGTAACGTCAAGTCTCTTTTATAAAGTCGTGAGGGTGACGTGGGCTGGTTCGGGAAAGGACTCTCATGTATCAAGAACATTGTTCATAGGTGGCCCTCGGAAGATCTGACTCTTAGAAAGAGTGTCATCCTCACCCAATTAAGGATCGCTTATTTCTACGGCAGAATGGTTGCTCGATGTGCCCCACCTAATTGTAAGGTGCAACTCGTTGGCTCAATATAGAGAGCGTGTTGGAATGCCATCCGATATGATCATTGTGCTTGATCACGGCCCCCTATTCCGATTTTTGGAGTACACAGAGTTGTTTTATTGTACAGGGTGTCCCAGTTCCTTCTGACGAAACTCAGGGAATCGATTCTACTCTTCGTTTGGAGCAAAAAATGCTCAGGAGAAAATTTACGGAAAGTTCTGTATTTTGAAGATATTCGTCAATTTAGGTTTTTTCAACTTTTCACTACCTTACCGCATAAAAACGCTTACAACTTCGAAAATGTTGAGACTACAACAAATCCAATTACACAATTTGAAAGAACGCTAAATTTACTACAAGATACTTCTTTGCAATAATCTGAATGACATAAAATGTTAGCCAATATCAGTTGGAGCATGGCAAAATTACAAAATTTTTAAATTTTGGTCATGATTGCACTTTCTACTGAGGTTACAAAAAAATACCTACAACTTATCAAATTTTACAAAAACTTCTTCATCTAATATGCTTTATGTTGATATATCCAGATTTTTAAATGGCTATAACCAGCTTTCTGGTATGGTTTTTGTGAGATTAAAGATGTGACATTTTTATTTTACAAAGCGAGTTCTAATTGATTTATTTCTACCCCCTCACTTCAAAGTTACCTTAGCTCACGTTTTCGAACATACAATTGTTATTTTTCAACTCTACTAGAACGTTATTTAAAAACCTGGATATATCAACGTAAAGCATATTAGATGAAGAAGTTTTTGTAAAATTTGACAAGTTGTATGGTATTTTTTGTAACCTCAGTAGAAAGTGCAATCATGACCAAAATTTAAAAATTTTGTAATTTTGCCATGTTCCAACTGATATTGGCTAACATTTTATGTCATTCAGATTATTGCAAAGAAGTATCTTGCAGTAAATTTAGCGTTCTTTCAAATTGTGTAATTGGATTTGTTGTAGTCTCAACATTTTCGAAGTTGTAAGCGTTTTTATGCGGTAAGGTAGTGAAAAGTTGAAAAAACCTAAATTGACGAATATCTTCAAAATACAGAACTTTCCGAAAATTTTCTCCTGAGCATTTTTTGCTCCAAACGAAGAGTAGAATCGATTCCCTCAGTTTCGTCAGAAGGAACTGGGACACTCATATAGGGCTGATAATTTTGTGTACTAAGCGTGCGTTGAAAGTGAATGTATTTATTAGCGTGAATATGCAAAGGTTGACGATGGAATATCGAGTACTCCACCACCCTAACTGAGTGAATAGTATGTAAATAGGAAAGAAAATATTTAAAAATGAGTGAAAGTGTGAATGAGTTTTAATCTAGGAACTGCATGCGGTGGCTGCTGAATTGATCTAGGTGTTGACAGCACCCGGAGCCCAACTCGGTGCCCGGATGTACAAGACCGATATATGACCCAATACTGCCGACAGTGGCGGGTTATTCTCACATTCTCAACACCCCGGGTGGGTGATTCTCGAGGCCTGCTGGTAATTTGTTGTAAATTACAAAAGCTGAAATTGACGGTGGACTTCGAGATAGGATAACACTGTTTTTGAGTGTATATGTACATGCATGTGCAGATCTGAACTTGTATAAATCCAAATAATGAAGATAGAAAAAAGGTTTATATCTACTAAACCTATGTACAAATAAACATGGTGAGATTAAATCAAATTTTAAACCGTACACCAATAAAAAAAAACCGGACACAGACCATTTGCCGTAATAATAATAATGAAATTTGTAAATAAATATTTGTAAAATGTACATTTTTTCATTTTAAATGAGTAGATAAATGTTTTTCTCTTTGTTGGTGTATGTTTATTTATTATGTTTATTTGATACATTGATTGTGTTTTTTTCTGTTGGTTTCTTTTTAGTTTTCTTCTAAGCACACTTTCATACAACTAAGACAATATAAAAATATAAGTAATGACTTTTTCTATCAGTAATTGGATCACTGATCCGTGTAATTAAATATTGGCATATTTGTGATAAAATTAACATTTTGTTTTTAACTTTTCCTCTTTTCTAATCGGGTGGCACAGAAAAAAAGCAGAGGAAAACGACTAAAATCAATTTCGCCCCTGTTTTCGTTACGATTTTCTCCGGAGCAAAGCAAAAGAACAAAAAATCAGATAGCGGAAAGAATTAAAATAAACTTTTAAGAATCACTCTCAAAGAAGAACAAGAGCAAGAAGAAATCGCAAGTAAGACGAAAGGGGCCGATAACAAGGCGGATAATGGATCGGAAGGATGTTTTTCCCCTATACTTCTTTTACATAGGCTATCCAGAGCCATTGTTCTTTTCGGCGGAGTGAAAGTTTTCTCGTTGGCGAGCCGGAATCCGTATCTTCATCCCTGGTCAAATTTCAATTTCGCCCAAGGTCCGACCGTGCAATTGATTTACAAACGGCTAATTAATTAGGCATAAAATTCCGATTGTACTTGAAAATCCGCCAGAACAAAAAATTCCTCCAGCCTTGTCGTTTTGACAATCTTTGCGTCACTCTTTCCCATAAAGGTGAAAGTAGGATTTCTAGCTTAGATACAATGTTATTACAAAACTCTTACCAAAATTCGGCAGTAATTAATAATTAGTAATTAATGATTATTATTTCAGATTGAAAATTATAAAGGATGGAGCGTTGATTTCTGAAAAAATGTTGATCAAACTCTAATTTCTTGTGGATTTAATTTGTAAATAAATCGACTTCACTAATTTTTTCAAATATTGTTCTCTTTTTGACGTGGTATTTTAAAACTGCACAGCGACCATTATAAGTGAGCAGAGTACTGCAAACGGTTATGGAAATCACTCAAATCTTCTCTTGTAGATCAACTGTCTAGAAATCCGATGTTATCCCTCTTCCGGGATCTGGCCGGTCGAATTTCTCCCCCGGGCGTTGGATAAGAGACGCAAAGGATTAAACTTGCAGTCCTTATCTATTCAATTTCCTAGATTTTCCCACCCCCGCGTCATCGCAGCGAGGTGAAAGGGCCAATAGGATTTTTGCGTAAGAACTGCATGCTATATGTTTTCTTCACTAGAGCGGATCATTATAGACCGGCTGTGTTGTTTCCCATGTTGATTAATAAGCACTTCACAATTTAGGAAGACGAAATATGGGTGTATTATTTAAGTAGACGACTTTTCCTTGTTATGTCGAAAAAAATAAATACTTGTTGATTAATTAATTCCACAATAAATGGTGGAGTGAGTGTTGTACATTCTTTTGAAAAAAACAACAAAACAATGTATAAGTTCCTTGTTTTGGAAACATAACACAGCTTAACTAGTTATGGTGATTAACGCAAAGTAATCTTGGATCTCTGCCCTAGTTTTCACTCCATAGTTATGAATTGCTTCTCTCGTTGACCGTATTAACAATAGCGACCAAAACGTTTCTTTGTTCTTCTCTAATCTTGTTTGTTTTATTCTAACCGCACTGGGCGATAATATTGTTTACAACAGTGTAACTGATTAAAAATATTCATAACGAAATGAGCTCCTCCTTCTATTCACACTAATAAATTACAGTACTCTGTACCCTTCGTGTTAGAAGTAGAAGCACTATTCACGCTAATAAATTACATTTGCATACTAGACATCATTCACACTACCGAAGAGTATTCGATAATCCATTCACGCTAATAAATTACATTTGCACACTAGACTTCATTCGCTCTTCCCAAGAGTATTCGATAATCGTCCATTCACGCTAATAAATTACATTCACAGACTTCATTTACACGTTCCCTGATGACTCTATTTCTCGGGGTGATTGGGGAAGAATCCTCTTAAGAACGCTAATAAATTACATTCTCACACGAGACTTCATTCACATTGCCTCAGAAAACAGGATATCCCTCGGGGTGATAGGCGAACATATCACGCTAATAAATTACATTGAAAATAACAGACTTCATTCACACAGCCCCAGAATACTCGATAAAGTAATTGATGAAGCTCATTCATTCGTGCTAATTAATTACATTCACAGACCAAGAGTCCTCATATTCTTCGGGGTAATAGAGGAATAAACTCCTCTATTCACGCTAATAAATTACATGGACAGACCTACTTTATCTACTTTGCCGCAGAATATTCCATATTTCTACTAATAAACTACATTCATTGCGTACATCGACACAAATAAGAATTAATCAATCCCCCTTTGCATTAAAACTTAGACTAAAACTTCATGTAAGGTATTGGTTGAAATAAAAAAGCCAGTGTCACGAGCGAGATTCGAGCCCACTGAGATGGGAAGTTGGTGCCCGAGTGGATCGAAGACACGATAGCTCAAGTGGTAGAGAAGTTGCGAATTTAGCCGAAGATCGTGAGTTCGAATCCCGCTCGCGACACAGTATTTTTTGCTTCACCCAATGCCTTACATAAAGATTAATTATTTAAACTAAGTTATTTGGTCAATCGGATCACGAATTATAATGGACTTAGAATAAACTTTATCATAAATTAATTTTGAGATTTAATTTAAGGTTTTCAGTTGAGATAAAAAAAAGTCAGTAAAAACCCCACCTTTTGAATTTTCCCTACTTTTTGCCATTTTTCAAATGTCGTGTAATCTATTTGATTCTCGGCGACAAATAAAATGGCCACGGAGAGCTTTAGTGAAGTATACTTCATTTTAACTTATTAAATTTACTAGTTTTCGTGGTGCGCTTGACCAATTAATATCTTTAAATTAATTAAGGTTTTTAGTTGAGATGGGAATTTGGTGTCCGAGTGGACCGAAGTCACGATAGCTCAAGTAGTAGAATAGCGGCGTATCTAGCCGAAGGTCGTGGGTTCGAATCCCGCTCGTGACACTGACTTTTTTATCTCAACTAAAAACCTTAATTAATTGAAAGATATTAATTGGTCAAGCGGACCACGAAAACTAGTGAACTTTATCATAAACTTGATTTGAAAATTTCAGACTATCGATTAGCCGCGATACGTCAAACTTGAAAAAAAAAATTATGATCAGGGAGGTAAAATTGAAGACTGAAAAAACTTGCAGACGATTAATGATCGTGATAATGTATTTTACGTACATATAAACCATCTTTAGGCAGTTTAATGGCTATAGAAAGTAAGTTATTAAGACGACAAAAGTTTTATATAAAAAAAAAATCATTAGCGGAACAAAATTTACATGTAAATGCTTATTTTAGCAATAACTATTTCTCTTTATTATATAACGTGGGCGTTTTATAAATTTGCTTTTTTGAACCAGTTATGCAAATCCTTTGAAGAGGAGGCATAACTTCACTTCTAACCATTTTTCGTTAATGACCATTTTTTTCGGGAACGTTTCACCATAGAGATCCGAAACTCACTTAAATGATCGTTTCTTACTGACTTGGCTCAAATCGATGGGGGTCATACCGTAGGTTAAGGAAAGTAAATTATTGGGTTGTCCGGAAAATAATGCAGGATTTTGGTATTAAACAAAAAAAAAGAAACTAGTTACTTTAAAGCAATGTTCTTTAATCAAAATNCATACAAATGAGTAATCCTGTAAACGTAAACAGAATATTTTATATAGATTTTTTTTAATGAAAACTTAAAATCCTGCATTATTTTCCGGACAACCCAATATATACAAAATCGACTTTCTCATTGCTTTTAGGGATGACAATTATATTTTTATGTTTATTTCTTTATCAGTTGATCGTCCGTTGACAGAAACCGGTTCAAAGGCAGGAAAGCCAAGGTGCTCGTAGAGAAATAGTGATCTTTTTCCTGATTTGACGAAGGGCCAATGTCGACCAGAAACAATGCACAGAGGTCAGCTTAGAAAATTTTCTTCTTTTAAATCTAGGTTATTGGTTATTTCTTGTACTAAGAACATCAATTATTTGTTTTAAGCCATATATTTCAATTGCATTGCAAGAACTCTGTTTTTTTATTTCATTTTTATTTTTTATTTATTTTTGTATATTTTTTAACGAGGGTTCGCAACAGCCCAGGTTATATAAACCTTCAGGGTGCCGGTGTTTTTGAAAAAAGCCCATTTGTAAGTATGTCGGGTTGGATTCGAACCCGGGACCTTCACCTTACAGTGATGAGCGCCGTGTCAACGCCTAAACCGTTGCGGCCACCGACGCCCCCAAGAACTCTGTTGTTGGGAGAAATTGTGGAAGCCCAGTGAAGCTATGCCGCCTCTCCGAAGGATTTGCATAACTTGTTCAAAAAAACAAGTGTTTGGCTTAGCTAAATTAACAGCTTCGAAGAGGGACCAGGGACGTGGCCCGAAATGGATTCCAATTTGATATGGCTTAAAACAAATAATTGGTGTTTTCAGTTCAAAGAATAACCAACACCCTAGATTTAAAAATTTTTTAAGACCAGGTTAAATAAAAATTAAATTATTGTTTTCAATAATTAAAATCAATTATTAATTTTTTGCGATATTTCGTTTGTTTTCGAGCTTTTAATAGGGAGACATTTTAGAAGCCGTAGCTTGAAAATTTCTGCGTTGTGCTTTTGCAAAACCGGATGTTTCACAGACCCGAAACAATCCCACGAAAATATGCATATTAATGGGTATCAAAGGGTTAAGAGGTGGGCTTTCAAAGCTTTAGATAAGAATAAAAAATCGGAAATTATCCTTTCTGTATTTTGAAACTTTACCATTTAGACATGTCGAGATCCAATTTTTTCCATCACGATCTTGAAGTTATAAATGAGCAGATTCAAACGGTAAGTGCATCGGCTAATCCGTACCGGTTTGCGTAATACAGTTTCAGTCTATTGACTGGGCCCAGGCCGGAGATGGCTGCGGAAGATTTCGCTTAGTCGATCCTTCCTAACGATCATCTCCGGAGGAAGAGCGGAAAAAGGAGAAACACTCCGATTTGAGATAGTTCAGGGTGTTTTACAAAACAAAGACTGTTTTTGTTGAATCTGATGACAAATGACAGTCGGAAATGTGGAAAAACTCGCTGATGTCTTTATAAATGTGGGCGCGTTTAATGCCTGGGTCAAGGAAAAAGTCTGTTTGGAATAAGCATCATTTTTTATAAAAATAATCTGGCAAACTCAGAATTCTTAAATGTTTTCTTATTTTGTTTAGCACTTAAGAGAAATAATTAGGATTGGATTTTCTTTTTAAATGTACATTTGTTTGTGCGTTAGGAACAGTTTTTAAATATAATTAAATATAAAATAGCGTCAAACGTTTTCTATACGGATCTAGAGTTAATATTTTTCAGATAATTCCAGGTTACAAGAGGTCCACGATCAAAATGAAAGTAGAAAAGAGGTTTCAACGCCCGGTGGATAAGAAAGAGAAAAGTCGGTCCCCTAGTCGGTTTTTGCGGCCGCCCAAGATGTAAGAGTACGGACGGACAAAGTAATGTATTCAAGCCCGAAAAGAGAAACCCTGCAGTTTCCGATTCACCAATTAACCGGACACACCAAATTGCTTTTGGCTCATTTTATCTCCGTTTTGATTAATTGCACCACGCCCAGCTACCGGAAAGGGGGCCAGGCGATCGGAAATTAGCCACCGCCGGTGAAATATGATGAACCGGACAAGTGGATACGAGTCTCATTGTCGGGAAATCTGTCACGGTTCGAGTGGGATTATTCCGGTTTTTTCGGTATAAATTGAATTCCCGTCCATTTCGAAATGGAACTGATGATTGGCGGTATAATTGCTTTCGGACTTTCCTCGTACGACGATTGCGAGGACAAAACGAAATCGAAACCTCGAAAAATAATTTTTTTTGTTTTAATCAAAAAGTCAGCTCCATAACAACAAAGTCGTTTCAAAAATGTAAATAAAGTAATTACACTATGATATCAAGCAAATCGAACAATTACATAGATTTGTCGGGTTGATTACTTCAATGTGTCAAGGAAGATCTCCGATTTCTCAATGCTCACCAAAAGAAAATATTATAATCCAGTAATTAATTGTTTGTTTTGTTTACTTTCCTTGCTATTTCCTATGTCCTCTCTAGTTTCGTGAAACGTTATCAGATCTGAATTTAAGTGCAGAGTAAACATAGAAATATTCTGGTTTCTGTCATAAACGAATGTGACAATCGGTATATTTGTGCTGAAAAGTTATCAATCTAAAAGAAATTTTCACAAGTCCTCAGTATTTACAATAATCTTTGATAATCATTCACTTTTTACATTTTTCTTATTGTTAATGTGAGCTCACGGTAGTACGCTGATCAAGATTCAGCATGCTGCGTCATGTGTATCTTTTCTCGAACCATTTTTTTTCTCACCCTCATATTTCTGCTTTGGGCTTTTGAAATGTGAATCTTAAATTAAGCTTGGGTCATTTATGGCATTGTAAAACTGTGAGAGCATAATATTTTTGAAGAATTTCAAAATTTGCATTTTTACATCACTACTGACTCACTGACCTTTAAATTTATAACGTACTTCCTTAATACCATGAAATTCGGTAAAAAGGTATATAGTGAGTAAAGAGAAAATCTGAAAATTGCATTTTTTTCAAAATTAGGTGTGCATTAAGTGGGGAGAGTGCAGTCTCACCATCAAAATTATAACGCACTTCCCTTATAGTTAGAAACTTGAAATTTGGTACTAAGGTAGGACTTGTATTGCCAAAAACGGCAAGAAATTAAAAATTGTAACTTTACAAAAATTAGTACTGCTTTAGGGGTGGCTGGGTGGGGGTAGTCTCATCATCAAAATTATAAGGGATCGCTCCTGTGTCTCAAAAAAACAAAAAAACCTTAAAATAATTTGCTTATCAATTTAATGATATCTATGCTGTGACCAAGGACGTTCTTTTTTAGTTCATAACCAGAGAGAACTGAAAAGAAAATTTAAAAGTCCCAGACTCTCTCCCAAAAAGTCTTCCCATCAAAATAGATATATCAACATTGTGGTCACCTAACTTGAAACTGGCCAAGTGTTTAGCAATAAAAGTTAAAGACCATTGTTGTTCATAAAAGTGGGAGTGAAGGGAGGTTGCCAGATATCACTACTTTGATAGTCTGACTTTTTAGGCAGGGAGTCTGGAATTTTTATCTTTTATTTTGCAAATCAGGTGCTTCAAGTTTCAGTTTGTTAGTAGAAATGTGTGGTGATTAGTGACCGTTAATCGATATTTATTTAGAAATCGTGAGATGCGGTCTGGTGTGATGTAGGTTTCAGAAAAACATTTTCTTTATCGTGCCAATGTTTCGATCTTTATTGAGATCATCTTCAGGGCTCAAAGTGTTTGTCTTCGGTGCAATTGTGCCATTCTTGCGTGTCGTGTCGCCCCGTGGGCACTCTCAACACGACAAGCAAGAATGGCACAATTAGACAGAAGACAAACACTTTGAGCCCTGAAGATGATCTCAATAAAGATCGAAACGTTGGCACGATAAAAAAAATGTTTTTCTGAAACCTACATCACACCAGACCGCATCTCACGATTTCTAAATAAATTTGTTAGTAGAACTCCTTTGTAACTATTGAATAAACCGTTATTGTGTCAGTATGAATTTTTTCTCCATTATAATACACATGCCTAAAATTTGTGTGAAACTCATGGATTTGATGTACAACAAACTGTCTTTTTTTTTTTTTCAAAAATTTATAAGCAATATATGCCAATTTTCACAATTGAGTACTAATTTATACAACAGTGATGGCAATAAAACTTAGA
The DNA here is from genome assembly GCF_000648675.2 of Cimex lectularius. Lineage (NCBI taxonomy): Eukaryota > Metazoa > Arthropoda > Insecta > Hemiptera > Cimicidae > Cimex > Cimex lectularius. The sequence continues at coordinate 131,964 of NW_019392847.1, forward strand.
ACTTCCATTGGATCGTGAAATATTGTAGACAAAAAACAATGACCCATTCTACTTCATCTCATTTGAATTGCATCGAAAATTACTGAGACGAACAATGACTTTCACTGAAAATGGCAAAATGTTGAAACGCTTCTGACAGAAAATATGAGACTTAGCGGACCAGGTTGATTAAAAACGAAAGAAGAAGGTTGGTTAGTTGATTTCATTTAATCTTGTTATTGTCGTACATTTATTAATTTAATAACATTTCGTCTACATTTTTTCTTACATTAATAGATTTTTTTTTAGAAAAAAGACATCAGTTTTTATCCAATTTATATTTTTTTTCTACGATTTGAAACGAAACTTTGACCAAGAATATTTCAGATGCTCTTGTGGGAAAGTTTCTGGGTCGATTAATAAAAAGGTCTGCGCCAATAAATTTATATAAAATCAAATGAAAAAATATGAATCGCTTTCGAAAAGCTTAACGAGCTGGCTCGCGCCGGTTTTACCCGAGCAATTCAAGAATGAGCCATTAAAGGAGGGCGATTTGAAAGGAAAAAGTCCTTTCGAAAACGGGCCTCCTATTTAATTTGGGACGGCTAATTGTACCAGTTTTATCACCGAAAATTCCGTGTAGATCTACGGCGGCATTTCGACCGTGTCTAGAAATTTGGCTTTTTATTTTTTGAAACGTGAACTTTTTGAGCCCCAGGCTGCCGAAATAGTTGAAAAATATGTAAGATCCTCTTGGCTTATATTCGGGGGAGCCGGAGAAAGTAAAAAAAAATGGGATTTCAAGAATGGACCTTGTTAGTTCCGCCGTTGTGCTTTTTTTATATTCTGAAGGACGATAGTTTAATTGTTTTAAAAGTTAAACAAATTTGCAAATTGCTATGAAAAATAAGGCTTGTATTTTCATTCGTTTATGGCCGAGTTTTAAGGACAATTTCTATTAACATGCTGCACAAGTTAAGCGAATAATGGCCGTAATACATATTCTGTAGACCGTAAAGAGGGGAGAAATTGATAGAAAGTTTTTTTATACAATAGGTTTATTATAAACCATTGAAATACAACGTACAACATAAATTGTTTATGTGAAAGCAATAAACAAGATTGTTGATTTTCTAAAATAAAAAAGTTTGAATTTACATGTTTAAATTTTGTATACCAACCATATTTCTGACCAATTAATAATATCAACATAGTATTCTTAAATATTGATAAATCTTTCTATATTTTAACAATAAAATACCGATAATAACTGGCTAATGTATTATGTTTGTATGCAGTTTATTCATTTTGCCAATTCAAAATAAAAAAAATAAAATTTCTTATCAAAGGTCATTTTAAATAAAAATTGCACATCCAATAATAACGACGGGTTACATGATTCTACTTAATACAAAAACATTCATACCTGTTAAAAAGGTACTAAACAACCAATTTCCAAATTTATAAAAAAAGTCACAAATCCCAGAGAACCTTCAACCTCACGGAAGCATATAATATGATGTATATTTTTAAAAAAATCACTCTTTATACGAATTTCTGGATTATTGAAAGTTTTTTAATTTATGTTTTTAGTCCATCAAAAACTGTTCCATCTTGAGCAACGAAATAGAACAAGGAAAAGCGGTTTGGCTCGTTTTCCATTATATCATCTTGAGGCAACATATTTGCTAGGTCGTTACAAGGCCTGTGTGCATTAAAGCATTATTAAACATTATCTCTTTTGTTTACATCACAAACGAAAACCAAACTACTTGTCGTCGATTTTCGTAAAAATCTGAAAGATGAGTGATTTTTAGTATTCGTTGAGAGCACAGGTGGTTAAATCAAATGATTTGGATGATTGCGAACTTTCCAGAAGGTATGACACATATATATTCTTTATTACCCAATATAATGTTTTAAAAGGAAAATATTCCACTTTGATGTGTGAATCAGTACTGGAAAATATATGCCCACGCTTATCTTTTGAGCTTGACTTAGTAAAATACACAAAAGTGGAAAAATGCAGCGGCTTGCCACTCCCTGCTTATACCCCTAACGTAGCACGTTTCTCGTTTGTGTAATTTTTAAATATATTTTTATATTTTTAGTTGTAAAAAAAATTGTTTGTTTAAGTTATTAACATTTAATGGTCAAAGTTGAACTACCTAAACAAAAACAAGCGTCGGTGGCCGCAAAGGTTTAGGCATGGACACGGCGGCGGCGCTCGTCACTGTAAGGTAAAGGTCTCGGGTTCAAATCCAGGGCCCGACATACTTACAAATGGGCTTTTTTTCAAATACACCGGCACCCTGAGGGTTTATATGACCTCTGCTGTTGCTGTTTATGAAAATTCAAGCTCAATTTTAAATAAATATTAGGTATTTTCTATTGAACAATAATATACCGTATTTCTTAGTGACTTGTTAAATAATTTGTTGAAGTCGTGAGGAGCGGAATGAGGAAGTTTAGAAAAACACCGTTTTCATATTTTGCCGACGTTTCGACCTTTATTCAAGTCATCTTCAGAGCATAAAGTGTGGTGTTATTCTTGTGGTGTCATCACGTCACTTTCACACAAAACCAATATGACACCACAAGAATATCACCACGGTTTATGCCCTGAAGACGCGAATAAAGGTCGAAACGTCAGTAAAAAATGAAAACGGTGTTATTCTAATCTACCTCATTTTTGACCGCTCACCACGACTTCAACAAATTAATTTACAGTATTCTGTTACTTTTAAATAGGTATATTAATAAAAAAAATCACATTTCTTTTCACATCGAGGATTGAGTGTGAAAAAGTTGGACTTACAATAACCACAAAATTGTTAAGATCAGCCTTGAGATTATTTTATTATTTATTGCCAATACATTTCTGCCTGTGCTGCTACAGCTAGAATCGATCATACGCCTAGTATTAGTAATATCTCAAGGCTGATCTTGACGATTTTATGGGTTTTATGAGTTTAACATTTTTACACGCAACCCTAGATTAAAAAAATGAATATGGAAGAAAGAAAAAATAAGAATAAACATTAAAAAGCACAAAAATTGTTTTAATAAACGATTCTATTATGGGTTTAAGTATGTTTTTGTTCCATGAAATTTTCTGACTGTTGTTTTCTCACCAATAAACATTTTTCTTAAAGTTGAAAAATTTCCTAAAAAAACTACAAACGACGGATAGTCAGTGATAAAACGGTTGAAATTTTTAAGTGTTATGCAAATTTAAATATGTCACAAGTCTGTGAGTTTATTTATTTTCAATATGCCGTCTACGTTTTGAGATTGTATCTCATTGAAATCTCCGATCATTACGAGTATTGAATTCAATTCGTACCCATGGGAAACGGAATTTCGTACCCACGACCTTAGGCTAAATACGCCGTTGCTCTACCACTTGAGCTCGACCCTCTCGGACAACTTATCATCTCAACCCCACCTTTCGAATTTGCCCTCCTTTTTGCCATTTTTCAATACCTTACATAAAGATTAATTATTTGAAAGAAATAATTTGGTCAATCGGACCACGAAATCTAATGGAGTTAACTGTTAAGTTTGACTTGTTTTGGACCATGTAAGAGTGAAGTTTTTGTTTTTTCGGTGGTGATTAACCTGTAATTCGTACTTTTCAGTTCATCCTGGTCTGCCTATACTCGCAAGATTGGTCTATCAGAGTGCCTGTCGTTTTATTGCTCAATGGCCAACAATATTGATTGGGCATTGAAGTATCCTCACAGTAGAAAGTGATATAATAACTAAATACGTCAATCAATTGAGTTAATTGTCAGCTATCAATTTGTGAAACGCTAAACTTATATAAACATAAGACGATTATAGAACCGATATGATTTTTTTATAGATCAGATAAACAAAGATCTGCTTAATTAACAAAACATATAATCCATAAGGTATTTGATGAATTTAAAAACAAAATTGAAATATTAAGAAAATATAATGGCTTTAATAACAATCCCGACTATAGCTCCGTCTAAATTAAATTTCACCATTATTGCAAAAAGGATGCTCCCTTTGACAAAGATTTCAATTTGCTGGAGATGACAAAACCTCAGCTAGAATAGTAATTCGGCTATTGATAGCTGATAACCCTTACATTTTGATATGATTATAGACAGTTAATATATTATTTATTTTTAGAGAACATCCAGAGGACTTTTTTTTCTATGTTACGTAGAGCTATGTGTTCCTGCGTTATTGCAAAAAGACAAACAGCATTTTCACGCCTACAAAATATAGTTTTAATTTTAATTCCTTACTGATCATCTTGGTCCGCCTAATCTCCTTGGATGATCTGTCAGAAGTGTTTCGGCATTTGGCCGCGTTCGGCTAGTTTCTACTTCTTGAATATTGAAGTCTGTTATATTCACGTCAGTATTGTTTTGTCCAGTGCGCTGTACAGACACACTGAAGATGGAGAAATACCGAAACGTTTTAGACAGACTAACTCAAGACCAAGAAAATAGGAAAGGATCAATTTACAGGTTCATCACTCCGCAGACAGCAGGAGGAAATCTAGCGAAATTTGTTTTTACAATTTTCAATAATTTATTTTTGCGATATTAACAATTTTTCCAAATGTATTTATTTACATTATTCTAAGTTACAGAGAAATTCTCCTGGGCAGAGTTCATATGGCACCTTGTATTCATTCGGTCGACATTTGGGGGCCAAGAATTGGTGAAAATTGGATTTAAAAAACTAAGCTTGGTATTATTATTAGCTTAATTGTTGTCTAATTGGAACCATCCAAAGAAAAGGGAGTAGAAAGAACCTCATTTAAAATTTTTTGCTTGCTATCTTTTTTTTAAATTCAACTCTTTCGGCTTAATAACAGTTCACAACTTGTAAACAGGATTTCCATTCATCAAGGGTATAAGAAGTGTTCCTGTACTATAATTTCCTGAAATTTGTCACAAGGTGTTTTCAAATTGCTTTTAGTTGCCGAGGAAATGTCCTTGGTGTCGTAGAGGTTAACACTGTGTATTGAGTTCACCTGAGGGTGTTAGTTTGTAACAACTCTCTTACAGTCGGGCACATTTTTGTCATTATGTCCATCCGAATTGCAGTGACAAACAGCATCTGTTATACTTATCTGCATCTGTATATCACATATCGCACACCAACATGAAAAGTGACACAACTCAACAAAAGAAAAATTTACAGTAGAGACAAATGGAAGTTTCCATTTTTTGACTTTTGTATTAAATACACGCAATTACGGTTTTTGGTAATAAAAACTGCCATGATCCAATCAATATTGTCTTTCGTGTCTCCAAGACTTAAGCAAAAACAAAACTTTCAAAATTCAGAAAACTAACCCCTCTTTCAGTTGTGACGCTTTTCTTGCATATATTGACCCTTCATTTAAGTTAGTTTGTTTGTTCTAATGATAATGGTGGTCAATAAATGACTGTAAGGTATACATTTGTATTATAGTCAGAGACAACATACAAACCTAACAAACGAGCATAAAAATCCATGTAGTAAGTTTTACTAACATTACTTTTGACCAAATGTGCTTTCCTCCTGGAATCAGGGCTAATCGGTTATTTAAATATTTATATAATTAAGAATGTTATTAAAATAAAACAAATTAAACTAAAATAATTCACGAACACTCTACATCAAGGTACAAACTTGAAGAAAAAGCAAATTTAGTTATTACTGCCCATTTTTCGACCTATTTTGAGGTCATCATCAGGGCCATTCTCATAACGAAAAACATATTTGTACAATCGATTTAACAATACAGCATAAAATCGTTCCCTAAACAAGAAAAAACTGATGCAACTTGAAATGTACTATTTTTCCTGATAAATACTCCCACCGATGCTTTAAAGCTCGACACAGAACTAAGATATGCCACTTTTCATGATTGGGGACAGTGCGTTCCCTCCAATCGAAAAGTAACACATAGTGCTGCTTACCAGCTAAAAATCCACCTACAATTGTGTCATTTTTCTTACAGCATCACATATCTGCATTCTTAAAAACTAAATAATCCTGTTTTTTAATTTTTCGACTTGAGTCAATTTTCTTGTGGTTGTACGATATATGATTAGTACATATATAATAATAATAATAATAAAGTGACAGTTTATTGGCCGACAAACAGCTGAGGTGATCGCCGGCCCTCTGCGTTTTCCTTCTTTTTCTCTTCTTTCGCGCGAATTTTGTTTTAAACTGCAGCCGTTTGAGCGTCTCGATCTGGTTACTGACTCTCTGATTTCAAATAAATACTACGTTGATATCCTACAATGCTAGCCTCTCGTTTCTACCTCAGGTTGTCAAATACAGAATAGAAACAAAGCATACAATACATATATGTACATCACCACAAACATTGATGTCTGGTCACATTCACTCCCCCAGAGTACTCGATATTCCTCGGGGTGAGGTTATAAGAACCCCTTCCTTTCACGCTAATAAATTACATTCATTACAATAAATTAACACAACCTCAACACTCGATAGAAACATAAGTCTGGTCACATTCACTCTTCCAGAGTACTCGATATTCCTCGGGGCGGGGTTTAATCCACTCCATTCTCGCTAATAACTTACTTCCACTCTCCAGACGTCATACACTCACCCCAGAGTACTCGATATTCCTCGGGGCGAGGTTATAAGCAACCCCTTCCTTTCACGCTAATAAATTACATTCATTACAACAAATTAACACAAACTCAACACTCCATAGAAACATAGAAGTCTGGTCACATTCATTCCCCCAGAGTACTCGATATTCCTCAGGGCGGGGTTGAACCCACTCCACTCTCGCTCTTAACTAACTTTTACTCTCCAGACGTCATGCACTCACACCAGAGTACTCGATATTCCTCGCAGCGGGGTTACATCACCCCTTCCTTTCATGCTAATAAATTACATTCATTCCAATAAATTAACATAAAGTCAACACAGACACAAACACAAAAAAAACTATATATATTTAAAAATCCCTATAGTCCTTAGGTACCGGACCAACGATCCGCTGCAGTGCCCCAAGACTACGCACAGGACCGATGATATGCCAAAATATTGTCTATATACATCAAGCATTCTACAATTACGACCGTTATTCTATCATGGCTTTGGAGATACATATACTAAAAAATAGTATATCTATATATCACGTACATGATCTAATTCATTTAAAAATACAGACGAATAATTTATAAAACAATATTTACGCCCGACTTTATTTCATTTTCCATTGTTAGACACATCCTAAAGTATGTAGGATGTTGATGTTAAAAAAGAATATTTTTTCATATGAATATCATACCAGCCACTGAAGGTGACGAGAAGCAAGGCCGCTTCTGATAGACTGCAGCGAAAAGAGACCAAAATGACAGGAAAGCTATTAAAGGTTCATCACACCACAAATCCCCTGAAGAAAGCTAATATTGTTTGAAACCGGACAGAGAGAAAAAGAATCCCGGAAATGAACATTCGGATGGCATTCAGTTATTTCACGTATCCAATTGATATTTCTCGTTCTTCCCTGATCTGAGGCCATAGTCAGAGGCCATCAGCGAATTTTAAGCCCAGTTGGAAGTTGGCCAACCGATTCTTCTGACTAATGAGGGTCGCCTGGGATACGGCCGTATGCCTGACGTAACGATTAGAATGGTGAGCGTTCTCTGGAGTAGGTGAGGGAGTAGGAGGACAAAGGCCGAGAAAGGAAACCCGGTCCGTCCTTCACCTCGCTCAGCTGTTGACATCCCGCTTATTGCTGTTCCTCGAGACAGACGGCCCCGCGAAAATCAGTTATTTAAGCTGATTTTACCAAGCTTTCGGCACCGAAAAACACGGGCCAAATGGCGCTTTGTCAACAATAGAAACGCACCGAATCAGTAATGGGTTAAATTTGCATTTGCATATATTTAAAAGGTCATTGTACTTTCACTCTTAATGAGAAACTAGTTCAAAAACCGCACTTTTATTATTTTGTGCATAATATTATCTTGAACTAGACATAATATTACACAACCCGAGACATTTGAACTACCTTACTTTTTCTTCTGTTTTCAAACAAAACTGAAAAAACTTGGCTTTTATACATATATCAACTTGAAAGTTGTAAATTAGTTTTTTTCTATTTGGTTCTATTGAAACCTACTGGCCATGATGGCAGTCATTACACATTGCATATCAACAACACCTAATTTAAATAAAAATATGAGAATATTGCATATGATCAACACCTAATTTAAATAAAAATATGAAAATATTATCCCACCAAACAGCCCTGAACACGAACCTGCGGCAAAGGTATTAAAAAATTAACAAACATCAAGGCTGATATGGGCGATTTTATGGTTTTTATGAGTTCAACATGGTCACACTCGTCCATCAATAAAAAAATAAAGTTTCTTACTAATCTTTCAATTAATTAAGGTTTTTAGTTGAGATAAAAAAGTCAGTGTCAAGAGCGGGATTCGAACCACGACCTTCGGCTAGATACGCCTCTACTCCACCACTTGAGCAATCGTGACTTCGATCTACTCGGACACTAACATCCCATCTCAACCCCACCTTTTGAATTTTCCCTCCTTTTTGCCATTTTTATCTCAACTAAAAAATTTAATTAATTGAAAGATATTAATTGGTCAAGCAGACCACGAAAACTAGTGAATTTAATAAGTTAAAATGAAGTATACCTCCACTAAAGCTCTCCGTGGCCATTTCATTTGTCGCCGAGAATCAAATAGATTACACTACATTTGAAAAACGGCAAAAAGGAGGGAAAATTCAAAAGGTGGGGTTGAGATGGGAAATTGGTGTCCGAGTGGATCGAAGTCACCATAGATCAAGTCGTAGAGCAGCGGCGTATCTAGCCGAAGGTCGTGGGTTCGAATCTCGCTCGTGACACTTTTTTTTATCTCAACTAAAAACCTTAATTAATTGAATGATATTAATTGGTCAAGCGGACCACGAAAACTAGTGAATTTCTTACTAATACTTTTATTAAAATAATCTTAAGATAATTGCTAATAATTGATAAATAGCAAATGTCAAATCTTTATTTGAAATTGAGCCTGCAATTCGATCAACTTTCCATTGATATTGGCCACTTATTGGTTTAACTTCACTCCCCGATAAACCAGCATCAACTATCATAGTTTTTGTAATCATAGTTCAACTTTGACCGTTTAAAGATGGAAATAATCAATTTAATGAGACAGAATTCCAATTTGTAAATTAGTTGAAAGTGTCGTTCTTTAAAAGACAATTTACACTTGCTAGAAAGGTGCTACTAGCATGGAGTCACAAGACTAACAAGTTTTTCCATTTATGCGAATTTCGCGTCAGTCAAACGCAAATGATAAACCTTTATCCATTATTATTGTTTTATATAAATTAATGTCAATTTGTAAAAGTTGTATAGATTTTTTTTTAACAATTCGTAAAACGCTTAATAGTTTTATAAAGGAAGGACATTTTATTTTGTAAATGGCATAAATCCAATTCAAAATGTATTAAAATTTGACTGTTGAGGTTCTGCCAAATTTAATGTATATGTAACAATATTGAAATGTACAGCATATAAGGTTGAAAACGGCTCAAAAACCCGGATAAACGATTGCGAATATTAAACGATTGTGTAATTTAGGTGATTTGCATATATCCAAATTGAATTATACATTCATAATGTTAAGTTAACAATTAAATTCTTTTAACTAGTAGTTATATAAACGTTGCATTTAGTGGAAAAATTATTATTCAATTTTGCGCAGGGTTGTTTATCGAGCGGAACTAATCGCATGATAGGAATCGATTCAAAATATTATCCTTTGTTCTCATTGTTTAATAGTATCGTAATTGTTCTAAATAAAATAGGGTATGGAATACATTTTTAAAAAATTGATCTTTGGTAGATTAAATTTGATAAGGATATTCAGGTTTTTTTCAGATTAATTAATTGTTATTTAATTAAGTCAGCTATTAAAATGCAAGTTTCTGGGAGTGGTAGTCGGCTTTCTCTTATTTCTCGTAATAGACAATGATAAGGAAGTAATTAAAAAAATCACTTATGCGAAAGATATTAAAATCGAGTCTTTTGCAATTGCAAATCCTTGAACACGTTCATTCAGAAATCGGACGTGCCGGACGTCGCCTGAAGCGGTTAAAGGACGGCAGATCCGCTTGTGGGAGAGATCAAAGAGACAGATAAAAAAATCAAACGAGACGTACAATAAATATGAAAAACTCCGACGTCGAATCAATTTTCACGAAGGGGCGTCCCAAGGGCCCGGCTCTTTCATAGTCAGAGTGAAGTAAAGCCCAGCCGTTCTAATCGTGGTAAACGTGCGACGAATCGTCGGAAACAGGCCCGACACACACCTCGGATAATCCGTAGGAAAAAGGGCATTGTGCGATAAGAGGCCGTACATAATTTTATTAGTTGCTCGGAAGGTGGTCCTTGGGACCTTTCTAAACCCTTCTCATGAAAATATGCAAATTAGTATTGTTTTCGTACTCCCCTAGATGCAAATAGTCAAGTTTTAACAGGGTGATCGATGTACATGCTGTATAGTACGGATTTACCTGCGAGTAATAATTACAAGGTGCAAAAGGATTCGTCCAAATGATTGACTGATTAAAAGTTCAGGTGTTATACTGCGCCCTTTAACTCTTATACCGGTGAGTCATAATTCGTTTATGAATTTGATGACTTGTCCCGGTTGCAACGGTGTTCCTTCCACGGTTGTGTTGTCGGTCTCAAAGCACTTTCTCTTGCAAAGACGTGTAGTACCGTAGACTGATAACCATTGTTTGGGTTTCCTCCGACTCTTGGCAGGTTATACACACTAGACGCCGACCTTTCTAAGATGCCCATTGAGGCTACAGTGCCCCGTCAATGAACTAGTTTAGGTTCTGATTTCCTTCTTCCATGATACGGACGACAGGAAATTCTCGATTGTATTAATGATTTCAATCATGCAAATCTGCAGAAGATGCAGTTTGTCAAGGCTTCTGATTTTATATCGAAAACTCTTGACAATAAAAATAAAGTCATAGGAGTGTCTTGGATATCAAAGTCGTTTTATTCTGTATATCATGCATTATTGCTTGCAAACCGTTTCAATATTGATATCAAAGGATCAGTTTATAATTTTATTTGTTAAATACGACTCAAAAAACAAAAATAAGCCAAATCTTTAGCAATCCCATTAACATTAATTGTGGTGTTTCACAGGGAAGTGTTGTAGGGCCTGTACTATTTTTAATTTGCGTTTTCAAATTACTTAAATTAAAACCTTCTGTAAAATATTGGGATTAGCTGATGATACAGCTATACTTTTTTCTGGCAAGAATAATGATGCTATAATAAAAAATATTGATGATGAAATATAAGTAATTAAAAAATAGGTCGTTATTTACTTTTAAATACAATTAAAACTAAAATAATTAAATTTAATAGTCCCAAATCAAAACAAATTAAATGAATACATAGTATTACTATTCAGAAATCGTGAGATGCGGTCTGGTGTGATGTAGGTTTCAAAAAAAACATTTTCTTTATCGTGCCAACGTTTCGATCTTTATTGAGATCATCTTCAGGAATACAGAAATACTTTGATTGAATATAAAAAATATATTTTGCATTGTATAAATTCACTTTTTCCCATCCTACATGTATTTGTATAATTTAAACAATGTTTATAAATCCCAGGCTCTGAAGATGATTTTAATAAATATCGAAACGTTGGCACGATAAAGAAAATGTTTTTCTGAAACCTACATCACACCAGACCGCATCTCACGATTTCTGAATAATTATCGATTAACGGTCACTAATCACCACACATAGTATTACATTCTTGTGTAAATACATTTCACTGTAATCGCCCGATTATAACCTTTTCTAAACAAGTTAAATATTTAGAAATAATTTTTGATTATAAATTTAAAGTTTATTTTCTATTTTCCACAAGTGGCCATTAATTTATTAATGATATAGGTTACATTTTGAAGTTTCTCTTATGTGTTGTTGTTGATCAGTGGCCAGCAGTGAGATCATCCATGAGATTATGAGGTTTTTTTTTTTTGATGTTATGATGTTAAAAATCCAAATTTTAGAGAAATCATTGGGAATGAAAGGAACATGGAAGTGGAGTGGAGTTGGTCTCTTTATTCACATGATTTTTTTCTTTACGTTTTATCGCACGACCGTCATAAACCACAAACACCTTCGGAGTTCTATCAGTCACATAAATTATCATAGAATGTTATGATTGTTGGAATAGATCTACCATTAACGGCAAACGTATGATTTTAAATTAATGAAGTTTTTTGCAGTGCTTGACCCTTGGCATGCCTGTTTCAGTACTGTGGAAAGCTGGAAAGCTCCAAGAAGTAAGTTTTGTGATTTTTTAGAAGGATCAGCAGCGTTCAAATATTGCTCCATCAAATTTAATATTTACTACTTTAATTAACCAATTTGATATTATTTAAATACAACATATTAAAAAAAGTTACAATAATTTTGGTGATTAGTTATCAGCAGGCTCCCTGGGATCATTATTATTTTGTGCTATGGTGTGAAAAAATTCCAATGTTTAGTATTGAAAGCCAGTGAAGATCTGTGTCAAAAACATTAAAAGTGACACGGTGACACTTATGCTATAATTTCCTTTAACCCTTTCGATCAAGTTACGTATTACATGTCAACCAGACTGGACTGAATTCTTTGTATATTAAGCTTTTGTACGGCCTTGCAACTACCTAAGGATGGCTTATGTAATTTATAACAGATATGTTAACGCATAAAAGTATATAATGAAAACAGAATAAAATTCCAATATTAATAGTCGCATTTCATTTCTGTTAATAATAAAGTATACGTAATTAACATTGGTTTGTGCATGGGGCTCCTTCAGCATAAGCCTGCAAGTTACTACACGTTAACTTTCAATGTGATTGTCAGGGGCCTTTGCAGTGATGTTACTCTAATTCTATTATTTTTGTAAATTAAGGTTTATTTGTTTGTTTTAATTTCTGCCATTGGGCTTATTTCTTCGATCTTTCTACCTATCATGGAGTAATTCCGGTAGGGATGATCACAGTACTAATTACTGAATATAATACAAGTATTTTGTGAGAATGAGTTTTTTTAATTTAATATTTTAACTATGCTGAACAGTTATATTCCCATTACAGTCAAAATTCATAAGGAAAACAAACATATAAGACCAGTAGTATCCTTTTATAATTCCCCATGCCATAAACTTGCAAGTACAATTGACAAAATAATTAAAACCTACATTCGGTATCAACAATTCTTTAGACTAATAAAAGAATTAAATAACATCAATGTACCCAACAACTGTGTTTTAGTATCATTTGACGTTATTAATTTATTCACAAATATCCCCGTTGAAGAATGTACTAAACTCATGCAAAAACTTACCGAGAATTCTATTAACGAATTTGTAAAAAATGATATAATAGACCTTTCAAATATATGCCTACTATCTAATTATTGTAAATTCAATAATAAATTTTACGAAATGAAAGGGTTACCAATGGGGTCTCCATTATCCCCACTTTGTGCTGAAATATTCATGGATAATTTCGGAAAAAAATCTTTTCAAATCAAAGAACAAATTAATAAATCTGTTCATTTCTGGAAACGCTATGTAGACGATATTTTACGCATATGGTCGGGAACATTAGAGGCTCTCAAAGAATTCATCCAACTAATTAATTCACTTCACCGTATTTTACATTGGAAATTGGCAAAGATGGCTGTTTGAACTTTTTAGACCTAAAATTGTCCGTAATAAACAACCTAATAAAAATAGACGTATATAGAAAACCCACAACTACAGACACTATGATACCAGCGGATTCTTCCCACCCAAAAGGCTGTTATGTTAAAACTTCCGCTAACACCTGATAACTATAAAAAAGAATTAAAAACTATTAAAACCTTAGCAAAAAACAACGGGTATCAAGAAATATTTATTGATGGGTTGCTAGTTAAAAGAATAAAAAAATTAACTTTAAACGAATCAACAATAGGACTCAGCCACCCCACCACAAATGAATCATTAGGTTTTCGTTGTTTGCCATACATTGGTGAATTATCGGAAAAAGTTAGTAAAATTTTTAAACAAGAAGGTTTTAGAATAGCTTTTAGAAGTACGGGTTCACTTAAAAACATCCTCTCAAAACCTAAAGACAAAGTAGACAACTTGACAAAAAGTGGGGTTTACAAACTCAATTGTAATGATTGCGATATCAAATATCTAGGACAAAACAGTAGAGAAATAAAAACAAGAGTAAAAGAACACTTGCCTAAATCGAGCAAATTTTCGGAATTTAAGGACCATTTAAAAGAAACAAAACATAATTTCAATTCAAATCTAAATACAAGAGTGTTACATAGTTTCAACAAAGGGAAAGAATTAGATTGGTTTGAGAAATTTGAAATTAAAAATGTAAAATTGAACATGGTGATAAATGCATTAATAATATTACAGATTTTGATCTACCTCCCATTTTAAATATGTACATAAATAATATCAAACATCCAAATAATTAAACTAATTATTTTAGTTGTTATTATTTTTATAGTAATTTAATAATATTAAGTATTTACTAGTATAATATTTATTTGTGTTATCATTTCCGCGTTTCGCACGTTCAAATTGAGCGCCATTAAAAAAATCAGCTGCTAATTGGAACGTCGCGTTGGCGGAGGTATCAGGGGGAGTTCACTTTGGCAATTCATGTCGAGAGACGTGGTTATAGAAGTCCTTCGACCTGATGATGAGCTAAAGGGCTCGAAATCCGGATAAAACAACTTACTGTGAGTAGGAACTATCTTTTTAAAAAGGATTGAGTTATATTCCCTGATCAGTTGGACATGAACATTATTTTAAGGTAGATGTCTCACAATTACTGTCTTTTCAATGATTGTACCATTGAGAAAATGGGGCGCCAAGTAATGTGTTTTTTTTCCAAAGTATAATTTAACACAAAACCATTCGTCCACCCTCATCTAGATAAGCCGTTTTTCAGGTATACATTTCACTGCGAACTTGCCCTGTTTAAGTTTAAATTTCCCGCTCTAAGTTAGATAGCTTACTGCCGAAAGTCATCACCATTTAAAGCCAGTTCTGTCACGACTCGCAATAGATACATGATTAAGATAATAAATCGATCCATGCATTATTCAGAAACATCCTGACCTGATTCTTTGCCTACGCCGAGAAAAATGGGAGGACGTCAATTATACAAAACGACTGCAGGTTATTAAAGTAACTGTGTCGAAATAATCTGTAGATCTATTGATCTGTGATTTGAAGAAAAAATATTATGCTCAATACATTTTACATGGACATACATACAAACATGTGTCGCGTCGAACATATTGGCTTCTCGTAGTCTACTGTCTAATTGGAGCTTTTGCTATTTACAGTAAACTGCCAGCCGACTCGACAATCACTCCGGGTGTTGTATGTCCGGGGGGACACTTCATATGATCTTTTGTTTATTATTTTTATCTACATATTAGGTAGTAGTTAATTTTTTATTTGTTTATTGCTTTAGTTCATCGGGTTTTTCTTCCTTTAATAGAAAACAATAAAACTAAATGTGCTGCATCTTGGAAGCACATCCGTCCAATATGCACATATCTTACTACTACTGTGATGTTTATGTTGTACAGGATATGTTGACCCTTCTTCACGAAAACAATCATGCTTTTATACTAAATTTTATCTCTATTGATAGGTGGAAAAATTCCAAGTTCTCCGTGGTATAATTTAGTAAATTACATGGATGTTTCGGTCTCCTGGCCCATCATCAGAAAGTAAACATAGAGAAATCTCATGGTAAAAGTATTTATACCTGGACTATGCTAATGATACATATTAAAAAAAAATTTGGAAATTACTGATGGGTGTGCCTTCAGATTGGGAATTATACCATGAGATTTCTCTAAGTTTAGTTGCTGATGATGGGCCAGGAGCCCGAAACGTCAATGTAATTTACTCAATTGAATAAGAGTTTTCAACCACGGAGAACTTGGAATTTTTCAACCTATCAATAACCTTCTTTGGCCAATATTCGGGGGTAAGGTCATAAAAAAAATATAAAAAAATCAATAGAGAAGGTATGAACCGTGGAGTTGGTTATATATAATACTAACTTTTAGTAAATTTATGGACATTTGGTACTTATATGGGAGATAACGGTTTTATTGCAAAATAATAAAACGTCCTGAGATTGGGTTTTTTTGTGCATTAATGTAATTTAAATCAATCCAGAGAAATTAATCATCTCAAAAACTGAAGATGTTTTGAAAGGTGAAGCGTTTTATGTTAGATCCGATAGATTATATGAATGTTTATAAAGATGACTCGTTAGTATGGACCGTAATTAGTACATTTTCCAAGGTAAGAGAAGTACGGAAGCAAGGTTGAGAACAATTAGTATGCTATCATATAGTGCTTTTAATCATCAAATTATATTGATACTGCACGATAAGATAAGACAAACTGAAGATTTGAGCCGATCATTTTTGTTCCGTTCAGCGCCTTGGAGTAATAAATCACAGTTGATTTCCTGGATTTGGAACAATGCGAAAAAACGACATCGTGAGCGAGACCGCTAAGGTCGTCCGGGATGGAATAAAACTTCCATCATCGGCACAACGTAAACAGAGACGTCAAGTTATGAAAGCAAGGCTGCCATTAAGGACGGAACAAACGGTCGATTTCCATTGAGCACCAGTCGCATTGCAGCAGGTAAATGTCAAGACAATGGAATCCTTTTGATGTTCCATTAACGCCATTTCATTCATTACTTCCCATTTTTTTACCTCCAGCCCTTCGACGACGGCTTCGATCCGCCGAAACCGAAAGTGGAGAGAGCTCGAATCGCGAGGAGAGGGTCAAGGACGATCCGACTAGGTTCCCGACGTTATCGTCAGTAAAAAATGTTAATACTACCTTTATTAGTCTAAGTCCCACTATCAGTCCATGTTTTACCTGAAACAGAAAAAATATTGATGTCAAACTTTATAAACAGATAAAACTTATTATTTCATTACATAAAGACGTCTTAAATTATTGTTATTATATTCATGACTAACCTCATAACCCAACAGACCAAAACAAATATATGTACAAAAAATTAAGCATTAAAATATAAAATGAGACCCAAATGATCCACAAAATAATATCAGATAATGTTCTTCATTAATGATGATGAAAATTAAATGATAAACGATCTGAAAGATTGTGTGAAAATTATACCTGAAAGGTTAAAGTCTCTATTGTCCTTCTAATAGTCAAGGTAGTCAACAGGACTTTGGTTTTCCAAGGCAACACGACGAATGTAAATGTTTTGGAAAAGATGACTGCTTTGACTTTGGTCATGTGGTTACATAGTTGCACAAAAGCAATTACGTGGTATTTCCAGGGACCAAATTAAATTTACACCTAGAGAAGAAATGGTTGAATGAGAGTGAGAGAGAGAGAGAGAGAGAGAGAGAGAGAGAGAGAGAGAGAGAGAGAGAGAGACCGACAGAGGTACATAACGAAAGAAAAAGCATTGTAGTGAGAAAAAGCTATTACTAAAGAACGTATTAAACTAAGTAAGTGTAAGTAAGCTATACAAGTAAATAGATAGATAGATAAAGAGAGAGAGATAGTGAGAGATAGCAATACAGTTAAATAGATAGATAGTTAGATAGATGATAGATAAATAGTCTGTAATATATATATTAAATAGTGCAACGAGAAGATCCAATATCCATAACATTTTTCCCTAAAGTAGTTGCCAAAGAGATATCATTATTGGTGGTAGTTTCCTTCCTGCGGTTGTCAACAATTTTTAGAAACAGTTTGTCCACGTGATGTGAAAGATATATATGTAGAGAGAGAGAGAGAGAGAGAAAGAGAGAGAGAGAGAGAGAGAGAGAGAGGGAGTGAGAGGGAGTGAGAGAGAGAGAGAGAAGAGGAGAGAGTGAGAGCGTGATTTAAGATAAGAAATCGCTTTTTAAATCACGCAAAATCGGAAATTTAGGCATCTTGGACCTCTGTACATATTAATAAGAGAGTGAAAGAGAGAATATGTGTGTGCTATTCTATTTTACACGACTTTTGTCTAACTCTAAATAATTATTAACGCCTTTAATTTATTTTTAATTTTTTCGTTTTTATTCTCCTTTTTTTCTCTTTCTATGGATGATTTAATTGATCTTATTTTTAAACTTTTTTAAGATGGTTAAAAAACAAAGAAATAAACTATGTTTTTGAAAATGACTCAGGATAACGAAACGTCTAATATTTGAAAATTTTATTATGCACCTTCAAATTGCCTAAAAAAATAAATAAAAATTCAATTTGATTATATTTTATCTAGGAGGTCCGAAGTCGTCGATTGTAATGTACAATATGCTACAAGTGCTTTTCATCTGTTCCCTAGGAATAGAAATGACGATAGTTTGTATAAATCATGTTTTCTTTTCTTTCTATATTTTATCTATCTTTAAAGCAATGCCATAGGTTATTATCAGATATCAAATGCTTGACAAATGGTTTGGAGGGATTTTGTTTGGAAAAAGTCATTGTAACATTTACTAGTGGGGGAAAAATTCAAAAATATTTCGCAGGTATAAAACCGACCACGTCCGTTTTCCCACGTTGATTCAAGGCACATTTTTCACGGTGTGCTGAATGGGGCCCACGACCCCCGATAAAAGGGTGTCCCGCTTTTTGGGGAGTTGCGTCGAGCGTGGAGTACCTCCGATTATCGGGTGCTTACGACAAAAGTTCCTGTTGTCGCGGTCCGCCCAGCACGGAACTGTACACCTCAAGGCTCAAAGGGCACCGGGTCCCATCAGCGAGTCACTTTCCTTTCTTAGCCAATGTAAATCACTCGTCCATTATTTGTCACTTGAGAGAAAGTCGGACCGACGAGACTCAAGGCCCGCGGTTAAAAAATAAAAAAAGACCTACTGTTAAAAGTTTGCTCAGCTTGTCATGTGCAATAATGTAAGATGATGAGACAGAAACGGTCGTAGAGTAATTTATGAACTTTTATGAAATGACGTCTACTTTTGCAAGTAATACGAACGGAAATTTCGCTAGTTCGGAATGTTTTTAAACCTATTGACATAAGATTCAGAGAAATTATTGTCATTAATTTTTTAAACATACACATGTGCGAAAACGTTTCTAATAAGGCGGGAATTTCAGAACTGTACAACTCGGTGATTAGCGTTAATTGTGAGCTCTATTTTTACATTTCTCAAGTACGAAATGAACAAATTAAAGAAAACATTCACATCAAATCGTAAATAATGATTAATCATTCCTTAAATACTATCAAATTTATTAAATTATTATTTATTTAATACACGTACTTTCGAATTCGGATAACCCATACATGCTAGCGAACATATACACTAAATGTTACAATACATTTAGATGAGTTGGTTTGAGCTGAATCTTCACAAATGTAATGAACTTGAATTTGAAACTGTTTTTGGCAGATAAATCTCGAATCTGGGTGGTTAATCAGAGTGAGTGAGAGAGAGAGAGAGAGAGAGAGAGAGAGAGAGAGTTAATTAATTAATTAATTAAAAATGTTCTCTTATTATTAAATATGTTTCTGTTGGTCAGTTGGTATTAGTATATTCATGATAACTTCAAAATGGACTGAACCTGAATTTTAATTTTAACTGTTCTTTACCTAGCATAAAGCTATGATCTGGCTTTTTTTGAGATAAGGAAGAGAAAGAGAGAGAGCGAGAGAGAATAAGGAAGGAAAGAGAGAGCGAGAGAGAATTAGAGAGAGAGCGAGAGAGAGAAAGGAAGGAAGAAAAGAGAGAGAGAGCGAGAGAGAGATGGATAGATAGATGGATAGATAAATAGGTAAATTAGATAGATAGTTAATTAATTAAAAATATTCTCTTATTATTAAATATGTTTCTGTTGATCAGTTGGTATTAGTACATTCATCTTGAGGGCTGATAACTTCAAAATGGGCTGAACCTAAATTTTAATTTTAAATGTTCTTTACCTAGCATAAACCCAGATCTGGCTTTTTCGGAAATAGGGAAGAGAAAGAGATAGAGAAAGAGAAAGAGAGAGAGAGAGAGAGAGAGAGAGAAAGTGAGAGAGAGAGAGAGAAAGAGAAAGAGAGGGAAAAAGAGAGAGTAAGGAAAGAGAGGGGGAAAGACAGGAGACAGATACATATAAAATGAAGGGTAGATAAAATTTGGAAATCTTGATAAAGATCCTGGTTCATAATTAGTTCCCTCTCACCTTACTTTACAATCCATCTTTTAATGAAATAATTATTCAGAAGTCGTGAGATGCGGTCTGGTATCTCATCTCACGATTTCTGAATAATTATCGATTAACGGTCACTAATCACCACACATATTAATGAAATATTGGATTTGTATTATAGGAGTACATGTGACAAACTAATTCATTTCATGTTTTTTGTTATTAATATTTTTGTTTGTTTCATCTTCTATAAGAAAGGTATTGGCGCTTATTCTGCATCTGTGATCAGGTTATCCAGATACATATTTTTGACATAGACTACGCCTGAACATCATACTCTATGAGACAGTGTTTGTGTACAATAAGTGCGATCATATTTAATATTTAAATACATATATTTTCAAATATGGTATAATAGTGTAGTATTTATGTGTTACATTTTTAATATTATATCATTTTGACGACCCAATTTTCACTGTCATTAGCGTCAACCCCCTTAAAAAGCCATTTTGTGAGTGTGTTATTAGAAGTAATGACTCGTAAAATCCCATCTTTTCAAAAGTGTGGGGATAAGCCAGTAACGACGTGTTTAATGGCATATCTCGTACAGCTGAAATTAAGACTATCAAACGCGCCAATTGAGAAAGGAATAAGAAAGTAGATACATGATGTAAAGCTGTCATTAGGCGGATGCATGTATTCAACGCCAAAATGTTTCATGAATCACTGGCTACTCCCACTAGGTTTGGCAGAATTAAAATCGAGAGTTGAGAAAGGTGGTGTGGGTTCGTTTCCATTGAACTTTGGCCATTCGGGCAAATTGAGAACGTTTTTGCACGTTGTCGTTAGAATTAGGTCAGACCTTCAGGTAACCCTCGAATGAATGATGCCCATGTCAAGAAACTATTACATAAAAAAATGTATCAATTGATAGGTGGAAAAACTATGAGGGAGCCTTGCCCGTATTCGTTTCATTGTGTCAGTATGGGGCCTTGAGCTAGGACTAGATTTTACGAGAGAGGGAGTTTTTCCGTTCTTTAAGTCCTTGCCATCTGAAATGTCAGTGGATCCTTCCGAGAAAGTTAACCGGGTGAGTTATGCAGTTAGGGGCGTGTTCCATATCTGGCGACTGCATTTCCGTCCTGCGGAGTTTTGCATTTCTCTTCCTTCCCCTTGGGCGCCTTTCGTTTGCCAATGCGCGACCGGATCGGGATCGCTGAGAGATCTCACGAAAATTGGGCATTGTCAACCCATTCCCGAAATAAATCAGGGTGGCGAAACGTTTACCCAACCGCTTTGCCGGACCCGTAATGAGGTCGGGATATCACGATCTCGGTGATTGCCACACCCATTTCTCACTTTCAAATTTTATTGTGTTATAAAATGAATATCAGATATGAAACGAGACGTGACTGATAATTCAGTAAATGTGGTCTTTAAACAGTTATGATCTATATATTTACATAAGAAATTATGTAAAGCTTTGAGGTTTTGGTCAGTCGTGGAAGGAAAGTCGTGAATATATTTTAAACAAGGTGGCGAAAAAGGAGTTTCGTTTTCTGTCCTATTAACAAGTTCTCTCCTTTGCTCTATAAATCATCTCTGTAAAGTTTAAACTTTTCTTTCTAACTTCTTATTCTAGAAAACCGAAGAATATTACTTTTAAAAAGCATGAGAAAAATACATATTGTTAGAACAAAAAATCGAATATAGATTGGTTTAAGGGACACGAACCACAAAAGGCCAATTGTATTCTCATCAATTTTAAACATGATATTTTTGCATATTTCATTTCACATATGAAATGTTCAGTTAGCATCTTCAGAGTTGAAGGGGTTTCAACAATAAGTACAATATATACATCAATTTACAATATTAATGTAAATAGAGGAAACAGCCTAAAAGTGCATTATCTAAAGGCCGCAACGGTTTAGGTGTTGACAACAGGAAAAAATATGCCCAGGCTTATCTTTTACGCTTGACTTAGTAAAATACACAAAAATGGAAAAGTGCAGCGTCTTGCCACGCCTTGCTTATACCCCTAACGTAGCACGTTTCTAGTTTGTGTAATTTTTAAATATATTTTTAGTTGTAAAAAAAATTGTTTGTTTAAGTTATTAACATTTAATGGTCAAAGTTGAACCTAAACAAAAACAAACGTCTGTGGCCGCAAAGGCATAGACACGGCGGCGGCGCTCGTCACTGTAAAGTAAAGGTCCCGGGTTCGAATCCAGCAGCCCTGCATTTAAACCCAACATCTTACAAATGGGCTTTTTTCCAAAAACATCGGCACCCCGAGGGTTCATATAACCTCGTAGTTGAAATACCCTCGTAAAAAAAATATTTTATTTAAAGATCTACCAAATGACTTAAACGTTCCTTCCAATTTACTAATTTTTACAATAAACATTAGGATTAACAACCTAACATCGTTAGGAACTTGACAGAAATATTTTTCCATATTTCACTTCACATATGAAATGATCAGTTAGCATCTTCAGAGTTGAAGGGGTTTAAACAATAAGTACAATATATACAGTAATTTACAATATTAATGAAAAAAGAGGAAATAATTTAAAAAGGTATTATCTAAAGTGGCATTAGATAAACATAAATGCAGTAACTGTAAAAACTCAGGGTTAAGGCCAATTGGAATGGAAAAATAAGTAATAATTAATTATTTTGACCGAATGCAGCTAAGTACGTTAAAATATATATTTTTTAGTAAGAGACAAAGTTGATATTGTTTTTTAGTACTCCCAAAACTTCAAAAATACTTTTTTTCTCAAATCTTTTAAAAACTGCTTAAGGCCAATTGGAAAGGAAAAATAAGTAATGATTAATTATTTTGACCGAATGCAGCTAAGTACGTTAAAAAATATATTTTTAGCAAGAGACAAAGTTGATATTGTTTTTTAGTACCCCCAAAACTTCAAAAATATTTTTTTCTCAAATTTTTTACCAACCAAAGTCTTCCGATTATTAAAGAAAATTAAATTTCATTTTCTCAAAAATTTATATTCAGGGTGTTTTCTGGATGCAAAAAACGACAGTTAACTTTGTTTCTTGCTAAAACATGTAGGCTAAATTTTTTGCGGAGAAGGAACATGTTTAATAGTCGTATTTTGCGTCAAGAAAACCAATGAATATAAATTTATGAGCAAATCAAATACATTTTTTTTAATTTTTTAAATACTTCGAAACTTCTGCACCGATGCACACAACACTAAACAATGGTTTAGTATCCAATAAGAAATACCTAATGGCATAAACCTAGTATCCATTCTTAAAGTAGAACTAAAAAAAATTTCTTTGACTTACTTTACTGAAAGAATCTTTTGTGTTTTTAACTATTTTTATATGTAAGAACACTCTGACACGAGTCTATTATTTATCGACTTAGTCTCACAAAAAAGTTTAATTAAAATCCGTAATCCCACGTCCTTAGGCTCCACTTTTCAGGAATTTGCAATAGATATACAATCATCTTTGTAAAAACTTTTTTTAATAAGGGAATTTTCTCATATTATAAACTTTTTGTACATCGTGTGCTTTCTCATGGGGCGTAACCCGGATTTCCCAAGCCGAAGCATTATGAATGTTTCAACCTATTCATTCTTTAATAATCATTGTTTATGTTCAGGTACTTTTTTGATAATTACAATTTGTTAAAGTTATGTTTGAAAGTTCTTTTTTTATGGCACATATTTATATGAGAGTTGATGTGTTTCTTCTTCTGATCATATATTGATAAACTCACAAACCGACCAACGACCAATTATGCGGAAATGCTGGAAAGAGTCCGCTCCATGTACAGCAAGAATAAGCAGACAGATTGAATATTTCATTTAAATTTTCTACCTTTATACTAAGCTGAGGCTGTATTAATTGTGTTTTTAGTAAGATGAATTTTTATTTATTTTTGTCGTGTTACTAACGTTAATAATAGGAATGTAATAATAGATTAAACGGGACAGCTTATCAAGCCGCGAATTAATTCAATCGCCGGATTATCTAAGATGAGTTGAATTTTTTCTTCTCTCCTCGACCCCAGGAAGATTTCTCGGCCAAGTTGAGGTGACATAAATTCTTGGACTGGTCAAACCAGGAGGGCCCCGGTACGTGTTTCTCCAGTGGGCACCGGTGTGAAGTGTGCCATCCGAGACTGGTACGGAAAGTCGGAAAGCACGTTCGTTTTAAAGACCATCCGCTTGTCTTCGGTCGAAACGTGACCCTGATATTCCTCCTTGGTATAAACATGAGCGTGCCGTGATTATAGTACTGTTCCTTTTGCCCTGGTCGCGTTTTCACTTTCGGGCTCAAGACATTTCCGATTCTTTTTTTCCTCTCCAATTGGGGCGTTCTAAATTATTCCTTTGGTGGAAAGTTGCGTTAAACCGCTAGTTAGGATTCAAGAACACGTATGTCGCAGCGGAGATGGCGTGAAGTCATCGGCTTTCGAACTTTCGCCCGACGTCCAATCCAAATTGGGGTGGTCGAGGAAATAAAGGAAGAAGTCCCTAATCCCGCTAATAGCATAGACTTCCTTATCAGTACTACCCGTGCGACACAATGACTTTAAAACGGTCCGGGGGGAAATTGAAACGCGAAAATCTATTACATCAGTGAACACCTTTGTCCATTCGTCTTTTCCAACGTACGTGCAGTCTCGCGCTCTAGAAAACACACGGAGAAAACCGTAGACTGATCAAATCTGCTAAGTTGGCTTTAACCGTGTGTTCTCTAAATCTACTTTCAAAAACGATTAACTTTCTTTATGTATGCACAACGAATCTATTTAATACAATCGGGACGAAGAAATTCGACTAGAAAAGATTTTGTCATCTTCTTTAGAAACCCTTTTTTTAATGACGCCGAGACGCATTTTCTAAAAAAAAATATGCTACTCATAACAAGTTATGTTACAACAATTGACCTGTGATTTGAATTAATCAATCAAGTTGAACAAACCGGACAAATATTTACAACAATCCTGCTAAAATCTTAGACCATCAGGCATAATTTCACTATTAAATACTCATAAGTTTATATGTACTTTTTTATGATAAGTTTCTTATAATAAGAGAAAACGGAAAATCTATAATAACCAATTGTTCTTAGGTTAATCGTACCTATTTGAGAAAAACATCTTATTCCTCACTACTTCAGTTTCAAATATATGTATACATACATATTGTATGTATATATATATACATCTTCCTATCAAGTCGACGTCCCCTCGAAGAAATTTTACATTTAAACCGGCGTCCAGGGCAAAACAGCGTCCGTATATGGGCGCGGATTCGACGGGCGTGCTTTTAGCTCATCATCATCAGAACAACACATGTACCAATTTTCGAGTGGTAGTCCAGATTGTGCTTTATACCAATATTTGAATATTGATAGTACACGCAAATTCAGACTGAACGCCACCGTCGTTTTCGTATATTTTACAGACTGTTTTAATCTTACATTTCTCAGTAGGGTCGGCGTCCGATTTTATTACGGGGTATATTTTAATCGTTCACTTTTCACTTTAATATATATATATTCTCAATTGAATTCGAGATTATTTCTGTTCAGGTTATTTTAACCTTTCACAACTTTATCTTACAAGTATTCAGAAATCGTGAGATGCGGTCTGGTGTGATGCAGATTTCAGAAAAACATTTTCTTTATTGTGCCAACGTTTCTATCTTTGTTGAGATCATCTTCAGGGCCTGGGATTTACAAACATTGTTTACATTTAACAAATACATATAGAAATTAATTAAACTTAATTAACATTTTATGAGCTCCGGAAGGCTTTATCGAATAATGTTGTAATTAATGTTATTAAGAATCAAACTAGGGCAATGAGGACTTTATAGTCCAATTTGACAGGATAACCTCCTGAAGTTTGTCACGTCTGTTCACGGAACACCCTGTACATCAGTGGCGTACGATTTACCTTCAGAAATATTGTCTTTTCTTATTGTTCTATTGAAATAAACAAATATTTACGTATGTATTTATATACTAAGCAAGACAGAATTATTTTTAATAAACAAAAACTTGCGTCTAAAGACATTTGTCCAACTTCGCTGCTATATTTGTTTTTTTCTTTTTACCATCATGAAAATTTTTTTATTGTCATTTGTTAAGCTAATATTATGAGACAAAAGATTGAAGATTGTATTATTGAAACAACGACTTACACATTTAAAAATAGGTCTAACAGATGGCATTATATTTTAATGTAGTGGTTTTAATTTGTGGTTTAGGTTTGACTGAAGACATGGTTGCTTTGGGGTTGTGGATGGATTGTGACCAATTTGAATTTGACTTGTATTCAGTGTTGTTGTTGATGATGTTCTATATTGAAAAAATGAAAACAAAATCTACCAACAAATAATTCGTGACCCAATGAAACACTTCATGTTTCGTGTTCTTAACTGAATAAATATAATTTGCGTAAACTGTGTAGCACTTGAGTTAACTTTAGTGAATTTTAAATTATATAAAATTCTTTCAAATGATTTGATATAAATGTGTTCCCAGAAATATTGTCTGGTTTTTTTGATGTTTAATTTTTCAAAATGTTATAGACTCGTTAGACTCGGTTTTTCTCTGGTATAAACAAGCCCGCGTCATAATAAAGATTCGTGTTTCAAGTGGGATTTTGTCTGACATAGGAATATTAACGATTTACAAAGCATTTCTCAATTTCGTTTGAAATGGCTGCTTTCTCTGGATGCCTGGTTCAGCGACATTCCTCTGGGAACCGAATTGCGAACGTGGAACGGTCGTGTAAAGCATGTCTTCGTTTCCTCCGAAAAATCGCCCGACGCGTAATTGGCACGGTCGTGATTTCCCTGACCGGGCCGTTTTTCAAAAGCGAGAAAGACCTCGGAGAAAAAAAAATCATTTCACCCACTTGGACCGGAATTCGTTCTACACACATTTTACATAAATTATTTGGAAATTGATGAAAAACCACTTAGGATAGGGAGGAAAATGATTTTCTACCGATGCCCAAATGGCAGGAAGTCGGTGGAAACGATTTTCCGCTTTAAATCGATTTTTGAACGTTAGCATTAACCTGGTTCAATTAGTATACTTGTACAATTTTGTACAGTTATTGTTTTAAATGTATAGCCTAAGGGTTTGCTTACTCCTATACGTATTTCACGCCATCTGCTGGTTGCGTTTCCGGGACGGAAGAACAATAAAGGCCAACCTAGAAACTGCCGTTTATCCACATGGGAGGTCACATAACCCCAGTGTAAACAACCGGCTGGAACTGCATGCTAACTCCGTGAAATTGCCTTTTGTTGAAAACTTAGTATATGAGTGTGGACTGTATTGCGAATCAGACGGGTAGTTGATTTTTAAAACAAACCTCACAGGTCATGCCTTAACGTTTTTTTTACGAACAATCTGGATCAAGGTGTGGTCGCGAAGAAAGCAAATTCACTTGTTACTGCCAGGCTTTCGACCTATTTTAAGGACATCGTCAGGGCAAAACAACCTTACATACGTCTGCAGATATTTAAATATTTAAATTTTCACAGGCGATCTGAAATATTCTTGAAGACCGAGGGCTTGGCAATGTTGGGACTGACTCGGTCTTCAAGGAAATTTGAATCACAATCTGTAGACTTATGTAAGGTTGTTTAACCCTGATGATGATCCTGAAATAGGTCGAACGCTTGGCAATAACAGCTGAATTTGCTTTCTTCTTTAAGACCATACCTTGATCCAGAGTGTTCCTATGTGAAAAAGTGGTCGATACTTTTAATACTGAAAATATTAACTTCTTTTGTCCGTATGTAACGCCAACGTACGCCATAAAATTAGAATTTTTAGAAATTTAATGACTATAACACAAAATATGCCGAAAGTTCGCTAAAAGTAACGAAAGCCTACAACTTCTCAAATAAGTTCACTAGTTATCGTTGTCAACTTGACCAATTAATATCTTTCAATTAATTAAGGTATTTAGTTGAGATAAATGGCAAACAGGAGGGAAAATTCAAAAGGAGGGGTTGAGATGGGAAGTTATTACCCGAGTGGATCGAGGTCACGATAGATCAAGTGGTAAAGCAGCGTCGTATCTAGCGGAAGGTCGTGGGTTCGAATCCCGCTCGTGACACTGACTTTTTTATCTCAACTAAAAACCTTAATTAATTTCTGAAATAAGGCTTAAGGAACAAAAAAATAAATAAATAATAAAGATCACATATAGTAAAAAAATAGCATTTTTTAAATCCTAAGAGAGAAATTTATTTCCAGATTTTTCCGGAATGGATAGACCTAGATTGTTCAATTAGGTTGTTTTGTTTTACATTTTGAAACTTCCCTTCGGAGAATGTAGGTAAAATGGAAAACTTATATAGGCAGATGAAGAATAGAATGTTTCTTTCGTAGAATATTCAAGTATTCAAATAACCCTGTATTCACAGTACTTTAAAATACCACATTCAAATTACTCTTTTTAGATCTCAAGATTCTGTTTAATTTGTTTTTAGGCCCTCTAAAAACTTTCACCCACAAATTCCCTTTTTCGAAGTAGATTGTCCGGTGAAAGTCGTAATAATTATTCAGGAAGAATTAATGAAAAACGTTTAATACCGTTTTTTCGTATAATTATGATAACTGTTCCGGACACTATTCAAATAGAATCGGACAGTTTATCTGGTAGTTGGTCTTTTAATTATATGGCAGTTAAATTTTCTCCCAGACTCTCTGCTGAAACGATCTCATTTCTGATGTTTAATTTATCATTCGCTCACCTTTTAAAACTATCGACTCAGTAATTAAGAGGCTTTACTTAAATGAGCTAAGACGGTTCCAACACGCTTACGTACCCCGGGGGCTTGGAACTATTAGCATCGGGCCGCGATAAATCATTGGGCGGAGAAAGAAATTTTTACAAAGCGGCCGGCCAGTTTATCATTTTTTTTATACCCCTTAACAATCTGGGAAAACTAGCCAAAAACACCCTCTTTCCGCTTTATTGAAAATTCCAATAAAAAAGGTAATTGATTTTTTTTTTAAATAGACTTCAGATACATTCTGGACATCTCAGGGAGAAAGTGTGTCCGTCAAGTTGTAAAGCCTTAACGAGAAGGCGTTTTTATTTTTTTTTTATTATTTTTTATCGAAGGACGTTTTTAGTCATGAGACAAAATCCTGCCGATACCCTGCCACCCTGGGCTCTCTCCATCATCAATTGACAAAACATGCTGACAACAAAGGTATGCAATGAAAACAATAAAATACACAAGAATGAAACTTCATGCTAAATTAACAAAACTTTCTTCAGTGATTTTTTTTTCACCACAAAGAATTGTAACAAATTTGCCTGCCATGTGTTTCTAGTCTTGTCTATTAATATTTTTCTTTTAATATTTACCTAAGTATGTAATCGATTTTTTCAAACGCAAGGAACAGAAAATTTTAGATCAACGATTTTTATGATCGGGATATCGGCAGGATTTTGTCTCTTGACTCAAAACTCCTTCCAGAAAAAAAAATTTAAAAAAATAATTTCCTAATTTAATTCACTAGTTTTCGTGGTCCGCTTGACGAATTAATATATTTCAATTAATTAAGAGTTTTAGTTGAGATAAAAAAAGTCAGACTTTTCCCATCATTTGTCGCCGAGAATCAAACAGATTACACGACATTTGAAAAATGGCAAAAAAAGAGGGACAATTAAAAAGGTGGGGTTGAGATGGGAAGTTGGTGTCCGAGTGGATCTAGGTCACGATAGCTCAAGTGGAAGAGCAGCGGCGTATCAAGCCGAAGGTCGTGGGTTCGAATCCCCTCGTGACACTGTCTTTTTTATCTCAACTAAAAACCTTAATTAATTGAAACAATTTCCTAAATTAGATCAATGTCCCCATTAACTATTTATTAAAAAAATACATATTTTTAAATTGAATGAATCTAAACATTTGCCCCCGATGTCTAAATTAAGATGTAAAAATTCACCAGACGATGTATAAACTGTTCTGAAAAGTAACTTTAATTATTTATCCATGCTTTATTATTTTTCAAAACCAACTGGAATATATATTTTTTTCTGCTGAATAAATAATGATAGTCGTAGAAACCTTTATGACCAGTAGAAAACAATTGGTCGGCTGCAAAACACCTACATGGTGGTTTCTTGGGATAATTAACGAATATGAATTGTCCCGTGTGTTTGTACTAGAAGGTCACTTTATCAATTTATGACATTGCATTTACAATTCGCTCTTGACATTAGGGCCGAGGGAGGTCAACTACAATATTTCAGTGTCTGATCATTAAAAAAACCAACAATTAAACTTTTTTGGCCTTTTTTTTAAATTGTAGTAAAATAAGCAAAACCATGTAGATCAACAATAAATAAATACAGAAGGTATTTAGTATTTTGTGATTTAGTGTTCTGCACACGATGAGAAATAATTAAATCGTTTTTATCTCTAGTTCTGCCTAGCAAGTAGACTGCTATGCCCTGTAATATTCTGGGCTAAAATGTACACTACGTATATAGTATTAGAGATACTATATAGTATACATCACTTCATTAACGACCATAATTCTGATCAGTATTGATACAAATTTTATGATATTTACCTACTTGTGTCAAGCATTATCTCACACGTGTTAGACGCCAGCGCCAGAATTAGAATTGAGACATTTGTCTTAAATTTGTAAGTCATGAATAACATTATAACATTATTAAATTGTAACACTTAATATTTTCTTTGCAAAGACCCGACTTTTTATGCTTGCTTACACTGCAAAACATTGAAAATAAACGAATTTTCGAGTTTAACTTAGTGGAATGGAGGTTACAATTGTAATCCAGAGTAGACTGATGGTAGATCTCGTCCATTCTACTAAGAATCATAAATTTCTTATGGTTGAAAATTCATAATTTTTAAAATTATAGGTAGATTTTTTGTTAACTGTGTAAGTAATCAAATATAGTTAATGAACATGCGTTAAAAAATCCAACATATCGAATGTATATCACATAAAAATCCGATTTTCAATAATTATTATTAGTAATTAATAATTACGTACAAGTTAACAATTGACTCATGAAATGGTTTTTTTTTTACAGAGGTCACATAAACCCTCAGGTGTTTATGACAAAAAGCCCATTTGTAAGTATGTCCGGTTCAAATGTGGGACCGCAGGATTCGAACCCCGGACCTTTACCTTACAGTGATGAGCGCCGTGTCAACGCCTAAAGCCAGAAACACACTTAACCGATGCTACGCCATGCGACGCTACCCGATGCTATGCCACGCTAACCTAACCGACGCTGGGCGACCCCCACTGTCCAGATTTTCGTCGGGTCGCATTGAGTACAGTCGAAGACAAAAGAACCGGACACTCATATTATTGTCGTTATATTAATTGCAACATACTTATTTTAATAGAAATCAAATTAACTGTGATTAAAAATTAATTAGTTTAATTAATTAATGGTTTGGTAGAAAATCAATCAAAACACCGGAATACGATTTTTTGATATAATGAATTTAATTAACAATTCATTGTACTCGCTTCGGCGGTACATATACTACAATTGGAACAATTTATTACACGGTTTTGCTCATAAAATTTAATTAACAATTTATGTCATAGTTTTGCTCGTAAAATTACACCATTTTGTAATGTCGGGTAGCATCAGAACAGGACACTCATATTTTTTGTAGTTTATTTCAAACTAAGTACATATAATTTTGTCGTTATATTAAATACAACATGTTATTTTAATGTAAACCAAATTAAACGAGCTCATTTATAAACATTGTTTAATTAGATGGTTAGGAGTAACTTTATTTAAAAGAATTAAGTTTAACAAACAATTTATTAGATGGTTGTGCTCATAAAATTTAACTAACAATTTATTACAAGGTTTTGCTCAAAATAGTGCATTAAGAACAAAAGATGCATTGCGATTGTGATAGTGATTATTGTGATAAACGCTGTGGACTGTACGCGACGTGTACTTGCGTCGGATAGATGTGCACATCCCACCAAAACGTGGCAAGGCGTCGGGTAGCATCGGGTAGCGTCGCATGGCGTAGCATTGGGTAAGTGTGTTCCTGACTTAAGCCATTGCGGCCACCGACGCCCCCCCAATGAAATGGTTTGAACTGAATTTAAAAGAGGTTTATGAAAAGAATCGTTTTCAACTACACTTCCCATAAAAAAAGACTATTTGCACAAAATAATGGCAAATTGGGGAAATGGATATTTTCTCAGCCTTTTTAGTCACCGTCCTGCGCTAGGTCTCATTTTTTAGAAAATTTTACGCAAAACAAAACGGCTTTATTAAAATGTTTTTCTCGATTCCGTCATTTATCAGTAAATTCAAAAATTCGGGAACGTTATTTTTTGCACTTTTTACGAAAACTTCAAATTGAGCCGTGGGACCAGGAAAACGTTCTGGAGTGGCGCCCTATAGCAATCGATAGGAAATTTTAATAACCTTTCAATTGGTCACCTTCAACATCGCCCGATTTCTCAACCGTTTTCATGTTATTCATTGATTTTTGGGCAAAAAACATGGCTTTCTACATTGGAAATAACCGATACATAAACCTATTCTTTATATACATTAGATGAAGGGTCTCCTCGAAAAATTGACGACAGAACTGAGTGTTTCGTTCTTTCAAATCCGCGTTATCCCTTATTTTCTTATATATAATTATCATATTAATGCTGATATCAATCACATCAAGATAATTTCTATCGCGGCGTTTTCGCTATTTTAACATTCACAGTAGATCATTTAACAGCCTTCAACATAAATAAATAACTTTAACAACACCCTAACAAGTGTTTCAGTGTTACATTATGCCATTAAGTAGCTTCTAAAGTACAAACAATCACTAATATTTTAATATGAATATGATAAATAACGAAATTACAGGTAAACGGGATATCTTTCAGGGCAAAGGTCGAGCTGCTCGAGGCATTTCACCTTAATTGTGGGTCAAGAAAGCTCATGCCTTGAGCAAATTACTAACCACCGTTTATCATATTCAATAAGTTAATGTTATGGGATAATTATAACCGCATATCGATGCTAATAGTCAGTAAATTATGTAAACATTTTAATTCATTAGAAAAAATAGGAAGAAAAACATTTTAACAAGGCTTTTAGACGTTTCCTGCTTTGAAAAACATTTATTTATTTGACGTCGCAAATTTTTATTTTTTAAATATGAACGTTATGTTTAAAATAATAAAAGAGAAATTGTAATCAACTATAATAATTTATATATTGTTACTAATTATAATTACATGTCTGAAGAAATTTTTTTCTCGAAAGAAAACACAAAACCGATACTACGTACAAGATAATCTTAAATGATTAAATATTTATAAAAGATTTAATGTGTAATTAAGCAAAATATTAAGATGATGTACAATCTTGACTCTGTTTATTTTTTGAAAGTTATCAGTGTGATAGAACGAACACAATCCTATGACAACAACAACAAAGCAATATACATAATAACATCGATCTCTTTTGGAAAAAAACAACAACAACAAAACCATTTTTTAAATCGTGCTTATATTTATGAGGAAACAGGCTTGATGCAACAGTTGAAACAGCAAAATAGATAGAAAAAAATATGATGAAATAACCACAGTAATCAGTTACTATTTCAAGAATTATAGAAAATTTTAGAAAAACATTACAACATTATTTATTTATATAAAAGGTTGACATGGTTGGTAAAGTTGTAATTTTACTAACAGGCAATGTAAAAGAAAAATAAAAATTACAATATAAAACTTTATACTAAAAATTCGAACAGTGCAAAATACTCTCGAAATGTCTTCAAAACCACAGCTAAAGGAAAAATATTTAAGAGTGGTATTTTGAACTTATCAAGTTATTCAAGCCTTTTAGCTGCAGATTTAGACCAAGTGTTTAAACCTTTTTTCAAAAAGCCAAATATTTTGTTTTGTAGAAACATGGTCAGTTAGTGATCATTTTTCAGTGCACTAACTTTTGAAGAAAAAAAATTCATGCAGAAAGTCTGAAGGAAAAATCCAATTAGTAAAGAGTGTAATTTTTTCAGAGAAGCGCTGAAATTATGGTCCTACATCATCAATAAGCAAATCCAAATAATTGTAAAACCTTTATATAGATACTACTTTTTATGTCATTATTAACTATTTTATTGGCCCTTGAATAACGCATATATTCAGTAATTAAGAAAAACATGTTTGATTTTAGTTTCATTTTGTATAGAATGAATCTGAAGTGTTTTTAAACAGTAGTCACTGCATTTATTTATTTACTTGATTATTTAGTCGAGGTGTCAATCATATCCAAAGATTGGTTTATTTCTAATTCATATACTTATATATGCTTCCATAAGATAATCCAATAACATAATCAATATGTCAATCTTTTCTATATAACATGAAAGTTTGGTTGTTTATTTTGATTCTATTTCATTTGTGTAAAATGCTTATTGAAAGGTCATATAGGTCTAACCAAACCTCTCGTGTAAATTATCACATTGTGAGAAAAATTATAGTAAATAAAATCTATTCTAGTAATAGTTATAAGCAGGGAATTTATTATATCGTACACCTACAAGAAAAGTGACAAGACAAAAATTTTGAAAACTGGATTATTTTAATGGACCAATTGTTTTAATAAACTATTCTTGCGTGACAAAGGATCAAAAATCACAACTAGGAGCATGGTTTCATTCATGATTTAAAGGTTATTTGCATATTATATATAACATATGTACCGACTGCCAACAATAATGATAATGAAGTATGTCAGTTTTTAAATTCCACCTCTTTGGCAACTACTTAAGGCCAAAATGTTATGAATATTGGACCTTCTCGTTGCACCTTGATAACAGATAATGAGAATAAATGTTTGACCTATTATGTTGATAGTTTTGGCTCTTCAGATTTCACTAACAAATCTGGGAAGCATGACGGCTCAAAAATGTCACAGAAAATGAAAATATTGTAAATATTCCCTGTTTTTCGCGGTCCGCTTGACCAATTAATATCATTCAATTAAGGTTTTTAGTTGAGATAAAAAAGACAGTGTCACGAGCGGGATTCGAACCTTCGGCTAGATACGCCGCTGCTCTACCACTTGAGCTATCATGACTTCCATCCACTCGGGCACTAACTTCCCATCTCAACCCCACATTGTAAATATTGGATTACCACAATTATATTTTATGTGTGGTGATTAGTGACCGTTAATCGATATTTATTTAGAAATCGTGAGATGCGGTCCTTTTACTATTTATCCCTTTCTATATAATCCTGAAAGGATAATCTGGCCGAACCATTACCAACACATTTTTTCCCTTCGTCGGCTCTTTTCACCTCAAAGAAGCCGACGCCTTATAGAAAAATGTCTTTTCTATACCGACTTCCTTCCCCACCCCTTCAAAATCCAACGTATATAAACACAAAATAGCAAACTCTCATTGGCACTCTCGACGGGACACGCAAGAATGGCACAATTACACAGAAGACAAACACTTTGAGTGAGTAGAAATACTTTGATTGAATATATAAAAAAATATATTTTGCATTGTATAAATTCACTTTTCCACATCCAAAATGTAATTGTTATATGTAAACAATGTTTGTAAATCCCAGGCCCTGAAGATGATCTCAATAAAGATCGAAACGTTGGCACGATAAAGAAAATGTTTTTCTGAAACCTACATCACACCAGACAGCATCTCACGATTTCTAAATAAATAAAAATTATATTTTATGCAAAAAAGGAGATTGCCTGCACATAATGGAATCTAACATCATTCCAAATTCTTATGCTGCGTTTTTCTCTTCATTGTAAGAGCAAAGTAGTACTAATTTTCGAATTATTTTAGTTTCAATGTTACAAGTATGGGATACTATTTCTCTCACGAACACTCTGGATGAAAGTACGGTCTTGCACGAAAAAGCAAATTCATTTGTAACTGCCACGTTTTCGACCTATTTTACAGTCAGATTCAGAGCCTATATTAATTGCACATTATGAAAAACAATTGTCAAATCAATTGTACAAATATATTTTTTGTGAATATGAAATTAATACAGGCCCTGATGATGACCTTAAAATAGGTCGAAAGCTTGGCAATAAGAACTGATTTTGCTTTTTTCTTCAAAACAATACCTTGATCCAGAGTGATCGTGAATTATTTTAGGTTCATTTCTTTTTAATTTAATATCATTCTTAATGATTGTAGTGATCGTGAGAGTCGTTCTTGTGTGATTTAGGTTTATAAAACATTTTCGTTATTGTGCCAACGTTTCTATCTTCATTTAGATCATCTTCAGGGTTCAAAATGTGTTTTTTGTGTAGATGTGTCACGGTTGTGTGTTGTGTTACGAGTGAACACGATGTTGTACACTAAAGATGTTTTTTTCTGAATGATATTGTCCATCCTCGTACTTTTTCACCTGATATTCATTTTTAGTTTTTTAATGCATGATGATGTCATTTCAGTATCAAAGGGTCGGCCTGCACATAGACAAAAGGAAGATGAAAGTGAGAGGTGCAAGGTCTCGGGCGTGGCGGATGAAGGTCGAGGAACGAAACCTGCTACACAGAAAGGGTGCAAGGCTGGACGGTGCACGTTCAAAAAATTGATTTCTCAAACTTTAATAACTGCGAAACGCCGAGGCCACTAATTCGAAAAGAAACAATTCCACAATATAGAAAAGCATATCACGCGAAAATGATCGGTTTTTTTAAATTATTTGTCGTGACGAGACCAGACCTTGCTCCAGTGGTGTTTCGAAGCAATTTCAAAAAGCGAAACAGAAATGGACGGAAAGGACGGTCGCGTGTTTTCGAAAGACAGCCAAATTTGAAGAATCATCTTAATTAATACTAACCCTTGCCCTTTTAGATTGGCAGATTTAAGATTGCGAAAATGTTTCTTCCTCCAAATTTATAAAATATGGTCAAAAGACAATGTCTCTTTCTTGTGGCTTTTAACAATTAACATTGGTTGATATCAACATGTTAGCTTTGATTTCTTGCCTAATCTAATGATTCCATCCATGCGTAAACTTCATGTTTCTTAATAACTTAACCACATTATACTAAAACAGATAACATGTTCGACGTCACATGTCTGGTAAGTTATTAAAAAAATTGGATATTATTTAAAAGAAAGAAAATATCACTATGATATCGCGTGTACAAGATGATATCATTTTTGGCAAAATCATGTCTGAGGTTGTGCGCCTAAAAGAGGATTTACCAAACAATGTAAACTCTGTTTTTCAGTATACTATGGATATATTTTTTTCATATTTTCCCCAAAATATATTATCAAATTTAAGACGATTAAATCTCATTGATAATAAAGTTTATTAAAATTATTATTATTAATACCAGACCGCATCTCACGATTTCTGAATAATTAATAATATTTATTATTATTAAATGGGTTTCTGTTGGTCAGTTGGTATTAGTATATTTATTTATTTATTATAACTCCAACAGAAAGAATCTACAAGAGGAGTAGTAAAAAAAAGGCACATAATAACAAAAAGAACAAATGAACAATTAAGCAATAATAACAAAAACACAAGGCTTAATGATTCAAGGCAAGTAAACATTTTAATTTAACTTTAACTGAATTCAAGGAAACGCGAAATACATTATTTCATCAGAATAATAATTCAGCAATCTCATTATCCTCGGTAGGGATGAATTTAGTCCATATTCTGTTTTGTAGTGTGGAACAAAGAACAAATTAAGTGGTCGCTGAGGCACACACAGCGATAAATGTAAGTTCAGGATATCAATGGCCCCATTCTACAATTTCCAACCCCAAATGTGATCGGCAAAAATAGGGCGGGAGCTAAGCAACTCAAGACCAAGCGAGTTCAGTCTTTCCAAGTAATTCAGGTGTGCAAGACCAAATCTGAAGGCCATTATTCTGGTTGCTTTCTTTTGTACTTTTTCCAAGTCGCTAATCTCACCAGCGTAGTAAGGGGATCACACGACACTTGCATATTCCAGATGGCTACGAACGAGGGATTGATATAATATTTTAACTGCCAAGATGTTCATTCATCATGAATGCTGAGAGAGAAGGAGAGAGAGAGAGAGAGAGAGAGGGAGAGAGATAGACAGAGAGAGAGAGACAGACAGACAGACAAGCAGAATGACAGATAGACAGACAGAGAGAAGGTGAGAGGAAGAGAGCGAGACAGAGAAAGCGTGAGAGAGAGAGTGAGAGTGAGAAACAGAGAGAGAGAGATAGAGAGATAAAGACAGAGAGAGAGAAAGGAGTGAATAACAGCGAAGAACTATCAAAAAAGATTTTTAAAAATAGTTAAAAAAGAAATAGCATTACATTCAGGAAATATGAGAAAGGAGATAAATAAATAGATAGAGTGCATAAGATAGATTGATGTATAGATAGATATATCCAAAGAGAGAGCGAGAAAGAAAGAATGAAAGAAAGAGAGAGAGTGAGAGAGAGGGAGAGGGAGAGTGAGAGAGGGAGTGGGAGAGAGAGAGAGAGTGAGGGAGAGTGAGAGTGAGAGAGGGTGAGAGAGAGGGGGTGAGAGAGAGTGAGAGAGGGTGAGGGAGAGAGAGAGAGTGAGAGAGAGAGTAATAGATAGATAGAGAGTACTTTCTGATTACGAAGCATAGAAATCTGAAGTAATTTTTTACAGAATTTTTATAGATCTTACTGCAATACAAACATGAAAATAATGCATTCAATTTTTTTGTAATACATACTCATATTAATTACGGAGACTGGTAGCCCAGTGATCATATTTGCGAAGCTAGAAAATCTGGGTTCGAATATTTAAATTTATTTTAGTTTAATTTTGAAAAAAAGAAAAACAACAACTGTAAAGCCGGACGTTAAGCCCTCCTATGTGACTGGATTTACTTTAATTATTTTACTTTTACTCATATTTATTACTGTAGAATTTTTGTGTCACTTTATTATTGTATAAAGTTAATAAATTATATCTTCATGTTCATTATATATACTTTAAAAAAATTGTCTTCTTAGTTTATGAGTATCAACAAAACGTTGCTCATTTGTTATAACTTAAACGAATAAGAAATATTTGAATTTTACCAAAATTATGATCAATGCGGCAAAACATAACATGCCCTGTTATATAGCTAGTGATTTGCCTTCAGCGCTATAATTTTAAATTAAAAGACTACCAGAGATGAGGCCAATTGGCTATTGACCTCATTCCTCGACTTTTAATATGCAAACTCGATATAGAGTTAATCAAAATTTAAAAATAAAATAACCTTCAAAAAGAATATACTAAGTAATTAATTGCATAGTAAATTAAAATTTAATAAACACAGGAAACTCTTATCGGTATGGTTCAGAACGATTAAGCAACTCAGATTAGCTATCTTTTTTAAATGCTCACTCAGTTTGCATTAGACTGCCTACGAGAACAGACGTCATTTATCTGCCGATTCGCTCAAAACCAGAGCACAGGGGTTTGTATATGACACCGAGACACCGTTGTGTCCTCTAATCTTCTCACGATCTGAACCAGGTAAGATTTTAAATAATAAAAGCTTTCACTTTCCCTCTTGGCCAAAATATATAGAGAAAGCAATACCGTTTGCTGATGACATCACTTACGAAAGATTTACCATTCGGTGAGTCCTGGACCCTTACTTGCATAGTTCTGTGTACGTTATGAAAGTGTATTTTCACCCTTGACAGCCCAAAATTGCTTTTAATCCAGTTTTAATTCTGTGTTTCAGAGTTTGTCATTTTTTATAAAGATAACAAAGAAAAATGAAGATCTTAAGTAACTTAACGAGTAAGCCAAGTGAAGTAAATGCCGAAGAAGGTATTTTTCAGATTTCTCG
This sequence comes from Cimex lectularius, assembly GCF_000648675.2. Classification (NCBI taxonomy): domain Eukaryota; kingdom Metazoa; phylum Arthropoda; class Insecta; order Hemiptera; family Cimicidae; genus Cimex; species Cimex lectularius. Next base: position 172,116 of record NW_019392847.1, read on the forward strand.
ACGACTGGAGGCTGTAGATGAAGAAAACTGCTGGGCCAGCTGTGCCTGGCAGTTGATCAAGCTCTCCGGAGCAATCGTTGTCGTCACATTGGTTGGATTTGTCATACCTTTTTTGATGTTTGCCGCTTTTCAACAAATATGATGGGACGTTAAAATAAAATGTAAATTTAATACACCTGTAAATATTAATTGGAATAAACCAAATGTAAATCTTAATTTGTTTTATTACTGTCATTTTAATTATGTAAATGTAGATCGGAGATATGCTATCTCCGAAAGGAAGTATCAGCAGAGATAACTTTCCTTTGGAAGTTGCGTTTTTGCGTTTATCTTATCTATTTGAATTTATAGAGAGTATGCGGATTTATATTTAGACAGTAAACAATATGAATCAGTTTTATTTATTACACATCGATTTCTATATATAGAGTGTAACAGAGTTATATGTCAAAACTGGTGGGGATTCACTAAAGAGAACGTAGTTCAGTGTCACTAGAACGAGGTTTCTATCTGTAACAGCAGAGGTTATATCAACCCTTGGGGTGCCGGTGTTTTTAAAAAAAAAGCCCGTTTGTAAGTATGTCGGGTTCGAATGCAGGGCCGCTGGATTCGAACTCGGGACCTTCACCTTACAATGATGAGCGCCAATGCCTAAACCGTTGCAGCCACCGACGCCCCCTCTTTCCTGTGATATTAACATTTTTGTGATTTTAGACATTTTTGTACACAAAATCGTTATTTCGGAACTTTAGCGTCATTGAGATACTATTTTGAACTTTATTTCACAAACTATATTAAATTCTCCACCTCAGATACTACTCTTTTACTAAAACACATTAGTTAGTTTTCAAATACGAATAATTTAATGTTGTTTCATTTACATGGAATTAGTTCTTTAATGATGTACATTTTGTGAAAAGAAAATATATATATANTATATATATATATATATAATGTTTGTTATCAACTAATAAAAGTTTTTATTAAAACATGTACGATGTTCTTCTATTGCTGCATTCCTTGGGTTAGATATAACCTTTTTTAAGCTTGCAAAGGTGATTGCAATAACAAAAATTCTATAAAAAAATGTAAAAGTGAGTATGTCGTTGGAATGCTCATCAAATAAAGCAACTTTGATGAAATCCAAGAATATTTCTATTTTGAAAAGTCATTGCACCAGCCACAATAGAATATCTAAAAAAACCCACTCGTTTTGCCATTTGTTATTAGAATTATACGAAAATGTTTTTATGTTATGGGAAATTTAATGCAGTTTGTAAAATAAAGGTAGGATTTGTATTTTAATGACGTAAGATCGTAAAGTTGAGAAATTACGATTTTATCTTTAAAAAATCAGATTTTAGACTAACATCACAAAAACGCATCTCAGGAAATAGTCAAGATAACTTACGCGTTTAATACTTTTTAGCCTAGTTTCAAATTTTCAACTTTTTTCGAGTAAAATTATACAGGATACCACAGGCCCAGTTCAACTTCAGAATTTCAAATAATATACATCCAGCACATCCTAGGATTTTCTACGCTGAAAACCATGGTTTAATCGGATTTTAAATTGCTTAAAAATGATAAAATTATTGTAAAAAGAAACCGACAGCGCAACTTCGACGAGGAGCTGAATATTTTATTGTATATTCGCGAAAATTAGAATTCCTCTCTTCGAAATGTTGGAAGGGTTTTAGGATTTTCAAGAAATAAAATTAGAGATGTTCTCTGGACTTACAATTTTAAGCCGTATCGCTCACATCTTGTCCAGGGTCTTCGGGAACCAAATGACTGTTTTTTTAAACTTTGTGCCATAACTTTGTCACTTTTTGACCAATTTAAAAAAGAAAGGTTTCAAGAGAAATTCTGCCGGGCAATCTAAACCCTGCATATAATATTTTTTGATTAATTAAGGTTTTTAGTTGAGGTAAAAAAGTCAGTGTCACGAGCGGGGAAGTTAGTGTCTGAGTGGATCGAAGTCACGATAGCTCAAGTGGTAGAGCGGCGGTGTATTTAGCCGAAGGACGTAGGTTCGAATCCCGCTCGTGACACTGACTTTTTTATCTCAACTAAAAACCTTAATTAATTGAAAGATATTAATTGGTCAAGCGGATCACGAAAATAGTGATTTTTTTTAGAATAAAATTTTTAGAAAATTATCATAACTTTTTGTATTTATGAAAATTCAATAGTTATTAGTGAAATATTCTTAAAATGGGGGTGATTCATCATATTTGATGTAAAATGAGCCGACGGTTTAGGTTTATTGCGTGTTCATTTTTTGTACTGCTATTCCGTTTTTTTATCCAACCTCTGCTGACAGAATGCATGTTAGTAATGAAAAATAATTTTTTTTAAATGATCGTGTAGCCTTTGACATTTAGGAAAATTTAACAGCTTTTATAATAACGTGCTAAAAATTAGTTGTTGGTTTTGTATTTTTGTTATTCATCAGATCTGTTATGTAATTTATGGTTTAACAAGTTGTTATGTTTACCCGAACTTCTGTGCTGCCCGTTTCAAGAATGTTGAATGTGATGAGAAAAAAGTACGTAAAAAAATCTATCTTAAATTGTATATACGGAAAAAGTATAAGCCCTGCAAAGACGAGACCGGGAAAGAGAATGTAGGTGAGCAGGTGAGTGCACCGATTTCCCGAGTCTGAAAACTTGAACAGCCGGTTTTTTAAAACAGTCCACGTGTCTGAAGGACTCGATCGGATAATCGAGATAAAGAGACAGCTTTCTCACCGTGGGGGAGCCAGTGCAATTGGCGATTTTTGGTTATTTTGATGGTACGGTTTCTCCTGAACCTTCGGTCACAGTCTGAATGACACGCTTCCGCCCGGCGGGAACGACACTGAGGCGGAGTGTTGAGGGACTTAGTTACAACCCGGTACTTATAAATGTCTATTGTTCGAAGTTTTACAACCCGGCCAGACAATGGGCAATTTTTGACACTTGTGCAACCACATTTATTTGACAGTTTGTCAAGATCTGAATTAGTTTGCGACATCCTGGGAGATGGGCTGTCGTCGCCACACACATTTGCAAATCTCCTGATTTGATTTATGCAAAGTTCTGTGATATCGCAAAAGCAATAAAATGAAAGAACTAAAATATGTGAACGTTTTAGAAAACAACAACAAATATTCTCGCCACAATATCAGCATGAAGATAATATTTATCTGATTTATTGGCTAATTTTATAAACAATTCAAGTCTCGTTAGTCTATATGCTAAATGTGGATAAATAAACTGATAAATTTTGTAATGCCATGTTAACACAATACATGTAATTAGTTCAAAGAACCAATTATTTTTTTTTGGGGAGGGGGCAAAACGGGCTTAGTTACACAAACTTGCTCATTGCTTTATTCATTCATCCTACATTTATTTGTTTAAGTTATTGTTAGTATTTCTGATACGTTTCTCTTTATCCCTATCTTCAGAGGTATCAGAAGAGCGAAAGTAGACAGGCCAAAATAATACCTCAAAAAGAAATCCACAATTTTTTTCGTTAGTATTAGATATAAAATGCAAGGGACGAGCACACATTGATCAATTAAATCACGATATACTTAAAAATATAAAAGATATTCAATATATTCGATTTAAATTTACATAGCTTAATTTTACCTTCTTTTGGCTAAAATAAGGCACATTTTTTAAAAACACTATGCAATGTAACAATCTTCAATTGTTGGGAAAACCAAGTGTAGACCTTCTTGACCAATTTGATGATTAATTTTAATTTAATAACACAAAAACAGTAAACAATTAATTTTGCCCATTATTTTTGAATTTAACTCATACATCATTCTTAACCAATATAATGGGAAAAACAAAGTAACAGTTAGAAAATTATATTCAAAATACACACCCGAACGCGCGCGCACGCGCACACACAACGCACACACACACACACACACACACACACACACACGCACGCACGCACTTCGTATATATATATATACATATATATATGTTAAACATAATATAAAAACCAAAGAAATTGGAAAAATTCCTGGGAATGAGAAGTATTTTAATTATGCTTATATGCTCCTCATTTTTTGAGGTTGGCATGTTCTGCTCAGCGTGCAAGACTATGAAACTTTAATTTACAAAAAAAATTAAAAATAAAAAAAAAACCCTTTTGCCTGTGTGTTAAATAACAGTCCAATATTATTAACTGTTAACGTCACATTATGCCGGGCATTCCGAAGCGTTTCCGGTTGCGTAAGAACCAAAGTGAGTACCAAAAGGTATGCAAATTTTTATCCTAATTTCATTGCTGTTGTAATTAGGTGCCGAACTGTATTTTTTCAAAGTTTTTTTGGTATATTTCAAACCAACGTACTGTTCTCGTTGCGGTTAGCGCGACAAAAACTTTAATACGTTCAATTTATTATCAAGGATAAATAAAAGTCTGCATTATGAAGGTTGGATTTTTCGAAAGCTAACGATATATTTTATATTTGTAAACTGTTTAAAAAGCACCATTTAGCACATCTGAATACTGCGGATTTATTTTCTGTATTACCTTCAATCAATTTTAAAATATTTAATAGTTTAAGTTCAACTTAATGTATTCAGTAGATTACATTTTCTTTCTTACAGTAATTCAATCATTTAGGTTTTAAAATAAGTGAGAATATAACGCTATGAACGTTGAAGATTTGACCTTTATGGCGTATAATTTCAGAAGTATATTTGGTGTAATGTAAGTATGATCTTTTAAGCAGTAATAGTACATATTTTCCAGCTTATAAGTTTTTTAATTTTGTATAATTTGTTCCTTTAAATTTTCTTTAATCATTTTACCTGTTGTAAATTATTGAAGTTTTTAATCTATTAGTATTGGTCGTCATATCCGCTGTAGCCGTATTTGTAATATTCAACATTTATTCTGCAACAGGTATTCAACATACATCGTTTGTCTATAATTATGTTTTTTATGTTGTTTATATATATTGCTGAAAACTACAAAGAATTTGAATTATGTAGCTTTTGTGCATATATTTTTCGGACAGAATTTGGATCGTTTCCGACCATCCCATCATGCAGAGGGTTTTTCATTTTTTATGTCAAGTAATCCTGCCCATTTAAGAAATTAGAAAAAACTAGGATAATCTGAAAAAGGGGTATAATCCTACAGAGCTAAGTGAGAAATCTCACGGGGTAAAATTTGCGCCATTCTTTTGTGCGTTAAAAGTTCGTAACCAGTTACTCGTCCTAAAGATTACATTAATAACGAATGACTAACTTGTGAGTGAGTTAAATTCTTTGGAAATATTTCGGTTGTTAACGTTTAAATGTTTCACACCTCGTGAGAGAATCTCAAGCCGCAAAACGCCAACTGTTCCCCGTCATAGCGGTAACGAGACGGGAGATAAGGCTACGGCCGTGTCGTGACCCCTCGGTTTCCCATTAATTATTCGCCGTGTAAACCGTCGGCGCAATACCATTACTGATCGAAAGGGAAAGTGAAAAAAGCAAAACAAAACAAAGCAAAAAAAAAAAAAAAGATCGGATTAATCCCCCGGCGTACGCTCTTTCGGAAGAAAGTGAGCACGTCCTTGGAATCGACCTACTCGCCTAGTTCCTCTTGCTCCACATACATCATGGGAAAATGCCTAATAGAAAATGTAGCTTAACCTTATTTGTTAATTCGACAGAATTTGAATTCTATTTGGGTGCTGTTGTTTGTTCAATTCGTGATTTGAACGGACACTACTAAATATGTAAAACATGGTTTTGAAGAGATTTATTTTGAATAAATCTTTTTTTTCGATTGATCATATTGACATCATATAGATGCAATGTTTATCACATTGTTTAAATTTATTGCGGGTAGTGTTGATGTTTAGCTAAATAATAACTATTTCATTCATAGAAAATCTTTCATACTTTATGACTATACATATGTGAGAGAGAGAAAGAAGTATGGACTAAGAGAAAGAGAAAGAAAGAGAGAGAGAGAAATAAAGACAGAGAGAGAGAGAGAAAGAGAGAGAGAGAGAGAGAGTGAGAGAGAGAGAGGAGCACAACAAGAAAAAAGAGGAAGAAAATAAAGAGAGGGAAAGAGGGAGAATCGGAGAGAGAGAGAGAGAGAGAGAGAGAGAGAGAGAGAGAGAGAGAGAGAGAGAGAAGAATGTTGCAAATATAGAGAGAATTGGAGATAAAGATAATTACTTATCTTTATCTAGAACTAGATGAAAACATACGTAGATATATAATAAGAGATAGAGAAAATAGTGAGTAAGCGATTGATTGATTGAGAAAATAGATAGAAAGAGAGCAAAAAGAGAGAGAGAGAGAGAGAGAGAAGAGAGGAGAGAGAAAGAGACAGAGACTGCGAAAGTGTTAAGAAGAGTGTATGAAATATAGACAGAATTCTTATTTTTTTTATGTTAAAACGGCATACAATTTAATCTATGTAGGCATAATTTGCAAAAAAAAAATCAACTTTCGAACTTTTGTAAAAAGCAGAATTTAAATATAATCAAGATGTGTTTTGAATTTTACGTGGAACACCGGACATCGGCGAAAAAACTCCCGACGAATCCAGCACTTTTATTGGTATAAAATTTCATATTTAAGGGTTTTAAAGGGTGCTCAAAATGGATTCGACTTTTTTTTAACAAAACTGTTTTTTTGGCTTACTCTACTAGATGTGTCCTTTCTTCTTTGAAACTTTATAAATTTAATCCCATTTAATAAAATCACACATATTATTTTCTTATCATATTTAAAATTACGAATTGACTGATATTTATAACCTTGAAATTCATAGAAAAAATAAATTATGCGTATTATTTTACTTCTTTTTTTTTCTCGGCCTCTCCTAGGGCACATTGAAAAGACATTCCGATTATTGTCTAATACAATTCGAACATAAATTTACGACAAACTTATGTATAATTATGAACACATGCAAAATAATTACAACGAAGAATAAAAAAAAATTATTTGTTCGTGTTTAGGTCCTTATTCATTGTAGTACAAAATTCCACAGGATTTCAAAAATTAAAACCGCCTTGCTCATTCATCCTATTGTATAATACCGTGTCAGTAAATAATTTAGTTGTATTAAGTTAAAAGCACCTTTTACAGACTTGAAAGAAGTGAACAATTGCCACATCACTTTCTCAACTGCAACGGTATTCGCTTTCATGTGAAGACACGACGCCTACTTAGTACGAAGCCCCACTGCGAACCGTCTCATTCTCATTTAAACTCTAATTTAGCACTGAGTAGATGTTTAATGCTACGGCTTAATTTTGTTTTGAATGGAGCCTGCTATGCCTTTTCTGACGCCTATTTCCCAGACTGAATGCTATACTCCCTTTATTACCCAATTCGGGTTTTAATCTTTCAAATCTAAATAGAAATGCTGATGTTTAAACATCGAAAACAACAAATAAATGTGTAGCTTGTGTGAATTAATATCGTACGTTTAAATTAGCTGTTGTACAGGTATTAAGAGGAGATTTGGTACGCTTCATCATAAATTTTTCTTAATTCGCCAATTATTGAATTAATAATTCCGTAAATTAACGAACCAATTTATAGATCTAGTAATTGTTTGGAAATACATTCGTATTTTTAACTGATAGGAGTAACACGTGGAAGGAAGATAATATACTGCAGAGGTCATGATCTGGAATACCGAAAGGTCAGCAAAATTCACCGTTTAAACGTTTTGATTAAATTGTTTGTTTTGACTGTGACCGTCACGAAATGTCTTACGTTTATCTAAATCGTTCGCGTTTTCGACCTTTCTGACTCATCAGGGAAAAAGCAATAAAGTTGTTCTTTTCCTGATTTCACTCGACGGTTAAATTTGAAGAAAGCGCGATGAGAGAGTGCAAGGAAATCATCAGTAGACAAAATTCTTTCATTGTTAATCTTATGCACTTACGTAACTTAAACGCTTACAATTGCGACTGAACATGCAACAAAAATGGACTGACTGGGACCGATGACAAGGTACGGTCAAACTAAAATTGATAAAGGTTCTTGCAGCCTATCTAATAAAATTACACAATCTTACTAAATTTTTGCTGTTTTTATTTCATTTTAGAGTGTCGGGGTGATTGTTGAACAATAAAACCGTATTTGCTAATTTTTTACAGATGAGGGGTAATGAAGCTGGAAACGATCTGCAATTAAAAAGCTGCCTCACAACCTGACTGTCCTGTTGTTCAACAATAACCCAAACATCTTAAAATACATAGTTTTTTCAATGTGAAAAATCGTGTTGAGCAATGGTTATAATTTACGAATATGACAGTCGCTTGGTAAAAATGGCGTTCCCGGTATGCTGGACATTTTATAAGTATAATTTTTTCACAAACTTCGAGGATTTAAAACCCGTGTTTCAGAAGTTAACGGAGAGATTTCAGCAGCATTTTATTTTCATGGTCACCCGTCGTATAAATTCCAATGATTCGGGATGACTTTATGAATTTATTATCATGTTGACCATACCGGCCGTCGACCTTCTCCAACGGTCCTGTAGGACAGGCTTCCGTGTCTGAACTTCGAAAGCTCTTCAATCAGATTTAGAAAGACGTTTGTTGCAAAGTCTCATTTCTGGCACAACGGTAAAAAAAGTATAAATCCTCAATAAATTCTCATCTCACGAAGTCGCACAGCGATGAAAACAAGGCAAAGTGTTATAACGCCGAGGACAGTTATCGAGATAAAAATCTCAAAACGTTTTATTCGAGGTTTTACTTTATGCCATCATGTCAGATTACGATGACTGATTAACACATTCTCATGGGACTCTTTTAATCTTTAGAAAGCTAACAACTGATTGCTTGGACTCGCTTTTGTACCTTTAGAAATACGACATTGATTGTTTGCGAAACTATACGATTTGTTTCTTAACTCTTGAAATTAAGTCTAGGGATTGCAGTGTTCAAACATATTTAACTACTGCAGAGTGGTGTCGTATTAATATTCTTGTGAAGATTTGGATATTTTTAATAATGGGGGGTGATTTAGTTTATGTCCTCTCCCTTATTCTTTCTCTCACTCTCGCTATATCTCCCTCACTTACTCTTACTCACTTTTTATTTTCTCGATATTATTTTATCTTCATCTCAACATCATACTCAGTCCTACTCTACGTGTAATTCAATCTTTATCATCTCTCTCTCACTCCCTCTCACTCTCTCTCTCACTCTCTCTCTCTCTCTCTCTCTCTCTCTCTCTCTCCCCCACTTTCTTTCTATTTATCTATATATTATGTCTGACTCCATCTCTAACCCTAATTCTAACTGTATTTATATATCTATCTCTCTCTATTTCTCTGTCTGTCTGTCTGTCCGTCTCTCCCTCTCCCTCTCGTAAATCATAATGTTAATCATAAATTTATTAAGGTTTTTAGTTGAGATAAAAAAGTCAGGTCACGAGCGGGATTCGAACCCACGACGTTCGGCTAGATACGCCGCTGCTCTACCACTTGAGCCATCGATCCACTCGGACACGAACTTCCCATCTCAACCCTCCTTTTGAATTTTCCCTCATGTTTGCCATTTTACTTAATTAATTGAAAGATATTAATTGGTCAAGCGGATCACGAAAACTAGTGAACTTAGACGTAAAATTTTAACACCTGTACATAATGCAATGAATTTTTTTTTAAAAATCAATAGATTGGCTTCAAACTTACTTAACAAATAGATACCAAAAAATTAAATATAAGGTGACAGACAATGTACGTATGGTATGCAATCTCGATCTTCACAGATCTTTTCAATTTATATTAATTATATTAATAATGCATTTGAAAACTGTAAACTTTGCCTTTATGCAGATGATCTAAATGTAATAAATGATTCAAAAATTGATAAACTTAATGATACAACCGATATAATGAATCACGATGTCCATTAATGGATTGGAGTAATAAACATGCGTTTAAAATTAACCCTAAAAAAATGAAAATCAATAATAATTGCACGTAATAAATTAATGGAAAAAGTAAATGTACATCCGAAAGTGAAAAATAGAGAACGTTGAATTGGCTTATGTAGGAACTGTAAAATGCTTAGGTCTTTATTTGAATAAAAATTTAAACTGGAACGAACAAATTTTGAATGTTACTAAAAAAAGTACTATAAAATTTATAGGGCAAAAAAAAAAAAAGTCGGTTTTGCGAATGTTACTTTCAAAAACGTTTAGTACAAGCTCAAGTACATCCGTATATTAAATATAGAATTGCTGCAATGTGCATTTTACATTGTATGCAAATCAATAAACTACAAGTTGGTGTAAATATGTGTTATACTTAACTTAAAAAATGATGATAGCATTTATGATGAATATTCTCAACTCCAGTTTTTAAAAATTAATGATTTAATTGATTATAATTTAGCATGTATCATCTTAAATGTGTTCAAAATTAAAAACCTACATACATATATAAAAAAATAAAATACAGATCTGATGTACATAATATAAAAACTATATATAAAACGAAGCAATTACAAATTATAAAACATAGAACCACAATATTTAATCATTAATTTACAATTAAAAGTGCAAGAGTGTTGTCAAAATTACCAGTTGAAATTCAGCATTGTAAAAAAAAAAAATAAAAAATATTTTGTATCAAAATATGTGTAAAAATAATAAACTGTTATATTAATTTTTTCTCTTTCTCTTTCTCCTCAATTAAGAACAAAGATTGTTATGTTAAGTTGTTGATAACGTATCTTTACATTTGTCACTTAAGTTTATGATGTTAAACCCTTACAAATGTCTATTGTTAGCTTTTTCCTGATAGAAGTTACGTTTGTTATTGTTTAAAGATTACTTGTTATTTTGAATGCGTTAATCCACTGTAAACAAGTGTATAGTTTGTAAGAGATAATTTGTTCAACTTTGTTGCGCATAGTAGACTGAGTAGAGTTTCTGAAATCATGTTGCTCTAATTTCACCTTAGGTGTAAGAGTGGTCCTAGAGACCAACTTTGAGTAATTGTTAAATAAAGCGATAATCAATCAATCAATTTTACTCTTTAACCCTCTCTCACCGGCTCACTCCTTAGGTTATTTTTGTTTTATTATCTAGCTATATTTCAATATCTCTCACACTCCCTCTTTCTCACTCTCTCTCTTTCGCATTCTCGTTTTATATTGATCTACCTATATTTCTACCTTTATAAATATGCCTATTTCCATCTCATACTCACTCTAATTTTATTTTTCTCGCTCTCACGGCCCCCTCTCTCTTTCTTTTTCTTACTCATTTTCTCTTTCTCTATCTATGTTTGTACTTTTTTATATATCGTGCATTTATGTCTATCTCCACTCACTTTATATTGCAATCTCTCTTCCCCCTCTTTCTCTCTCTTTCTCTGCCTGATACTTGGCAACAAAAATGATTAGTATATCCTTTGTTTTTTCATCATCATTCTATATATTTAGTTGAAATATCCCTACATCTATCTGTTTAACTCGATTCATCTGAAGATATTGCGTTTTGGTTTAAATTTGGCCAAATTGTCATAAAAAACCCGATGAATTTTAAGAAAGGGTTTTTTCCCCGAGTACAAGTGGTGTACAAACGAAGAACAATGCACTATGCTTAAGCAGGAGAAATGGAATAATCTATTTTATAATTTACGTTACAAGTGTACGCCCTGATTCACACAGTTTCAAGTTTTCCGGGAAATTCCGTCCCATATATATTCAACTATTTAGACAGCTCGGAAAAATCAGTGTAAAGCATTCAAGCAGGGAAAAATACGTTTAATGAAGTAAATTAAACCGATTCCTTTAGATTATATTGCTACTGAATGGAATGCTGATACCATTGGGATAAAAAAATGATTAAATTTCTATATTAAGTACTGGCAAAATCTGATATTTTTAATAGCAATTGGATTTTTTTTATAACGTAATTTAATAATAGTGAGACATTTCGCTTTCCCTTTTTTCGCTCCGACTGTTTCAGTAATTACGACACATGTTCCATAACATTCCAAAAATTCATGAGTTTAGAGTTATTCGATTTTTAAAAGTTTCGAAGGATTCTTTAGGTAAATACAAGAAGCAGTGGAAAAAGACCGATAATATACGAGGTAGTGAAAAATGTTAATTTATTATAATTTATTTTGATGTAATTCCACTTCCTGAAAATGTGAAACATTTAAATGACAACAAAATGTTGTAATCAGCTAAAGAGTCGTCCTTATATTGGGCAGGATGTAAAATGGGGTTGGCCGTCACCCAGCTCTCGTTTCGTTATTAGCGCAGAAGTTCTGTGGGTTTGCAGACGCGGGTCGCCGTATGGCCCGTTGCGTCACGGTTCATCCGAGCCGTTATCTTTGTCGGAATTGCACAACCCACGTGGAGACAATCGGCCGATTGAATATTCAATCCTTGGAAGGCGGATTCCTGCGATCTTCTTCCAATTTTCTTCGCCGAGATGACAACAGGGGAAACTCCGACCGATTAGCATATAGCCCGGGAGACTTTCTTCGTTTCGGAACTTTCCAGGCCGCCGATTGAAAAAGGCGGAACACTAATCAGGATTTGCGTCGTGGGAATGAAACTGAATAAATTTCAAGCTGGCTGTCGGGACAGACTGACGATCGCAAAGGAAGAATGTTAAGGGACACATTTATCCGCCGTACAAAATAAGAATATTCAAAATCTTAGTGAAAGGTGATTTCTTTAGGCGGGTCAATTTACATCCGAGCAACCTTCAAAACGTAATAGGATAGCTGTTCCGTCATACACGCATAGTAGGAAACGATGTAAGCTATAGGCATGCAATAGCGGATACAGGCTTTTAATTTGATTTAATTTAATCGTTAAATTACTCCTTTGATTCATATATGGCCTATCGATTTTCAAAACATTGCGATATGTCTGAAAATTACTAGTTTTCTACTTTTCATATATCATAACACGCTTGAGGAAGCAATTAAAAAAAAGTACTGCTTTAATTGAAAATGTAAAAAAAAAAGTTAAATTATGGTCTAGCGTAGTGTTGATTCAGGATTTTTACGTGCAGCGTTAATGAAGTTCTTACATAACAAGTTTAAAAAATAAGCTCATGTTTAAAATTATAAAAAAAGATTAGCATATGAATTATAGTAGATACAAGATACTGATTAAAAAATAAAAACTATCTAATCATCTATAGTGTATATGTATTAAAAAAATCTGCCCTTTTTACGCGCAGACGTTAATAAAGTCCTTATATAACCATTTACAAAAAAAAAAAAAAAAATGTAAGCACTTTCGTTTCAATTGTTTTTAAAGTTAATTGATGAATTAATGATTTATACCGTTGTCTTAGAAATATTAGCTACCCATTTATTTTTTATCTGCATACCTATCTATTTCTAGCTACCTACCTATTGCTACCTTTTATACAGTGGTATAGTAACAAAGTGTTAAGAATATATTTTGGAACAATATTTTGTATGAACTAACTTTTAATTTTTTTATTATTGTGTAGAGATTAGTGGCCGTTAATCGATAGTTATTCAGATATCGTGAGATGTTTTTCTTCATTTTTGTTATGATCAACACAAAATTCAACAAAACGGCACATATACTACTGGTAGTTTGAAAGTACCAATTTGCTTTCAGTTACATGATTTATTGGGGATTTAAGTCCGATTTTAAAAATTTTATGTTGTACATAAGAAAAAGGAATATTTGTGCAAAGTTCTTTTCAATTAATTAATCTTTAATTAAGGTTTTCGTTGAGATAAAAAGTCAGTGTCACGAGCGGGATTCGAACCCACGACCTTCGGGTAGATACGCTGGTGCTCTACCACTTGAGCTATCGTGACTTCGATCCCACTCGGACACTAACTTCCCATCTCAACCCCACCTTTTGAATTTTCCCTCCTTTTTGCCATTTTTCAAATGTCGTGTAATCTATTTGATTCTCGGCGACAAATGAAATGGCCACGGAGAGCTTTAATGAAGTATAGTTCATTTTAACTTATTAAATTCACTAGTTTTTGTGGTCCGCTTGACCAATTAATATCTTTCAATTAATTAAGGTTTTTAGTTGAGATAGAAAAGTCAGTGTCACGAGCTAGATACGCCGCAGCTTTACCACTTGAGCTATCGTGACTTCGATCCAATCGGACACCAACTTCCCATCTCAACCCCACCTTTTTGAATTTTCCCTCCTTTTTGCCATTTTTCATTTTTGCCAATTAAATTAAAAGGTTATAGGTGAATGATGATTAAAAAAAACCAATTGTTTTATATGAATATGTGTGTTACTATGATCAATTTAAACCTTACATAAAAAAAACTCACATTTGAATGTTAGGTCATACAGGTCATGTCTGAGAAGGCTGACGGGCAGCTTAATTTCACGTCCAGTCTGTGTTTTCGGTAATTACCAGGTCGAAATATTTAAAATTTTCATAACGGCTGTAATTATGAAGGGGTCAGTTTTGAAACAAGAAGGCCAGGCTCTCCTGTTTTGGATCCGTGTCTGAAAAATCAGGCCTTCTTCGCCTAGAGTCACGCTCCGGCAGATGGTCGACTTTCGTTTTCCGCAATCATGGAGACAGCTTTCCATCTCCGATTCTCACAACGGCGAACGCAAATATAACAATTTACCATTGTTAGGTTTGACGGCTAAAGGCCGTTTAATGATGGAAAATTTCTCCGTGAAAATATAATTTGACTCGACTGTAATAATTTAACATATTTTATACGTGAAAATATATTGACTGGGGCATCAAACAATCAATTCCTGGCAGGTTTTATACCATTAGTTTTTCATGATTCCGTTTAGAACATTTAAGATCATATGTCATTAGAAATATAAGATTATCATTAAAACAAATAAGAGCCCATAAATATAAACATAAAATATTGGAAATGCTAAATTTTTGCTACGTCATTTAATGCATAAAATACAACAATGACCTATCGTTTTATTCATTAAAACTGTTTGATGCTTTCATTTGATTGAATTATTCAATAGTTTTTTCCACTGTGGTATTTTAAAACAAGACTACTGACTTTGAAACCGTTCGTTGCTCTTTGTTCATTTTACTTTTTGCGAAATATAAGCTTGGATAGCTTTGAACTAGATGAATGAAATTACAGAAGCTTTTTTTTTATTAATTTTATCAAGGTTTCTTGGTATATAAAATACAGAAAATGCGAATTAGTTTACAAACAGGACTATTTAAATTTCAGAAACATTTTATTACATTAGCCCATAAAAAAGTTATGAGTACGATGAAACACAAAATAAGTGGGCAATAAATGATTTGAATACTGAGTGAAAATTAAAGTCTTAAAAATATTATATTGCGTAACTTTTTGGACGCATTTGATATGAAACAATAAAATTAATAAGTACTTGAAGAGTATTGTGTATTTTTTTCGGCTTCGTCAGATTAAGCGTTTCAAAGCAAAATTAGGCAAGAAAAACATAGAAGAACGTGCTTTGATTTTTTGATTTTGATTATGACAATGAGAATTTGTTCTATTTCATTTTTATGCTTACTAAATTAATTACTTATGATTTGAAATTGTACCAATTCTTCCAGGTATTGTCGAATTCAACATATTTGGACATGAAAATACGGACTTTTTTGAAAGTATAGGCCGGTAAAAACTCACTGATTAACTTAGTCGGTTATGCAGGCTAACGGACAAACAGGAAGAACGTGTTTTTCCTGAACCGTTGATGCACGCTTGTGCAGTTTGTGCAGAATACGTGTTTCTTTTTCAACCTTGACCTACAAACACATTCCCAATGCTACTTTCTTATTCTTTTAAACCGTTGCCGTTTCTTCCATGTACATTCGTATAACATATAAACATATATGTTATTGCTATCAAACAAAGCATAGTTGAGTTTAAATTATGTAATTTCGTCGTGTTTTTATGGGGTTTTATGTATTTTTTTATTTAAAGGCAACGAGATTATAATTACATTAAAATTTACCTTTTATAATGCCGTAAATAAAAGGAAAGCACCTTTTGAAAAGTTCTGTCGAACCAAATTAACATTAAGAGCAATGAAAAGTATTCGAAATTAGATGTAACTACTTTAGAATGTTATGAATAAATTAGAAATCCGTTGCGGTTAAATAATCCTAACGTCAATTAAATCTTCTATCATGGTCTGATTGCTGATACTCCTGTCATCGAAATAGTTTTAGTTTGGTTTACTAGGCTACAAGTGGAAAGAAATATCAAAAAGAAGAGTGAAAATAGGAAATCTATGAGATTGTAGCTTTTTAGAATTGTATATAGAGCGGAGGCAGGATATCTGTAATTTTCAACCATAGATTACCTAATTACCCTTTCATTCGAGTTCGAACCGGTGTTTTCAGCTAACGCAAGAGCAAATATTTTGTTTTTTGAATCTCTTACGGCAATAATTTGTTTACAAGCTTGTATTGGAACAAAAACATAAGAAATAACCTGTTATAGGTTTATTTTATGGAAAGCGGATTGACTGTGGTTCGTGTTAAAGATACTTTCCGAAAAATCGTTATGAGGTTTAGAATGATTTCAGTCCAGGTTACATAAATGAACATTAGTTCCCAGTCTATTATTATGATTTCGTCCATACCTATTGCCAAAGTTTTTTTTTTCTCTACGTTAAAGTTTTGACGATGTTTTCTTTTCCTTTTTTCTTTGATTTTAACACCCATGTCTTTTTATTTAAGAAACGTCTTTATCGGAACAATAAGTTGTTTACAACTTGACCATTTTTCACAAAGTTTAAAAAAATACATATATTAGTATTTTAAAAATGTTATTATTATACGCATTGAAATCTATAACAGAATAATATTTCTGAAAGTAAAAATATAACACTTTGCAATAAAAACTATTTGAAATACTATTGTCATGAACAATCCGAACTTTTTTTAAAAAAAGGAATGCAAATTGAATCATTTTTATTATGTATATGCATGGCAAAGCACCCAAAAGCATGTAATATAATCAGAAGACTCTAAATCAGAACAGTCTGGAATCTGGGTCAAAAATATTCCTCAGATCGAATCGGCGTGCAGAATTCTAAAAAGAAAAAAATTATATAATCATCTCCTTAGACGAGGTAATTATTAGGCTAGCAAACCAGAAACTTTCTTTGACCATACATTAAACCTAATCATATATGTTTTTCTTTCTCTTCCTCACTCATTCTCAATCTCTCACTCACTCTCTGCCTATCTATATATCTATCTATCTATCTATCTATCTATCTATCTATCTATCTATCTGTCTATCTATCTATCTATCTCTCATGTTATCTTTCTATATAACTTTCTCACTTTTTCTCTACCACTCTCTTCTGATAAACACGTCCAAAATGTAAATCGGCTTGGTGCTTCTATTACCTGAGCTGGTTATATTGAAATTGCTCCAGTGGCTGAAATTGGGGGTTAAATATAAAATTTAGAGATGAGATGAGTTAAAATTGAAGCCGCGTCGCAAATAACAACATTAAAAAACCATTATGACGATAATCAAGTCCTTTTAACTCAAACTAATTAAAAAAAAAAATTAACGCCTTGGTTAAAATTCTTGATGGTCCGATTTAGAAAAGCAGAAAGAAACCGGTATTTTATCTTATGGACCGATTTTACTCTGGTTTATGTTATGACTATAATAAGAAAACTGGTTAATAAACTGCTCAAATGAACGACGAAGACTGTTTTGAGAAATGGATGACTGTTACATACGAAATGAGTCTTGTCGTCTGTTAATTTTAGGGTTTATTATTATTGAACCCTTCCCTACAAAAACGTAAACACACACAGCGAAAGTTTAACAGTAAACACAAACTACAATGATATATACGAAAAATAAAACACGAAATATATGTGAAATCTGATCGTAACAAAATTTTAGCCCAAATTCGTTTATATGTCCATCATAGAATTATTAGTTAATAAATTGGGAAATGAATTGTTCATATAACGTTTAATAGTATTCTTGATTTAAAATTAATGTATTTCTTATACCTGTTTTTCTAAATGATTTATACGTATCTGACAATTTTCCGTATAAAAATGAAATCGCCACATATATAAATCCCAATTTAAATTTATTTTGTCTGCAATTATTATCTAGTTTTTTTACAAGGTAAACATGATCTATTAAGTTTTTTAATCGTAATTATAACCGTTTGGTTTTAAAGAAATGAAATATTTTTCTGTACGAACGAGCATAACAGGGAAAATATATTAATAACGTGGGAGGGTAGAAATTTCCATAATTAAAAAAAAACCGTACAGCCAATTAGATTTATAAAACATTTAACGCTTGTATGATTTTTAAAAAAACAAATTATCGTGGAATTACACAATTTTTTCCTCCCTTCAAGGGGAATGAGCGGAAAATTTATCTCCCGAATTGTTTTAATTGTTTCAACTCAAAATGCAGTTAAGGCGTTTCCAGGGCTGTTTTAACAGCCTTTCATTACGCATAAAGATTTTTCCGTCATATTTTCTTTCTTTTACTGGCCCCGGCCGGGCACTCTTCCCGGTAACACTTTCCACCGAGCTTTCTAAACGTTCGGCTCAGTTGGAAGAAGGCTAATTAAAAACTACGTAGAAATAGACCGGAACAATAATGACGGAAGTGTTTTTTATAAATAGTATTTTTTTTTAATTTTCAAGTTTTGACCCGGGTCCGGCCAGACCGGGAGATATGAAACGGGACAACCAGTCGATAAACGGGGAGAAGAAAGTGATGTGATCTCTCCCGGTCATTGTGTCCATCACATGACTCCAAGGCTATAACGGTCTCGTGGCCAATATCAATGATTCAAAAAGAAACATTTTATGTTTTAAAGGCACAAATGTACACTATTTGATTACATTTTTACCACTATGTACGGAAAAATGTTCAACCTAATTATATCCACTAATTGGCTATGTTTTTCAAGTCAATTTTAGCCTGGACGACACCATTTTCAGTTTAAATGACAAAACCTAAATTTCTATCTATATATAAATCTTAACATCTACATACTTATGCTCACTGTCTTCATAAGCGAAAAAAGGCCGGTTATCTGTGTATTTATTGCTTGTTTCGCCTCCGAAGTTACTTTAATTTTAAAGTGCTTTCGAAGTTCAATTATAAAAAGTTAAAAAGCTTAAAAATTATAGTTTTAAGCCCAATATACACTTCGTACTATTTGCATAATTTCAAACAAAAAAATAATTAACTTGGCAATTGTGATAATGGCAATGTCTTGCTTGTGATAATTAAATGTAAATTGGCAATCTTTGACGTTTAATTGGTAAAAGCTTTAGATCAATTTAAGCTAACAGTTTACATACTTTAAAAAAATATATAACACTACAGTACGTTTCTATATCTCATTTTAAAGAAACAATTTAAAAAAGCCTAAATATAATTTATTTATTTATTGATTTCTGGTATTTGTAATAACTTATGATTGAGAAGAACGTAACTTGCAATAAGAAATTAATTTCGAATTTGTTTGAATATGAATTAAAGCTTGATAATTTTTTTTTATTTTTGAGTTTTACATTTCTCGAAAGCCATTATCGTTCAATTCACAATATATAAAACTAAAAATAAAATTCTACGTCAAATTTCGTTCTTTAACATTGAGGTCGCGAATTGTAAATTACATCAAATGCAGTTTTCAAAATCTTTATTAAACAGGCGATTTTAGTCAAATTATAGAAACAAAATAATTAAAACATATTTTTGAACAACCTGTTCAAATTAAAATTGAATATTTTTCAGGCAAAGGGGCAGTAACAATAAATTCGATTGTTCAAAAACGTACTGTTTCATGAAATTAAATTAAACAAATTTAAATTTTCTACTTGTTCGATTGAAATTGATAAATTTGATCATATGTATGTATTGAAAAAGTATTTTACGATCGTCCTAATTTGCCATAATCGTAAGTTTTTCATAGTTCGTTTTTAACAATTTTTTTGTTTAAAAAAATATTTTCCCGCCAAATCCTTCATTTTTAAAATGCATCCGTATGAATGGTTAATGAAAATTGTGTTGTAAAATGAAAGAAGCAAGCATTTCCCTCAAGTTTTTGATAGGTCGCCAGTTGGTTTTTTTTAAACTTTTTGAACACACGTTGAGTCTATATTTCAAAATTTAACTTTAAAATAAATATTATTTATTTCAGAATTTTTATATATTTCATTTACCACGCTGCCTATGTGTGTTTTATATGTTTTCGTATTGATCGGAAAAAACCTATAGCTATAATATTACAAATAATTGCGTATTGTAAAAAGAGAGGATTATTTTAAGCTTAACAGCTTAGTAATTTAAATTCGAGTAAAATTTTTGAAGATTCGTGTATAAAAAGTTTGCAAAAAGGTTTTTTTCAACGAGGAATCTTGTTACAAATCTTAGCACATCTCTTGAAATATCAAGTGAAAATTTTATATTTGTTTCTCTAACAACACCATTGGCTTTTAGTGAGAAAAGGGTTAATAACGATAAATGAGACGCAGATCAAATTGTAGCATATCCACAGATAAAACGGCGACACCGGCATTTTCGAAAAAAAGTCACTTCCACTCGTAAAATTCCAATACCGTCCAAATCGACATTCACTTTCAATCATCACTTACACATTTCCGTCGTTCACAAGACCGCGTATCTCAGGATATTGTCAGATTTCTCAATTGTGTTCAAATTTCAATCATTTGTCGGCTTACCTGTCCGTTTTTTGACACGGGGGTTGGAGTTGGTGTTGGTCGTAACTTTGGTCGCAGCCGCCGCGGCGAGCAACGCCGTCAAGGTGATGGCAATCTGCATGCTCCCACTGACTGTAAACACTGGCACTGTTCTCGCCCAGGGCCGACTTGGGACTGTAATACTTTCACAGGTTGGCTCAGGGTCTAACGGGGAGTGGTGGTTCCAGGGGGGTGGGAGTGCTTCCTCGGGGGTGGGGGCGGCCCTTCAAGGTCGAATCAACCGCCTCCTCCCAGCCGGGGGTTGACACCCACGCAACCCTGTCTCTCCACCATTAACATCACTCGCCCCTCGCAACAAAGTTGATGCGTTCAAGTCTTTTGGCCTACTTAGACGATTTAAATACACTGACAGGCAAAAAATTCCACCCACTTGTAATATAACTTGATTTATATATATTTTTACATATTAATCAATGTTTCACGTTTTTTGAGTTTTTTCGTCGTGTAATCTATTTGATTCTCGGCGACAAATGAAATGGCCACGGAGAGCTTTAGTGAAGGTATACTTCAATTAAACTTATTAAATTCACTAGTTTCGTGGTCCGCTTGACCAATTAATATCTTTCAATTAATTAAGGTTTTTAGTTGAGATAAAAAAGTCAGTGTCACGAAAAATGGCAAAAAGGAGGGAAAATTCAAAAGGTGGGGTTGAGATGGTAAGTTAGTGTCCGAGTGGATCGAGGTCACGATAGCTCGAGTGGTAGAGCAGCGGCGTATCTAGCCGAAGATCGTGGGTTCGAATCCCGCTCTTGACACTGACTTTTTTATCTCAACTGAAAATCTTAATTAATTGAAAGGTTAAAAAAAAGTAAATTGCTAAGGAAAATGCAAAAACAAAAGACGGACAGATAAACTTTTTTGAATTTTGTTTTAGATTTTTAATATCGCTTATTTCCTCCTCTTGCCTTAATTACATCTCGAAGACGCCTCGGCATACTTTCCAGTCGGGAAATGTCTCTTTATTGGAGGTTAGCTCATTCTTCACGGAGAGTCCTTTCAAAATCGTAGAGTGTATCAGGAAGTGATGGACGTGCTCTTATTCGTCTTTTGAGGTTATCCCATAAATGTTCGATGGGGTTCAAGTCTGGAGAACGGGCTGGCCAGGTTGAGACCCTGACGTTATGCTGTTGAAGGTACTTTTGTACTATGCGAGCGACATGTGGACGGGCATTCGCTGATTTCGTCGAGGATAAGGCAACGTGATGTTCCAAAATTTCAACCGCATAGCGAATGGCCGTCAAAGACCCTCCGCGAACAACAACCAACTCTGTGAGACTCTCCATTGAAATTCCCACCCAGACCATCACTGAGCTACGTTGGAAAGGTTGGCTCCGGGAAAAGTTACAGGATTCGTAGCGTTCATTACGCCTTCTATACATTCTTTTACACCCATCTGTAGATCGTAGAGCAAATCTACATTCATCTGTAAAAAGTAGAGCAGACCAATCGTCCTAAGACCAATGGCTGTGTTCTCGAGCAAATGCGAGCCGTACAACTCTGTGTATTCTGTTCAATTCTGGTCCTCTTACGGGGCGAAAAGCTACAGTCCATACTGATTTAATCTTCTTCGACCAGGGCCTTCAGAAGTTTGGACACCTCGAACTTCCTGGAGCTGATGAAACGCTTAAACAACAGTAAGCTGCTGGTTTCGCAAAATTCTCAAAGTCAAAAAACGGTTATCCTGTAGTTCTGTTACCCTAGGGCGTCCACAACCAAGCCTTCTATGGTAGAATCCAGTTTCTCGAAAACATAGCACATAGCATAAACAAATATTTATTGGTAAAAACAATGAGACAAATTAATGGCAGAATTTTCTTTTATCGAGAAAAAAAACAAAACAATTGGGTGGAATTTTTGCCTGTCAATGTACATACTAAACTTTTTTTTAAACCTTGATGTTCATTTTGAGAGATCAACCAAGGTCTACACAGTTTTATTTAATCTGCTTAAAGAGCACGAACCAGGAATGATAAAAATTGCAAAATTTTGTTATGTTGTCTTGACTTTCGGTAAGAATTCTTCCTATACGTGTCGTAATGAACGTTGCATTGTTGATTGTAAAATTTAGTGGTTACAATTTCGTTGCACAAGGAAGTTCACCTGCCATTAGATGACCCTTAGTGGCTTAAGTTGGCTAGAACAACTTCCGTCCGTACTTTCTTCCTGATCAATGACGGCCATTCTAAACATTGGATTCTGCTTCAATGACTACTTCTCATTATTTTCCACACCATAACTCCATCGTGGCCTGAAGTTTGAGATTATTGTTCATCCGATGATAAATCAGAAAATTAGTCTTACATTAATTCATTAAATTAAAAAAAAACCGCACAATAAAACAAAAAGACTTTTCATTTTGTAACAAAGCAACAAAAAGGTTATAATTTCTCTGGTTTAAATATTAACTCCCCTTGTCAGCAGTCGGTACACCTTCTTTGTAAACTAAAATCAAATGAATGTAAATAAAATGAACAAAATAGTTGAAGAAAAATAACTTATTATTATTATATTAATAACTGCAATTATCAATTTAAGAAGGGACGTGGGTGACCACAACGGTGGCTTTGACACTGCGCGCATCACTCTAAGGTGTAGGTGCCGAGAGTTGAACTCTGCTGTTGCAAACCTTTGCCAAAATGCATAAATTTCATTTTAAGATAATATAATTTTTATGAACAAACCTATTTTGCATAGTTATCCTGTTTTATGTGACCTACTTATACACAATAACAAGGTCAACAAGTATATATATTTGTTATCGTGTATATGTGCTACAAGTATTAGTGTGTACCCACTCCGAAGATGCGATAAATAAGGGAAAAATAAGTTAAACAATGAGAAAGCAAGAAAGAACAAAAAGACAGATCGATAGATTGAAAGCTAGGAGTGAGAAAAGAGAGAGAGAGAGAGAAGGAGAGGCGTAAAGTGGGATAGAGAGAAAGAGAGAGAGAGAAAATGAATATAATTTTATTTACAATTATCGGAAATTTAAGCCACGAACGGCTCTCTTACCTTACTTAAATTGTGTGAAAGAGAGAGAGAGAGAGAGAGAGAGAGAGAGAGAGAGAGAGAGAGAGAGTGAGAGAGAGAGAGCATGAGAGAGGAAGGGGAAGGAGAGTGTTCGTGTATTGGGACTAATTTGAACCTATGTGTGTGTGTGTGTGTGTGTGTGTGTGTGTGTGTTTGTGATTCTACCGAATACAAAAACTAACGGAATATAAAAATTAACTGATATAGAACTTGTGTCAAGTAGTTTGATTAGTTTTGATATGATACACTTACAAAGTGAAAATTGATTTCTTTTTACTATCTACATTAATTTACTAATATTATTGAGGAAAGTTAAACATTTATAATTAAATTTTGTTCATGTTCATTAATAATACGCTCATTAATTATTGTTTTGTATAATCATGTCATAACTCCAGATGTCAAAAATTGAATTTATAAATCATATTTTCCTTACATACAACCTGCCAAACCTTCAACGTATGTAAAAAAATGTTCATCATTACTATATCTATACTTAAAAGCCAATCAATTAGGTTTTATTATAATTAATGTTAATTACATGTCACTCTGAATGCTCGAATATTTCATTATAGGAGGTAAGGTAAGATTTGGCGAATATCACATTTGACAGTCTCGTTTATACGAGCTTTACAATAATAAAAATTCAACCTTGGCAAATAAACAAAAATGACCTATTCGATTTTTCGCAATGCTGAATAAAAAGCTTCGTGCGGATACTAAACAAATCAAAATAGCAAACGTGACACATTCGTTATTTTGTAACATTTCGGTTCAAGAAAATAGACTAGCGAAACATTCATTCTATACTTTCGTAGAAAANCGCGTGCGCGTGCGTGTGTGTTAAAAAAGTTATTTTTTAGTTTATTTTTACTTTTTCTTAAAAATTATTGTTATTTATTATTTAGTTAAAAAAATACATATGTAAGCGCGTCCCTTCTCTTTTGGGCCCAACCCTGAATTTGGAGAACCGAAAACAAGGTCCCAGAGGTTTTCTTATGATCGGACCTGACTACAATACTTTAATTTATTGATCAGGCACTTTTAATATGTTCCATTCAAATATTCAATTCAAACCAAAATAAATACGAGACCAAAATATTAATTAAATTTAAATCTTTTATTACAATTTATTTAAAAAAAATTACAATTCTTTTATTAATTATTACGATATTTTTAATTTAAAGAATATTTTATTCTATAATAAAACTTATTTTAGAATCTACAATCATTAATTTTAAAATCGAATTTAATTCTCGTTTTGTAAAGAAAAGTAAAAGTAAAGGAAATTATTATTATTGTTATTATATTAATTTTTGACCACCAATTAGAAAATACAATTAATATTTCAACATAACTTTTAAAATCGAATGTTATCTCTTTTAGTTTTCTTTATAAAAAATATATTTTTTGTTACAACCCTTTTTTAAATTAAAATACAATTATTATTTTTAGTTTTTTGACGTCAAAATATAAAATTTACTCACTTGAACTGTGTGCACACCAAATTTTTCTTAATTACAATAAAACTGCTCTTAACCCATGGAGGACAGAAAGGGAATTGTTTTTTGATTGAAAAAAATAGCCCTTTCCTAGCCCCTACTCCTTTCACTGTCAAATCTGTGTGGAGGGGCATGGCGGTACATTCAAATCGAAACGTTACACATATATGATGTCTTGCAGTTTGGTCTTTTCCGATGATTGTGGTCTGTTTATGTTATTATCTGACTGATGTATTTCGACATTTCACCGTCTTTGGTGATTTGCCTAGCATTACTTTGTTCATAAATTTATTGTACCATTTTTTTTTATAGATAAAAGCTTAGAGAAAAGGGAAGAGGTTAAATATTTGTTTGGTCTAGTATTACAGAAATCATAGAATCATTCGGAAGATATTAATAAAGCTTAGTTCTTTAAGTTATATCGATCACCCAACCAACAAGAATAGGCAGGAATACAAGACGTTTAATATCCTATCATAAAAATTAAAAAAAAAGTTAAACTTCTTCAATGAACTAGTGCAAAAACGCGTACTAAAACCCAAATAAAACGAGAAAATATAGTTCCCATATCATTTTGATTTTAATACAAAAAGAAAAGAATATTAGATTAAGCGCAAATAAGCGACCTACAGTGGAGAAAGGTCTCAAAAGGAAAGGCAAAGTCAACAGGCAAGTCATAAAAAATAAAACCTTCAACGATGTCAGAAATAACAGTAATGAAGTACTTAAAATGAAACTGGTTCATTGGCTTCATTATGGCTACGAAGAATAAATTATTGAACTAATGTTTTTTTAATACGATTTTCTAATGTCAAATTCGCGAATTCGCACAAATGGGATAAAAAATTTAAAAAAAAAATGCATTTTCACAAATTGGAATGTTTGCGATTTCCAGTTGCAAAAAAGAAAAAACAGACCTGTGCTTTATTGTACAACCATCATTCTTTATAATCCATTTATGTCAAGAACATAGACCGACCGTGATCAGTAGGACAGATGCAATCTCATTTATCATGACTGATCGATCATTTCTCAAGTTCACAACATTATTAATCCCGAGACAGGCAAAAATCTCGACATTGTGATAATAGTGGCAGAGAAAAATAACCATCGTGTTAACGCAACAATAAATAAAATTAAAATATATTCAAATTTATACAAAAATATCGATTATTATATCAATTAAAAATTATGCAAACTGTGCTAGGAATGTTAGTGATGTAATTATATGTACCTTACAAATAAATTTTGGGAATTTTACGCTAAGGTCATCATGAGCTTTATCGTCCTTTCTTCATTTCATTTATTTTTCATTTGCTACTTTTCCTCTTTTTTTTATTCATTGCGCGACCTTAGCGGTCATTCGAGCAGACCTTATCTGATTACTGACTATTTCAGTAATGTTCTTGTAAATATATGCAGAATATTTTATACACAACGTGAGAATGTGATGATCATGACCTTGTTCTCATAATTTTCTTCTATTTCCTTCGCTTATTTGCACTTTTTCTATAGATTAGAATTTATAGAATATGGAATAGAATTTTCTTGTACATCTTAATTTTTTTAGCATAATTGGTTTTGAAATCTTTTCAGAGGATCTTCGGAAGAGGTCAAAACAGAGAAAACTTCCTTACGGTTTTCGCCGAGCTTTCGACAGTTTTATACTGTCATCTTCAGGGCCTGTTTTTATTATCATATAAACAAACAATTAAAACATGAAAAAACAATAATTACAACAAAATTGAATATTTTACTTTAAACCTTAATACGGAATTAAACAACATGGTGTTTTGGGGTTAAGTATTACCTACCTACGTAAGTACCTAAGTACCTTAATAGAATCCCTATTAAGGTTTAAAGCAAGATATTCAATTTTGTTGTAATTATTGTTTTTTCATGTTTTAATTGTTTGTTTATATGATAATAAAAACAGGCCCTGAAGATGACAGTATAAAACTGTCGAAAGCTCGGCGAAAACCGTAAGGAAGTTTTCTCTGTTTTGACCTCTTCCGAAGATCCTCTGAAAAGACTTCTTGTATCCAGCAGGTCGATAATCTAGTTCATCGTTACATACATGGTTTTGGTTTAGTTTAATGAAAAGGTGGTTTCAATGCTGGTAGCTGATATAAAGCTTGTAATACCACTTAACCGTCGGTGTTTTTATCTCGTATCTGTCATTAGTTTCAGTCCTGCAGTTGTGTACAAGATGTGTAATATTTGAACGAGTTTTTTAAAATATAAGATGATTAATGTCCAACAGATGATTTATTACGTATATCAAACCAGTAATCTAAAAGTTAAAAGTTGTTTTTTCCCCCCAGTGATTATTTCAGCCCTTGCCCGTGAAGTTTATTCGGTGGAGGGCGCGAAAGTGAATTGGGTAACTAGTCCGAATATTTCGCCGAGATCGATTTCTTTCGAGTTGCATAATGACAGGGAATTTACAACGTTACAATAACCTCAGCCGGGCGACTCCATGGAATTCTGTACATGTATATCAATTACAGATGAGGTTTCGGCCAGAAAAGCCCCGAAGACCACCGTTGAGAAACCGATCTGGATTACGTGATACTGGGCATAAATTGGACCTACTATTTTTGTCTAATAGAGCATTCACCATGATCCATATTGGTAATTAAATTTTTATACTTTCTTATCATTGAAAGGTAATTAAATATAAAACGTGAAAATTATAACACTAATTATTTGTCCAATTAAATTAACAAAACCATAAAATCAAGAGAAAAGAAAACGTCAGTAATAAATTTTCTTACCAATATATTTAGTTATAACCCTTTTTCCTTAAACCTACTTTTACCCTAAAAGTCACAACATTGATTATTATTACAGTTTATTTCATTTTCTCATTTTTTCTCTGGAATTTCGATACCGGGCGAAAATTAATTTATATCACCAGTGAAAAGCATTGAACAACAGAATCCTCAAAGAAACTACAATTGTAAGAAGGTTTTTGATGTATTCTTATAAAAAGAGTATTAAATCTAAAGCCATTATATTTCGTGGTCCGATTGACCAAATAACTTCTTTCACTTAATTAATCTTTATGTAAGGTATTTGTTGAAATGAAAAAGCTAGTGTCACGAGCGGGATTCGAACCTTCAACCTTTTAAATCTAAACTTCTATCCCAGCCAGAAAAATTTGATTTGTAAATCTTCCACATTTTTATATTTTTTAGTTTATAGAACCAGGAAAAAATTATCCCTACTGATATTAGAATGTACGAACTATTATTACTTATTGTTATTCCTTGTTCAATTAATTAAGGTTTTTAGTTGAGATAAAAAAGTTAGTGTCACGAGCGGAATTCGAACTCACGACCTTCGGCTAGATACGCCACAGCTCTACCACTTGAGCTATCGCATCTTGAGCATTTGTCGTCCAGAATCAAATAGATTACACGACATTTGAAAAATGGCAAAAAGGAGGGAAAATTCGAGAGGTGGAGTTGAGATGGGAAGTTAGTGTCCGAGTGGATCGAGGTCACGATAGTTCAAGTAGTAGAGGCGTATCTAGCCGAAGGTCGTGGGTTCGAATCCCGCTCGTCTCACTGACTTTTTTATCTCAACTAAAAACCTTAATTAATTGAAAGATATTAATTGGTCAAGCGGACCACGAAAACAAGTGAATTGTTATTAATGCTTAATTTCGCTTTATAAAGCAACGCTTATAGTTTTAATTTAAATTAAATTTAATAATTAACTATAATAAACTATTTATTATATGTTACTTGATCACAATAATTTGTTAAATTAATAAAGTAATTTAGTAAAATTGCTAGTTAAAATACCTATATTGTTCAATCTAAATCTATCAAATTTAACAGCAAATTACTTCTTTCTCCTCTTGGTTTTAACTAGGAATGGTAATCTTTAATCTACATATCGATATATCGGTTTTCTGATATATGGAAAAATATACATCGGCTTCACCTTGAATATCGTGAAAAATATAGTATGACAGATATATAGATATATTTAATTTCAGGTACTTTACGACTTTTTTATAATATTTATATGAACTAGCCCAACTGGAAGAAAAGAACGATATTAGTAACGGTAAAAATGTACTCATGATCATGAATATTATATAATTCTTATTAAGTAGTAATAAAAAAGATATAAAATAAAATAGGTTTAGGTTATAAAAATTAAGGTTTTTAAGCCTTTCGAGCATGTTTTACAAGTTGCTACTTGTTTTCTTTTTCCGGTGCATTAAAATATTTCTAAACAATACTGTTTTACTTTTTCCCGGGGAAAGTGCCATCATAAAAACATATTTGAAAATTGTGCGCAGAAACGTAGATGACAGATGCGATGCTGACGCAGAAGGCAGAATGGTAAGTTAGGTTTACCAGATTTTATCGATGTCTCATACCAGACGGCAGTCTCTAATCAAATTTGACCCACTGACAGGATATTTTTTAAATTATCCAATAATAAATTTTAAAAAATGTATAGTCAATTTTTCGTAAATTTTTTTTTTCATAAATAAAAAGGAATAAATCCATACATTTCAACAAACATATCAATATATTTCATGTATTTAAGTCAAATATATCGATAAAAATATACTCGATATATGTAGGAATATATCGATAAATATAAAATATCGATATAGCTTATCAACCCCATTTTAACTAGCCATATCACTGGAAAGTGTCCTTTTTAGATGGCTCGGTTGATTTTTTCTTGAACAGATAACGTTTTTAAAAAAACTAATAAACAAAAAAAAACAATGTATTTACTACTTTTAAATTGGTTTTAAATTTTTACAGCTTTTGGGAAACATTGGTTGTCAGGATTCTTCAAAGCCAGAACAACTTTGAATTTTTAAAAAAGATCTTATACATTTCTACTCATTGTTTAAAAAAATACCAAAGCTATAGTACGGAATGTGAAATGAAACATCTTAATTTTATTTTTATTATCATTTTAAATAAATAATTGGTTTGTTAATTTTAATAACAACTCTGTATTTTGTATACAAATAGGTCATTGTTAACAATGTCACGTGATAAATATAAAACATCAATAAGGACAAACATAAAATTACAAAACCTTCTAATGGAACGGGAACTGATTGAACTAAATTTTTTGGTATGATATTGATGGGTCTCGGTTTTAGTTAGTCAACCGTTCCACTTTTACCAATAGGTATTCTATATGTTTAAGAACAACAAACAGGAACTCACTGTTGTCAGAAAGACACATCAACATCATCCCAAGAAATTCAGAGAACCGACTACACCAAAACAGCAAATTAAAATACTTAAAAATAAAACGAAATAAAGATATTTCATTTTACATTCTGTGCCTACAAATACATTAAAAAATGTAAAAAATTTAAATTGGAATAAAAATTGTGAATACATATTTTTATGTTGTATGTACTATATATAGAGTGTCCCGTGAAAATGTTATTTTAGGAGATGATCTTAGGTTTTAAGTGCTTATTTTTCAACGCCTATTCTCAATAGTATTCGAGGTATTTAACTTTTCGGGCTACTTCATCCTTTCACAACTTTATTTCATTAAAATTAATTATGCTACAGACTTTTCATCTCAACTAAAAACCTTAATTAATTGTAATGTATTAATTGGTCAAGCGGACCACGAAATTAGCGAATTTATTTCATTAAGTTATAAAGTTTCACGCATCTCATAAAATGATAATTCTGTAAATTTCATTGTAGCGGTAGTACGAGCATTCCAACCCTTCCGAGATTCATTTTTTTAGTTACAAAGCCAAGCAAAAAAAATACCAAATTATTTATAAAATAAAAATTTATCGTTGAGTATGGTATCGGCCTTCAATGATAAATAATAAAGCTAGGAGATCAGGGTAGCCATGAAGGTAAAAACCAACTTGTTTTCTGATACTGCCAAAAGCTCGACGTCAGAAAACAAGTTTTTTTTAACTTCATGGCTTCATCCCTGATCTCCTAGTTTTATTATAAAGTACGAGTTGCTAAAGTTCTTGTCCCATAAATTTGACATGTAGGATAACCTCTTGAAGTATTGACGTCTGTTCACGGGCCACCCTTTATATGCATCTAAGTCCTGTTTAGACAAGAAGATAAATAGTTTTTAAAAATTTATAATTCAGCAGATATATAATTTCTAAATATTTCAAGCCCAACTTTGTGACGCTCGGAGTTCGTAAAGAAACGCCTCCACTTCGTACATTCTCCGATAAAGCCGGCTGTTAGAATTAGGTTAAAGAAACGAGTCGACTTTTAGCGCATGTTTCACATATTTGCAATAACGGAAATGTGGGTGAAACGTGGGGGACAATTTTCCAAAATGGGAAATGCCCTGCCGAATGCCATTCACTCAGTTTATTAAATAACTCAGCTTATTTCTATCTCTCTCTCTTCCAATTAAATTACACGCTTTAATAAAAAAGTAACAGTTAAAATAACTGGTTCGGCACAACCCGCGTTCTTTTCAAAGTGCATGATCAAACCTATTGCATAACCCGGTTTCCCGTTCTAATCAAATGTCTCGGATAGGCTGACACGTTGATTTTTTCGCTAATTTACTTTTCACGTGATTATAATAATAAATACAGCGTACGGCTGAGAAAAATGGTTTTGGATTATGCTTTATTTTTCTAAAAATTACGCAGTGAAAATTTTTCTTAGCGATATGATAATTTAAACATAAATAAAGACATTTGAATGATGAGTTGTCTTTCTTATATTTTCCCTAAACAGATACCGATTTTTATGAATGAAGTACCGTTAAATGCAAAATTGTATGCAAATGTGATTTTTAATGAGGGGTACGCCCACGGAAGTACAGTAAATAAACCCCCTCTAAAAAGTTCATAAATATCTTGCAAACTGATCAATATAATTTAAAGTTCCAGAATTATTTCAAAATGAGACTTCCAGTCATTAAAATTTCTTGATAAAGAAGATATCCCTCAAGTTTATTTATGTTTGAGAGGTCTTTTATAGTCTTTTATAAATGTTTTGACAAGTTGGATTTGATGGCCACCGAAGAACTTCTATTAAGTGATGAATGTATAGACCAGAGGGGATTCTTTCGGTCGAAGAATATTGAATAAACAATGAAGTATGGCGAGTTACTACTGCAGTAAATTGACTGTCATACCAATTACGATCATGTCACATTGGTATTTTTATTACCGTTTGAACTGCTTTCTGTAAAATTTATTTCCTAAATGTTTTACAATCTATGAAATGTATGAAAAGAATATTCGGTAATTTGGCCAAAAGTTGCAATGTTAGATGTTCATTTCTAGCCATATTTAAATCTTCATCTCCATTTCTAATTCACTTCAACTCTTTCTCTCTCTCTCTCTCTCTCTCTTTCTCTCTCTTTTTCTTTCCCCCTTTCTCTCTTTTCTCTATTTCTCTCTCTCTTTTTTTTCTTTCACACACTTTTTCTAACTCTATTTATCTATCTAACTATGTTTGTTTTTAGCTATGTATATCTCTATTTTTACACATTTCCATTTCTAACTTTCTCCAACTTTATCAATATTCTCTCTCTCTCCCCTCTCTCACTCAAGAATTTGACAGAATTCCGCGACATTAAATAAAACTATTCATTCATTCTCCTCCCACTCTCCTCTCTCTCTCTCTCTCTCTCTCTCTCCCTCTCTCTCTCTCTCACTTTCTCTCTCCCTTTTTTCTTTCTATCTTTTCCTCTATTTTTTCTCTCTCTCTTTCTTTCTCTCACACACTTTTTCTACTTCTATTTATTTATCTAACTATGTTTGTTTCTAGCTATGTATATATCTATTTTTACACATTTCCATTTTTAACTTTCTGCAACTCTATCAATATTCCAATCTCTCTCTTTTTCCTTTCTTTCTGTCTGTCTGTCTGTCTCTGTCTCTCTCTCTCTCTCTCTCTCTCTCTCTCTCTCTCTCTCGCCCTCTCTCTCTCACTCTCTCACTCTCTCTCTCTCTCTCTCCTTCTCTCTCCCTCTTCCCCCTCACTCTCAAGTATTTGACCGAATTCCGCGACATTAGATAAAACCATTCATTCTACTCCCACTCTCTTTCTCCCTCACTTTCCCTCTCTCTCTTTCTTTCTTTCTCTTGTTTCTTCTACTTTTTCTCTCCCTCTTTCTTTCTATCTTTTTCTTTCTTTCACACACTTTTTCTAACTCTATTTATCTACATAACTATGTTGTTTCTAGCTATGTATACATATCTATTTTTACATATTTCCTTTTTTAACTTTCTCTAACTCTATCAATATTTCCATCTGTCTCTCTTTCTTTCGGTCTATCTGTCTCCCTTTTCTCTCTCTCTCTCCCTCGCTCTATCTCTCTTTCTCAAGTATTTGACCAAATTCCCCGACATTAAACAAAACCACATTTATTCATTCATTCTCCTCCCACTCTCTCTTTTTTCTTTCTTTCACACACTTTCTCTTTCTACATTTATCCATGTTTGGATCTAACTTTACATATCAATATCTTTAATTCGAACTCTATTTATATTTCAATATTCTCTTTTTCTCTTCTCTACTTCTTTCAATGTACTCAAGAACACTATCATTCACTAATAATTCTAAAACCGACTAGAGAACCTTATGAAGTACTACACCACTTTTTATAAATTGGCTTTATGTTCAATTACACTGAAGTGGCTATCAAACAAAAGTGCAACCAGATTATTTAACGGGAAATATTAGAGGTTGTTAGTGGGCCACGAGGCTAAAGCAGTCTACAAATTGGACATTGGCAATATACATTTGTGTTTATTTACATGTATACAGTTATTCAATAAGTGACTAACATTACTTGACAATTCAATAAAATGACGATTAGGTAAATAGCAAGCTGAGATTATGTGTGCTATGTGCATTATCCCATATAAAGTTCAGAAATTTAAGAAAGTTTATTTGATCGATGCCCATAATTTTGGATCGTTGGTAAACAAGGCGAAAGCAAAATAATCGCCTGTTAAACACTTCTTAGGAAGGACACGAATACTTTTTTGTGAACTTTGTCAAACAACGTTGCCAATGAAATACTTCAATAAGGGAAAGAGCGATCTGTTTTTCTGAAAAAATGAGCCGTTTCCTTGTTCGACACCGCCGTCATAATTCATAAGTGACTCTGCCGACGTTGTTGCACTTGGGACGTGCGAGCTCACCTTGCATATTAGTCGCGCACAGTACAAAACGTCATTTGTTCCGGCAAATAAGAAAATGCCCACTGCACGCATTTTGCGAACAAAGGGTACAATGGTCATGGGGAAGATGATAAATTGAAATGTGTGAACGGTTGTGAAACTTGAGAACAACTGTAAATTGAAACGATAGAATGGAAAGAAAAGGTTCATTAATATAATTTATTAACTTTTATACAATCGTAATATCTTGATTAATTAACTCTTTTTACTTTGTTAAAATTAAAATGTCAGAAAATGGTAACGTACGTTTTGACTTACGTCTCAATATGTAAACTATGACGATTTTTTACCCCGTACCGAATGAAATCTAAATTAAAAACTGGATCATAAATGGGAGAAGAACGACTGATTAATGACATTCGACGAGTAAAAGAAGTGGTTCGATTCCTAATTTCAAAGTGAAAAAAGAACACAATACGCCAGGAAACGATACGACCGATCAGACGTGATAAAAACTCCTTTCCTTGCCTTACTTTTTAGCAATAATGGAGCATGAAACCCATTTGAAGGGGGTCTGTGGATATTTCTCTACGCTTTCTTGTTGTATGCGAGAAAACAAAATACTCCTCAAATTGTTCTTCCATACATAGACGGTAGGTAATTTTGAAACATTTTAAACGATTGAATTATGTTAGAAATGCCTGTAATTTTAGGCTTACTACTGCAAATTGAATCGCACGGGTATTTTTTTAGGTCTGCGAGATATTGAACATGTATTACGGTCGGTCAGATCATCATTGTCTGATTATTCTCGCTGATTTTGCCAGACGCGTTCTAGCATTTCGTCACCTTGGTGGGCCTGTCTCGACAGAGAAATCTGACAGATTAGATAGGAGAGCACAGTCAGGACAGGATGATCGAAGTTGACGAAAACATGTTCAATTTAAATTATCAGCTTTTTGTTTTTTTTACAAGTCTTCTTCGAAAGTTCTGTTCTCATGGCTATTCTTTGAAATTATCATTACTAAACTTAAGCAGCCATTAGAATAAGTCGTTCTGTTTTTATTTTATAGAAAGATGCCCAAAATAAAGAAAGAATTGTAATCCAGGGCGTGACTGATTATTTTATTTTCCGTGCATGGAAATCATCTAATAAACCTTTTAGCCTGTCAAAGTCTTTTCCTTTATAACATTCATCAATCACACCAACACGATAATTGTTGAAGTCAGACGATTGTTCATGGCTAAAGGTGAGATTAAACGTTTTGCCCGATACCGCAGTAAGATAAATAGCGGCACAAATCACGCCCACGGGACGTTTCAATAAAAATCGGACAGCACAAAAGGACGTTTGTCCCAATATTCCCGGTTTCGATCCACGACAATTAGAAATGCAATTGTAACTACAAATAAGCCTAAACGTTTTGCAAAGGCGATGGTTCATTTTAATTTCGTCTTTTTCCTTGAAATGTCAGGAGCGACGACACGTTGGAAGTCGCTCGTCTGACATTTACGGCCAATGCCATCATCTTCTCGGCCAGTGCCAAGGGTCTTTCGATATCCCCGAAATTCCTTTTCCTGACGCGGGTGGTGCGCGAATAAAGAAACAGTTGTCACGTGCATGACAGATTGACGAAACGGGTTTTATTTTGTTATGGGCCCACGAATTTCAGGGGGAAAGGGAGAAGAAAAATAAATTATTATCGCTTGTTATACGCTCATATTTGTCTATGTTACGACGGCCGTTAACACAAAAAGTCAAAAACTAAACAAATTTACATATAACAATAACACAACTACATATATCAACAACAAAAATATTTTTATATATCGATTTTTTAAAATTTGTAGTACATTACAACTACCTTCAAGTAGGTAACATGTAACAATAAGCAAGTTAATATGAACAAAATTAAAAACAAGAATGTAGAAAATATCAAAATACCCATTGGTATTCTTCCAATGGTACTAAAATATAGTCTGTTCAATTGTTACTTTTGTCTTTATCTCTTGGACCATCATCATCAGTGTTGGGCAAAAATTAGCCATGTCTAATGATTAATCACACAGACCGTTAGTCATGATTGGTAGTAAGTGACTAATTTAGTCATTAGTCGCCATATGTGATTGATGGCTAAATTAGTCATGACTAGTAATTAAAAACGAGGCATGACTAATTTAGTCACAATTTAGTTAGTCATGACTAAATTTCGATAAATCATGTTCAAATGGGTGCTCAAATGAAAAGTACACTTCATCACGTTTAACAAATTTTCTACAGAAATTTATATCATCAAAACGAAAATCCTTCATCGCCTTATTTAACAAAAATCAATCTTCCAATTATAAGTAGAACTCCGTCGTTATGAAAAGCCAAAAAATAATGATAATGATAATAATAAAATAAAATAAAAAAATCCTAGAACAAGCTACGCTTTGAAAAGTAAATATGTTTACATAGCCGATCAATGGAAAAAATATTTCTTTGAATTAAAATTTATTCCACTTAAAAGGAGAGATTTCTACACTATTTTGAAAATACACCATCTAGGGGTCTTGATTGTAATAAAATAGACATGTAGAATAATTATGTAACTTTGGTTTTTGTTTATGATAACAATTTTTGAAGGTTGGCCTTGAGCACGACTCTCATCACAAAATTTTTATCCGGAGTCGGTTGGATTTTGGTAAGATGGTCATTGTAGCCAGAGTTGGGCAAAATCAAACTAATTCAATCATGATTAAAAATTTTGATTAAAGTTTAATCATGGTTGAATTAGTGATGAGTAAAATAATCATTATATGATTTAGTCATACCTCATGATTGAATTAATTATGATTAAATCATACAATGATTAATTTACTCATGACTAATTCAATCATGATTAAACTTCAATCAAAATTCTTAATCATGATTGAATTAGTTAGATTTTGCCAAACTATGATCATCTTCATTAGAAGATCTCGCGGCCATTGTCTCTTCAGTCGGATAGGAATGTTCTAGGGACTTCATCGTGTTGCGAGGTTTCTCATGTGCTGATTTACGATAGCTGGGAGGGTTTTATGAAATTTGCGGTAAGGGGAACGAATTTCATTTTAAACGAAAGGGATAATTAGGTCTGTATTTGTAGTTAGATACATAAAATGGAGCATCTAGTATTGGGTTGTTTCACAAGAAACGTCCATTTCCAAGGTAAAGGTTTTTGAGTCAAATTACTATATTAAAACAAAATCATTTTAATCGAAGTATTTACTTTTATTTTCTACGCATTTTTCCCAACGCGTGACCAATTTTTTTATTCCGGAACTGAAGAATTCTGAGCTTGAAATGAAACAAAATCTGAAAACGCTTTTCGGACTTGAACATCATTTTCAACCATTTTTCCTTTGACGAAGTTATGTGTCCATCCTTTGTTGTCCATCCCTTTCAATTTGTTGACAGTATGTTTTGAAACATGAGGCCTGACGTTGTCGAGGAGGAGTATAGGACAGTACAAAGTCAGTGTCATTTGAAAAATTGCAAAAAGGAAGGACAATTCAAAAGGTGTGGTTGAGATGGGAAGTTGGTGTCCGAGTGGATCGAGGTCACGATAGCTCAAGTGGTAGAGCAGCGGCGTATCTAGCCGAAGGTCGTGGGTTCGAATCCCGCCCGTGACACTGACTTTTTTATCTCAACTAAAAACCTTAATTAATTGAAAGCTACAAATAATTTGGGCGTACAGTTAGAACTGTGAGGAAATCGGTAAACCTTACAATATCCAACGCCTGTAATCCTTTTCATCTGAAGTACTTAGATCAATGGTATTTTATTTCGTATTACGTGTCCAATTCCATCCTCCAGAACAACCTTAAAATCCCTTTTATCAAAAATTTACCAAGTTCCATAATAAACTATCCAATCACCTGGATAGACTTTCCCATTCCTCGTACAATAGTTACCATTTCAACAATCCTATAAAGCGTCTCAAGAAATGACCATATGAACTCAAATTGATTATGTGCCACCTTCAATGCTGAAGAACGCCCTGAAACCAATGGAATTCATATAAACTTTAATTGATCAAAGTTGACTTTCTTTTGGGCCAGAACTTCTGTTATTAAACGAAATGAAAATAATATATTCAAATGTGTTTAATATAAATAATGATTATTGGAAAATTGGTCTTGTAACTCAAGTAAAATGTGGTTTCTGTCATACAGGAAGGCCAGGAAGCCAATGTGTCATGTGCAAGATGTTGGGAAATCCATCAGATAGACAAACGTAATTTACACTGAAGAGGACGTCATGTCATGAGGTCGAAAACGTTCTGCCAATAAATAAAATTCCATGCTGCAGTTTGGATGGAATGTTTAGCAGGTTTAACAACCTACAATATAAACCTACAACGACAAAATTTAATTATTATTTAGAATAATGTACGGTATTGTTTGCTAGATTGAGAGAAAAAGCTAATCACGTTTACCTCAATCATTGGATAAGTTATCGTAAAATTCGGGTATGAATAGCCATGAACTGTAGACCATAATTCGGTAATTACTGTTGCACTTCAAGGGCCGCATGTTCTCGCTGTTTGCTCTTGACGAGACTCCTTTCGGCCTTTCGCCATGTTCAATCAGGCACAGATGGAGATAAAACAATTAGGCATGTGCATAATTACAGGAAGGTAATAATCCTAAATTATCAAGCTCACGGATGTTGTTTGTTCTACTCAAAATCCAGGCATTTAATATAATGGTTTCGCAATGAAAAGTGAACCTTGATGAAATTATCTATGAATTTTTTCATTGTAATGTGATCACAGTTGATATTTACGGCTAATACACTTACGAAATTTTTTTATGGTCAATTCAGATTTTATTGATTCTCAGTAAAAGTTTATTGTCGTTGTCTCAATGAAATCATGAGACCGACATGAATTTTATTTATTAACACATCGTTCTGACGTGGGCTTAACAAGAAAATATATTACTACGTGATTATTTTCACTAAGTTGGCTGTTAACTCCTTTCTCTTCTTCCTCATTCATCAGGATGATTACGGAAGAAAGCAAGCGCCCACGCACGATATGCAAACAAGCGTACGCTTTTATTAAATCCTGTTTTTAAGTTTGTTTTAAATTAAAATAGTAAAAATTAGTATATTTAGATTTTATATCGTTTATGAGTACTGTGTTCTATTTGTAATTGTCTACAGAAAGAAATACACCCCTGAATATAAATTTTGGGGCAAATTATAATTTAAAAAAACAATTTTCGCCTCGTGTCTCTGATTTTAGAAGAATCTTTTCTATTATTAAAAAATGTATTAACGTTTGGCGGAAACAACGGGGCTGATCAATGGGGATTTTTTACAAGGGTTTAGAGCTCAATGTTTCATGGCACAAACCAGGTGTCTGTAAATAAATTTCCACTGGTGATATAAAATGAAAAGTTTTGAAAACTTGTTAATTTCATTCATATTTTCTCACTTATAATGTCATAAAATCTGAATGTTCTTAACATTAGTGTAAGAAGAGAAAGGTAGCTTTCCAATGGTTGTTAATACATTGGATAAAATCAAAGTCATGAATTTTTATGCTGAACCGGCACTGGGTCACTTGTTGGGTTTGTCTTCTTCACAACTTAGATGCGTTTCGGCATTACGCCATCTTCCGTGAAAAATTCTTTCTTTGTTTCTCATTGAAGGTTTGAGTAGTTCAAAAACTCGCGAGTGAAGACGGACCCAAAAAGTAATCCAATGGCGGTTCAGCATTAGGTCACCGACTCGCACACCAACCCCCAGGATTAACTCTACGAATTTTTAAGCGGAACACCGGACATCAGAAAACAAAAATTTCTCTTGCTTTGGATAAGCTGATCCGGTCGACTGATATTTCCACTTTCTTTTAATATTATTTTTTTTGCAGTTTTAGCATCAGAGGGCCAAATAGCATTGGCCGTTGGGAAGTTTTGAAAAACCTCCTAATTCAGACATTACAGCGTTAAATTCATTAAAATACTTCTATTTTTTACGATATTTATTCGTGAAACATTGGACTTGCCACATTATTTTTTATGTAAACATGTAATAGAGTTGGAAGTTAAGTTTAATTCAAATTTTGGCGCGGCTTAGTTATCTGTTCCAACAAAATTCTCTTTTTCGCTTTTAATTGATTTAATAAATAAACTATCAACAAATGTTGATTCATTTTAAAGAAATTGGATGTGGATATGTTTAATTAGATCCTGTATTTTCAAACTTGTTTGCTTCTGTGACATAACGACTAAAAACTGACCGATCTGGATAATTTTTTATAAACTACCTTTCTAGCAATTACCTAACTGTAGTCATTCAGTAATAGTATTAACTATTACTGAATAATAATTTTCGAAATATGTCTTTGTTTTAAATATCAAGCTAATCAGAAAATAATATATATATTTTTTGTTACAATTTTGGTTCAATAGAATTTTCAATGGTCAAGAAGACATGCTGACTATTTTAGCTATTTTCTTGTAATTCTAAATTAATTACCATAAAAATTTAAATACAATGAGTTGAAGAATATATCACGATAATAGTTCTCTAGTTTAAGAAGTTAAGTTTATTCAAATTGATGCAATATTGAATTAGTTACATTGTGGTCGATAATCAAATCATTTTTGACTTTCGTTGAAATTGTATTACTTAGGGTCTGTGTTAAAAAATTCTTTAAGTGTTCATACGATTTACAGATACTTATACTTCAACAGTTAAATTACGCGTATGTTCCATCCTATTTAAAAAAAAATTGTTTTCTCGTTATTATAAGTAGGAGCAACTTGGTTGCAGTAAGCTCCACCTACCAAACTAGGTCATACTGTATATGGGATTGAATAAGGACAAAATAGACCTGAAGTAGGACTTTCACAGTATACTTGTTACTCAAAAATGATCTCTTAGACCGCACTGCAATCTTTTAGCTACCGTGTCGACGTGATCACATTAAGCCTCATGAGTGATTACACCTAGATATCGAATATTTTTCGTCCTTTCAATACTAAAGGATTTATTACAGATAGTGCATTAGTTTATTATTTATTCATTCATTAAATTTAAGCTTGAATTCAAACTCAGGTCGGTTCGGTTAGCATTAGCACTTAGCACTACTGATTTCAGATTATAATGTCATTCATCCAAGATTCTACGTCAATCCTTAAATCCCTAGAACACACAATAGAGACATCGTCTGCATCGTTAATGACCCCTTTAAGCTCTGATTTATTAGTATATCCTTGATCTAAACTAAGAAGAGGACCGGCCACAACATATAACCCTGCGGTACACTCTGTTCAGTATATTCCGTGCAACACACCACTGCCTTATGTTAGTCTTTGGCATTGCGGATCCTTAGGAATTTTAACATGGATTTGTTTTTGACTGGACACACAATTTCCTTTCTGTGGCCATTTTTGTGTAATTGGTTTGTCACGTATAGTTATGGTTATGTAGGTTTAGAGACCCGTTAGATTAGGTACGGGTTAGGCAGGGTTAATGTTAGAGACGGGCTTTGTTTGGTTTAGGAATTGATTAATTTAGGTTATGCTTAGTGCCGGATCAGGTTAGATATGTTTAATGTTACGGACGGGTTATATCAGGGATGATTTAGAAACTATGTAATTTAGGGTAGGGTTAGGGTTAGTGACGCGTTAGGTTAAGTTGGGTAAGTGTTAGGTTACCTTGTTTTAATTTTCCATTAAATACATGATTTTTTTATAAATATTACTAATAATAAAACTGGATTTTCGGGTAGTTTAATGTTAGCTTCATATGCTACTTGAAGTACAACATTTAATTACCAAGAAGTCAAGAGCAGGACCGGTAGATGGCCCTCAGAGAACCTGAGCAGGAGACGAGGGATCGTTCTCACCCGACTGAGGATTGGCCATACGCGGTTGACACTCGGGTACCTGCTTTTGGGCCAAAGCCCGCGCAAGTGCCCCTTATGCACAGAAAGGTTGCTCGATGTGTCCCACATACTGGAAACCCTACAGGGAGCGTGTAGGCATGCCATCCAATTTGAAAATGGTACTCGAGCACTGCAGTGGGTTTCTGGGTTTCCTGTTCCGCTTTTTAAGGGAAATTAGGGTTTTTTATTGTATATAATATGTCTTATGTGTTGTGTGTCTATGTTTTGTCTAAGTGCATGTATTTATTGGCGTGAATGGCGAGGGGGAGGGTGAAATATAACGTCATCATCGCCCCTCGAACGTTGAGAGCGTATGAGTGTGTGTTCGTGGTCGATGGCGGAATATTTATAAAAGTACTCCATCCACCCCAATCTAGATAAGTTCGAGTATAGGTCGATGGAGGAATACAAGTACTCCACCGACCAAACGGAATGAGTGTACTGTATGGATGAATTTATGTGCATGAATGTATTTATTTGTATGAATGTAGTGTTTGAAAGAGTAAATAGAACATAGACTTAGTTGGGGGTTGAAATGACCTAGATGTCGGAAGCCCAGTCAAAAAAAAAAAAAACCTCAAATGAAAAACAAATTTTATTATTTCTTCCTACATTCTCAATATTTGGAGTATATTTGTAAAACAATAATGAGTTCCAAACAAAAGCGAGTAACTTAACTATTTAAAATTGATCGAATTTGTTTTTTCTTCGGATAATTTTTTGAAATCTAGTGGTGATTAAATTGTATTAGGGAGAAATTAATGACGAGATTTATTGGTTTTTAGAGTTTAGTAAAACATACATAAATATGAAATTCAAAGAGACACAAAGGTTTTAATATTTTAGGTTATAGAATTCCAAGAATCTTTTCCTCCCTTGAATGACATTGGCTATCCAGCCTACCTGTCAGAGTAAGTTGCTATCTTTATAAATTTTTTGGTAGGCCAAAGTGAAAGGAATAAATGGTTTTTGTTTCTTTGCTTCCTTTTCTACTTATGCTACAAGGCTTTAAGTGCTTTTTGTATATAAGTCAAAGATATTATTGGTGTGCCACTCAGCATCCATTTAATAATCGGTTACGGGCGGATTTCACGCATTTAAAAAGAGTACCTCCGGGCTGTTGTCACTAGGACCAAGGCCTCTTTTCAACAATATCATTATAGTAAATTGATTACACACAATAGCCCTAGTGAAGGTACGCACACATAATTTTGGGGTCGTGCTGTAGCCGGCAGGCGAAAAGCGAAACTTTTATTTTCTAGGAAGTTATACCAAGGATTCCGAGTTCAATACCTAACCTGTTATTAAAGGAACATGATGATTAATTAGTAAGTTCAGGGTAAAAATCTAGATCCTATGCGTTTTTACTAGATAATGACTCATTATTTGAAATATTGCTGCCCTGCTTACTAATTATTTAACTTTATTACTTATGATTATAGGTTTTGACAAAATAACGCGTGCCCACTATTAATTGTGCAATTGCAATTTAAAAAACAAAAAACAACTGTCAAATGTCAAATTTGTGTGGTGATTAGTGACCGTTAGTCGATGATTATTCAGAAATCGTGAGATGCGGTCTGGTGTGATGTAGGCTTCAGAAAAACATTTTCTTTATCGTGCCAACGTTTCGA
Organism: Cimex lectularius; assembly: GCF_000648675.2. NCBI lineage: Eukaryota > Metazoa > Arthropoda > Insecta > Hemiptera > Cimicidae > Cimex > Cimex lectularius. Next base: position 216,097 of record NW_019392847.1, read on the forward strand.
TCTTCATTGAGATCATCTTCAGGGCTCAAAGTGTTTGTTTTCTGCGTAATAGTGCCATTCTTGCGTGCCATGTTGAGAGTGCCCCTGTTAGTTTTTGTTAGGTTTAGAAACCATTTGTTTTTGTTAACAGGTGTTTGTTTGTTGATTAAGTTGTTCAATTTTTTGATATGTTTGTTTTTAATTTGGTCAAGTGGAAATTATATGCATCTTTTTGATGTGTGTAAATTTTTTTTAAAATGTCCGTAGGATGTTGGCGGCACTGAGTTTTAATTGGTGTTATTTTTGTGTTAATGTCTTCATGTTTTTGATGCTCGTGGTGATTTCTATGTTTAAAATGTTTCTTTTGAAATTGTGGCTTTATGTATGTCGTTAATTCTCGTGTTGGGTTGTGTTAGTGTGGCATTTGTGAAGTTAAAATTGATTTTGATGTGAGTATGAAATACCTTGTGTTGTCTGCATTTCAACAAAAAGATTGTCTGATTGATAGCCGATGCGAGTTTCTTCTCATTGTTGGAGATGTCCTTCAGAATACTTTTTGCTTCGTGTCCATATGTAGTTGAAATTTGTTCATAGAATCCCGTGTTTTTCGTTCTTCTCGTGTAGAAATGTGACACACTGAAACACTTTGAGTCCTGAAGATGATCTCAATAAAGATCGAAACGTTGGCACGATAAAGAAAATGTTTTTCTGAAACCTATATCACACCAGACCGCATCTCACGATTTCTGAGTAATAATTGTCAAATTTGTATTAAATCTATCCGAACATCAGTCATATCGCTCACCAAGAAGAAAAATGACATAACTCAACAAAAGGTAATTTTATAGGAGACAAATCGAACGGATCAAAACAGTTTTTTTTTTTTGCCAACAACCGTAATTGCTTGAACTTAACATATACGTAAAAAAGAAGTTACTTATGTACTAAGTACAAGCAATTACGGTTGTTGGCAAAAAAAAAAACTTTCATGATCCATTCATATTGTCTTTCATTTCTCAACGACTTAGGCGAAAACACAAAACTTTAATATTCCAGCTGTACTACCACTGAGAAACTAGCCCTTTTTGAGTTGTGACCATTTTCTTGCATATATTGGCTCTCAGTAATTTAAATTAGTTTGTTTGCTCTAACGATAATGATCAACAATGAACCAAACTACAAATGAGTATCAGGTGAAAACTTATCAGAATTGACAGCATTACCCAAAAAAACCACCTTATAACGTCTGAGATTTATACCCCATAACAAATTCATTTGAATCAATTGACCGTTTACGCTTTCTGAATAGCAGACAAAAAAGGAAGTAACTATAATATACTTAATCGAGTGAGTTCATTATTTTACTTTATTAGGCTTTCTTCATCTGTTTTAACAATATATCGCACACCCGCAAGAAAAGTGACACAACTCAAAAAAAAAAAAAAAATTACAGAAGTGACAGAGGAAAATTTACTTTTTTAAATTATGTATTAAGTACGAGCAATTACGGCTGTTGGTAATAAAAACTGTCATGATTTACCCTCTTGTCTTTCCATTGTCCAAGACTTAAGCTGTACTACCTCTAAAAGCATACATCTTTTTGAGTTGTGACCCTTTTCTTGCATATATTGGCTCTCAGTAATTTAAGTTAATTTGTTTGCTCTAATGATAATGATCGTCAATGAATCAAACTAAAAATTAATATCAGGTGAAAACATATCAGAATTGACAACATTACCCAAAAAATACAATGTCCGAGATTCATTCCCCATAACAAATTCATTTTAACCGAATGAGTTTACGCTTTTTGAATAGGAGACAAAAAAGGAAGTAACTATAGAATACTTAATCGAGTGAGTTCATTATTTTACTTTATTAGGCTTTCTTCATCTCTCTTAACAATATATCGCACACCCTCAAGAAAAGCGGCACAACTCAAAAAAAGAAAATTTTACAGGAGAGACAGATGGAAGTTTACTTACGGCTGTTGGTAATAAAAACTGTCGTGATTCACCAATCTTGTCTTTCCTTTGTCCAAGAATTAAGCGAAAACACAAAACTTTCAAAATCCAGCTGTACTACCTCTAAACCATACCACTTTTTGAGTTGTGACCCTTTTCTTGCATATATTGGCTCTCAGTAATTTAGTTTGTTTGCTCTAACGATAATCATGACATGACTGGTTAATGACTACAAGGGTTTTCATTTTTTTTGTGATAGTAACAGACAACAAACTTAACAAAGGAGCATAAATATTCATGTAGTGAATTTTACTAAGATTATTTTTGACCCAAATGTGCTTTCCTCCAGGAGCCAGGGCTAATTAGTTATTTAAAATACAAAATTAATTATTGAAATAAAGGTTTTATTGATGATTAAAACTGTTATAAAATGTTATTAAAGTAAAAGAAATGAAACTAAAATAATTCACGATTACTCTAGATCAAGTTATGGTCTTGAAGAAAATTCAGTTATTACTGCCAAGCTTTCGACCTGTTTTAAAGTCATCATCAGGGCCTATATTAACTTCACATTACGAAAGACATATTTGTTCAATTGATTTGACAATTATTTTTCATAATGTGAAAATGTGCCTCCGGTGCAGCTTAAAATCCTTCACTAAACATGAAAAAAACTGACGTAACTTGAAATGTGCCACTTTTCCTGATAAATTCTCACACATGTTTTAAAGTTCGACACAGAACTAAGATATGCCACTTTTCGTGAATGGAGGCAATGTGTTTCCGCCATTTCAAAAGTGACCTGGCTGCTAGCAGCTAAGAGTCCACCTATAGTTTTATGAATGCATGCGCGTTGCTCAATCTTCACAATATTTTCGTCGGCCTTAATCTATCAGAGTTGCGCTGGCTTCTAAAACTTTATTACTGTAATTATTATGATACTTTAGATGTAAATTCCTGAAACTGAAAATGATTCAAATTCAGAATCAAGTTTTTTCCGATGTGCTATGAGATGTCGAAAGAATGATTATTCAATAACGACGCCAATTTTGAACTGCGCCACTTGATCGGTGTGCTTATGTGGTCTTAGCCTATTTGGACTTACGCCACTTGTGAACCAAGTAGCCTAATTGTACTTGATGCGTTCAAAGAATGTGGAAATTGACGTGAATGAACCAGCCGTTCACTTACTGAAAATTATCTTCCAAGGCAAGTTTCATCCTGTCAACTTTGTGAAGATTTGGGATAATTAAAGCCTTTTGTCAACTTTTTTCACTTCGGTCTTCGTGAATCACTTTTTCACGGGACCCGCACTGTTTCGCGATCTCTCCTTTTTCAAATGGTACCTTTTTCTTGTTGTTTGTCTGGCGGCCCCAAATCGCACAAAGCCGGGAATTGATTCACGGCGTACTTTCTACTCCTACTTCCTAGCGTTCCAAAATGGAAATTAATTGCCGTCATTCAATTTGGGTGTGAGACGGTGAGACGTCAAATATTTTGCCTACGTTGAGTTTAACGTCGACAATAATTTCATGCGTTAAATGTTTTAAATACACTTTCTAATTTGCTGCTACATCAGGAAGAATCGCTTTGACAAGACATTGTTCTTGATGATTGGGTGATTTCTAACACCTTGTTTTAACATGACTTTCTTTTAAACAAAAAAAGAATTAAAGGAGAATACAAAAAGAAACAAAAATTTTTTGTAGGGACATTAAAAAGGAGGAGTAGAAAGTACGTTGCGAATCAATTGGCCTACGAGCAAGGTTTCGAATTATTTGACAGTACCAAACCTGGAATCTCCATTACGGTACATTATATTTATAAATAGGAATTTATCATTTTAATTTATATTACAAATAATTAAATTACAGAATTATAGCATAAGATTCGCAATATTGATATAAATGAAAAAATTCCTTTTTTTGCGTTAAAATGATAATTTTTACATAAATCAGACACAATCTAAGCCCAGTTTTGTACCAAATCAAGTCCCTCAAATAAGCCCATGGTATGAAAATAGTGAAATAGAGGTCATCAACAAATGTGTATACCTAGGTAGTCTGTCCCCCAAGGCTCTGATTTAAAAAACATTTTGAGGTCGGAATTACCAAATCTAAACACGGCATTATCATATTATGGTCCATGATCTTTGAATATAGTAAAATCTCATTCCACTCAAAGCTTAAGGTCTTCAGTGCGGTGATTCAGGCGATGATTGAGTATGGAGCACAAGTCTGGGGTTGCATGCATTATGATGAAATCGAGATATGGTACGCTTCTTTATTAAAAAACTTCTTAGAAATGAAGGACCCATAGGCATCCTCCTCTTTCATATAGTTTGAAATCAACCCGGTACGTACGCCTGTCTGAGTAGGGCATCTTCATAGAAACTATCTGTTAAATGTTTTGTCACTCTCCGAGGAAAGATATCCGAGAATTCTTGCTCTTGAAATTTTTTTTAATAAATAATTTGTAGTACATTACAACTACCTTAAAGTAGGTAATAAGTAACAGTGAGCAAGGTAATTAAAACAAGGCAAAATTAAAAATCAAGAGTGGAGAAAACACCCATTGGTATTACTCCAATGTTACAATAATATTGTTTGTTCAATTGATACGTGTGTCATTATCACTTTCACTGTCATCACCATCACTTCCTAGGAGATCTCGCGGCCATTGTCTCTTCAGTCGGCGGGGAGGGTTTGAGGGGATTCGTCGGGATGCGAGGTTTCTGATGTGTTGGTTTACGTTAGTTGGGAGGTTTTTATGAAATTTACGGTAACGGAAACGTATTTCATCTTGTACGAAAGGAATATGTAAATCTGTATGTGTAGTTTGGTTCGATACATAAAATGGAGCATCTAGTATTTTTCGTAGTATTATAGACTGGGCAGTTTGAATGCGGTGGATATTGGAATGTTTGGCTGAACCCCACACTTCCAGTCCGTAAGTCCAAATCGGCTTAACTATGGTGTTGTAAAGCAGCCTTTTATTTTTGAGAGGTAAATTAGAGCGTTTGTCAAGAAGTCGTGCAAGAACTCTAAATCGTGTCATAACCTCCTGACGTTTCAGTCTTGTGTGAGGATTCCACGTCAGGCGTTTGTCGATGTACAATCCGAGGTACCGTACCATGTCCGCGTTAACGTCAAGAAAGGCTCCGGAACAGTACTGTCCCATCTCAAGGGAGGATGAAATAATGTCTACCACGCGGTGACACTGCTGGACAGTAGAGTGGCGGTTGCGAAAACCAAATTGATGGTCTGGAATTATGTTTTGAGAATTTAGAATAGGAAGAATTCTTTTCAGTAGGAGTTTTTCTAAAATTTTACCCAAAGTAGGCAGTAGACTTATTGGCCTATATGAAGTAGTACAATGTGTTGGCATTTTTGGCTTAGAGAACATTCGAATATACGAGTGCTTCCAACTCAAAACTTGCTCTTGAAATAACTAAAAAAAATCTGGATGGTTTCATAAACTTTAAAAAATACTTGAGGCTTGTAACCTAAAAAAACTAATATCCTTAACTGATAAGATGGTTTATTTTACTGGTAAGTATATCCCTAACTCCTCAAATATCTTTAAAAATATAAATGTCAAGTTGATTACCCAGTACCAAATTTACATGGAATTAAATTTTACTTTGAGATGAATATTTTTGATTTAAGTAAGATTTGTGTTGCAAATTATAAAACCTACGTAACTCCATAATGGCTGTCTCCACACTAAAGGTCCTGTGCGACCATCTGTACATAAGTCATTTCTTCGCTTATTAATTACATATGTATATTTTTCTTGTTATCCTTTGAAATAAAGACTTCTATTAAAAAATTAATTTTTGGAAGCTTTTGCTTGTGGTGATTCTCCAAGGCGATTACAGGCGTATCTGGTACGGTGTTAAACTTATATAGATCTCGAATTCGCCCATGACCGCTGCATGCATTGTTGTGAAGAGTTTTTTTGTTTGTGATCCATTTGACATAGGCGTCGACCTTTCCTCCCACTGTTGCCATTGTTGTGACAGCTTTATGATTCTGCAACCTCTGTAACCTTACTAAAAACTACTTAAAGTTCCTATGCTGCTTCTATCACTTCTTTGCTCCCCCTAATCCCGGAATGCGGTTTTATCTTTTCAATGCTTATTTTCATCTCTCTTCCATCGATTTTATAATTCTGAGATTTCTGAAATGATTGAATTACTTTTTTATCAATTTGAAATTTATGTAGACAATTTTTGGTTTCATTACCGCACTTCTAATGTTTTCTTTTCCAGCCTGCGGTGAAAATTAATGGTGTGCTTTTAGCATTTCACGTAATTAGATAGTTTTAGGTTTAGTTTAATCTTCCTTGCTTAATTTTGTTGATGCTATAAACGATTACAGCTGTCCCCACCTCATTCTTCACTATGTTCCCGTCAGAATATCTGAAAATTACAGTGTTTAAGTTGGATTTCTGTAATATTTCGTGTTCAATGAGCAGGGTGGAGCCATTTATTAGTTATTTATTAGTTTTCAATTGATTAGGTTTTGGTTGAGATAAAAAAGTCAGTGTCATAAGCGGGATTCGAACCCACGACCTTCGGCTAAATACACCGCTGCTCTACCACTTGAGCTATCGTGACTTCGATTCACTCGGACACTAACTTCCCATCTCAACCACAACTTTTGAATTTTCCCTCCTTTTTGCCATTTTTCAAATGTCGTGTAATTTATTTGATTCTCGGCGATAAATGAAATAGCCACGGAGAGCTTTAGTGAAGTATTCTTCATTTTCCTTACTACATTTTATTAGGATTCGTGGTCCGCTTAACCAAATAAATTATTTTTAATTAATTAAAATGTATTTATTAGGTTATTTAAATTATCTATGTTGAATTGACTGTAAGTTGAAGTAGAAATAGGTGATTGTCTGTCTTTTATCGGGAAAAAAAATTCAACCATTCTCTCATTTTAAGATCAATTGAAGTTATTCCGGCCAAGCGGCAGGCTTCTTCATATAAAATTGTTTCATTTATGTGACATCTTACAGAAATCACGTTTTCTAGGAGAGGATAATAAAATACATTTTCTGATTGAGAGATCGAAAAGTCTCAAAATAGGTTGGTTTGATAGTAAGATTATTTGATTAATAAACAACACAAAAGCATATTGGTTTAATTATAAACAAAGAAATTTTTTAAAAGGTCGTAGACATGAAACGAAGAATAAATTAAGATAAGAATTTGCCTTGTTAAATCAATTTCTGCGTCGACCGCGAGATCAAATGGTTAATAACAAGTTTAGCATTTCCTTGCTATTGGTCGGAAATTTGTACTTCCTATCTTGTACACCTGCTATGGATGCGTAATAACAGTCTTGCAACTCGAAACTAATCGCATATTATGATTCGCTGGAGCATAACGCATTTCAAGGAGTTGAAATGTATTCGCCCCCGGAAAAATTCACTGTCAATACTGTAGAATCGGCTCAGTTTTCATACACCTTTCTCATTCAGGCGTACAGCTTTGTCAAGTGTGTTTTTCGGGAATTTCGCATTCGACCTTTAAACGTCGTTCAGCCAAAGAAAGTGAAGAATGGACGAATGGAGAATGTATAAATTGCATACTTTTCACTTTCGAAATGCTTCCGTTACTAATTGTACATGAATAAATAAAAATATTAAGGGGTTGACTTGTTGAATATAAGTCATGTATATATTCACATATTTTTAATCATTATGCACTATTCGTATATGTTATTTGTATTTTATTATCTAACAGATTTATAAAGTAATAACTAGAGAAAATGATGTACTACTATGTAAACCAAATAAATTATTAATACCTGTCAATAGCGTGACGAACTCTCTAAAGCCAGAAACACACATACCCCATGCTACGCCATGCGACGCTACCCGATGCTATCCGACGCAAATCCAAACTCCGATTATCCAGAAGGTTGCAATACCCCGTGCACATCTACCCGATGCTATGCCACGCTAACCTACCCGACGCTCTGAGATCCCCACTGTCCAGATTTTCGTCGGGTCGCATCGAGTACAGTCGAAGACAAAAGAACCTGACACTCATATTTTTATTCAAACTACATGTATTATTGTCGTTATATTAATTACAACATACTTATTTTAATATAAACCTAATTAACTGTGATTAAAAATAAATTAGTTTTTATTTAAAAAAAGTAATTTTAATGGTTTCGAAAAAAATTAATCAAAACACCGGAGTAGGATTTTTTGATATAATGAATTTAACTAACAATTTATTGGCGTAATATACTAAAATTGGAACAATTTATTACACGGGTTTACTCATAAAATTTAATTAACAATTTATTTCATAGTTTTGCTCGTAAAATTACACCATTTTGTAATGTCGGGTAACATCAGAACAGGACACTCATATTTTTTGTAGTTTATTTCAAACTAAGTACATGTAATTCTGTCGTTATATTAATTTCAATGTAAACCAATTTAAACGAGATAAAAAATGCATAAGTTTTTATAATCATTGTTTAATTATGATGGTTAGGAGTAACTTTATTTAAAACAATTAAGTTTAACAAACAATTTATTAGATGGTTGTGCTCATAAAATTTAACTAACAATTTATTACAAGGTTTTGCTCAAAATAGTGCATTAAGAACAAAAGATGCGTTGCGATTGTGATAAACGCTGTGGACTATACGCGACGTGTGCTTGAGTCGGATAGATGTGTACACCCCACCAAAACGTGGCAAGGCGTCGGGTAGCATCGGGTAGCATCGGGTAAGTGTGTTCCTGGCTTAAAGCACAAGCTGTCACGTGTTTCCCGGCGCGTATGGTCACCTTAAACATCCTCTGCTTGCATTTGGATGACAGGACCCAGGAAGCGTATAGCGTGTGAGGACGCTGAGACTACGCCTACCTAATCCCTTGAGATGCGTTAAGGGAGTTGCTGGCATGAGAGCTGGCCTCGAACGGTGGGTGCCGGAGCAGACGCTCACGTGGGTTAGGGTACCAGGTCCTGTCTAAATATGTATTTCGAATATATATGCGGACGGGGGAGCATAATCATCTGTTCTGCGGGGCAGCGTTTTTTCGTTCCAAAGTTCAAGCCCAGCTGCATGGGTAAGGACTCGCAGTGGCTTAGTGGTGAGACCTCTGGCGGGTACCTAGAGAAGAGGCTGTGTCTCATTCGTGGCTGGGGACCGTAGTACTTGCGCATGACCTCCGAGTTACCTCCCGACCTCGTGGGAATCGGACGGATCGGATTAGCCGAGAGCGTATAGCCAACGAGGAGCTATGACTACACTGCCGGCGTCCCGCGAATGAGTGGGGAATGGTGGACGAGGGCGGGTGCTTGTCGGTGGCTGACCCTTGGGTACCTTTACCGTAGGCATGGTACTCCTCTAGGGGGTGGTTAGAGATTCCACTAAAATCGAAACCGCGGCCGGAGCGGATCCGGAGGTTTCCACGCTAGCGGAGCCCCTACACCCAGGTAGATAGAGTAGTTATCTTCTCTATCTAGGGAGTGCGTTGGGATACTTGGCAGGGGGAAGGGGCTTCTACACCGAACCTCGCAGAAAAAGCAATTTTCCGCGCGCGGAGGTGAGTCGCTCCTAACTTGAGAATCTAAACGTGTGATAAGGCCGGAAGGCTAGGTGCGCACGCTAAAGAACCTCAATGTCTACTCAATTCGGTGATTTGCTCCATGTAGGAAAGCCATCTTGGTTTTTCTTCATTGATTCCCTCCATCATCTGCATATTCCCAATTGCTCTCGGATGGCTTAATTTCTGATCCAGTCCTTTAATTACTCCGTTGACCCCCCCCCCGGTAAGGATTTAATTTCTTTTACGTTAGCTAGGGCTGTCATGACTTTGTAAAATTCGAACTACGTTTCTTTTCGAATTTTTGCACAAAAGTACGGTCAATGGTGCCACAATTTCTTTGAAATCGTCCAATCTTTGTGACCACTTCATTGTCCCGCTCAGGTCGCAGCCAAGGAAGGTACAGTCACCTCCTCCAATTTTGTGTTAACAATGACGACTTTTCATCGAACTCGGCGCTCACCCTCAAAGGACATTACTTTACTTTTGCTGGAGATGATGTTCATATCCTACTCCTTACATATCTCGTTAAGAAAGGGCCATTTTCAGTACTTTCAATGACTACTTGATCGTCCACAAAGAGAAGTAATAAAACTGAGTCCGATTGAATGTAGGAGTGTGCCAGGAATGATTTGTTCACACAGTCACCGACGATATAAATAATAAAAAGAACAAGTGATAGACGAGTTCCTTGTGTGACATCTCAATTAATTTCGATCCAGTCATTTCTTCCCAGTATTAATGAGAATTTTGGTCTTGGCATACAAGTTATTTATCACTCTTATGAGATATCCCCTACACTCCATGACACTCCATGACACTCCATAAGAGGCTCCTGTTTACTCTGTATAACTCGCTATAAAACGATTTCTCATAATCAATGCGTTCGCAGGTTATGCTCCCGTCTATTTGCTACCATCCTAATTGTAACATTATCACTGCAGGATCGGCCCTTTCCAAACCCAGATTGCTCTTTAATAAAAACCGTTTCAGATATGATCTTAAGGAAGTTGCTTATTATACGTATTCAGGAGATTTATGCTACAATTTTTGCAGTCATCCCTCGCACCTTTCTTTTTAAAAAAATTAAAAAATATCTCTGCTCTCGTCACACGTTCAGAGATTGGGTTTTCCCAACACAGAGAAGAAGTACCGGAAATGATGAGCAACAAGTCATACTTCAGACACTCAGTTCCAAAAACTGAATTCATACTAATCAGCACTTTCTCGCATATCTAAAGATGATTAAATTTCTTTATTTCTAAAATAAATGTAGAATGCTCAGTGAACTCAACATCATTTTTAATATGATTGCCATTCCATTCATTTCATTTCTTCGTAAAAAAGTACACAAAACCGTGTCTTAAAAAATAGAAGGTTGTCTAAATATTATTACGGATATATTTGGTCTTAATAAAAATAACATTGAAACGTATTGAACGGGGTTTGTAATATATCCGTAATAAAAACACAAAGAAGTATAATTAATACAAATAAACTTATTGGCAAAACTTTGATTACCAAAAAATACAATATTTAAAGAGAAGAGAACTCTCATCAACCTTACTGTATGGAACACCGGCTAAGACCGAGCAAATCTGCCGAAGCCCAGCTGGTTCAAAGCCATCTTAAAGCCAGGAACACACTTACCCGATGGTACGCCATGCGACGCTACCCGATGCTGCCCGACGCCCTGCCACGTTTTGGTGGGGTGTACACATCTATCCGACGCAAGCACACGTCGCGTACAGCCTACAGCGTTTATCACAATAATCACTATCACAATCTCAACGCATCTTTTGTTCTTAATGCACTATTTTGAGCAAAACCTTGTAATAAATTGTTAGTTAAATTTTATGAGCACAACCATCTAATAAATTGTTTGTTAAACTTAATTGTTTTAAATAAAGTTACTCCTAACCATCTAATTAAACAATGTTTATAAAAACTTATGCATTTTTGAGCTCGTTTAATTTGGTTTACATTAAAATAACGTGTAATTAATATAACGACAAAATTACATGTACTTAGTTTGAAATAAACTACAAAAAATATGAGTGTCCTGTTCTGATGCTACCCTACATTAGAAAATGGTGTAATTTTACGAGCAAAACTATGAAATAAATTGTTAATTAAATTTTATGAGCAAAACCGTGTAATAAATTGTTCCAATTTTAGTATATGTACCGCCGAAGCGAGTACAATAAATTTTTAGTTAAATTCATTATATCAAAAAATCGTATTCCGGTGTTTCATTAATTTTCTACCAAACCATTAAATAAAAACTAATTTATTTTTAATCACAGTTAATTAGGTTTATATTAAAATAAGTATGTTGTAATTAATATAACGACAATAATACATGTAGTTTAAATAAAAATATGAGTGTCCGGTTCTTTTGTCTTCGACTGTACTCGATGCGACCCGACGAAAATCTGGACAGTGGGAATCTCAGAGCGTCGGGTAGGTTAGCGTGGCATAGCATCGGGTAGATGTGAACGGGGGTATTGCAACCTTATGGCGTGGCGTAGCATCGGGTAAGTATGTTTCTGGCTTAATATCCAGAGCCAACTTAATTATTCTTAATTAATATTAACAAATCGTAAAATATCTTTACTGTCCCAATAAATGCACACATAAAATCTTTACGATTCGATGCATATCGAGCCAAATCGTGGACTGGCGTTGAGAAACTCAAAAGTAATACTTGATAAATAATCATAAATAGAGAAATTCTCTCTAAAAGACCAAATGTAAATTTACGTGTTCAACCAGTTGCGGTTGCTAACTGGTAAAATAAAAATGAAACATCTCTACATAATTTATGGCAAAAGGAAAGAGTAGAAATGTTGTACCAGCTATACTGATTCTTGCTGTTTATTATGTGAAAATAAATAGATCCATGTTAATTGACCATTAGAGTCTTTTCATTAAATTTTATGCTTTTATAATTAATTTATAGTAATTTAACAATGTAATCTGTACTGAAATGATTTAGATCTGGTGTGATTTCAATATTTTAGTATGTTCATATGACTATAATTATTTTCCATTTATTCATAAACATGTAACCGACGTGGTGTTTTATAATAATAAAAAATAATCAATGGGTTTTGAAATCATCGCTTAGACATCTGCGTTGTGTTTTCCCGTACGGAATTGTTTTTATTTATAACCAATAAAAATCTTAATAAATATTCTTTTACCGATAGGTTATTTTGAAGGTGACAGTTACTGCTCAAACTGGGCATTTTTATTATTCTAAATTATAGAAGGCAATCAATTTAAAACGCGATGGGTAATTATATTGGAATATAGAGTGATTAAATGTGGAAATGGGGCAAAACAATTTTTCATTATCATTGTAGCCAGGTATGTAGTTTAATTAATGCACTTTTTCAAAGTCGAGACCTTGGTCGATTTTTAGCGATTGACAATTATTTCGTCAAAACAAGATTTAATATGTACTGCTATGACGAACGGGTTAATTTCTGTTTTTATATACTAACCAGAATTAATTAAGGTTTAAGGTTAATTTCTATACCGGGCAAAACTTAATTTATATCACCAGTAAAAAGCATTGAACAACAGAATTCTCAAAGAAACTACAATTGTAAGAAGATTTTTGATGTATTCTTATAAAAAGAGTTTTAAATCTAAATCCATTATATTTCGTGGTCCGATTGATCAAATAACTTCTTTCAGTTAATTACTCTTTATGTCAGCTATTTGTTGAAATGAAAAAGCTAGTGTCACGAGCGGGATTCGATCCCACAACCTTTTAAATCTAAACTTCTGTCCCAGCCAGAAAAATTTGATTTGTAAATTTTCCACTTTTTTATATTTTTTAGTTTATAGAATCAGGAAAAAATTATCCCTAGTGATATTAGAATGTACGAACTATTATTACTTATTGTTATTCATTTTTCAATTAATTAAGGTTTTCAGTTGAGATAAAAAGTTAGTGTCACGAGCGGGATTCGAACCCACGACCTCCGGTAGATACACCGCTGCTCTACCACTTGGGATATCGTGACTTCAATCCATTCGGACACTAACTTCCATCTCAACCCCACCTTTGGAATTTTCCCTCCGTTTTGCCATTTTTCATCCCACTCGTGACACTGACTTTTTTATCTCAACTAAAAACCTTTATTAATAGAAAAATATTAATTGGTCAAGCGGACAACGAAAACTATTGAACTAACCAGAATTTTAACCTAAAAGGTTTTTCCAAGAGTTAAAAGTTAATTTCGGATTGTCGGTTATGCATGAAATACATAATTTATTGATAATTGGAAATCGAATTTCCGTTCGGGAATTTGAAGCTCTACCCTCAGGTGTATTACGTGATATGTTCATGCTATGTATAATTAGCTCGTGAAAAGCAGTTAATTCACATCTGTCTGAAAATCAGGCCGTGGAATTTTTTTTTCTTAAAGACCAGGGGTAAATTAATTCGATAATGGAAGGAAAGTTGGCGAATCGACACCATTGTGTGGTTAAGCGGGTTCTTTTTCGCGTCGTCAGTGAATCCTTAAAGTGAATAGAATTAGCACAATTAAAGCAATTATGTAGAAAGGCCGTTGTTGTATCCTATTAAAAGAAAAAATACACAAAAGTTAAGAAGCTTTATGTCAATAATAGCGATTTATGCCGGTATATTGTACGGTTTGTGCATTACAGATAAAACTGTCATTAAAGGCAGCTTTGAATGTCACGATACCAGGTTTCTATTATATAGATGCATTCTATAGATAAACAACTTTCACAATGCACAATATTTTTGGGACCAAATATTCTGGGGATAGCTTTTTAACTTTCAATACCAACAAAACGGTGGCTATGATATTAACTTGATCTGGGCACCCTGTTGAAAAAAAAATTATGCACGGAAGTGATTCTGTAGCATTTGAAAAAAAAAAATGACATAGGTGTTCCGTTTTTATTTGTAACTAAATTCTCACAAGCCAATAAACGGCTTGTTTTCTAAAAAAAAAAATCAATTAAATTCTCAAGAGCCAGTAAATTACTTGGGGAAACGTACTATAGCGACCCGCTCAGTCATGGGGTTAATTATGAGTCAAAGTGCATCCTGTACGAATCTATTTCGGTAAATGTATTACTGTATATCTCCAAGATTTGGGCACCTTAATAAACTAACGAAATTGAAAGAGGACAGCTAAATTTCACTCAAGGAACACTTCCGAGTCCTACGTAATGTTAGAATGCGGAAGGGCCCATTCAAAATATTCCTGTTTGAAAGAAGGCTTAGTTGGTGACAGACAGAGACTGTTTTTTCCATGTATATAGCCTTCTCACATTTGTTTTCTTAGCTATCTTATTATCTTACTACCACTCACGCTAATAAATACATTCATTCTGGACAGGTCACTACACTTCGGAAGTATAGTACAAACGAAATGCCAATGACCCGTCCCTCACAACATACTACAGATATATATGTACCTATACTAATTTGGCGGGCCTGTGAGTACTTGATATTCCGTCACAGCCACACCCATGCATACTTCGACACTCACGCAAATAAATACATTCATAGGGGGATATATCACGTGTGGTGGATTGTATATAGCTATATGTATTGATTAATTTTAGCTAATCATAAATAACCTTTCGCTTATACTCACTGATGTGCTTAAGTACTTTTGTTATGTCATTGGAAAGGCCAAAACGTGCTCTGTGCGGCGCTAGTTGTTCGTATTTTTCTAAAATATGTCTTACTTTTACAGTTGTATGTGTTAGGCGGGTATGGCCTATCCTTAATCGAGTAAGTACAATTCTTTCTTTCTTTTTGAAAATTTCAGGGATCCAAGGTTTGACTGTCAGTTTTTCGTTCCATCTGTTTTACCATTCACACAGTCAGAGAATGTTTTGAGTTATGTAACTTTAATTGAATAAGCCACATTTCAATATTAAAAATGAAGACTCCTTGCATAGCTTCGTTTAGCAAACGATATGATTTGAAGTATTTATTTTAACAGAAAGAAATTTTATTCTCTAATTCTTTTTTAAAATAAAATATGTACTTTATGACCTCTCAGGCTCCTGACTTCATACACATTTTAATTATCTGCCTTGTCTTGAGTTATTTTAAATCAAAATATTTCTTGCATTCTGACTTAAAAACGTAATATTATTACAAGACCTTCTGCTGATTTGAAAAACCAAATAAATTAAATTTTTAAATTCTGTATGAAAAGTTTCAGATTAAAGAGTCTCCTCACTAGTTAAATATTCTTTGATTTATTATTATATTTTTTCTTTTGCTACTTTATGATATACCCATTTAATATAATTGCAATCTAATCTAACTCTTATTTGTATATTTTATATTATGTTTGTTTTATTTAGATATTACTGGGTATTAAACCAACTTCCTCTTATGCAACAAAGTAATAATAAATAATTATTCAGAAATCGTGAGATGCGGTCTGGTGTGATGTAGGTTTCAGAAAAACATTTTCTTTATCGTGCCAACGTTTCGATCTTTATTGAGATCATCTTCAGGGCCTGGGATTTACAAACATTGTTTACATTTAACAAATACATGTAGGATGTGTAAAAAAGTGAATTTATACAATGCAAAATATTTTTTTTTTATTCAATCAAAGTATTTCTACTCACTCTGTGTAATTGTGCCATTCTTGTGTGTCGTGTTGAGAGTGCCAATGAGATTTTGCTGTTTAATGTTTATATACGTTGGATTTTGTAGGGGTGGGGAAGGAAGTCGGTATAGAAAAGACATTTTTGTATAAGGCGTCGGCTTCTTTGAGGTGAAAAGAGCCGACGAAGGGAAAAAATGTGTTGGTAATGCTTCGGCCAGATTATCCTTTCAGGATTATATAGAAAGGAATAAATAGGAAAAGGAAAGCTAAATTGTTGAAAAATTAGACTATGTGAAAAATGTTTGATGTGTGGAATGTGATGTGATGATTTATGTATGTTATCCATGTTGAATTTGATTAATTATATTGGCGTAGCTGCGACTGAGTTGACATATGTCTGTTCTGTAATAGATTCTGTGTTTATCTCTGTTGATGTAAACCATTTCTAAAAAATTACGTTTAAGTTTGTTTTGTTCTATATGTAATATTTTTGGATTTTTGAAGTCGAAATTGTGTTGGTGTTCAAAATGGTGGGTAGCGAGTGCTAGGATTTTGTTTGGGTTTTTTGCAATCATAGATATGTTACTCTGTTGTCCAGATATTGTGGTGTAAGACCGATGTAAGTTGCCGGACAATTTAAACAGTTGATTTTGTAGATTACGCCAGATTTATTTGTTATTGGTGGGGGATCTTTAATTTTGGAAAAAAGTGTTTGAATTGCTTTATAATTTTTGAAATCTATTTTGATGTTATCGGACGAGAGAAATGTGTTGAATTTATGTGATAGACCTTGAATAAATGGCATGGAAATGTATGCTGGTTTGTTTGTATTCGATAGACTTAATGTAGTATTATTAGTAATAGTGGATGGTGTTGGTGTTGAGTTGTAGTTGTTGATTATTCTGTTAATAATGTGTTTAGGGTAGAGATTGTTATGGAGGATCTGTTTGTATATCTTTATGTTCTTGTGGTGAGATGATTCATGGCTTAGGGTAATCATTCTGTGAAGTTTGTCCGTGTTTATTATTGTATGAAGAGGATGGTGAGATGTAAAATTGAGGTAGCGATATGTGTACGGTTTTACGGTACGTAATAATAAATAAATATTTTTGGGAATCTCCTGATAAAAAATTAACCGATTATTTTTCCACAAAGACATATCTTCTTACAGGAAGGATAAAGGATAAAGCATGTAAGAAGAACACATGAAAGGGAAGGAGAGACTTTCAACATAACTATAGTTTGGTCATTTTCGAACTTTGTTTTTTAATTCCTTTGACTATAAAACCGGGTTTGGCGATTATTCTGGTCCGCCTTTTCTCCCTGTGACGGCAGTGATTTTCTCGTATGTTTGTCTTTTTTTCAGCACTTTGTAGGTCAATTATTAAAATCTAGATACGTACCATTGATGAATGTAAAAATGCCAAATCACATTTGGCAGACTAAACCAACGAGAATAGACGGTCCGGTAGGATCGGAAACGGTCCATGTTCAAATTCACCCCGCAGATTAAAAAAAAAATCTTTTTAAACTAAAGCTGCTAAGCTAAAATATAAACTACAAACAAATTTACACAACGGTTTCAATATGACACAATTAACAAGGTAACAAACAAAAGGCATACACAAAAACTAACCGAAGGAAATGAATATCTCGCAGACCTCAATAGGAAGAACATACGAAAAGAAAATTATTAGTGTATATTATAAGACGAATTCTTTACTCCGCAACAAATAAATGTTTATTGTGCAATCTTTTTCAACGCTTAGAGCTGGTTAAGCTTAAAGCTTTTTCATCCCAAAGTTTTGTTAAAGGGCACTTTTGTGTATCTTCTAGTTCTTGGATATCCCCATCCAAAAACTAGGAATCTCAGACTACATAGGCCTTCGCACAAACATAGAACATGTTCCGCTGTTTCTCCTTCCTGTAATAGCTGCACAGTTTGGTTACTGCTTCCTCCGGAGTCTACAGTGTCCAGTGGACAATACTACAATAGCTTACAAGTCCATACACGACCTAGTTTTAGTAGGTCTGACGTTAGTTTCTTCCTGGTTCTTTAAACAATAATTCCCATTCCTAATTATTCTGTACTCGAATAGCCACCATCGAATGGAGGACCGAGAAAGGGGAGAGAGATATAATAGATTGAGAGAGTGAGAGGAGAGATATTAAAATATAGATAGATTTGGAGATAAAGATAGATAGATACTTCCGTAGGTAAATTGTTAAAGAGAGATGGATTTAAGGGTGAGTTAATGAGTGATTTCCTATTTAACGAGGATTTATTCTTAACCCAAAGAGCATTACTAACGTTACAAAACCTTTTTTGTCGTTCCAAACAAACTCACTGCAAATACTAGTCGAAAGATATTATATATATTATGCAGGGTGGGCGACCGAGACCCGAGGGGTTAAAAGGCTAGGTAGGCCCGTACCCCATCCCTAAAATGTCCGGGACTTGGTCGGCTCGCGAGTCCTGCATAAACCTCTTGGACCTGTTTATAAACCCCAAGATTTTGGACCATTTTATCTCGGGGAGTGATTTGTCAATGTCCTCTCCTGCAAAAGTTTCAAATCTATCCCTGGCGTACCTATCACATTCTGCGAGGTAGTGTCGAGACGTTTCTTCTTTTATTTCACAGAAGCGGCAAAAGGTAGGGTACCCATTATGAAGAGGTGTCTTCTCAAGGGGCAATGGCCCGTTAGGATACCTATCAGCCTCCTAATTCCCCTCCTTGAGTTAGAGAATAACCATTTCGCTTCTTTTGGTTTGATTTCCTTCAGAAATTCCTTCGATTGCCTATGTCCGGGGGACAGATTCCATTCTTTCAGGAATTGTTTCATGCCCCAGAAATTATAACTTCTTTCGCTGTGCTTATAGAGTGGGGTAATACCGGTTGTGGCCCGACGCCTTGCTGGTGATGGCTGGCAGACCACCCCTCGACCTTCTAGCACGAGCTACGTGTGCGGCGTGGGAATTACAGAATGGCTACACCCCGTGTTTGCCCGTTAGCACAGTTAGTGAAACAAAGGCATGGATGAAAGGTGGAATACCAGCATTAAAGGGAGGTACACCTACAGACTACTACCCAGCATTTAAAGGAGACTGGAGATGAACCATATAAAAGTAGACCATTTCATCTCGCAGTTGTTGTCAGGCCACGGAGATTTCGCCCACAAACTGCATTCCTTTAACCTAAGGACAGACCCATTCTGCCAGTGCGGCAATCACGAAACTGCAGAACATGTCATACTAACATGCCCCCAGTATGAAGTAACCCGCGAAAGGTGGATGCTAGAAACCAATACGCTGGCAGCTGACATGGACAGTTTACAAAAAGCATTAAGCACACCAGCCGGCTTCAAATCGACGGTCACATTTTGGACGGACGTCATGAGGAAGAAAGGTTGGCAAGCATAAACAAATATTTGCCGAACAAAGATAATAGCTTCCGACTGGCCCTTCCCCACACCATTGCCGGACGCCTCCGCGAGGCCCATCCTGGGAACGCCACTCTGGCGTTGCTAAGTTCCGGCGGGGAAGTGAGCCTCGACCGCTAGGCGATGAAGATTAATTATCTGTAAAGCTCTAAGTAACAGACTTGCATATAGAAAGACCTAGCGGTTGTGGCCCGACAAACGCGGTATTTGAGCCTTCTTTGGCGGCCTCTTCATTGCCATAGTGCCCCTTATGAGCTGGTATCCATATGAGGGTTACCCTATTCTCGTACCTGGTAGTAATCCTATTAATAAGTTCAACGGTTTCCTCTACCAGCCTAGAGAAAAAATTCTAATATCTTTTCCCTTAATCTTGTTCTCCATGAGTGTTCTGCAGCAAACATTGATGGCCCAGACCTCCGCCTGAAAACTGAGGTGTTATTACCAAGAGGAGAGGAGATGCTGATCCCTAATTTAGGTATATGTATTCCAGTACCGCTTCCCTTGTCCTTAATGAGTGAGCCATCGGTGAAGCAGTCTAGGCTACGATGGTCATCATCCGCACTATAGTTGTAATCACAGGGAGTAACTATCTGAAAGTGCTTTTTCCCTAAAGGTGTTTTTACCTTTTTATCGCTAACGCTTACTAGTAGTTGGTTATTGACCTTACTCAATAAATGTAGAATTTTCGAGTGACCTATATTATTTCTCTTATGGTTCCGGCTGCCTTCACTAATTAATCTATAGCAGCTGGTTAGTGCTCTTGCCTTAACCACTATGTGTAGAGGTGTAGTTTGGTTATAATTTCAAGTGCTAGGGTCGGTGTAGTGGGAAATGCTCCCGTCATCATCATGCAACCTAGTCTTTGAAATGATCTTAGTATCGTTGAAAGATATTACAAATTATATGAAATTTGACTTGATTGTGTTCCGTCCACCCGTAAAATCGTTATTTCCGGAGAATATTAATCAGTGCTTGTTATCAAAGGTTAACAATAACAGCTTAAATTTTATCAACAATTAGAACGTAGTGCAGTAACTGCGCAATAAAATAAATATAGTCATTATCAAATAAGAATGAAGATATCAACGCTTAATTTATGATGTAATGCAATTATATAAATGCTCTTCTTTGAATTCGAGGTAATTCCTTCTCGCCCTGCGCATTTCCTGATGATTTGTGACTAATTTGATCACGGATAAATTTCTTCTGAAACTGCGCATATTTTCTTTTTTTAACCGTATTTACAATTTATAAATAGGAGAGAGTAAACCTAGAACTGGCGCTGTTATGGCCAAGGCCTTTGCCAAATCGAGAGAGGTGCAGTTAGAAATAATGTTTTCCGATTGCTCCGGGTATTCGCCGTTTTTGGACAATTGGTGTTTAAAATTAATTTCATGGCGTGTTGCAGTGCATTAACATAATGCACAAACTTGCCACAACTCCAGCATTTTCTATTCTTCAATTTTCTAGGCGTTCCAAACACAAATCTATCCTTGTTCGTCCCATACTGGGGATCAATTTTTTTTCGAGAAGGATCAAATTACCTCGTCGTGTTTTATACTACAGCCTTGGTAAAACCTCAGACAAAAAAAATGTACAAAAGGTCCAATGGATGCGTAATAATCCCTAAATCGATTACCGACAAATATGCAACATGCATGTAGAAATGGACAGTAGACCTTCACTCAAAATTGGAGGAGAAAGTTGGCCAACATAGGCCCTTGGCCTCTGATCTAGAACCATGTGGAATTGTTAAATTAGTTGTTAGTGTGGTCTACCTGTAATACAATGTGTTAACATAAATTTCAATTTTTTCCCTTTATATTGATTTTAAAATACTAACTACGAAGAGGAATATCCTTAAACAATGCTATTAAAAAATGTGAAATACAAGCAGCAAAGGAGTTAGAAAATGAGCGAGAATGAATGAATGAATATCGTTTTATTTAAAAAACCAAAAAGCTCAACAATAATTAATTAATTAAATATTGTAATTAGAAAGAATGAGGGCAGAGAGCTAACAATATTGATAAATAGAGAAAAGACAGATTGAAATATAGATAGATTTGGAAATAAATATATGGTAGAGTGGATCAGAAATGAGGTCCGATTTCCAATTGGACAATTAGTAACTGCTGGTCGATCACTACATTCTTAAGCGGGGAACACACCCGATGCAACTCTACGCTACCCGACCTATTTTCTATGGAGAAGCACCCAAAACGACACTAAATAAACTGGATATCGTCCAAAATAAGGCCCTCCGGTTATGCTTAGGAGTGTTGCCAAGTACCTCAGTTGATGCGATGAGGGTGTTTTCAAATGAACCCCCCTTGAATCTACGACGTAAACTTTTGGCGGCTTCTGACCAACCTGATGGCGAGTAAATCAGACCTGGTTTGGAAAATACGTACCTTAACTCTCCTCACTTTAACTCAAAAATACTGGGAAAAAAGTCAATGCCTTTGTTAGCTGAGGTATTTAAGGATATGGCGCCAATACAAGTGAAGGTGGAGAAAAACAGTATTCTGCCTGCATTTCAAGCGGAATATATCACAAATTTTAAAAGTCTCGATGTTAAATTTTGCGACAAATATAGCCAACACCCAACTAGCATTGCAAACCAACTGTGTTGGTCCGAATTAAAGGCCAGTTTTCCAAACGGACATTACATATCCACGGATGGTTCGGTAACAACTAAGGGAGGTACGACCCCTTAGCAAATCTGAAACCAATGTTTCGGCTGCCAGAAAATCTTTCAATGAACTCTGCAGAATTGGTCGCAATATTAAAGGCACTAGAATATGCGAAACAAAACAAATTAGGCACACGGTGGTCTGCTCAGATAGTAAAAGCATAGTGGAAAAATTAAAAGGGAATGAGAAGGGTTTTATCACGGAGCATTTAGTAATGAGAATTCTCCAGTATATCCAAGAAGTACAGACGGATGGGCTGAAAGTTTCATTAGTGTGCATACAAGCGCAAGTGGGGATAAAAGGTAATAATATAGCCGACAAATTAGCCAAAAAAGCAACGGAGTGTGGACTCACATTGGCCATACCCGTTCCAAAAAAAGACGTAAAAAGATCCCTACATTTGACTCTTCTCATGGACTGGCAATTGGCATATTCATGCGCAGGAGCAGGCCAATTTTTTAAGAGAATTTTCCCTATAGTAGGCGTTGGTACCGTGGAGATCAATACGACAGGGCGCAGACCACGACCATAAATAGAATTCTGACGAATCATGGGCTATGATATCTCAATAAGATAGGACAAAAGGAGTCACCTCAATGCCAAGTGTGCGGTTCCGTGAAAGATCTTCAGCACATCATAATGAGATGCAAAAGGTACAAATAAGAAAGAAGTGGCATCTTAGGAGAATATATAAACTACGCAATTCTGCTTTCCTCATACACCAAGACAACATACAATAAACTGTATAAATTCTTGTGCAGTGCAAAAATAAAAATATAACAAGAGAAAATAAGTGTTGTACATAAAGTTAACCATGTAATAATTATTTCGTTCAAAAATGGTTGAATATATTAATTATACCAAATAAAAAAACATAAAAAACCATGTAATAAATTGTTAGTTAAATTTTATGAGCACAACCATGTAATAAATTGTTAGTTAAATTTTATGAGCACAACCATGTAATAAATTGTTAGTTAAATTTTATGAGCACAACCATGTAATAAATTGTTTGGTAAACTTAATTGTTTTAAATAAAGTTATTCCTGTGTTTTGATCAATTTTCATCCTAAGAATTAAATAATTTTTATAAAAACTCATTAATGTTTGATCTCGTTTAATTTGGTTTACGTTAAAACAAGAATATTGTAATTAATATAACGACATAATTACATATACATAGTTTGAAATAAACTACAAAAAATATGAGTGTCCTGTTCTGACGATACTCGACGAAAACGGTGTAATTTTGTGAACAAAACCATGAAATAAATTGTTACTTAAATTTTAGGAGCATAACCGTGTAATAAATTGTTAGTTAAATTCATTATTCCAAAAAATAGTATTCCGGTGTTTTGATCAATTTTCTACCAAACCATTAAATTTTTTAAAAATCAAAACTAACGAAGTTTTGATCTCGGTTAATTTGGTTTGTATGAAAATAAGTATGTTGTTATTAATATAACGTCAATCATACAAGTAGTTTGAATAAAAGTATGAGTGTCAGGTTCTTTTGTCTTCGACTGTACTCGATGCGACCCGACGAAAATCTGGACAGTGGGGATCGCAGAGCATCGGGTAGATGTGCACGGAGGTAAAGCAACCTTATGGAAAATCGGAGTTTGGATTTGCGTCGGATAGCATCGGGTAGCGTCGCATAGAGTTTCATTGGGCGAGTGTGTTCCTCGCTAATGATAAAGAAAGATGTACAATTAGATAGAAACACACATAGATGAGTGAGTAAGGTGAGCTATGAGAGTTAGGTCAGTGAACGGTAGATAGATAGATATATAGATAGATAGATAGATAGAGAGAGAGAGAGAGAGAGAGAGAGAGAGAGAGAGAGAGAAAGAGAGAGAGAGAGAGGAGAGAGGAGAGAGGAGAGAGGAGAGAGAGAGAGTGAGAGAGAGACAGAGACAGAGACAGGCAAAGACAGAGAGCGAGAGAGAGAATAAGAGAGAGAGTGAGCTAGAGGGAAAGGAAAAAAGAGGAGAGTGGCATTGTAAATAATGATATGTATTAATTATATTATTTTAATCTTTTATTGGAAATAATGATAACCGTTAAATATAAAGGTGCACTAATTTTATACTTTCATCAGATGCTGGTCGGGCTTGATTTAAAGCTTCTTGAGATATCTGTAATTGGCTTTATCGGTCTATTACACTCGTTGCATTTATTGACCTTTAAATTACAGTCTAAGTTAGGTTACTTTCGTATAACGTGACTACAAAACCTGACACTTATAGCAGTTCAGAATTTTACACTCGTAAATTGTTCACTGAAGATCCTTCCCTGGCTCTGTAAGCCTCTTCGTTACGTTTCGTCCTGTATGCCCTGGAACCTAGACAAAGTTTATTTTGTTAGTGCCTAATAATTAATTTTGTTTGAACCATTATAATTAACCTTAAAATAAATGTAATTATCAGGTTGTAAAAGTAATCAGGACATTATAAATGAAAAACTTAGAAGAGTGAAAACTCTTCATTAATCTTAAATGCACTCTCGACTCGTTAGTCTGATTGTTTTTAAGCTCTGATTGTTCACGTTAATATGGAAATAACGAAGTGAAAACAACCAAGAAAATAAGGAAAGAGTCGTCACTAAAACAAAATCAATTTAATAAAAGCGATTATTATATAAGTAACAGTATAAATTTGAACCATTATGCACACCCTTTAACCCACAATTGCTTAATTGAAAACACATTACCTCAACCAAACCTAATTTTTGTGTAGTATGCTAAGTTCATTAAACACACGGTATTTTAGTCCATAAAATTATTTTCTATAGATTAATTAAATAAAATAAAATAACACCCAAACCAGTTAGTATATGTAATATAAAACGTGTTGAGGCTTTAATAGAAGTTGCTTTTGAGTGAGGGGATTTATACAGGCGATGTTTTCACTTTGCCGAACGGTGCAGTATCTCATTAGCAAATTGCTCAATTATTGGCCGATGCTGAGGAGGTTCCGGCTGTAATCTACCGGTTGTAAAGAAAGTGCACGATCTCATCGTCGATAGAACTTAGCAGGATTCAAGTCGGGCAAAGGGATTTTTTTAACCTTTCCGTATTTGTACACCGATTAACTATAAATCACAATCCGAAGGTTTGTGCAAGAAGCAAATTATAACGGTCTTGGCCTCATGAACTGAGAGGTTTTGAACTTGGTTAAAATTAAGCCCGGATTGCGAATGGTGGGTGCAGGAAATAATTTATCGCCTGCGTTTGGTGATTTATTCTCGCTCTGTTTGTTTGAGGTGCCGGCAATTTCATAAGGCACACAATGAAGGGTTCAACGAGGAAAATACAACTTTCATACCGGGGTAAAAAGCCCCGGGTCCGAGTGCGTGTACGTTCCGTCCGAGTGAACATATCTGTTATACAGATTGGTGAAAGTGTATGCTGGGATCCAAATCTTTCAGAGAACACTTTTATTTCCTTCTTCTGCCAAACTTCCGAATTGTTTTGCCTCGCGCTCCACTGGAAAATTTGCGGAACGCTACAAAGAAAGTATGATCATTATCGGTCCTTTATCGGCAACAATCGATCTCTTTTCTTCCTCAGCGCCTTTGGCTTTAGGTGGCAATCTGTATAACACCATGTTTTTCAAACGATCTCTCGTAAAATTTTACATTTAACTATAAAATAACATGATACCCTATAAAAGATATTACCCAATTTGCAACAATTTGTTGGTAAATAATTCTAATTAATCGAATCAAATTGGTGTAGAAATTGTTCTAAATTATATCTGACATAAAACTAGAACTTGTTGTCCCACCTCTGTTTTCTCCAAAACTACCCAGTCTGGAAAAATTCTAATAATTGGAAAGTTTGTCGATAGCGATCATTTTCATCTACCTATCATCGCTGGGTTGGTCTGTCACTCCTTTCGGCTTTTCGCCATCTTTAATGTGTCTGTGAATGTTATGAGAAAGACCTGCTTCTTTATTTAGTTTAATTAATCGAAATACAGTGCTTATGGGGAGATTGTTTCCTTCGTTCGGGTAACTGGTGATCAAATTCTTTTTTATCATCCTCTGCGATATAAACTATTTTCGAATTGACTACTCTTCATTTCTAAACCGTTTAGCACTTTCCGGGTTCCTTTTTGGGTGTACTGTTTCAAGGCTGATGCTTTCCAGTCACATGAACACACGTCCGTTTCTGTTTGTTCGTGATAGTTGAAAGTTTCTTTCTCATTTTTCCATTTTTTGAGGAGGTAATTTAATGGTCAATGGCCCGTATAAAAGGTCTATTATTTTCCATAATTCTTTCCTACAGAAAGAGAGGTTATACTTTTTATCTATGAGATTTTGAGTAACTTCTTTAATAAATTCGCATCCTGTGTATTCCAGTTTGTGGTTATTTCTTTCTAACCCACGATTTTCGGCTAGATACGCCGCTGCTCTAACATTTGAGCTATCGTGACCTCGATCCACTCGGATTTCTTCTTCTTATAATTATCATATATTATTATTGTTATTTCTTTCTCAATCTATTTGCTCAATCTGACTTTTTGCATGCGTTGAGGCGTACCAATTTGCTGTTCCGAAACAAAGGGTGTGAGGGCTACTTTTGTTGATATATATTCTATTCGTTATGGTAATCATATCAGAGTTACCTGATTTCGTTTTCCTAGCAGGTGGAAATATGTCAGGCATTCCCAAGCCAGTCTAACACGTTCCCTGCTGCTTGGCAATCTCAGACTAGTACATACCTAACCACCCGAAATCCCAACTGGGAAAATTGGTGATGTCGGACCTAGGTCAAAATTTGGGCTTTTAACTTCTGCTACTAGTTTTTGTTTCAATATGGATTCATTTGAGCACTACATAATAAGGCATTATGACAAATTTAGAGTTTTTATTTTTCCAGACATTTCTTCTTGTTATTGTTGTGTTGAGTTGGTATGGTATGGTAAAAAAGGATACCACGAAGCGGGGTTTGCACTCCCCAGACACTGCAGCCTTCTGGCTTATTGTGCCTTCCTAGTTCCTCAGTTCAGTGCAATAGGCTCAATCCTTCTCCTTAGAAGTATCAGGTCATTGACTGTCACTGCTACAATTTGATTCTGTAAGTTTTTCACGTATGGTAGGTTAAATATGCATTGAGCTGCTGCTTCGCATTCGAAGATGATATGAGTGGCTGTTTCTTCCCCCTCATTACATAATCTGCAAATGGGATCATCGTTGTATATACCGATGTTGTGTAGATTGTTTTCTCAGATGCCAGTGACAGGTTAGTAGTCCTACCACTCCTCTGAGTTTGGCCCTGTCCAATTACAGCAGTGATTTTGCCAGGCTTGGTGAGGTTGTTTCACCATAAGTTTACTATGTCTAGCACTGCTAGAGTTTATCCACTTGTCCTTTTGTTTTCTTTGGATCCTATTCTGCGATGGAGGATTCTATATTTGTTTTTGTTATCCCAAGTTCAGGGCCTATGTATGGTTCTGCAGATCCTCCTCTGGCCAGACTGTCTGCTTCCTCGTTACCCAAAATTCCCATGTGCCCTGGCACCAAAGATATCATCAGGTTGTTGTGTTTCCCCAGGTTTTGTAGATTTTGGATGCATTCACTGACTAGTTTTGATGTGATTCTTTTACATGCTAATGCTTTAATAGCTGCTTGGCTGTCAGATCTTATGAGGATATTTTTGCCAGTGTAATCTCTTTTAAGATTTCCAGGGCACAAGCATTGCTGGCTGCTTGAAAGACCGAAGTGTACTTCCCTAATGAGTTTGATTGCTCATGCTTTGGGCTTGTACAGAAAACGCCTGATCCGGTCCCTTCGTTTGTTTTGGAGCCATCTATATACCATATCATTGTATCTGATGCTCTCCTGTGTTCTTCCTCTCCTTTGAAGTCCGTTGAGACTTTATAGGAAGTTGTGAAGATTGTTTCCGAGATCATATAATCAATCCCCATTTCTAGTAATGGGTGTCTGATTTTATTGATTATGGTTGTATACCCGAATTATTTAGTTCCTGTGGGTGTGTTGAGTTGGAATGCTCAGTAAAAATTTTCTTCTATTGGTGGAATGCTCACATTTTTTGCGGCCATTTATTTTGATCTATTTTGGATATTTTACTTGTGTTCGGGTTTATTTAATTTTCCCTAAGCGTTTGCACGTACACCATCCATGTACCTACAGTTACAATCCTGGGACGAAATACGATATTTGCACATTGGTTGCTTTGTTTCACTCTCTTAATTAACTATTTAAAATAATCTTAAATGGTTAACTATTTAAAATAAATAATAATAAATGGTTGCTTAGGTTCATTCAATAGATCAACTACAAATTTTAATGGCTAACTGCCAGTTTCCACATTTCTTTTGCTCGTACTCACTTTTTCCAATTATGAACAAATTAAGATTCTATAATTTATGTATGAATTACATAATTATGAATATACGACGTCGTGTAATCTAAAAAATTATTTTACGTTTTGCAAATTTAGTTGAATTTTTATTTTTTATTTTTCGGCAATGACCTACAGCAGACATTTGTTAATTTACCCCAAACAATTTTTTTCCATGCAGGGCCGTTGGATTCGAACCCCGGATCTTTACCTTACAGTGATAAGCGAGGTGTCAACGCCTATGCATACAATGACATATCTATTTCTATACATATTTACTTATGTTAGGCCCAGACCGAAAATATTACCACAATCAAAAAAATCTATTTAATAAAGTATAAAAACCGTTGAAATTTATCACATTTTTGACAAAATTATATTACAAGGATATTTTAAGGATCTTGTTGCCTTAACTTAGTTCAACGTTAAATATATTTAAGATTAATTTTTTAAAAATTATATTTCTTGTTACCTCGTATCAAATAAATGTGACACAGTAATCAGTCGTAGGATCAACATATTATAGAATTGTGTTATGTGCACATAATTATAGTTGCTTCTTGAATAATATTTGCATTAGACTCGGATTGCATCTGATTAATTTTCGAGAAAGAAACCGGACGCATAAGGATTAAGATCTTCAAATTAAAGTAAAAATTGGCATGTCCGAGGTTATTCGGATAGCGGAGTTGGCAGTGCTGCTTAACAGTTAAGTCATGCACAACAGAGTGCAGTATTGAAAAAGTGAAATGGAGTAATTAGTCCTGATGAAGTCTGGCGTTTCCTGTTCATATCGCAGAAAGGAAGTGTTTATTTGTAAACGGGCAAAATTTACGTTTCAATTCGGTTTATTGACGTCAATGAGTGTCAGGGCGGTTTAAACTTTTTAAAATATTTTTCTATTCAAGAATATAGAAAATATGTGAAAATAAATTTTTAAAAATCACGTTTGGACTCGTAAGAATAGACTGCAGGAGTCTTCTAAAGTTCTATTAAGTCCTTACGTGACGATTGAACTCCAGACCTATGCCAGTTATTCAATAATTTATTCACTACAGCTGAAAGTTCTGATAGCATAATCGAAATAGCAAATTCAAATCGCATATTTTAATTTGACGTACATAAATGGTCGTGATTATGTTAATTTATTTAATTCAACTAATACTTATCATGTGCCCGCATGGCTTTTGCTAACTCATAAGATTTGCAAATGTCCTCCCTCTGGTACATCGATTGAGAAGGTTTTGTCACCGCTGCTTGCAAATGTAAATTAAAAATTTCGCTTCATGTAAGTGACCCTAAAGGGTTGACACGAATCGATTTTTCACTCTATGTTTTTAGCCATGAATTATTTAGAACAACTTTTTTTTTCATCCAGGGCCGTTGGTTTCGAACCCAGGACTTTTACCTTACAGTGATTAGCGCAGAATTTTAAATTTTAGCTGTACAATAAAAAAAAACTTAATAAAATAAGTTTATGTAAAATATACACTCTATTTCCCCATTGATTTTTATGCTTCAAGTACTCGAACTATTCATACATTTACGTACAATTGTAAAAATATTGTTCTAATTACAAACTAATTTTGCAGTGATACAGATTTCGAGCTGTAATCGCTCATCATTAGGCTGACCAGACTGACTTAACTATCGAGTAGGTATTTTCCATAGCTCGATGATGGGATATTACAGCGTGAAATCAGGATCACTGCAAAAAACCAGTTTTTTATTCGAACCATCATTTTTAAATATTAAAATATTTTTATTTTTCAAACGAAATTGCAGTCTTTTGTTTCATTATGCGCATTTGATATTTTTGTTTCAGATTTTGGACATTGATGTTAAAACTAATTACCATTAAAAACAAAACTTTCGACATACATACACTTACTCAAAACTATTTGGATGTATAGGTACCACGTGTACGGATCGGCCAAATATTCAAATATTACGTTTTCAATAAAAGATTTTACGATTAATTGTGTCTGTTTATTCTTAGGGAAACAATAACACATTTCATAGAGATCTTCACTGTCAGATTTATTTTCGTCAATCAAAAAATATTTCAGACATTTTCTCAGGATATTAAACTATCACACTAACACACAAATTCAATTATTCATTTTCCCACAATCACTCCTTAGATCAGAAATATGGATCAGAGACTTCTTGAATGCCAAGGGTAGTTTTATTATATATTATACTTTATAATGCCAATAATGTCACCATCATAAATTGAAATCCAATGGTATGTACATATATATACAGGGTGACTGGCGATAAGTGTCGAAAATTTCAGGAGGTGTTTCTACTCAGGATATGAAACAAAACACATCCTATAAACCCCTGTACAAATCTCAGGTGTCAAAATCTCCAAATTTCACCATTTTTGTTTTTTCTGAATTGTTCATGCAGAATTTTTTCATCAATTCTGCAATGTAAATAGGTTTCCTTACAGCAAATTTAACGTTCTTTCAGTCGCACAAACCAGATTTTTCTACAGTCAGTAATTCTGAAGTTTTAAGCAATTTAGAAAATTACTTCTTCGCCGTTGAGATTTGGACAGGGGTTTATAGGAAGTTTTTTTCTTGCATATGGTGAGTAGAAACCCCTCCTG
The DNA here is from genome assembly GCF_000648675.2 of Cimex lectularius. NCBI lineage: Eukaryota > Metazoa > Arthropoda > Insecta > Hemiptera > Cimicidae > Cimex > Cimex lectularius. The sequence continues at coordinate 247,374 of NW_019392847.1, forward strand.
AAATTTTCGACATTTATCGCCAGTCACCCTGTATAGTTGTAGATGAAAATAAATAAACATAAAAAAAAGATTTTGGCAGTCGTGTATCATTTAAGGAAAAAGCTTTAGTAAAATACCTCGTAAAAAAATGAGACTGTCCGTACACTCCAAAAATAAATTTCCCATCATCAGAAGATGAGGAATGGGACCAGCCCGAAATCGATTCTTAAAATTTGGCTGCTTATGCCTTAGAAAGTCTTAAAGAGGTTACACTGCCAAAAGAATCATCACCATGTTTGGATAACCAAGCAGCTATTAAAATAATAATATATGAAAAAAATTAAATCAAAACTAGTAAGTCACTGAATTTAAAATCTGGGGAGAAAATAACCTGATGATACTTGGGTACCAGAACGCAAAGAAATTTTGGGGAACGAAAAGACAGACACACTGGCCAGAGAAGGATCAACATGCCGGTACATAGGCCCTGAACCTATTCTTGAGATAACAAAAATCACAGATACCTCCAACACAGGGTGGAACTAAAAATGACCAACTGAGTAGTGGGTAAACTCTAGGAGCTCTAGACATTATACTAAAAGACCACCCCAACACTGGCAAACTCACCGCTACAATTCGAGAGGACTAAACTCAGAGGAGTGACACTAACCGGTCACTAACAGCTGAGAAAACATTTACCTGGGCATATTCTATGATGATCCCATCTGTATAACATGTAAAACCTGGGATACAAGAAAACCCAGCAAAAGGATTGTAGCAATGACAGTCATTGACCTAGTACACCTTAAAAGAAGGATCGCATCGACAGATCGAACTAAAGAACTAGGAAGTCCTATGAGCCGAATGGCTGCAGTGCTTGGGAAACATTTACCCCACTTCCTATTCTTCCATCATCATCATCATCATGCTAAATACTGTTTAGAGGCAATTTCGTTGTGAAAAATTTGGTATTGAAGTGGTCGTTTTCCGTCAAACATCTAGGCAAGGAAAAACCTAGGTATGGTATGGTAAAAATGATACTAGGAAGCGGGGTTTGCGCTCCCCAGGCACTGCAGCCTTCTGGCTTATTGTACCTTCTTAGTCCATAGTTCAGTGTAATAGGCTCAATCCTTCTCCTTAGAAGTATCAGGTCATTGACTGTCGCTGCTGAAATATGATTCCCTAAGTTTACCGTATGTTAGGTTAAATAAAAAGCATTGAGCTGCTGCTTCGCATTCGAAGATGATATGAGTGGCTGTTTCTTCCTCCTGATTACATAATCTGCAAATGGGATCATCGTTGTATATGCCCATATTGTGTAGATGTTTTCTCAGATGCCAGTGACCGGTTAGTAGTCCTACCACTCCTCTGAGTTTGGCCTTCTCCCTGTTGTGTTTTCCCAGGTTTTGGAGATTTTGGATACATTCACTGACTAATTTTGATGTGATTTTTTTACATGCTATTGCTTTGACCTCATTTTTTAGTTGCAGCATTTTGTTATAGATACGTAATCCTTGTCTTTCTATATTTCTTTTCTAGGTGAAAGCAATTAAGGTGGTTTTTGAAGGGTTTACTTTAATTCCCCGTTTTAAACACCATTGTGCCACCAGGTTTAGTGCTCTTTGAGTGAGCTCTTTTAATGTTGAATCGAATTTTCCCCTAACTAGTATGACAAGGTCATCTGCATAGCCTTGGGTGTAAATTCCGCTTTTATTTAGTTTGCATATGAGGTTGTCCACTACCACATTCCACAGCAGAGGCGAGAGTATTCCTCCTTGCGGGCACCCTCTCGCCACTGCTGCTTCGTGGAACATGGAGGCCTGCACTTTTCTGCTTTTTAGCATTGATTCTATCCATCTGCAGCAGGGTTTATCGCTTCCTCGCAGTTTGATTGATGTAATCATTGCTTCGAAAAGAGTATTGTCAAATGCTCCTTCAATGTCCAAGAAGGTTCCCAATGCTATTTCTTGGTTGTTCAGTGAATCCTCTATTTGTACCGTCAATGATGTAGTGCTGATTCACATGATTTTCCTTTCTGATAGGCATGTTGATATTTGTGAAGGGGTTTTTCTTCTAGAGAACTGCCCTTACATGTTTTTCAACCAGCCTTTCCAGTGTTTTGAGTAGAAAGGATGTTAGACTAATCGGTCTATATGATTTTGCGTCTGTGTGGTTATTCCGAGCAACTTTAGGAATGAAAACTACTGTTACAGTTCTCCATATGCTTGGGATGTATCCCATTGCCAGGCAGCTTCTGTATATTTTTACACGTAGGGGGATGAGTGTTATTTTTCCCTTTTGTAGTAGTACTGGGTATATCCCGTCTGTTCCTGGAGATTTGATTGGGCTAAAGTTATCGATAGCCCATTCAATCTTATTATAGGTGATTCCTGTTTTGACTATTTACCAAAAAAAACCTAGGTACTTGTACTATCTTACAATTTCAATTTGACTGTTATTAAAAAGCTGTCTGTCCTTAGCACAAGGCCAACTACTCATACTAAACATCTTAGACGTGTCCAAATTTACCACTAAATTTCTTTGTAAACGATACGATTCCATGATTTTAATATTTCTATGATATTGTTGAATGGAACGATCTTATGCACAATTTTGTAATAACCGGTTTAGTAAAACAGGTGGTGTGTTGATAATACGGGTCGTGATATATTTTGTCATGTCGAATATGCGAAGGTAGAATGAAGATAAAGGTTAAAAATGTGCACAATAAAAGGTGAATTAAATTAAGCCAGCAGGTGACACTCTGCAGAGTCGGTGCATAAATAAGAATTTGGCAATTGTCATAATATGATTGATGACCCCCAAAGTCGTCGTGACAATAGATGAAATCCCGAATTTGTTCGCGTGTTCGGGCCGTCATAATGAAGGCGGAGTTGAAACTTCAATCCAGTACGATTTGGCAGATTAATGGCCCCTCGTGGAGCAAACGGATCGTTAATTTGCCCCGAAGGCCTCTCAAAAATCAAGGGAAATTTCGAAACTGCCGAAATATTCGGAAACGGTTGACTGTCCGGTGTCGGTCCTTGACGGCGAGGAATTGGAAAACCGGTCAACAATGTCCTCCCACTGTCGATTGATTGCCACATGACTGATAACGCCCCGTATAAATCTCCTCTCTATTCGCCATATTCGGCCGGTCGCCGTGTCCGATCATTTTCAACGGTCCAGTCTGTAATTTGCCGCGATTACTGAATTTTGCAAACTCCACGCCAGATATCGAAATTAGGCTTGGGTGCAGGTAAGTGACTCCATCAAAATTATAATAAATTTGGCGTTTATTAACAAATTAAAAATAAACTTAACTCCTCGAAATCGGAACGCTTTGGAATGCTCTCTTCTGAAGGATGATCAGTCATTTATTATCAAATACCTGTAAATATTGTTATGACTTTTTTCTCTAAGTTGCAAGACGGAAAAAAACTATTTTACACCTCAAGCGTTACCTAAGGCACCTTTCTTCACTCACACGTGCGGCTGCAGCAATTGATAAAAGCAAAAACTATAATGCTCCGTCATGTAAAAGCCCTGACATTTTTTACCTTCCGTTTTTCTTTGAAAGAGTTAATGCACCCGATTTTAATAAAAGATTTTTTTCCAAGGGAAAATTGAAATAAAAGCAAATTGTTACTGTTTAACCGCGAATAACATTGTTTGGACTACTTTTCCATGATAATCTTGTGTAAAACAATCGTTTTCTCAACAACGTTTCATATACAGGGTGTCCTTTTTAGATGACCCGGCTGAAAATCTCTTGAACCCATGATGCTATCAAAAAAAGAAATAAATAAAACACGTGTTTAATATTTTTTAGTCTAGTTTCAAATTTTTACCTTTTTGGAAAAATATTATACAGGGTACCTCAGGCCAAGTTTTCAAATTTCAAAATTTCAAATATGATAATCTTTTTGAAGGATTTTTTACGCTCAAAACAATAGTGCAATCGGGAAAAAATTTAAATTGCAAAAAACGACAAAGTTATGGCAAACCTTTGAAAAAAAGTTAAATGCCTTTTTTTCCCTCCCCTGGCTCCATTTTTGGGGCTCGCAACACGAGTGTGAATTTGAGCCCCCGGTGTGCCGGTGTTCTTCCATCGAAGAAACTCATGTTTGAAGTGAGTTGGGACCAAATTCAGGGTCACTGAGATCTGATCCCACCCCTTCCATTGATGAGTGTCGTGTCAATTTCTTTCAATTGTGGCCACCGGTCCCCTTGGGCATCAGAAAAAAGTCCAGAGCCGACGTGGGGATCGAACCCACGACCGCGGGGTCTCCTAGCCGTGAGTCTGACGCCTTAACCACTCGGCTACCGCTGCTAAAGATGCAAGGATTTGTTCTTTTTAACCACTCTTCACATTAAATTAGTCAAAAATTGACAAAATTGTGGCAAAAAGTAAAAAAAAAACGCATTTCGTTTGTTTCGTTGTTAATTCCGATAAAACGCTTCTTCACTAAAGTAAACATTAATTCCATTTCCTGTTTACAAATCAAATCTTAACTCCTGAAAGAAAATCAATTTTACAATAGTACTTATTCTTTACATTCAGTATTCCGTCCAAAATGAACCGAAGAGCACCATTTTCCGATCAACAGCGGGTTGATAAGTACGACTGCTTTATTGATAGTGGTGGTATTGCGCGTCGTGCAGTCGAGTTGTACTCCCAGAAATTTCCTTATCGTCCCAGAAGAAAACCACAAAGGTTCATTCGAATTGCTCGGAAGATGAGGAGATACGGATCAGTTGCTGTACCATACCAAGAAACCGGCAGCGTAATTTCGACGAGGAGCTGAATATTTTACTGTATGTTCGCGAAAATCTGAATTCTTATCTCCGAAATGTTGGAAAGGTTTTAGGTTTTTCAAAAAATAAAATTAGAGTAGAGGTTCAATTTGAACCTGTTTCGCTTCTCGTCCAGGGACTTCGGGACTGTGATTATGACAGGCGGAAACCTACTTGCATACTTCCTATGAACTGTGAATCAAAGTTAACCTCTAATGGCATACTAACCGTCGGGATTTTCGAATGTGAACTGAGGAAACTCCGAGAATTTCGTACTCTTGTCATCATCAGGTGGTACACAGTACCAACGTTTTGTGTGAACTTCTCCGAAATAAATTAATTGGACTTTATTTCTACGAAAATAATTTAAATGGTGTTCATTTTCTCGATTTTGGAGGGAGGTTTTATCAACACTGTTAGATGATGTTCCTCTACAACAACGACACCAATCTCCAGTTCGATGCCCTGCGAACAATTATTTGCAGATGAAACGTTATTTGAATCGTCACTTCCGGGATAGGTGGATAGAACGTCATAGTCGGATCTGTTGGCCTCCTCGGTCACCCGATTTAACTCCACGTGAGTATTTTCTGTGGGGCCTTTTAAAAAACAGTATCTACGCCAATCATTACCTAGCAAACTCAGTTGAAGAATTGCGGCAAAGGATAGAAAATGCTTGTCAATCCATCTCCATAGACTCTATCGCTCTAAGCACGGTTGAAGAGAGGTTAAAAAGAACACATCTTTGCATCTTTATGCAAGGCTTGTTTCCTTGTTTCCAAGTTTCCTTGCACAAATGTCGATTTGAAGTTTCTTCCATACGTCCTATGGACTGATGTATACAACCTCTAATTGCATACTAAATCGTTAGCATTTTTGAACGTGGGCAGAAGAAAATCTGAGAATTTCGTACTCTTGTTATCATCAGGTGGTTCAGTTTATCAACGCTTGGTGTGAACTTCTCGGAAATAAATTAACTGGACCTTATTTCTAGGAAACTAATTTAAATGGTGCTCAGTTGAATAATTAATTTTTTGAGGGATGTTTTACCACATTTAACTATGATGTTCTTCTGCAACTGCAACGAGTCTCCATTGATGGATGCCGCGCACACAATTCTTTGCAGGTAGGACCACATGGCCCGATCTGTTAGCTTTTTCGGTCACCCGGTTTAAGCCCACTTGTCTATTTTCTTTGGGGCCAATTAAAAGACAGTCATAACCCATAAACCTCAGTTGAAGAACTGCCGCAAAGGATAGAAAATGCTTGTCAATCCATCTCACATGACTCTAGATGAAGAGTGATTAATAAGAGCAAATCTTTGCATCTTTACGCAACGCATGCAGTTCGAACATGAAATGTGATTAATAAAATCCTTTAAAATAATCTATCAGGATGTGTAGGTTCGTATTTGAAATTTTGAAGTTGAACTGGGTCTGAGGTACCCTGTATAATTTTTCTCTTCAAAAGGTAAAAACTTGAAGCTATACTAAAAAATATTAAATACGTATTTTCTTATAGCGTCATTAGTTCAAGAGAAATTCAGCCGGGACACCCTGTATACCTTCGTAGATTTTCCGATTTATTTCAGAAATTTATAGTCGAATATGAACTATTTTGCTTCCGAACTACCAGCGGTAAATTAGTCTAGTATTCATGCGAGAATTCGGAACAATTTTTATTCTACAAAATAAAATTCCCTCCCATTTCGCGTTTTAGAACATTCTGGATAATTTTGTCATATTCATCCATTATACTTCATATACGCATTTTGAGGTTCAGACTTTTTGACCAAATTTTTCCGCGTCTATCTCTCTGTCTGCCTGTCTCTCAGAGGTCAATTCCTAGTAATCGGCAAAACTCCGAAACCATGAGACCAATTTTGGTTGACCAAAATTTATTTTATTTTTTCAATTTATTCAAAAGTTTGTTGCAAAGAAAATATTTAATTCAAACCAGTACACACTCGTCTATCAGTTTTTTTGTTTAAATTTGAAGTACATTACAACTACTTTTAAGTAGGTAACATGGAACAAATGAGTAAATTAATATATAAAAATTAAATACAAGAGAGAAGAAAATACCCATTGGAATTACTCCAATGATACTATTGTCTATTTAATTAATACTTGTTTCATTATCGCTTTCACTATCTTCACAATCACTTCCTAAAAGATCCTACGGCCGTTGTCTCAGGTTAAGATGACAAATGTGAAGATATGTTGCATATATACATGAAAATTTACAAAGAAAAAGGCAAGTATTTTTGTAAGTACAAGGTAGTACAAGCATTGTACAACGTAATTAGTTTTAGTTTTGTACCTTTACTCCTTAACGTCAACGAAGTTCAGAAAAAAGCCTATTCAAGTGCAGGAAGTAAAGAATCGACGCAAAATAGGATCCTGTCCAAATAAAATACTTTTCACTCGTCGATTGGCAACACTACAAGAAAGGAAAGATAAAGAACCACGGCGTCGTATTTCTCGCACCCTTAAAACCGAGTTTATATGGGGCAACTCTATCACGTTATATAACGCACCTATTTAAATTTTTACCGCATTATATCAGTTTTCAATTCATTTAGATTCCAACGGGAGATTTTTGCTAACGTTAATCTCCTGTTAGGAAATTGGATTTTGATTTTAGACAAGACTGCTCCACGTCAAGAAAGTAAGGGAAATGTCATAGAACACGTGATACCGTATTCTCAATCGGCAAACGGCACTCTTTAATAATTATCAAATGAGATGAAAAATTAGTGTTATTTATGAAATAATTATGTTGCAAAATCAATTTAGCCCTAACGTATTACTTACATGATCAAGGTTACAAATATGTATAGGAGAAAATAGACTGCAGATACTAGGGGTATTCATGATGTTTGTAAGATGTTAACTCGAATAGAGAAATGTCCAGTAATATCGTGAAACCCAATCCCCCTTCTTTTCTTAGAATGTTAAACGTTAATTTGTCCGCAATGCTGAGCGTGGCGTCTGGTAGAACCAAAAATAAAACTATAACAGTCCTTGAAAGTTAGTTGTTGTTTGCTTTGATTTTATTTTGTGTTAAATTATAAGATGCCAGAAGTTAATAAAAAAGCAAAATTACGCATTCATTCTAAATGCTATCTAAGCACTCGAAAAGTAGTAACAAATGACAAACTTCAATTCGTGCCGGCATACCTACAATAACTTGTATCCTAACGTCTAACAGCCTACAACTTTATAGGATATGGGATGTATCTATTATGAATGAGATAATATAGAGTATAAGGACAGGTCAGAAATTAACATAAGAAATATATTTATTTGATTTAATCAATGCGTATTTAATAATAAAAATACACTTAAACAAAAAACAGCTGTTAAATTCATGGTGGTTATGCTATGTTGGTTACCTATGCCCTAACGGACAGCAATGTGACTACATTTTCGACCTAACATCTAACATTGGCCCTGGCCTGTTAGATCGAGCACTGTTAACTAGCCGATTCTTACAAGTCTACGTAATCATTTTTCTCGATCTAATAGTACTTAACAGAGTTAACAGGGTTAACACAAAGATCGTAAATACCCCTAATTGAAGTTAGGGTTAGTGACGAGTTAGGTTAAGTTGTAAGGTTACACATTCTTGTTTTAATTTTCCGTGAAATAAATATATGAATTTTTTTAAAACAATAATAATATTAAAACTAGATTTTGGGTGGTTTAATGTTAGGTTCATATGCTACTTGAAGTACAACATTTAGTTAACAAGTCTCAAAGAACAAAGAAATTGTATTATTTCTTCCTACATTCTCAAGATTCGGAGTATATTTGTCAAATAATAATGAGTTCCAAATAAAAGCGAATAATTTTACCATTTAAAACTGAAAAAATTTGCTTTTTCTTCAGAAATTAAAAAAAATTTTTTTTTTGAAAACTAGTGTTGATTAAATTGTATTCTAGAGAAATTAATAGCGAGATTTATTGATTTTTAGGGCTTAGTACAAACAGGCATTAAAATGGGATTCAAAGAGACCCAATGGTTTTCATATTTTAGCCGACATACCTAACTTGTGTCCTAACGTCTAACTGCCTACAACTTTATACGATATGGGATGTATCTATTATGAATGCGAGTATAAGGGCAGGTCAGTATTGGTCTGATGTAATTAATGCGTATTTAAGAATAAAAGTACATGTGAACAAAAAACAGCTGTTAAATTCATGGCTGCCATGTTGGTTACCTACGCCCTAACGGACAGCAATGTGACTACATTTTCGACCTAACATCTAACATTGGCCCTGGCTTGTTAGGTCGAGCAATGTTAACTAGCCGATTCTTACAAGTCTACGTCATTATTTTTGTCGTTCTAATAGGACTTAACAGAGTTAACAGGGTTAACACAAAAATCGTGAATACCCCTATTATCTCACAATAGTAAACGTTGGGAAGGGAAAGATGCCATGATGATTTAATGTAGAATATGTAAAATTTAAATCATGTTGCCATTCTTTGTCATTCTCGTTAAACCACTCTTTTATGAGATTTGGCATAAGCAAAAACTAGTTTTAGTACAATTATATCTCTTTTTTTGTTCTAATGAGGTTTGTTTTATTCTTTGGATATGTGTAATTTCTAGTTTTATCAACGCCATTTCAAATATATTTAAGGATTTTTATTATCTTCTACAATAAGAGGTTAAGAAAGTGGGTTTATAACCTTTGACCAATAGTTACGGCTAATTTTCTTTAGCCAAATTGGATTAGTTTGAGCATTCCAAAATTATCCCTGATACACAGCCAGGCAGCAATCGCATTTAGATTTTTTAGGATATTTCGACTGGAACGCACGTTTTGACCTCTCGTCGAGATATACACCTCAACCATTGACAGAATCCTAACGATTCTTTCTATGTCTTGATGTGAACGATTTTTCCCTGAATCACTTCAATGAAATAAAATTAACAATCTGTGAAATGTTTACAAATGTAAATAAACTTTCGAATACATTTTTACATATTTGGGCAACGTTCTCTCTCTCTATCTCTCTCTCTCTCTCTTCTTCTTCTTCTCTCTCTTTCTCTCACTGTTCAATTCAACTTAGCAATCAATTCTCTCTCACTCACTCTATTTCTCTGTCTGTTTGTTTCTCTCTCTCTCTCTCTCTCTCTCTCTCTCTCTCTCTCTCTCTCTTTTAATTAGATAAAGTGACATATAGGAAATGAGAATAGATACTTAGATTCAGGGAGGGTAAAGTATTATACTATAAGTTCTGCAGGTAGGTTGGTGGATAAAGAAATAAAGATATTTATTGCTATATTTATCAATTAAGGTTTAGTTGAGATAAAAAAGTCAATGGTACGAGCGGGATTCGAACCCACGATTTTCGGCTTGATACGCCGCTGCTCTACCACTTGAGCTATCGTGACTTCGACCCACTCGGCCACCAACTTCCCATCTCAACCGCACCGTTTTGAATTTTCCCTCCTTTTTGCCATTTTTCAATCTCCCGCTCGTGCCATTGACTTTTTTTATCTCAACTAAACCTTAAATAATTGTGATATATTAATTGGTCAAGCGGACCACGAAATTAGTGAAGTTATATTTATTATTGAATTACTCAACGCGTTCGGTATTGTGCCATCTTCAGTGAGGAATCTCCTTTTTATCTCCATTTCTTTTTTTACCAACCTATATCTCCTCTTGTTTATTCCGATAATATTAAGTTCAATTTATAAATGATTGCTCCAAGTGGCGCTTATGCCTGCTTTGGATTTATCGATTTTTCCGTGACATTTTAATTATGGAAGTGATTTTTTTCTTTTCTACCAAATTAGACTTATTCCTAATTTTTTATGTACAAAATTATAAAATTTAATATTCTGACAAAATTAAGTATTATAAGGTACACATATTGATATACATCATTTTAGAAATAAAACGTAGTACAATTTCATAAACCTGGTATCAGCAATCTTACCCAATCCAAATTAATTATTACGGTTCTTAAATTTAAATGGTGAAAAATTACAAAAGCCTTCGAACTATTTTTATTAATAATCTAACTTTACTTGTAAAAAGTTACGTGATTATGTTATAACCTTTTCTTCTTTATTACAATGGACAGTAAGAATATCGGTTGCATAACTTCATTCACAAACAGTAAGCAATCAAGGCATATGTTAGTTAGGTGACATTACATAATTTTTTATCTATATATTTTATTTTAAACAAGTGAACAAAACAAATTTATATAACCACTTTATCTGATAACAAGAATGAATGATTTTTGGCAACCATTTCCTCGAAATATGAGTAAAAGTAATTTCTCCGCTGGTCTTTGCATTCCTTTATAGATTATATATATAACTCACTTTCTAGCATTTTCTATTTTCGTTATGCGCTTTTATATACAATCAATGGTTGAAGTAAGGCCTGCTAAAGCAAGTTTTGGATAATAAGATTACGATAAAGGTCTCAGAGTAAAGTATAAACGAAAGTTTCGTTTATTATGTTGAATTTTTTGTTTTAATTTTTGACACATATATTTATTGTAATAGAGCTGGGGAAAAAAAACATGATTTTATTGTAAAGAGAAGTTTCTTAGTGTTTTATATGCTGCAAAGTTGTTGCAATCGTTTCAAATATACTTATAAAATGTCAGTGTTCTAAATAAAGTATCTTAATTATTTTGTTAGGCTTTTATTGAAAAATAAGCGTTTACCCGAGCTGGTTAGTTAGAGAATCCAGTTAGAGGTATCGCAACGTTTGAAAGTTTTGTTTCAGGTTAATTAAAACACTTCAGGGACGTTGCCTTAAAGCGTGAAAGCGCTGAAAATCCCTCGGTTCCACCGAATTTTCGTTCCTAGCCGAATAATCTCAAACCGGGCGGAGATTCACGGTGGATCTCGTCAAAGTACGTCTGTTTCCTGAGCTGAACATGATTTTCTACGGTTTCGCCCTGGATTAGATTTACGGCGAAAAGATAGGCCTCCGACGCGAAGACATTTCAATTTCCCCACTTGAATAATTGCCGCTATCAACTATGGGAACTGATAACGCCTTGAAAAATTGTTAACGGCGTTCCGTCCTAATGACTTTTTTCACATCGCTTTCATTCGCATTGCTCAATGGATTTTTTTACTATTTCAATTGCCAGCATCAAAAGTATAAAGGGAGCCCACCTTTATTAGAGTAAGAACATTATACTTCAAGCTAATATCGATTAATCATATTGATTGTTTTAATATCTTTTCACACGAATATTTATGAGGCTTAGAAGAAAAAGTATGGAGAATAGTTTATCCAAATTTAATGAAAGTATTCGATTGATGTATAATTTTAAATAATTATTAAGAGCGAGAAGAATAGAGAGATAGATAGATAGATAGAAAGATAGATAGATAGATAGATAGATAGATAGATAGATAGATAGATAGATAGATAGATAGATAGATAGATAGATAGATAGATAGATAGATAGATAGATAGAGATAGATAGATAGAGAGAGAGAGAGAGAGAGAGAGAGAGAGAGAGAGAGAGAGAGAAATAGGGTGAGTGAGAGAGAATTGAATTGAATATTGTTTCTTATACAAGTTCGCAAAATTAGTAAATTAGTACTAGTAGTAGTAGTAGAAGTAGATAGATAGAGAGAGAAAGAAAAATAGAAAGAGAGAGAGAGAGAGAGAGAGAGAAAAAGAGAGAAATAGAGTGAGTGAGAGAGAATTGAATTGAATTAAATATTTTTTCTTATACAAGTTCGCAAAATTAGTAAATTAGTACTAGTAGTAGTAGAGATAGAAATAAAAAGGGAAAGAGATAAAAAGAAAATGGGAAAGAGAAAGAAAAAGAAAGGGGGAGAGAGAGAGAGAGAGAGAGAGAGAGAGAGAGAGAGAGAGAGAGAGAGAGAGAGAGAGAGAGAGAGAGAGAAATAGGGTGAGTGAGAAAGAATTGAATTGAATATTGTTTCTTATACAAGTTCGCAAAGTTAGTAAATTAGTAGTAGTAATAGAGATAGAAAGAAAAAGGGAAAAAGATAGAAAGAAGAAGGGAAAGAGAAAGAAAGAGAGAGAGAGGGAGAGAAAGAGAGAAAGAGAGAGAGAGAGAAAGAGAGAGAGAGAGAAATAGAGTGTGTGAGAGAGAATTGAGTTGAATTGAACAGTGAGAGAAAGAGAAAGAAAGATAGAGAGAAAGGGGGAGAGAGAGAGAGTGTGATAGATTAGATAGATACGATAAGTCTCCATGTAGCTATATAAAGAGAAAAAATAGATAGGTAAAAAAAGACAGAAAGAGAGATAATGAAAGATAGAATAATCTATAATCAAATATAGGTAAATTGATATAGTTAGATAAAAATTACTTTTTTCCCCTCTTTTTTTACTCAGGTCCATTAGTACATTCTTATGTACCTGAGGAAAAAAAGTAATTTTATTATTTATTTTAAGAAAAAGAGACGTGTACTTACAGTTATTTGTAACCGAGGTAACCTATAGGACCACGTTGTGGATTTAATTAATTTTTAAATTTTTATGTTATATTGTTTTATTGTTTTTAATTAACTCCATACTGTTCATTGTTTAGATACTAAGCTTCACCTAATTTTAATTAATCTTATTATAAATGCAGTTTCTTGCTCTCCAGATATATTTCAACACTCATGGAGTTAAAATAAGATAAATAATTCTTTTTTTGTAATTTTTTTAAAAATGATGTAACATGTTCTAACTGCGATATTTTCGTAAAATAAATAGGCCCTGATGATGACGAGATAATCGTCTAAAGCTCAACTTAAAGAATTGTCGTTTCTGCTGTGACCTCACTGAAGATCCTTTTGTTCAAATTGTATTTGTCAAACAAACGTGTATTTTTATAACTTTTGATCTTCTGGATATAACTCGTTAAGATGTAAATATCTTGACTTTTATATTCATCGATATTACTACGAAGAATAATCGTTAAAGATAGTAAAAATGTAAACAATAATCACTACGAATTCATGCGTAGCGATCTATATTCGATAGGATTTTATATGTCAGTAGGCAGTTCGCCATTTGCCATATCACGACCACTGGGACACATTCCGCGTTGAAATATTGTTAAGTATTGAAGTATTGGAAATAGCTTTAACGGATAATTAACAAGGTAGTTGTTGAGAAGTAATAACAAAGATTTCATGAATTGTAGAATATGGTGAAAACCAAACGGAATTACCGGTGAAGAATTGTTCACAAAGGTCGTGGCGTGAGCCATAAAGGCCAAAACGGTCCCATTGCGAAAGACTTTTCGGGCTATCGTCGGTTTGCAAAATTTACTAATTTTTCCCTTCAACAGTACGTATTTCTGACCTCGGATGAGCCAAAGGCCTGACGTTGATCCACCAGTTGCCATATCACGATCTCGGCGACGTAAACTCACTATAAAAAATGATTATTGAACTGGCTTTAATTAAAAAACCTGTTAAATTTGAAGCTTCATTGCATTGAGTCATATTTCTATAATTTACACTGTAGGACTATAGGAAAAAATGCTATAAAGCCGTTAATACGTTTGAAACTTTTGTTCTTTTCAAACTAGATATTGTTGCGATCGTCAGTAACGCCAAATTTAATTTTAACATATTGCGTTTAGCGGTTACATGCTTCTCAAAATTGTTAGGTTTCTTCTATCATTCATGAGTATCCATATGAACAACTAATAACATCATTTCAAAAAAGCAATACACAAATTAACTGAAAAGCGACGATCATAATGACTGAAAAAAAGGCTTGAACGATGAAAGACGCCGACAGACAAAGCTTACACCAAAAAACAACTTTCACATTTCATGATGAACATAAACGGAACCAACGAAACAAAAACGGTCAAACTACATTTTTTTATGTTTAATTAGGTTCTGTATTTATTCTTCAGTTGTTGTTTTCCAACATTACAAACTGACAAAACTATTTCTTTAGAATATCCTTTAGCCGCCATGTAATGCATGTTTTACGTGCTCATGACTGTTCACAACTCTTGTTAGTACTTTACAGGGTTTACGTTTTCAGAAAAAAGAACTGGACAACGAATGAAAAAAAGAAGAAATTTGCAAGTTGCCTGAAATGACTTGTTTATTAAAAACCGGATCCAGCCCTAATTTTAACCCTATCTAACCTTTCCTTTCCCTTACTCTATCCTCCCTTCCATACTATCCTAACCCTAATCAACCCCTTCCCTAACACTAACGTAACCTTACCCTCACTAACTCTTACTCTGACCTTAGTTAACTCTAAAATCACTCCAAAAACATATCCATGTTAAAAAAATCATTATTTCATGGTATACAGAATATTTATTTAGAAATCGTAAGATGCGGTCTGTGATGTAGGTTTCAGAAAAACATTTTCTTTATCGTGCCAACGTTTCGATCTTTATTGAGATCATCTTCAGGGTATACAGAATAACAAACCTGAGGCTTGAATTTCTAATCACTTTTGTTTGCCTATCCCTGCTCGTCATGTCGGACGGAAACATTTCAGCTTTTCGCTCCTTTGGTGCTGGGTCTATCTGAAGATGGCGAGAAGCGAAACGCGTTAAGCTTACCAAAACAGCTAGGTTAGGCAGAAAAACAATGTTAAAAATGTCCTGACTTCATTCCTTATGTACTTTTCTTAAATGTTCTTATCGGCGTGTATTTCCGAAATTGACAAAATAAATTGTTTGGAAGGTCTTACACTCGTCAAGTAATGCACGTTTTACTTGCTGACGATGATCTTTCCTTGATAGTCATTTTCACGGTTTACGTTTATTTTACAAGACCAAATTTGACAACCAATGAAATCGAAGAAATTTATTAGTTTCAAGCGTGGAAATAATTTCAAAAAGCTCATGTTATCCATATGACAAACGAAATCACTAGTAACCAAGACCTTGCAGTTTGATGGTGAGTATGGTTTGCCTATACCTACTGTTTATTTCTATCAGAAGCGTTTCAGCTTCTCGCATTATCAGTGCCGAAATGCATCAGACAGACCAAAGCAAGGTAGGCTTAAGAGATCATTGACCTTGAACTAGTTAGACGGTTGGCTATAAACTCAGAGCTTTTAAGCTTGACTGCTTGATAAAATTCATATATAAGACTAGAAGATGAAATATTTGGTAGAGGTTTGAAGGATGGTGGCTGATGATTGATTGATAAGTAATCGTATTTCGGCATATAACCATTTTCAGTACTTTCAGTGCTAGGTGCATTATTGATAATCTTGTTTTTTTAAGCATTTTTTGCTAAGTTAATTAGCCGATTTGAAGTACCAGCAAGTCAGTGGGTTTATAAAATTTTACAAGGTTGCATCTGTATCGTCATTTATTCTATCCGAAGAGCTACTATCACATATTCTTTCGTATTGCACTCTTTGACTGGTTTTCGCATTTCCCAAACAAGCTGCTTTTTAAATCTATTGAAATGCTGTTAGCACTTAGGGTCCCACAGGCTTTGTTTAATATATAATTTTTGATTAATAAGATGACGGTATCTCCATTCCAATCCACTTTTAAAACCAGACTTGTAAATAACGAGTACATAGTGGCGTGAACCACACAACGGAGCCAAGCTGAGGCCGTACAAAGCGTGGTTGAGAACAGAGCGGAAAACCGGCCAATCAACCCTGTTGAGGGCCTTCAACGTTGCATATTTTGACACGGTGTAAAGCAAAGCAGGTGGTATCTCTTCTTGAAAAATGAAACGTGACGGCGATACATATGGGCAAATGCAACAAGTGGATGCAAAGCGTGAGGAGATTCTTGCACCAATTGCTTATAATCCGTACAGTTACCACTGACTTTTACGTTTGTTTGTGTTGAAAGGTTATGATAATCTTAACTTGCAATTTACTTTAACTTTACTAGAAAGTTTTTTTTTTAAGTTCTCATTTTATCCTTTACACCATTGCACTATATGTAACGTTTAACCTTTTTATTGTGAGACCGACCATACAACGAAAACCAGTGTTACTCAATGGGTCGGATTAGTGTCATGTACATTAGCCGTCTTATGATCGATTGGATTAACGTGTGACGAGATATTTCGCCATGTGCATTCTGCTCCGAGCATTAGTTAACTTCTACATGGTTGCTCTGGGTTTGACATTTACGTAGATTAATTAACCTTTTTTAACACTGGCACAGTTTAATAAAAAGGACAAATAGGGCATCTGATTTATATATGTAAATTATAACGGAAAGTTAACTGGACTAAAAAATCGCCAGTTGTTACACTTTTGCTAGAATTTTTCTTTCTGTAGTTTTTTTTTGCTTTGGTAACCTGCATTATGACGTAGTGTTAGTTTTTAGACAGAGGCTTTTTTTTTGGTCATCATTTGTCTTCTTAGCTATCTTATGTGTACATTCTTTTCTAAGTCTCCTTATGCCCCCAACTAAACGACTGTTGCCTCCCGATTCACCTAATTCATCTAATAGGAGATTCGTTATCTTGTTTGTTGTTACCCTTCCACACGTGATAAATTAAAATACATAAATATAATATTTATACACAATTTCATAATTCACATTCATACTATTTTACTAATCTACACTTGTAATAGATCTTTCTCGCAAACAAGGAATTGGCAATTAAAAAAATGGGTTAAAGAACAAGGCAAAAAAAAAAACGAAATTATACAAAAAAAAAGATAAAAAGAGGAATTAAAGGTTCTTAGCTGCATTTTCTCTCTTGAGACGGGTTCCTTTCTTCGAGATGTTTTTCTTTTTTTCTTTCTTCGATTTTGAACACCACGTGAGAGCCGATGAACCAAACCAAACTTAAAATTAAAACCTTCCTCACTCCTCCCTTCTCTCAGACCACTTTTCCCGCCCTCTTGAAAACGCTGTTCGCCTCGTGGTCTCAACCTACATTGTGTTATACAGTACACCTACATTGGAGGTCGGAAAATTATCGTGATCTTGCGGCCTCCTTTTTTTCATGCTAATAAATAAATTCCACTCATACACTAAACTATCCTAAATTGTTTGACGAGCCTGTGGAGTACTCGATATTCCTAGACAACCACGGCATTTCACGAATCACCACTCACGCTAGTAAATACATTCTGGACAGGTCACTACACTTCGGAAGTATAGTACAAACAAAATGCCAATGACCCGTCCCTGACATCATACTACACTTATATATGTACCTATACTAACTTGGTGGGCCTGTGACTACTTGATATTCCGTCACGGCCACACCCATGCATACTTCGACACTCACGCAAATAAATACATTCATACACATGGGGGAATATACCACGTGTGGTGGATTATATATAGCCATATGCATTGATTAATTTTTTGTAATCAATAACCTTTCGTTTATAATCACTGATGTGCTTAAGTACTTTTGTCATGTCATTGGGAAGGCTACACCGTGCTCTGTGCGGCGCTAGTTGTTCGCATTCTTCTAAAATATGTCTTACTGTTATAGTTGCGCCGAACATCATCTCGGTCTCTTGCCGATGAGATGTCCATGTGTTAGGCGGGTATGGCCTATCCTTAATCGTGTAAGTACAATTCTGTCTTTCTTTTTGAAAATTTCATGGAACCAAGGTTTGACTGTCGGTTTTATTACTTTAGTTTTTCATTCATTATGACATAGTTGTTAGGTGAATAGCTTATCTAGAACTTGGCAATCGTTTCTTTTTCACTGTACGAATTCAATGAGCTATGATTGACAGAGGTAATTATGATAGTCCATATAATATTATGGAGTCTTTGTTTCTTCATAACAGAAAAACGAAAGTCTTGTAAACCGGGTCAGAACAAAATTCCGTTTACATTGTAGTGAAGAGCAGTCTACTCCCACAGCAAATAAATCGTTTTCATTCCGAGACTTAATGATTGACACTTTCCGAGGTGGTAATTAAGGTCAAGAAGTTAAAACAATTGCTTCTGTAAACTATTCGCATATTAACGGAGGTTAATTGAAGATTTAAGACAACGTCCGTGAAAATTGCGTAAAGCGATATCTTTGAAACGCGGTGTATCAATTACTGGCCAGTGAACACCTGACCTTTTTCACCTCTCGTACGTTACATCGTAAAATAATAAAATAACTGCACGTACAGGTCTGCTTCCTCAAGTCCTAAGCTCAAAATAATTAGATTTCCTTTTCACTTGGTATCGTTTTAAACCATCACTACTAATAACAACAATAAAAATTATTTGATAAATATAATTAGTACTGTAGTAAAATGTACCTACATTTACAGTCTCAATTATCAAAGTTTTTTTTACGATTAGACCTCAATTTATTGTAAATATCCTTCAAAAATAGTTTAAAATTTTGTTCTGATTCTTTGTCATTCATTAGATTGAATCATCAATAACAGTTACTCGTAGGGACGTCGGTGACCGCAATGGTTTAGGCGTTGACACGGCGCTCATCACTGTAAGGTAAAGGTCCCGGGTTCGAATCCAGCGGCCCTGATTCAAACCCGACATACTACAAATGGGCTTTTTTCAAAAACACGGGCATCCTGAGGGTTGATACGACCTCTGCTGTTGCGAACCCTCGTTTTAAAAAAATTCAGTTGGTATCTCATTCATTCATCTCATTCTTGCCGAATCTACAAAACCGTCATTTTATAATCGGTCATTCCAGATGAAAATATTTTACGATTTTATTAGAAATCTGCGAAACAATGGAATGTAGATTGGCCCAGATGGGTTGGACAAATTGGAAAGTCGTGCGATACGGTACGAGCCTTGAAAGGGACCGCGGTTCATGGTTGGCGTGCGCAATTGTCAAATACGCCCTAGGTGATGATGATGTCAGTGCTGGCTAAACAGTATGGACACGCATTACGCGTGAAAACCGTAACCGGTTGAAAACAGTTCAGTTTGCGTCTCTTCCAATTCCGTGTTTCCTTCAGGAAAGCTAAACAAAATTATCACAATCTAAAATTTTTTTATAATTAACCTGCTAATAATTTATTTAGTCAGTTAACAAATGTCAACAAAGATCGGTAGCCATGTCGGTTTTGAAATCTTTCGAAATCCTTGACGCAAAGTTAGTCAGTTAAAGTTTTGGTAGAAAGGTTCACATAATTGACACCATCTTCAAAATTAAATAAAACAAAATATTAAAGTTAATAAAAATTTGTGAACAATAAAATTCAAAGTGTGTTTTTTAAATGAGTGGATTTTATAGATTATTTCTTTATTCATATTTTAG
Organism: Cimex lectularius; assembly: GCF_000648675.2. Lineage (NCBI taxonomy): Eukaryota > Metazoa > Arthropoda > Insecta > Hemiptera > Cimicidae > Cimex > Cimex lectularius. The sequence goes on from NW_019392847.1 coordinate 267,337, forward strand.
GTAGAATTCAATGAAAAAAACAGTATTGAGCTCAGCTCCTGCGGCTCCCAAGATTTAATTTTGGACAAGACTAATTAAAGCCATTAATTGCGGAGAAGATTGTGTTTTTCTAAATTAAAAGCATAATCAATTGGTCCGTTTTAACTAGTTTGTTAATTTAAAAAAATATAATTCGATATTTAATCGAAAAACTGATTTTTTATTTTATTATTTTTTTTAATTACTTTTTTACGTGGGTTCGCAAGAGCAGAGGTCATATAAACCTTCAGGGTGCCTATCTTTTTGAAAAAGAGCCCATTTGTAAGTATGTCGGGTTCGAATGCAGGGCCGCTGGATTCGAACCCGGGACCTTTACCTTACACTGATGAGCGCCGTGTCAAAGACTAAACCTTGCGGCCACCGACGCCCCCGATATTTTATTGCAATATTTTATTGAGAATATATTATATTGACAGGTTTTTTACAAATATCAGAACTTATATGAATAGGTATAAGAAAATACATAAATAAACCAAATATAAATAAATACTATGTACATGCATTTTCTAGGTTACTAATTTTCTAAAAATATTATTTTTTGTTAATAAATTTGAAAAAACGTACTAATATTATTATAATCAGTTATCAAATTGCAAGCATTGGGATCTTTTTTTATATACATAGATTCTTGACCTACTTCCAAGAATGTTTTCATCGTCTTCAATTTTTATGTCGTCAATATTTAACTTAAGTTGTGTTTGTGTCACTTCGATCCACTCGGACACCAACTTCCCATCTCAACTTAAATCTTTCGATTTTTTTTGCTTTTTTTTTCAAATGTCGTGTAATCAGGATTAGAACCTCGGCGACGTATGAAGTGGCCACGAGGAGCTGTTAGTGAAGCTATACCTCGTTTTACTTATTAAATTCATTATATTTAGTGGTATATTGACCAAATTACTTCTTTTAATTACTTAATCTTTTTATGCAAGGTTTTGTTCGAAATGAAAAGGATAGTGTATGTGAGATGGGGAGTTGGTGTCCGAGTGGATCGAAGTCACGATAGCTCAAGTGGTGGAGCAGCGACGTATTTAGTCGAATGTCGTGGGTTCGAATACCGCTCGTGACACTAACTTTTTCATTTCGACCAAAACCTTGCATAAAAAGATTAAGTAATTGAAAGAAGTAATTTGGTCAATATATCACTAAATATAATGAATACAATATACAACGTTCTTATTTTGTTTTCAAATTTATAAACAACACAATAATTCAATTAATTAAGGTTTTTATCTCAACTAAAAACCTTAATTAATTTAATTATATTAATTGGTCAAGCGGACTACGAAATTAGTGAATTTATAAACAACTTTGACATTTTCTTTTTGCCTTTAGTAATTTGTTTAATTTTGTTAAAATTTCTTTTGTCTGTGTTAATGGGACAAATTTTATATTATTAGTTCTGTCATGAATAACATTATTAGTTATTAAATTCACTAATTTTCGAGGTCCGCTTGACCAATTAATATAGTTCAATTAATTAAGGTTTTTAGTTGAGATAAAAACCTTAATTAATTGAATTATTAGTTCCACGGGAACATTATCGTTCTATCTTCTATTTAGTACTTTTATACAAATATTTTGGATACCCGTAAGATATTAACATCTTCTCGATCTTGAGTTTATATTTTTCTTGTAAAATCCCATGATTTAACTTAACGACTTATCAGTTAAGTTCATTATTATATTGATTTTCATTTGTAAAGAGCGTGAGGAACTGTAGTGAAGTAATCTATCTGAACTAGTAGATTTTTGATAGCAATAACTAAATTTTTATTATTCCTAATCACAAATAAAGCTAAATATGGTGTGTGCAATACCACCCCTGCGAAAAAGTAAGGGCTTAGTTTATGAAACCTAACCGCATCGTCCATATCCGACCTCTCCTACAGACTTCCACTTTTTTTGGTGATAATTTCTTGTGCGATAAAATTTTTAGGGAAGGCGGTGAAGCCTATAACACCTTCCAATACTTTATTGTGAGGCGAAATAAAGATTTTTATGTCAGCGGAATAAAAGGGTGTTTTTTTTTTACGAGGTTTGCAATAGCAGAGGTCATATAAACCCTCAGGGTGCCTCGGTGTTTTTGAAAAAAAAAGCTCATTTGTAAGTATATCAGGTTCGAATGCAGGGCAGCTGGATTCGAACCCGGGACCTTTACCTTACAGCGATGAGCGCCGTGTCAACGCCTAAACCATTGCGGCCACCGACACCCCCAAAAGCGCTTATTATAGGTGTATAGATTGTGAAGGAAAATATTTCAAATTTATTTTCTTTATTTTATAAAATCAAAAATAGTTTCAACGGCATTTTCCAACCTGGCAATTTTCCTCATTTTACTGATGTGTCTGATGTTTGTAAAATGTACATTCAATACATTCCAACATCCAAAATCACGTTTATTCATGTATGCTGATATTTATGTAAATTAATGTATGGGAATAATTGCCGTTTGATTTTCTTGTATGTTTCTAATTCTAAAAACACCTTGTTAATACATGGAATAACGCGCCTAATTCTTGTATTGCTACATATTGATTGGGTATAATGAAATATTGTTTCACGGTAAAACGTTATCCTAACATGTTATTTCCTGTTTCCTTTTCCAAGGTCAATTCCACCATTAATTACGACCGGGCGTACACACATTATACATTTATGCGAATAGAATCAGATTAAAACCGCTATCCCCTTCCTTCGTGTGGCAAAAACCAAAATCGAAAAAATAAAGCCGGTGGTTACATTCTAATGACAGCCCTTATACGTAGGAAGCAAATACTCCGAGTAAAAGTGGATGACGGTGGATAAGCCAAGGACGGCGGAACAAAGAGTATTTTGGATAAAATTCGGTAGTTGGCGGGCGCATTAGGAATAAATTCCCTTTCTAGACCCGCTCTAAAACAAGTTTAATAGTGCTCCTGACATTTTCGGATTATACAGTTTACCACGGAATAAGTCTCACGCGATTTATGACCTTAAAGGGTCTACTTGTGTAGGTTTGAAAAAGACGATTCTCTGACTCATGGATTTTCCTAATGATCAAGAAGGAAAAGTTTTTTTAAGTTGGAAACGTAATTCATTTTCATTGTTTCTGTTCTAATAAATTCTTTTTATTTATTTATGTGTTTAATGGTACGAAACAATGAACAGTGTGATTGCTATGAAAGTTCCTAATTGATTTAATTGCTTGACTGTAAAGTTTCATGAAATTATTATTAAAATGGATGTATGTACGTCATAATTTCATAGAACTCTATTGTTTTATTAGTAGTATTAAATTAATTAATTTAATTGCAGGATTATAAAGTTAAAATGTATGTATGAAGTATATATATATATATATATATATATATATACACACACACATAAGTTATGTGCGAGATTTAGACGGAAGGCTTTTTACAAAAGAATCTTTATTGCCAAATAACACACAATGGTTACAGAGAATAACTTTCCTATTCACGGGACAGATTATTCTATAACAATTAAATATTCGGATCTTTACTGTCCTGTACCCAACTACGAATAAGAAGCTTATCTAAAGTGAACAATTGAAAGAAGGGGCAATTATTGAGTCCACACATTCCTAAGTACTGAGATAAGTATTGTTTAAAAGAAGTCTCGTTATTAAAACGGAGACGTAACTCCTTCACCCCTAGATGAAACATTCGGAGCACAATGTTGGCTTTCGGAGGTGGCAGCTACTGCAAGGTGCTGTCGTGCGAAGATATACCAGGTGATTCCATACCCAGATAGTAGTAGGATGAGTCCATACAGGAGGATCGTCCATATACTTATCGATGTAGTGATGATCGGCTTTGCAATAGCTGGAGACAAATGTTGACGTTCTAGTCGGTTCAATTTGACATGCTTTACATTGACCGTAAATCGTGGCTGTTGTTCCTCTTTCAAACTAAGTTTAACTTCGTTGAGGAACTTTGGATGTCCAGAAGTATGTAAAGAATGAAGAAACTGTTTATTTCGAAATGTTACATTACTTGATGTAGTATTTATTAAGAATATTCCGTGTAGACGTCTAGATATTGTGTCCCCATGTTTCTTTATTGTGACGATTTCTTCTTTGGGAAAGCTGGTTAAATATTGATTTAGTTCAGCTATCCAGGTTCCATAGTTGTCGTCTAAATTGATGCTAGTGTATTGGGAGGATGTTGTGTCTCCTGTTAATACGATTTCTTTCTCGCAGTACTGAGATAAGTATTGTTTAAAAGAAGACGGAGACGTAACTTATATATACTTTGTCAGTTTTTTCTAATAGGAACTTTTTTTAAAAAAAAGTACAAAGTTGCATGTGCCATTTCAGATGACGGGTTAATGTGAATTTCCGATTATTATATTTAAAAAATGATAACATGGCATAGATAATATAATAAAACATGATTTTGTTCAATTTAAAAGTGCCATATTTTTAAAACTCTATGAAACCAGAAAACAGCCGAGTTTGTTTTGAAAATATGCAAAAAGACGAAATAAAATAAAACAATTTTATTACTTAACAAAAAAACAACAACGCAGTTTTAAAAATAGCGAGCTAAAATGTTGTTTAACTGGCAATAAAATGTTTAAACATAAATAAAACGTCAACTAACAATAAATAATGCACAAACTCACGTACATACTATAAAAATTTATGTGTAAAACTTAAGGTTCAGTAATTAAAATAGGCGACTCCGAAATTTCTTAATAGAGTCCTGAGGGGGCCGCGGTAGCCGAGTGGTTAAGGCGTCAGACTCTCGGCTAGTAGATCCCGCGGTCGAGGGTTCGATCCCCACCGTCGCCTCTGGACTTTTTCTGATGCCCAAGGGGACCGGTGGCCGCATTTGAAAGAAATTGACACATCACTCATCAATGGAAGGGGCGGGATCAGATCTCAGCGACCCTGAATTTGGTCCCAACCCCCTTCAAAAATGGGTTTCTTCGATGGAAGAACGTTTGTGTTGTGAGTCCTCCCCCAAAACATGGAGCCAGGGATAAAGTGGGTGTACAGCTCAGCTGCATGCTCAGGAGGGAACTCCTCCAATCCCTGTTATCCACAAAAAAAAGTTGTTTCGAGAATAATTATGTTGAACAAACAGTACCTCATAAAATAGGGAAAACTCAACTTTGAAAGATCCTTCTACGTAGTCATATATAATAAGGATCTTTGGAAGAAAGGCAGCCTTAAAGGCAGAGTGGACGATAAAATGGTAAAATGAAGGATCAAAGATAATGAAAAAGGTAGAGCTACAAAAATGACTTGAAAATAAAGTACTCAATTATACTCTGAAAATACTATACAACTATGGCACAATGATAAAGAAAAAGATGAAAGGTGGATTCTTTCGGATTGTCAGGCAGCTTATAAAAGGACAAAATTCCCATACTCTAAGCTGCTGCCAACTTAGTGCATAAAAGCCTAATGGACCTAGGAAAGCCCATCGAAGTTAACTAGTGGTGGGTTCTGGGACATGAAGGCTTAGAAGAAAACAAACAAGCTTACTGAATAGATAAAAAAGGAAAGTGCGCGTGCTAAAGTTGGAATTGGCAAAATGGGTAGAATAAGTAAACGTCAAGTACTGGGGAAAACCAACAGGTATGAGGCAGGCTAAGATTATCAGTCTATCAAAAAGGAATGCGAAGAAAATTTTCTCGCTCAGCAGGCAAGATTTGAGGAATAATTTTGACCACAATATCGGCCATTGCCAACTTAACTTTAACCCAAAGAAGTGGGCTAAGACAGAAATATGCTGACTTTGTTAAGATAAACCACAGAGATCGGCACATGTCCTTTGTGAATGTCCGACCTTAGTTCGTGTACGTATGGCCAATTCGATAAGGCAGCCCAAATGAATGAATGAATGTTTTTTATTCGTGAACAAGATTTACATTTTGTTTGAATACATCATATTTTACAACCTTAAGTATCTACATTTTATTATTTTACATTGTTTCTTTGCGTTAAAAAATTCATTCAGGGTGTAAAATGGGTTGTTTGCTTAGCCATTTGCAGAATCTTTTTTTTTAAAGACCCATTTCATATGTAGAGGTAGTTTATAAAATAGCTTGACTCCAACAAACTCAAAACTATGACTAATTTTAGTCTTTGTACAGAATTGATAAGACAACTTATTTTTCGCTCTAATATTATGTTCATGTACATTATTTACATATCTATAATTTACAATGTTTTTCTTAGTATACAATAACGTGGTATAAATATACAGGTTTATCACAATCTTTTATATTTACAAAAGACTTTTATTTTCAAGTCGAACATTATTCTTACACATCTTTTTTGAATAATGAGGACATCTTTTACATGAGAACTGCTCCCCCACTGTAGCAACCCATAGCTCATGACTCCTTGGAAAAGTGCAAAGTATCCGCCACATCTCAACTGAGATGGTATCCCAAATTTTTAACATTAGAAAACAAAGGGAAGTCCGCTACTGACAATATACTTCACGTGATGGCACCATGATAAGTGACTATCAATAATGATCCCTAATATTTTACAAGTATTTAACTGTGGGTATCTTTTATAGTTAAAGGACATTGTCATTTCTTTTGATTTGAGTATATTCATTGACATATAATTATTTTCAAACCATTTGGTTATGCTTTTTAAGGTGTTTACCCTTACCCAATCAAGGTTATCTATGCCATCAGCAGTTTTCACCACAGTGCAATCGTCTGTGAACTGATAGAGAGTGGCATTATTTTCAATATCAGGAACAATGCATTTCTTTAGATAATTTACATATATTATAAATATGAGCGGGCCCAATTGTGAGCCTTGAGGCACACCATACTCTACTGATAGTTCTAGTAATATTAGATTATCCCATTTACACTGATACCTATCATTAGATCATTTTTACAAAGTCAAGGTCAGCACCCCTTACTCCATAAGCCTGTAACCTATCAAACAGAACAGAATGATTCAGGGTCAAAGCTTTACTGAGATCAGTGGTCACAATTTGGACTTGTTGATTTTTTTTCAAGGTAGAGTTTACACAGAAAAGAATCTTTTACACAGAACAGAATCAAAACAATCTCGATGCGGGGATAGGTGGAAAAAAGTACACTTTCCATTTTATTGTCTTAATCATAGTGGGTTATACAATAGACCTATTTATGTCGCAGTGGAGTAAAGGTTGAAGATAGTAATAAAAGACAAACAATAACGTCATAATACAGCAAAGGAAAAACTTTTTATGAAATCGATATAAATTTCCTGTTCAACGTTTTGGGAATATATGGTGAATATCAAGTACTCGACTGACCCTGACCTAGCTAACTATGTATTTTGTGCGTAGGGTCATGGAGAAATATCGTCGACCATCGTCCTACTTGAAGTTCTGCTGAAAGAATGAGTGTATTTGAAAAGGAATGAGAGCGTGATTATGGGTAATTTATGAATAGTCGATAGTCTGCATGCGTTGGGGACTGAATTGACCTAGATATCGGTACCCCCGGATTTTGAACACGGTGGGCAGGCCCGGTCCTCCACGGGCAACGTTTCAGTGTAGGTGATACGTCGTGCTGCGAATTGAATAATAATGAAAAAGAATAAATCAGGTATTGCATCATTTTGAGTGTAAAAGGTGAAACTTCATCAACCCGTCTATTAAAAATGAACGATGAAAAGTCTTGATATAATGTATTTATGAAAATATACGGGTTATTAAAAAAACTTGAATCACTAAATTGTCTAACGAATGAATAATTTCTATTTGAAAATGGGTAAAGATATAAATCATTAAAGGCACAAACTACTTAGTACAATATTCGTATTTAATATAATTATATAATTTGCTACAGCTATTCCAATCATTACAATCATTACTGATATTGTTTGGCTTGTACTTTATAGATAATTACTGAAATGTATCTTGTTTCAATTGTGTTCATTAAAAACTAATATTTGGCGTTGTGTGTGGTCTTTAGTGACCGTTAGTTAATGATTATTTGGAGATCGTGAGGTGCGGTCTGATGGGTCGTAAGTTTTAGAAAAACATTTTCTTTATCATGCCAATATTTCGATCTTTATTGAGATCATCTTCAGGGCTCAAAGTGTTTGTTTTCTGTGTAGATGTTCCATTCTTGTGTGGAGTGCCTTCTAAACACGACACACTAGAATGATACGTCTTCACAGAAAACAAACACTTTAAGCCCTGAAGATGATCTCAACAAAGATCGAAACGTTGGCACAAAAAGAAAATGTTTTCTAAAACCTACGACACACCAGACCGCACCTCACGATCTCCAAATAATCATTAACTAACGGTCACTAAATACCATACATAACTCAAAATATTAGTTTTTAATGAACACAATTGAAATGTACCGTTAGTTAATGATTATTTGGAGATCGCAAGGTGAGGTCTGGTGAGACATAGGTTACAGAAAAACATTTTCTTTATCATGCGACGTTTCGGTCTTTATTGAGATCATCTTCAGCGCTCAAAGTGTTTGTTTTCTGTGTAGATCTTCCATTCTTGTGTGGAGTGCCTTCTAAACACGACATACTAGAATGACACACCTACGCAGAAAACAAACACTTTGAACCCTGAAGATGATCTCAATAAAGATCGAAATGTTGGCACGATAAATAAAAGGTTTTTGTAAAACCTACGTCTCACCAGACCGCATCCAACGATAATAATCATTTTAAGTTATACAAAGTAATGAACCTGTTGTGACATTTTTTACGAAATAAAGTCGAAAGGGGCAGTTGGATATGCACTGTTGTCTCTGCCTCTTCTAGGCTTAATGTAAATTCGTCATCTCATGAAGCACATCCTGTAAATATACTAGCTAGAGCTTTTAATTAATTTCTTTTGAGTAGGATTTCCTTTTTCTCCCATTGGGTTTATTTTGAAAGTGCTACGTTTTTGACGAAATGTTAACATAGAATGCACACCTTAACCGAGCCTACGGTACAGCATTTAAGGCACAGCGTATGTCAGTTTCTATGATCTTTGTAAATATTAAATCCATTACAATTCGTGGTCCGATTGACCAATAAACTTTTTTCAATTAATTAATATTTATAAAAGGTATTGGTTAAGATAATAAAGTCAGTATCACGAGCGGGATTTGAACCCACGACCTTCGGCTAAATACGCGGTCGCTCTACCACTCGAGCTTCGATCCGCTCGGGCACTAACTTCCCACATCAAGATCGAAGTCACGATAGCTCAAGTGGTTTTAACAACCGCGTATTTAGCCGAAGGTCGTGGGTTCGAATCCCACTCGTGACACTGACTTTTTTATCACAACCAATACCTTTCATAAATATTAATTATTTGTAAATATTAATGGTCCTTTATTGTACGTTTTGCGGGCAGTCTCTTAGTGGTTGAATTGTAAGTTTTTCGCCACCAAGTTATAGTTTTATTTGGCTAATTACCATGGTATCGTTTGAATGTTTGGTCGTTTTGGTTTGCCAGGCGAATTTCGTCATTTAACCATCTTCACTGATGGGTTCGAATTGAATCATGTCTCTATGTCTTAAAACAAGTTTTGTTGTTGAATTCAGTTGTTTTGTTAGCGAGTTCAACCAACAAACCTTATGATTATATATATTGTCTTTATTACTGGCATTATAAAATAATAAGACGTTCCATGAGATTTCAGGTAGGTGGTAATCAACAAATAATACTCCGGGAAGATTCAATGAAGAAAAAAGAAAGTCATTTTACGTTGGTATTTAAAGTTTCATCCGTATCTCAATCGGGACGAGTGCTCAGTACGTGCCTTGCAAGCATCAAAAATTGCGTAATAGTCGAAAAACCGAGCTACTTCCGCCACGATCCTTGTGCCTTCGTCATCGTAAAATTCAGCTATTTTCACTTCTCTTTTCACAGTGGACGGAATAGGAAATTAATAACGAAGTTTGTTGTAAACGCTGATATTATTACCCGGTTGCGGAAGAACTGTCGCACTGTTAAGTCGTTCGTCGCGCTTGAAAAGTTGCACTTTCAGATCGAAAAAAGAATCCTTTTATGATTTTGACCGAGTCTCGTTCAGGCTCTAAGCAATGACATTTGTGTTTTGCGATAATCAAGAAGCAATATCAAATCTTAAAAAAGTACAGACCAGCCAAATCCTTCTGAACAGTTTGAATACACAATATATAATTATTTAAGATGTACGGTGCAATCTTACAAACAGTAACACATTCCGTTTCTGGTAACTTTGTGTGAATGAATAAATTTCAATTTAAATGGAAATAAACAGGGTTGGGACATAGGCTGCGCATGGCTTGTTGTAACTGCTGCGCAAATCGCTGCAAATTGAGGAAATCATGAAGGAACATGCCCGGTAGCACAATGAGCTGCGAAAAATCGTTTGAGAGGTAGTTGGAAAGTCTAAGTTGAAGGTACATCTATCTCATGCGCAAAATAACCTATGATCAACTTACTTATTTACTTTCACTAATTTTGTGGTCCGCTTGACCAATTAATATATTACAATTAATTAAGATTTTTAGTTGAGATAAAAAAGTCAATGGCACGAGCGGGATTCGAACCCACGATCTTCGGCTAGATACGCCGCTGCTCTACCACCTGAGCTATCGTGACTTCGATCCACTCAGGCACGAACTTCCCATCTCAACCCCACCGTTTGAATTTTCCCTCCTTTTTCCTTTATCCTTCACCTCAACTAAAAACCTTAATTAATTGAAAGATATTAATTGGCCAAGCGGACCACCAAAACTTGTGAATTGAATAAGTTAAAATAAGTATATCTTCACTAAAGCTCTCCGTGCATTTGATTTGTCGCCGAGAATCAAATAGATTACACGATATTTGAAAAATGGCAAAAAGGAGGGAAAATTCAAAACGCGGGGTTGAGATGGGAAGTTGGTGTCCGAGTGGTCGAAGTCGCGATAGCTCAGGTGGTCGAGCAGCGGCGTATCTAGCCGAAGGTCTTGGGTTCGAATCCCGCTCGTGACACTGACTTTTTTATCTCAACTAAAAACCTTAATTAATTGTAATATATTAATTGGTCAAGCGGATCACGAAAACTAGTGAATTACTTATTTACAGTGGCATATTTTGGCCGTTTTGTTAGCAGTCCGTTTGATCGCGGGTGATAGGCAATTATTCTTGGAACAATCGGTTCTCGAACCATAATATTTATGAAAACCGTGTGTGCAAACTGTAAAGCAGGTATTCACTGGTCTGTTTATTCTGCAGTTTGATATTGCCTTGTAATTATATTCTCGTCAAGTATTTCGGTAGAGAAAATGCTTTATTACAGAAAGTTCAGAAGAATATGTTCAATGATTCGTATAAAGTGATGAATAAATAATATACACCGTTAAACAACATAAAAAAGGTTTGCTTTATGTCTCATAGTTAGCCGGATCTATTTCGGGTTTGACCAAGGTTCAATGAGCATCTGGGTTCAATTAGATGAACTTAGCAGGCCAGATAGGACTAAGTCCTTGAAAAAAAGGTTAAAACAGATTATTTCAAATGACTTGAAAAATCGATTTGCAACCAATTAGTTTCTCGAAACAGGCAACGTCGAAAAAAAAAGTATCGTTCTTTATCTTAATAAACACGATCTAAAATGAAAAAATAAACGAAATATAATTTTTCGAAGGTCCAAATAATGAGTTTTTTTCTCCAAATAATGCCCAAGTGATAAGGTTCACACATTTGAATTTCACGTTTCTTCATCCTTCCTTCGTCCTTTTCATAACAAACTTACGTTTTTTTATTATTATTGTTACTATTTCGTTTTAAAATTTGTACAGCCCCACTATTCAGGGATATTTTTTTAAAAGTCATCTAGACTAATGTGTTTCGGGATGGAACGTTATCGCAGGACATGGCCCACTTGACGAAAAAACGTTTAAAACGACTGAGGAGGACGACGATAAGAGGTGACAAATATCCATTAGTGTAATGAAATAGGATCTTATAACTTCGCTCTTGTGATTTATGTCCTCTAATACACAAGTCTTATTCAAATGTTGGAGCTACTAAAAATTTTATCGCCAATATTCGTACACAAGCTTATTTTAAAACTGGAAAAAGCATAATGTATCCTGTTTATATTTGCATCCTAAAATGGAATATACAAGGCTATTTACTATACAATGCGTAAAATCAATTTGTTATATAATTCACGGTCTATATATCGAAACATCTGGGCGAGGACACCTTCATAGTAAACAAAAAGATGATTTTTGGAAGCAAGTAAAGTTTCTGGAAACATTGAGATTTACAAAGATAAAAATACTCCCCAGCAATGAATTGTACTGTGATATACCCAGTCAAACCCCATGGAAGATGGCAAGGCTTAAATTTACCTTCTTTTTCCACGAAGCTCACCAAATCTAAGTCATTTTTTAGTAATAGACAACAGTTTAAACGGTCGATTTTTTTAATACGTTGAGTAAGAATAGAGACAGGATACATAAACGTACAAAAGAAAAAAAGTAAAAAGATGAACTTGAGACATGAATTTCTGTTGACATAACGCTTGAAACGTATCTTAGATTAACTTAATTTACTTAATAAACTAGGATAATACAGAAAAACCAAAAATATTGGCATGTTTACATGTCTTACACTTTTAAAGTAAGTCAAAACGACAGATTGGAATGTGGTTTATCACTTTTTTTAAATAAATTAAATCCCAGAATTTTATTTTACCTCACTCATTTTCAAAATGGCTTAACTCAAAAAAACCCAGCGACAATCGCCCTGAAACTTAGGTTTATATCCCTAACTTTCATTGTAGATTGAGTACCCTAGATTTCTACTGGCTAAATAAATATCAATAATTATATAAATATCGAAATATATATTTTCTTGCTGTTCTATGCCAGGCTATTACTTATCTCGTTTTAGGTTTTATTAAGTCAAAGCATATTCATTTTGAATTTTTTTATTAAAATTGTTTTTCTGGTCAATAAATTTATTCAGTATGCCAAATTTCTCTGAATTTACATTTACACCCTTCATATTTTCATATTTTTTTAAGAGTAGAGCAAAATACAAGTAAACCTCTGAGTTTACTAAATATGTTCGGATTACTGAAAGAGTAACAGTTATGAAATTTATGCGATTTTTAAACTTTTATGAAAGTGGTAATTCATAAAATAAATGGATTTTCAAGACCTAAGAACAAACACCGATATCATAAACGTGCGAAAATACATAATTTAGAAATATAAGTACATATATTTCATCACAATTGAAATACTAGATAAATTTTTGTGGAATAATAAATAAATTATGGTTTTTCAAGAGCTTAGAACAATTACCGATATCAGAAAGTAGGAAAATATATAATTTAAAAATATAAGTATATATATTTTATCTCAGTTGATATACTAAATCAATTTTTGTGGAATAATAAATAAATTATGATTAATTATGTAAGAAAGTAAGACATAAATCGTGGTGTGAACTTGAAAAACTGGAAATGAATTTAGCAAGCTAAAATAGCTGCTGAGAACTTTACAATTTGCGTGAATATAACACTTTTAGAATCTTATTTTCTAACGAGACAAAATAGAAAAACTAAGAAGCATTTATTTATTTTTATAATGTTTTTCAATTAATTAACCTTTATATAAGGTATTGGTTAAGATAAAAAAAGCGGGATTCGAACCCCCGACCCTCGGCTAAATACTCCGCTGCTCTACCACTTGAGGTAACGTGACTTCGATCCACTCGGACACCAACTCCTGATCGTAACCTATAATCTTTCGAATTTTCCCATTTGCTATGTTTCAAATGTCGTGTAATCAGGATTCGAACCTCGGCGACATATGAAGTGGCCACGAGGAGCTGTTAGTGAATCTATATCTCGTTTTACTTACTAAATCCATCATATTTAGTGGTCTACTGTCCAAATTACTTCTTTCAATTACTTAATCTTTTTGTGTAAGGTTTTGTTCGGAATGAAAAAGTTAGTGTGTGTGAGATGGCCAATTAATATCTTTCATTTAATTAAGGTTTTTAGTTGAGATAAAGGATAAAGGAAAAAGGAGAGAAAATTCAAAAGGTGGGTTTGAGATGGGAAGTTGGTGTCCGAGTGAATCGAAGTCACGATAGCTCAAGGCTTATTTAGCCGAAGGTCTTGGGTTCGAATCCCGCTCGTGACAATAACTTTTTCATTTCGACTAAAACTTTACATAAAAAGATTAAGTAATTGAAAGAAGTAATTTGGTTAATATACCACTAAATATAATGAATACAATATACAACAGTAGACTTTTTCCTTTTTTCTTTATTTTTTAATTTTGTAAAAAAATATTTTTCCTATTTTGTTTTCAAATTTGTAAACAACTTTGGCATTTTCTTTTTTTGTTTTTAGAAATTTCTTTAATTATGATGAAATATCTTTTATATATGTTAATGGGACAAATTTTATATTATTAGTTCCGTCATGAATAACATTATTAGTTATTATTCAGAAATCGTGAGATTCGGTCTGGTGTGTCGTAGGTTTTAGAAAACATTTTCTTTATCGTGCCAACGTTTCGATCTTTATTGAGATCATCTTCAGAGTTCAAAGTGTTTGTTTTCTGCGTAGAAGTTCCATTCTTGTGTGGAATGCCCTCTCAACACGACACACAATAATGACACATCTACGCAGAAAACAAACACTTTGAACCCTGAAGATGATCTCAATAAAGATCGAAACGTTGGCACGATAAAGAAAATGTTTTCTAAAACCTACGACACGCCAGACCGCACTTCACGATCTCCAAATAATCATTAACTAACGGTCACTAAACACCATACATAACTCAAAATATTAGTTATTCAGAAATCGTGAGATTCGGTCTGGTGTGATAGGTTTTTGTGATAGGTTTCAGAAAAACATTTTCTTTATCGTGCCAATGTTTCGATCTTTATTGAGATCATCTTCAGGGCTCAACGTGGTTGTCTTCTGTGTAATTGTGCCATTCTTGCGTGTCGTGTTGAGAGTGCACAACATGGACATTTTTCCTTTTTTCTTTATTTTTTAATTTTGTAAAAAAATATTTTTCCTATTTTGTTTTCAAATTTGTTGACTTTCGTCAACTAAAAACCTTAATTAATTATAATAATTAATTGGTCAAGCGGACCACGAAATTAGTGAATTTTGTAAACAACTTTGACATTTTCTTTTGTGTTTTTAGCAATTTTTTTAATTTTGTTGAAATTTCTTTTATATACGTTAATGGGACAAATTTTATATTATTAGTTCCGTCATGAATAACATTATTAGTTATATCGATGGGAACATTATCTTTCTATCTTCTATTTAGTTTTTTTTCTACAAATATTTTGGACTCGGACACCGAATTTTGAATTTTTAAAAGTTGCCAAAAAGTGGGGTTTGAGATGGGAAGTTGGTGTCCGAGTGGATCGAAGTCACAATATCTCAAGTGGTAGAGCAGCGGCGTATCTAGCCGAGGGTCGTGGGTTCGAATCCCGCTTCTGACACTGACTTTTTTATCTTAACCAATACCTTATATAAAGATTAATTAATTGAAAAACGTTATTCGGTCAATCGGACCACGAACTATAATGTATTTTTATAATATATTTTTGTATTTGAAGATTGTCACAAAAATCATGTTACAGTGTTTTGAAACGATTGAATGAACGGCACCGTCTCAACAATTACGCATGACATACGGTGACCACAAACCTCTCCGTTCCGGATCAGTAAGCTGAGGGTGCGCCCCCTTTTATTGTGATACTGTCAGTGAGATAAACACAATAATTCACAGTCGGCCGAGACTGCGATTAGACCTAGACCTTGGACACCGATTGAGGCGAGAGTTATGAAGTGCCCGCCGATTCTGTTCCCAGCGGGCCACCGGTTGCATGTACATGATTGAAGAATGACAGGTGGAGCATATTACATTTCGTTAATGCCAAGGTCGACGGTAAAATGCGGTAAATGTACTTTATAAACACACCCGTACTCGAAATAGCCGGTCGTGCGTACATATTTCAGAAACGCCCATTCTTACAGTTTAACCATAACCGGGACCTTCGCCATCATTTGTATTTATGCATTGTAATCAGTTCATGAATACCTTCACACTTCAAAAGAAAACCGAACCCAGAAAATAGTAAGAATATTATATTATATTCTTACGGGTTACAGATTTCCGTACTTATACTGATTTTAGTCACGTATACATCACAAGGTCCACAACAAAATAATTAAGCCATTTATAATGAACGTAACACACTATTAGTGGCCTGGAAAAAAGCAAAGCACAAATAAACGCTGGATAGAAATACTAAATAACTAATGAGTTTTCTTATATCATACTAAAATACATACATACCTTACATCTTTTTACCTAATTATAAATCAATCTTTCCCTCTCTCCCTCTCTCTCACTCTCTCTCTCTCTCTCTCTCATGATTTTTCTTTCTATCTGCTCATCAATCTATCTTTTCAAGAATATTGTATATGAGTCGTATGTAAGACATTGACAATTTGTCTGTGTGCTAGGGCACAGGGGCAACGAAGAGGCTGATAAATTGGCCAAGGAAAGTTCAATGAGGCCCTGAACTCTTTTGCGGCTTATCAAACGCGGATCCATTAGACAATGGATTAATGGGAATGTAGCAAAAGATCAAAGGATCATCGCATAAACTACTATCTAGAACGTGCTATGATTAGAATAATAATTGGTCTGCTCACCGGACACTGCAGACTCCGGAGGCGTATGTGTAGACTGGAGAGTGGCAGAAACAAGCCTGTGCAAATATTGCCAAGAAGAAGAAGAAAAAGAAAGAGCGGAACACGTCCTCTGTTGGTGTGAGGGCATATGTAGGCTGAGATTTCCCTAATTCTGGGAGAGGAAAAGACAGGACATGAAGGATACACACGGGGACCTTTGAAAAAGCTTTGGGGTCTGCTAAAAAGCCTCAAGCTTAACGAGGAGCTCTCGGTAAAAAATGGAGATGCACAATAGATCAATAGTGGTTGCAGTGCACAGGTCGTTAAGAGGCCGGATCCTATACAATTTAATCCAGTCAATGACAATTTAGAACGCCGTTCAAACAGTCTGACGAGTAGTAGATATTGTCATTTTAGTAGTTTACATCCTAGTATTTTAGAAGGTAGTTTTATTTTAGTAGTTCCATCCTCTGTCCAAAAGTATGCTAAGACAAAGTAAACTATCGTCATAGGAAAGTAGAATATTTTTCACGTAGAAAAGATGTGGTGTAATTTTTTTAAATAGCCATTTTTTTTCTATTTTTTTAAATATTAGTCAAAGGAACCAATTGTATTTTTGTGTTGGGTTTTGCGGGGAAGGACAGCGTGAAAAAAGGCCAAAAATGACGGTGGAGTAAAATTTAAAATATTCTTTTAATCTCGTTTATTTATTTTTTACATCACTCATGGAGCAAGAAAATGTGTGTTGAATGAGTTTAGTGGGGCACAACTGTCGTAAAAGATGGGGGATATTGCGGAAGTAAATGAAGAACAGGGTAGGACTTAGTATACGACTTTGGGAGACACCAGCACTAACCCCGACGGAAGAGAGTGCACGGCTCTCGCAAAACTCTAAATACCTGTGTCGAAAAGATAAGTTTTCAGAATAGGAAAGTAGGAGTTTGGAAGAATACGTTTGACCTTAAATAACAGTACATCGAGCTAACTTTATAAAATTTTAGCGCAACGGAATATTCTGGCATAGCAGTCTTTCAGTCCAACCCATAAATCAGTTCTCATAAAACAATCTTTTTTGGTTGTTTAAATTTAACAATACCTAAAGTAAGGTTGCATTTGGGATATTGAATATTGAAGCACTGAGAAAAAAATTGTACAATAAATTGGTTTAAAAAAAGTTTTAATCCGTAATGACAAGATGCTTAATTTGCCCTGCAATCTATGCATAATTGACTATTATTTAAAAAACAAAAATTCTTTCAGTGAAGATTTTAAATTGTTAGTTAGTCGAACGCTGTAGTAAAAAATCTGAACAAAATAGAATATTTATTTATAATTTTATATACACAATAAAACCATATAGACATGCTTTACTCAATTTAGCTTTTATTTAATAACTTGTCGTTTTATGAGTTTTCTCAAGATTTCAGTTTCATATTGAAAAACTTTCACAAGGATTTTGTTAATCGATTATCCTGAAGAAGATCCTGAAAACCATTTCATTCGTTTTAACATATAGTTACGTTTCATGTAAAATTTTAATTCTTGTGTAAAACGTAGGAGGTTCTTGGGTGTTAGTAATCGCTTGTGCTAAATGAGGAGGGTATTTAAGCTGCTGGAAATGATTGCATTAAATGCCATTTCTACGAATGTACAAAACGGATGACTTTTTAAAATAAAAAAGTCAGCGTGAAAACTGTTTTCGCTTTTCACTGTTTGACTTTTATTTGAAAAATTTAGAATTATCAAGTGCAACTTGTAAGTATTTTTTAACTGTGGTTGTGTTTATCTTTTACTCGTGATTTATTAAAATAAGGAAACTGTATTTTTATACCTATTCCTAGTGTGTTTTATTATCCTGATGTGAAAAAGTATGTTAGAAAAAGGATGTGGCGAGTGTGGAGAATGGAGAGAAGGTAAAATACATCGAAAATCATTACAGTTTAGAGTAAACACTGGCAAACTGCAATTGCCGTAGTTTTTTCTCTTGTTCTTTCTCCAGCAAATCGTCGATTATGACCGATAGAAACGGAAGATCCACTATCCACCGTGACGTTTGCTTTTTACGTTTACATTTCGTTTTCGTGTGCAACCAGGCGAATCATTAGCACTTAAGTTAATGTCACAGTTCGACATGAATTGTAGTAAAGGATCTATTTTTCTCGGCAGCACTAGTTTGTCAAAAAAAGAAAAATACAGACAGCTTTTCTTTTTATTGGCAACAAGGCACAGGGAGGCACGTCTCACGCCGTACCGTGGAATTTCAAAATATTCCAAAAAATCCTAATCCGTTGAAATAAAAAAGTGAAAGCTGTGAAACACTTGCTCCTATATTTTTCAAACTGTTGGTGTTTTGTCATTAGTCGAAACAGGATGCAAGATGTTTTCGTAGCAAACTATTTGATACCATTGATATTACTTTTCATATGCAACTATATATAAGATTTCCATCATCAAAAGAATCAACATCAATTTTCCATCGAAACTGTAAACATATTGGTGTTACGTTGAAAACGAAATAAGGACATAGGAATAGGAATATTGGTTTTAGAGCACTTTCCAAATTTACGATAGAGAAAGTCGTAAAACTACCTTCGACGAATGTCCGAAGAAATTAAGTTCCTGAAGAATCAGGTCTGATTGATTTCGGTGCGCCAATTTCTAAGTATATTCTACCTTATTCCGACTTGAATATATCTTTAAGAGAAATGTGTTCCATTTTTAGTTTACGTACACGTTCTACGAAATTTCCCTCTTTGACTATCTAAATTTTAAATTTTCCCGACTTTATTTGTATTATGAAAGTTCTTTTTTTTCACCAGGGTGTAGCTTGTCTCATAAGGTTATTCAAATAGCAATCGGGTCTAGATATTTTTCGTGGAAAAAATCCGTTCATACTGTTTTACGTTAACCATCCTTAAGGTTGACATACTTCTCCCAACACCGTTTTCGTATTTCTGGCCAGTCACGACCAGTTTCATAATCTTCGGACGTACCTTTGCCTTTGCAAAGTGATTGTTAAACGTTTCGTGATCATTGTAAGCTCGCCTCTTTCCATGCACCAGGAATAATAAAAATCATGTCCGTACATCCACGGACTTGTGAAGATGAAGATTTTCACACTGGATGTCCTTCAAAAGAGGTTATTTGTTCTACAGTTCTGAACAATATGAACAATGACAAAAATTAAACAAAGTATTATTTACAACAAACCTGTTAAGGTGATTATGATGGCAGCCATAGTTACATGATAAGTAATTAATTCCTAAGCCTCTTTACCTTACATTAAAAATCATTGTCTTAGTAAGCATTTTCCTAACTTATGAAACAGCGTAAGATGACAATTACAAAGAAAAATAGTCAGCTAAAAATAAAAAATAAAAATAGAATTGCAAGCCTAGGCGAGCCAAAGAAAGGAGGAAAAATTTGAAATAAGAAAGGTGTGTTCAGTTTATTTCGAAAAAGATGTAATACTGCGATAAAAAAGCGAATATAAAATTTTATTTAGTTTTCTACACAGCATCAGATTATCCAGTTCAATACAATTTTTTTCCCAGTACCTTCTAGCTTGCAAATGGACGATGACTTTGATTTTCATTTTTTGAACCATTCTTCCAAACAGGAGAGATGGTCCTGGAGGTCTTTTTGAAAGCCACTTTTCGGCCTGGGAATGCTGAAGGGATAACGGTATCGTCTGCACATGTAGGAATAAGGGGAATTGATGGGAATGTTGCGTAGACTGAATAGAATGGGACCATGGATGCTCCCTTAAGGAACTCCCAGTTCAGCATATTGATGAGCAAAAAGAATTTTCTTATTCGCACTTGAAAGATCATGTCGAACAAATAGCATTTTAGAACGACATGATAAGTAGAAGGAAGTATGAACTTGAGTTTCCAGACAAATCTTCAGGTAAGGCAAAGTTCGGGTGGTAAACTCGACCTATGGCTTGCTTCACGTCTTGGAAAGCACCCTAAGTATTCCTTCTGCTCGAGGGAGGATACGATCATGTGTTCCACCCTGTGGCATTGTTGAAGAGTAGAGTCTACTGGGTCTGCGTATGCTAAAGTCTGTATTTTCGTCTGAAGTACTGGATGGGGATTGATAGGAAGGCCTGGAATGTATATTGAATATAGAAAGGAACTAACTATGTTGCCTTGTGGAATATCCGACTCGGCAAAGTAAATGAGGGAGAAGGGGTTTCGAACTGGAAATATTTATCAGACAGGTGATTTTAGGATGTAAATGAATGTAAAGATGCTCTTGAGTTTCCAGAGCAAGGAAAGGACGAGTCGAAGATCACGGTTAAGAAAGCACCTGAGCAATATTACTTCCTATCAACAGAAAATTCAATGATGCCTGCATTGTGACCTGATATAATGTCATCGTCTGAACCCAAATTGATGGGATGGAATAACATTGTAAATTTTAAGAATGTGATAATAGGTGTTTCAGGAGCAATTATTCAACCATATTTTTTTTTTATTGGTAGCAAACTAATTCCGACTCGCTTGAAAGTACCAATCAGACTTTAAGGATGATGCAAATATTATGTGGAATTATGACTCTGAGTAACAAAATGTTTAAATAATAAAATTTAAGGTTATACTTTTAAAAAGTAATTTCCAATCAGATTAAATGGTTGTACTGTTTACATTTCTGATAATTATTGAACAATTATATACTATTAATAATATTTCCTTTTTTTCTTTCTTTTTTCAGGTTGCCTTGATGTAATTGTTACCATGACCATTTTAGTGATCGTCAAACCTCAGGATTCTCTCTGGGCACTCGTAAACTGAGATGTATCCAAATGGATTCATGATGGTTTCCGATTACAGTTTCTGATATATAATGAAGATTGTTGCTTCAGTCCTCTTAAATCAGACAATTGTTTATATAACTTAAAAAGCCAAATGTTGAATATCTTTTTATTTTTATTTTAGAAAACTGTTTTGTTGTACAACGCATCCACTCTCACTAAATAGAATCTCTCGTTTCCATAAAAATTGAAAAAATAAAAATAATAAACCAGATATAATTGGAACCGAGCCATTTATGTTTTTGGAGTGAGAGATTCAAAATTAGTATTGTATAATGACAGTTTTGATCATGGAGAAAGCACAGTTAATCGTTTCTACATACGATCTCTACCTAACGCTCAAGTTAAGGATTTGATGGGATTGCAGGAAATCACTTGCTTCTAACTGCTTCCGGAAAGCAGAACGGTCAATTACATAAAATACAGTTTCTGATTCGACCCAATAAATGCGTCTAACGAGCAAAAGTCGTACTTACAATTAGTCTAAAGAAATCCTGATTTGGTTTGTGGTGCTTACAAAGTTGTTCAACTTGGCGTTTGGTCGTTCAATTTAACTTGGCATCGCGTTTTCTGACCATTTCAAAATTAAAAATATTACGTATAGGCAATAAAAAATAAAACGAAGACAGTGGTTGTGAAGTTTAATAAATAACTTCACCACCTGATTATAAATTGACTTTATTTGCCAACCAATAGCACCAAATAAAATAAGATTTTTGTACAAAAATATCTTATAACTTTTTTCCCAAGCCCTCCCAACTCCCGAGTGAAAAGATCGACTACCCCTTAGAAGGTGGTGATAGATTGACTTTTCAAATAAGCTTTCTTAAAATTGTTTTATCAAGGCCGGAAACTGTGAAAAATAGGAGTTAAGCGTGCGTATCATTTGATGCAATAATACGACAAGGACCGCCAAAATTAACGACTACCTGCATATTGGAAATTGTAGCCAAAATAATGATATTTTTAATTATCCGGTTGATTTGCTGTCTCGGTCCCCCGCTGGGGGGAAATTTTGAAATCGGGCTTTCCCTCCGAAAAAGGCAATCTCAACACAAAATACACAGTTGGCCTGGCGATAATTACAGAGCAAGGCTGGCCTGTCGAATCGAGGAAAAAACGGTTAACGACCAGGGCCGATTTTAGGTGGGCCATTTCATAACTTTTTCCCGCAGGTTAACGGTCGGCCACATCATATTTGCATAAACTTCAAGCTGTCCTCTGCTGTAGCCGATAATCCCAATATTTGAAAAATGGTGATTGTAAGTTTACGTTCTCGGAAGAAGAAACTACAAAATCTAATAGCCTGGAAATAATCATACTTAGCAACCGATAACAAAATTAGCTAATTATCTATTGATAAATAATAAATGCACGTAAAATGTAACATAATTCCTGGAGGAGGTCTTTTCAACATGCTGAACATGAAGCTGTCCCATCCTCGCAGTTGACTGCCTCGTCAGGATCATCCTTTATTTCCAAGCCGTTCTTTTCAGGTTTTTCTCAAATAAAAGTGTGTATTTTATATTTGACATTAACAAACAGGAATGCCACCGAACTCTTTTCAAAATTCTCCATTCCGTTCGTGCCTGTTAGAAAAACAAGAAACTAAAATTTTGTATAGTTGTTACCCTGTTATTCACATACATTGTTCAGTCAATTATATGAAAATTTTGGATGCTCATGAAATTAATTTAAATATTATTTATAAATAATATAAATCTACATAATACTACATAAGCCAACCACAACAAAAATTATATAATTAGTGTAAGGAAATAAGTTTTTATTTGAGTAGTGAGATTTGTAATAAAATAGATTTATTATTCAAACCAAACTTTTACATTTTACCTCTTCTCAAATGCGTTTTCAAAACCAAGTTGCCAATCACCAGCCAATTCGAGCTCCAGGGTGATGTATTGATCCAGCTTTAAAGGGAGAAAAGGACCCAGGAAAATTTCATAATTTATTCCACATAACAATTTCAAGAAAAAATCTTATGAAATGCCAGAGCTTACAGTTAAAAAAAACAGTAACATCAGTTGACCACTCTTTCCTTTACAAAATAGAAGTTGAGGAAAAACAATACTTCTAGGCCATATGTGTGACACCTTTCAGCCAGCAATGTCCACCCTTTTTAAAGTAATTAATTTCAATTAACAAAGAAGACTGATGAAGTGTCTTCTCCATTATAAAATGTAATAAAAGATTAAAACTCTTCATTATTAATTTTTTAATTAAAATTCCACCTTACCTTTGTTTGGTGTCATAGGGGTATTTACTAAACTTTATAACCTCTTTCTTTGTTTTACTTTTTATTTTGTTTGTTTTGTACTTTTTATTGCCTATACGTATTCCGAGACCACTGCCGGTACCCCTTTTCCAGATTTACAAACAAAATCATACATTGAAGATATGATGTTCGTTGGTCGACCTGCAGATAATCTATGTAGAGTTCCAATCTTCGTAGAGGTCATTAGACAGGTGAAAAAAAGAAGACTAAATGCTGGGTTCAGCAAGCTTTCGGCACCTTATAGTGCCATCATCAGGGCCTATTTTATTATCAATTCAAATAAATAAATTCATACTGCCGAAAGCTCGATGAACCCAGCATTTAGTTTTCTTTGTTCACCTGTCTAATGACCTCTACGAAGATTGGAACCCTTCATAAAAACATACGCATATTGACAATAAACTCAAGATTTTAAAAAATATATCTGTGAATTGCAAATGTAAAATTCACCATATACTTTTTTTTTTCAAATTATAAAGTTGAACTGTATTAGTACGAGGTTGGAACATACTCATGTACTATTTATTGTTTCCATAGTGTAAAGTTATTCTTAATAGGTAACAATCACATGATGAATTCAAAAAAACTAAAATGAAGAGAGCAGTTACATTTTACTGTTTTTGATTTAAACAAATCCAACATTATCAAAGGTTTTGATAAATAATATATCAGGTTACTATAGGTAGCTAGGCAAGTTCAAAATATTAAAACGTTTGTTCGGAGTCTGAAAGACTTAAATATGTACCACACTAGCTCTTTTTTAAAATAAACTGTTACAAAATATTAATGACTGACGACCACTGTTTTAACCACTACGTTAACTCACTTGAGGAAGGATTAAAATAAATCCGAACGTTGTGGATTGAAAGAAAAACTGGTTGTTGTTTTTTTGAGATGACCTGTTATCCCACCTCCGAGATGGAAAAATCATAAGTTAAACTGTTGAGGTCAAAATATAAGATAACATCGTAAATAATATATATTTTACCGCTGGATTCGAACCCGGGACCTTTACCTTACAGTGATGTGCGCCGTGTAAACGCCTAAACCGTTGCGGACACCGACGCCCCTTCTTCTTTTTATTGTTGTTGTTAATCTTAGAACGTAGGAAATTTGAATAGAAATGACATTTATCTAATGGCGTCGTTTGTTTATCATTATCGTTATTTAGTACCATAATCATTCATTTGTAGCAATAACTTTTTTAAATTGATTTTTTAATATTATTTTGAAAGTATTGAAGGCAACCGAACAGGCTGACAAACTAGAAAAAAGCGACCAGCTGCGCAAAAAGACACAGTCAAAATCATGCTAAAAGCGGAGAAAGAAGAAGAAACAAAGAACGAACTGAGACATCCCTCTGGATGAAGAATGCAACAAGTTATAACTTTGTTGATCGACCTGCAGATAATCTATGTGGAGTTTCAATCTTCATGGAGGTCATTAGACAGGTGAAGAAAGAAGAAGACTAATTGTTGGGCTCACCAAGCTTTCGGCAACTTACAGTGCCATCATCAGGGCTTTCCCAAGAGAGCAGAAAACGATTAACATGGAAAAACTATGGTAAAAGTGTCTTGGGTTTAAGGTTATGAAGCACATGGCCAGCATAATACATTTAACATGGCGAAAATAGTCATCTCGCTAATAAAAATAACCCACTAACCATTACAGTCCAACCTGAGGCGACGGTGTTGTCGCTCTCTCTCTCTCTCTCCCTCTCTCACTCTCTCTCTCTCTCTCTCATTAATGTTAATCCTGTGAACATAGGTTTTATAAATAGCTATAATTTTGTTCAAAATACTCTGATCATAAATTACCTATAAGAAATTACTAGTCAGAACAAAATTGTTGAACCTTAGTCATATGTGTGGTGATTAGTGACCGTTAATCGATATTTATTTAGAAATCGTGAGATGCGGTCTGGTGTGATGTAGGTTTCAGAAAAACATTTTCTTTATCGTGCCAACGTTTCGATCTTTATTGAGATCATCTTCAGGGCTCAATAAAGATCGAAACGTTGGCACGATAAAGAAAATGTTTTTCTGAAACCTACATCACACCGGACCGCATCTCACGATTTCTAAATAAACTTAGTCATATGGATTTTTATTAGCGAGATGACTATTTTCACCATGTTAAATGTAGTATGCTGGGCCATGTGCTTCATAACCTTACACCCAAGACGCTTTTACAATAGTTTTTCCATGTTAATCGTTTTCTGCTCTCTTGGGAAAGCCCTGATGATGGCACTGTAAGTTGCCGAAAGCTTGGTGAACCGAACAATTATTCTTCTTCTTTCTTCTCCAGTCTAATGACCTCCATGAAGATTGAAACTCCACATAATTCAAAAAGTGCAAAATAATCCAAGAAGTTCCTTAATATCTCAACCCGAAAATAAAAGTGTATCTCTTCCTCAGCTGGCAGAAATTAAGGAAAATAATAGTGCTTTTATATTGGCCATTTAATTATCATTTTAAAAAATTGAAAAAAGAAGAGATGGAAACCTGAGAGCTGATGATTTTATGTTAATAGAAAAATATTTTTGCTTAATATTTTCTTAGTAGAGAATTATATATAAGTAACTATACAAGGAAAGGACGTTTTCCCAATGTATTTATAGACATTACATATACCTAGAAATGTTTATCGTTCTCGTGTTTTTGAGTACTATAGAATAATTTTAGCAAATAAAAGTAGATAAACCTTTCAGTTACTTTTGGATAGAAGTACGGGATGTTCTGGAAATATGTGCACGATCGTCGCCGTCGGTGATTATTGTGAAATGGGCACGTCTCTAAATTTTCGTTAACCCTCAGTGAGAATGCGCTGTACAAAGGGAACCGTGTGAATTCACGGCAAACATCTATGACCTTTATGATATCGACACACGTTTTGAAAGAAATAACCTTTTACCCTGAACAGACGACAATCGCTACATCACTCCCGTTATTCTGGTTTTCTAAACTTGAACTTTTTGAATAAAACAAAACATTCACTCGTCTTGTGTTTGTTGTACTATTGCTATGTAGTAATGCTTCCCTTCATCAATGAATAATTTCACATAGGGACAGGTCAAATGGAAGTGTGAAAAAGTGTTACTCCAAAGTTAATATCAACAAAATATTCTAAATATATTTAACGAAATAAATATCCCATTTGTGAAAATGATAATAAATAAGGTTACTTCTTTGAATTATCTTTCAATCCTGATAATAAAACACATCAGATGTTGGTTGCTAGCATAAAAGTTTTATAAGAAAAAATACCACCTTATTAATTAACGCTAATTATAAATCTGACCATAAAAATAATAGCCCTTCTGATTATTTACTATCCTCTTGCAGTTCGTGGGAATCAAAAGTCCCCTCCTCTAAATATTAGTAAATTTATTTTTTAATTATTATTAAATTCGATTAAAGCTCTCTGTGGCCATTTCATTTAATTATTATATTGTTTTCAGATAACAGTTTCTACTTGTGAGATTCCTTTCTGTGGTCTGCGGGACGATGAATCTTGGATTTGATTGTCATCTATCATCTTGGTCTAGTTTATCCAGGCTGATTTTGTCTTTCAGCCACGTTTGCAACATTGAAGATGGCTAAATTTATGAAACGCGTTTAACTGAGAAAATAAGCGAGGGCGGACCAAGATGATAATGGTCTCTATCGTAGTTTCTAATCAGCTTAATTCCATAATCAATTAGCCTTATCATCTATGCAGAAACTACATGGGTTGTAAATCTTTCATGAATGTTCCATCAAAGTATATCCAATCGAATTCGGCATTAGGGCTTGATTTGAATCCTTGCAATTTAACAAATTCAGAAATGATCGCCTGTTATAAAAATGAAGAAAAAATCCATATCACGATAGAACTCCATTAGCCATTTGTCCATGATCTAATAAAGTTCCCTTGCACAAAATGTCATCAATCACTCAGCCCTCATTATATTTCTCTTATTTTCTTGTCTCTTACATTCTATTTGATCTTCTCGACATGTGAAACAAAGGCCTAGAGATTTAAGAGGTGGCGTGTGCATAAGTGCAATGTGTAGGAGTGTCGTCGCTGGACAACAATTTCCGCAAATGACTCATGTAATAATAAATAAACTACTTTGAAATATTTCTCCTTATAAGGTGTTGTAAATTGCAAAATGAGCTGTTCCTAATGTGAGAAACAATTTAGAAAAGAATAGTCTAAATAACAGTTTTACCTTCTAAACAGGAAACGTTGGGATTTAGTAAGTGTTACCGACTCTTTTTTCATTTTAATGCGGTTTGTAACTTTGATTCCAAGTTTAAGGAAATCAGGTTGAATGGTAATGCACGACGTGCCGTAATGGATAATTTATTAGTTTAGGTCTATTTCAGCCATTTGGCAATAGAATGGATGTAGAGTCGTCGTCCACTTTCATTCAATGCACTTTCTAAGTGTCGGACGTGAATACGTATCATCTAATTTCGAAGTGCATTACAATTATGTAAATACCTTTCTTTCCTTGTTTCGTGGGGACCTTTCAGATTTGAACAGGGGAAGAAGACCCATGGAAACCAAGTGCATATATTCGTCGTCGAATTTTGACGGATACAGTAGTTGGGGCGTAGGTGGCCGCAACGGTTTAGGCGTTGACACGGCGCTCATCACCGTAAGGTAAAGGTCCCTGGTTCGAATCCTACATTCGAACCCGACAAATGGGCTTTTTTTCAAAAACACCGGCACTCCGAGGGTTGATATAACCTTTGCTGTTGCAAAACCTCGTAAAAAAAAACCAAAAAAAAAACCACCCTTTTATTCCGCTGACATAAAAATCTTTATTTCGCCTCACAATAAAGTATTGGAAGGTGTTATCGGCTTCACCGCCTTTCCTAAAAAGTTTATCGCACATGTAATTATCACCAAAAAAAGTGGAAGTCTGTAGGAGAGGTCGGATGAATATGGAAGATGCGGTAAGGTTTCATAAACTAAGCCCTTACTTTTTCGCAGGGGTGGTATTGCACACACCATACTTAGCTTTATTTGTGATTAGGAATAATAAAAATTTAGTTATTGCTATCAAAAATCTCCTAGTTCAGATAGATTACTTCCCTACAGTTCTTCACACTCTTTACAAGTGAAAATCAATATAATAATGAACTTAACTGATAAGTCGTTAAGTTAAATCATAGGATTTTACAAGAAAAATATAAACTCAAGATCGAGAAGATGGTAATATCTTACGGGTATCCAAAATATTTGTATAAAAGTACTAAATAGAAGATAGAACGATACCATCAGGTATGCGGTATGGCCATCGAGTATCCTACGAAATACTGCGAGACGTCGTAATACGTTTTCAAGAAACTGGGCCCTACCATAGAAGTCCCGGTTCTGGGTGCCCTAGGGTAACACAACCACCGTTTTTTGACTTTGAGAATTTTGCCAAACCGGCACCTTACTGTTGTTCAAGCGATTCATCAGCTCCAGGAAGTTGGAGGTATCCAAATTTCTGAACGCGTTGCCGCCCCGTAAGAGGACCAGAGCACACAGAGTTAGTTAGACGGCTCGCATTTGCTCGAGAACCCAGCCATTGGTCTTTGGACGATTGGGCTGCTGTACTTTTTACAGATGAGTGGGGATTTGCTCTACTATCTCCAGATGGGAGTGAAAGAGCGTGGAAAGGCTCAGTGATGGTGTGGGCGGGAATTTCAATGGAGAGTCGCACAGAGTTGGTTGTTGTTCGTGGAGGGTCTTTGAACTGCCACTCGCTAAGAGGATGAAATATTGAAACATCACTCGTTTCCTATCCTCGATGAAATCATCGACAATCCTATTCTAATGCACGATAATGCCCGTCCACATGTCGCTCCATAGTACAAACCCATTGTTGTCAACAGCAAAATTAGGGGCTTAGCATGGCCACCCCGTTCTTCAGACTTGAACCCCATCAAATATTTATGGGATAACCTCAAAAGTTGAATCACATCCACCACTTCCTGTTACACTCCATGATCTTAAATGGACGCTCCGTGAAGAATGGGCTAACCTTCAGCAAAGAGACTGGTAGAAAGAAGTCTGACAGTGCAGTTTAACTCTTGGCCCTCGACAGACAATTGAAATTGAAATTTATTTTTATTTACAAAATATATACAGTATTTACAAAGAAATTAAAAGACTGGCTTCAGGCTTCCTGCCTATATACCTGATCTGAAGTAAAAAATAACTAATTTAAACATATCTCAATATTAATACGGAGGGAAAAAAATTTTAAAAAAAACCTTTATATTATATAGTTAATTTACAGCAAAATGTGCTTCACTCTTTTGTACTTATATTTTTTGTAAAGTGTCGGCAAGGAGGCAGCTTCATAGTTAACAATATTTCTAATATTAGTGTATTCACTAAGTTCACAAGCTTTGCAAAATCTTGATGTTATGTGGACTTGTGTAGAGACTCTAGTCACCTCCAATACTGAATGCATGTAGTCTATTGGCGTCCACCTGTAAAATGGACCAATCAGACCAAACAGTCTCAAGCATTTGTTCTGCACAACCTGCAACTTCCTGTAGTTGGTGATACATGTATTAGACCAGACAGGAGCCGCATACAAGAGCATGGGTCGAATATACAAATAATAAATTAACTTTTTATTAAATATACTCAGATCAGAGTGTCTATTTAACAACGGAAATAAATTGCAGATCAGAGTCACTCCTCTATCGCATACCGTGTTGATGTGCTTGGTGAACATGAGCTTTGAGTCCAGCATCAAACCGAGATACTTCATGTCTTTTTTCCATGGAATATACCTTCCATTTATTGTCACAAAACAATCAACATTAGGCCTTCTGCGAGTGAACAGATTCACCTCTGTTTTTGACTCATTGGGTCTGATCCGCCACCTGTAAAAGTATTAAATGTTTTCTCAAGGGCTAGTGAGACATGCCTAGCTATTGTATCTACACTGAAAGACGAGATCATAAAAGCGGTGTCATCAGCATATAGGGCACACTTTGGCTTAACTTTTAGTTCGGTTATACCATTAATAAATAAATTGAACAATGTGGGCCCAAGGACAGAGCCTTGGGGTACACCAGCAGCAACTGGCCGAAAGTCAGTGCTTAAGCTTAACAAAATTTCCTATCTTCCAGAAAACTCCTTATTAAATAAACGATGTATTTGAGAAAGTTATAACTGATTAACTTAAAGAGAAGCCCATTGTGCCTCACGCAGTCGAACGCTTTTTCAATATCAACCAGTGCCATCCCAGTGTGCTTGTTCAAATTAAAATTGTGCTCAATAATATCTGTGACCCTCGCCAATTGTGTTGTGGTGCTGTGATGTGACCTGAACCCAAACTGTTCAGCCGCCAGTAGGTTCTTCTCTTCAAAAAACAGGTTGATTCTTCTAAAAATCACGCGTTCAGTGATTTTGCCAAGACAAGGAAGAAGTGAGATGGGCCGGTAGCTACTCACCTGAGACAAGTCTTTACCAGGTTTAGGTAATACAATTATTTTACTGTATTTCCAAGCACTTATATTGCCGTATCTACAAATAATTTTGGAAGCCAGCAGGATAGTGGAGTAACCATTGAAAGTGTTGTTTAGGTCACATGTGTATGATCTCATATTGTTGGCTTCTAACCTCTGTACATGGCAAGCAATGATATACTCATTAGATAATTCCTGGAAAACATCAAAAAGAACATAGAAAAAGCGAAATTGGTGAAGTCTGTCCTGCCTCAATCGAGAAATGATATCTGGGTAAAGAAGACTTTGTAAATAAATACAGATTTAGGAAAAACAACGTTTTATACAACAATCATTTTATCCAGACATTTTAATTTTAAACATTTTATACAAAAATCAAGAAAAGTAAAAATGGGATTAAATACAAGCAGCTTCTGCATAACAATCATGTTTTATCTACTACTGTCATTATTATATAATAAAATTTTTAATTTTATCTATTTCTTTATTTGACTAATTCAAATCATTATCGTAGACTTTTCAGACAGTCTGAGACTCTGATATTTGTCTTCATGATAATTTATATTAATTATTTTTACGCTATAGTCACAATGTATTTTTATTTTAAGCAATTCAATTAATTAAGGTTTTAAGTTGAGATAAAAAAGTCAGTGTCACGAGCGGGATTTAAAAGGTGGGGTTGAGATGGGAAGTTACTGCCCGAGGGGATCGAAGTCACGATAGCTCAAGTGGTAGAGGAGCGGCGTATCAAGCCGAAAATCGTAGGTTCGAATCCCGCTCGTGAAATTGACTTTTTTATCTCAACTTAAAACCTTAATTAATTGAATGTTATTAATTGGTCAAGCGGACCACGAAAAATAGTGAATTTTAAGCAATGTTTGTATTAATTAAAAAAGTAAAGAAATTTAAGTATAAAATTAAAATAATTCCAATGTGCATTGCAATATTGTTTGAATATCTTGCCTTCTATGTTTTTTGTGACCTCTAAGATTTGAAGAGGGGTATGGGTACTGGGGGTACCTGAACTGTTTGGGGGCTGTATAAAAATAAAATAAAATAACCCATGGGTTACCGTTGAAGCAGCCCTTTCCGACTGCATTAACTTCGCGATCGTTTTGCAACTCCTCAGGGTTAGACGAACGGTCCAATTTCTTTCCTTTCTGCATTCTCGGCCATTTCCGGTCTTTAAACTGCCGAATTATGTACTGATTACATGGTTCGGTTTCGTGAAACGGCTCGAGCCCTCTGCGGAGTTACTGCTCGCGGCACGGACATTTTTGTACAAAATATTACAAAGAATCGCTCTTGAACTTCAAAAGATTATAGGTTTTCTGTTGTTTTTTTACTCTATGCTATTACCCAAATGCAGGCATATTGCACAACTTATCTTCTCTAAAATTGTTTGTTTCTGCTTTCAAATGACATAATAATCAGCCAATTTTGTACTTAGGCCCATTTCGAATCTTACCCTTTATCTAAATCGGGGGAATTTTATTTTAAAAAAATGAATTGCGAAAAAGCATTTTTTGAAAATTACCAACTTAATAATGTAACAAATACAATATAATTGATGACGAATGGCATTATAAGTATTCTTTTAAAAATATTATATATCAGATATAAATAAGCCATAAAAAATCTGAAACGTATAGTACAAAAAACTAAAACTAAAAAATTAAATTATAAAATTGCATAAATGTGTTATTAATTAAGGCTCATCACCTTATAGGTGTGATTGTATATCAAAGTATACATATTAAACAATAGATAATTCTTTTTTTTATTCAGGTAATGTCACAAGTGTGCATGTTAGGAATTTGATCTTGATGCTCCAGCGCGCAATTCTGCTTGAATAAAAACATAAATCTCTAGTTGCAGGAAACCCCCAACAAATCTTTATGACAAACAAGCAGTATTTTAAATGCCAGCAAAGTATTCTGTATTGTAATAAATGTTTTTACGAAACGTATAGTGGAAGCATAAATCTTTTTGAATCACTCAATAATTTTTACTGGTTAAAGGCATACCAACGTGTAATGACAATCGTCTGAATTATTACATAAACAGAAAAACAGAAAACGTAGATCTTTAACAATATACGAGAAAAATAACGTGCCATTTTAAAAACTGACTTTCTTTAATCTTGCGATTTTAACCCTAACAAATATTACATTTATAAACAAAATTATTAACGGTTCATAAACTGGTATGAAAGAAATTTACACGACTAAGTGTGTTATGGTGAACATAGTTTTTTCACTTGCATCATGTTGTTTTATGCAGGACATATATAATTACCCGTTGATAATTGTAAAGATCGGCTGACATGGCGACCTCGCGTTTTCTAAAATGTTCACAAATTCAGTTACCATATACTTATTTCACGCTGTTAGCTCTTTTCGTCATCATAAAATTGATTCGAGATTAGTTTCAAATGTTCTGTTTTTGCATTTTATACAGTATTGGCAATAGCTTTCACTCTTCCGCTCACAAAGGAACCACGGTTAAACGTAATACCCCGTGGTGTTTTTTTTTAATATCACACAGGCATAATATTTCTCTTTTCTATATAAAAAAACGATGTATCCATATCTCTCTCCATTCACTTTGAAATTGAGGAAACGTTCACGAAAATACTTTTTGTAACAATTAAATGAAAATTAAATCATACTAAAAAATAAACTTACTGTCAGACACACTCTCTCTCTCTAGCACTTCTCTCTCTCACCTATCCTCACTTTCATTCTGTCTCGCTATCTCCCTTTTTCAGTCATTTATTATCTACCATTATCTCTTCCTCTATTTTACTGCTTTACTGTGTGCATGTGTGCATTTATGTTTCATTCTATCTCTTTTTCTCTGCCACTCACTCTCTCTGTCTCTCTCTCTCTCTCTCTCTCTCTCTCTCTCTCTCTCTCTCTCTCTCTCCCCCTCTCTACCTACCTACCTACCTATGATCTATCGATCTACATATTAATTTTCTATTGCCTCTCTTTAAGTTCTTCTCTATCTTCATTTTTTCTGTCCCAATTCTGGGACTATAACTAACTAAAACATTAATTTCTCTCCCATCCGCTCAGTTTCTCCTCTCACTCTCGCTGTTTCTTTCTCTGTCTGTCTGCCTTTCTCTTTCTCTCTCTCTCAATCCATCTCTCTTTTTATCTATCTGTCTATTTAACTCCTCTCTTTCACATTCTTTTCTTTCTTCCCTTTTTCTGACTCTCTCTCTCCCTCTCTCTCTTTCTCCTTCTCTCTCCCCCTTTGTATTCTTCCATTAAGTAGACATTTTGAACTCTTGATTCAATAATTAAAATAATGTTCAATTGTATACCAAATAGTCTTTTTGCTTCATTGTGTATTAATTTCATTATTCTTTATTAGAAATGTCATGTGTTCTTAATATTTTTATTGGTTAATTTTTTAAGCCATTCGTAACCCAAAATCAAGTTGTTAACAATTAAAAGTTAGTTTTATACCGGTAATACAACTTATATATACCGCAGAGTAGTAGAAAAAAACTTTTCTATAAACGTGTCAGTATTTAGCCAAGAAAATCTTACTTAAATTTTATACAGTAACTTTGCAAACTCCTTAATGTTTATTTTCTACCTGACTTTGTACTTTGTTTTCTTAAGGTTACAATAAAAAAGTTCAACCAAACACAAATGAATCTTGTAGGATTTTTAATGTTCTTTTTATTGATGTAACCAATTTACAGAAGTATTAGCATTTTATGAGATGGGGAGGCTTTATGGGAAAAAGTAGTAAAAGGATGAAGTAACACGAAAAGTGAAATAATTCGAAAGCAATTGAGAATCAGATTATGGACAATAGGGACGTCTCTATAGGTATGCCATGTGTTGAAATGCATTGTGTTCTAAAATCGTCCGTGGCGCAGAGGTATGACCCGCTGGGGTGCAGAGTGTGGTCCAATCAGGCCGAACGTTGAAAATAATGGGGTGGAAATGGAAGTTGGTGTCCGGGTGGATCGAGGTCGCGATGGCTCGGTTGGTGGAATAGCGGCGTGTCTAGCCGGGGGTCGTGGGTTCGAATCCCGCTCGTGACATTGACTTTTTTATCTCTCTCCCCCCCGGCCAGCTAACTACTAGGGTCATTGCCGGCACCTCACGTATATAAGCGTCTCGCATTTTTCTTTGTTTCATTTCAACTTTATCCCCATCTCATTCACTATATCTCTTCTTTTAATTTTGTTTCCTACCGACCAACAGTAGTGTCTTGTTGCTCGTTCCTACCATCCCACACGTGGTTTGTTAAAAATACTTCAATATTTACAGACTCACTAACAATACCCACTCACGCTAAGAAAATGATTACCTAATCTACAGTTGGCAGGGCTCAGAGTACAGGTGAACGACTGAGGTCCTGCCCCCTAGAACCAAATAAAAAGTCGGTAGGATAGTCATAATCCTTCCGACTTCCTTCCATTTGTGCTAATAAATACATTCATACATATGTACAGAATTTCAGTCATCCATTAGACTAATTTCCTTTTGACGGGCTTGTGGAGTACTCGATATTCCTCGACATCCACGTCCATTTACACAAAACATTCACGCTAATAAATACATTCATATTGGGGAGGTCGCAGCATCTCGGTAGTATTATTACAACCTTGATAGCGGTGACCTGTCCCTCACATCACACAACAAATATATAATTACCTAAACTAATTTGGCGGGCCTGTGAGCTACATGATATTCAGTCACAGCCTCACACCCAGACATACCTCATCACCCACGCTAATAAATACATTCACACTGGAAAATGGAGATATACACCACGTGTGGTTGGTTATATGTATCCATACGCATTTATCAATTTTAAGTACCTAATAAGATTATCTTTGAAGCCACTGTTATGTTTAAGAACTATTTCCAGATTAGATGGTAGATCACACCGTTCTCGGTACTCTCGTAACTTATTACATTCCTCTAATAGGTGTCTCACCGTTACCGGGTTTCCACAGAGTGGGCAGCGTTTTTGACTTCTACCCGCTAAGAGGTGACCGTGCGTGAGACGGGTGTGACCTATTCGCAACCATGTTAATATTATTTTGTTACGTTTTTCCAAATTCTCCACTGGCCATGGCCTCACCGTACTTTTATGTATTTTTAGTTTTTCATTACTCTCGTTCCAGCGAGCCTTCGGAAGTTATTTTCTCTTTCATCTGTTTTAATTAACTATTTATTTTGACGTGTACAATAAAGTAAGGGAGAGTTGTCATTTTTTTTCAATTTTTATTATTTCCTAGATTATTTAACGATCTTTTGCACAACTGAGCAAAAATGTCGATCACTTCTTTTACTCCCAGTAATGCTTAAATTGCAATCATATAAACATTAACGAGTATGTTGTTAATCATAAAAGAAACATTCTAAGTACCATAACTTATACATATAAATTTCTTTAAAAAAGAATACTATTTATTTTTTTATTATTTGTTTTGTAAGCGAACTATTTTAACAGCCTTTACTTTACTTCCTCTGCCTTGTTAAATTAAAGAAATCGCCTTAGCAATAATTAAACCGTAAATTTTCATTTCCTTTAGTAATCAATTATTTCTTGTCAAAACAAATTTGTAAGGAAGTGACGTAAAAATTCAACGCTTATTCGGACGTAATAAATTTTACATTCACTTCCTTTTTTCGCCTAAATAGGGGTTTTATGTACTTCAAAGAAAGGCTGTTGCGCAACTCATCTATTAATAAATGCAGGGTGAACGGTTGAAAATGTCCCAACTACGTTTCTCGGTTTTCTAAAAAGGAAACAAATCCATTGGCGTCTGGCCAGGTTCATTTCACGGTACTTGACTACTTACAGCTTAGACTGAAAAATTGGGCTTATGACGCTTTGGAAAAAGTTATAAAATAAAGAAAATTAGTATTTCATAATTAAATGAAGTACCGAAAGTTTGGCCAAAAAAATGTTTTATTGCCTGAAAATTTTAAATTTGGATGTCTCTCTTTGACCAATCTTATACATTACCAGAACCGAAAGATCGCTAAATAAATAAAATGAACAAAAAAATTTTCTTTTTTAACAAGAAAATCTGGGTGGAGATGGGAGGTTAGTGTCCGAGTGGATCGAGGTCGCGATAGCTCAAGTGGTAGAGCAGCGGCATATCTAGCCAAAGATCGTGGGTTCGAATCCCGCTCGTGCCATTGACTTTTTTATCTCAACTAAAAACCTTAATTAATTTTAATGATTTAAATCGGTCAAGCGGACCACGAAATTAGTGAATTTAATGATTTAAAATGAAGTATACTTCACTAAAGCTCTCCGTGGCCATTTCATTTGTCGTCGAGAATCCAATCCGATTAGACGACATTTGAAAAATGGCAAAAAGGAGGGAAAATTCAAAAGGTGCGGTTGAGATGGGAGGTTGGTGTCCGAGTGGATCAAAGTCACGATAGCTCAAGTGGTAGATCAGCAGCGTATCTAGCTGAAGATCGTGGGTTCGAATCCCGCTCGTGCCATTGACATTTTTATCTCAACTAAAAACCTTAATTAATTGAAAGATATTAATTAGTCAAGCGGACCACGGAACTAGTGAATTTAGTAAAAACAACTTAGCGAGGGGGAACACTAGACCTATATAACTTACAATAATACTAAATAATAGGGTTCGTGTCATCCCATGAGTTCCTGGGTCCTGTATATTCACCGAAAAATAATTTAACAACTAGACAAGAAATAACAATTTTTTCTCTCGTTGTTAAAAAAATGGTATTTTGCTAATATTTAATATTCTTACTTACTAATATAACTTACTTATGTGCATTGATCTGTAGTCTTTGAGATCATGCTTATGCAAAGTTTCTGTGCGTTAAAAAAATTTCTATTAAAACTTGTTTATTTACAGTCCCTTTATGTAGCTTTGCTGATGTTGTATAATATACCTTTTGGCAGGAAGTGATATACAGGGTGTCTTGTCTAGAGGGACCGACTGAATTTCTCTTGAACAGATAGCATTGTGGAAAAACATACATGTTTAATATCTTTTAGTCTAGTGTATACTGATGAATCAAAATTCACAAATAATATTCTCAATAGATGGAATTTTCGAATGTGCGGACAAGAAAACCCTCGAAACAACTTTCAATCAACGTTCTCATTTAAATTAATAAAGGTTTTTAGTTGAGTTAAAAAAGTTAGTGTCACGAGCGGGATTCGAACCCATGACCTTGGCTAAATACACCGCTGCTCTACTACTTGAGCTATCGGGACTTCGATCCCCTCGGACATCAACTTCCCATCTCAACACAATCTTTCGAATTTTCCCTCCTTTTTGCCATTTTTCAAATGTCGTGTAATTTATTTGATTCTCGGCGACAAATGAAATGGCCACGGAGAGCTTTAGTGAATATATACTTCATTTTAAATATTAAATCCATTTGATTTCGTGGTCAGACCGACCAAATCACTTATTTCAATAAACTAAACTTTATGTTGAAATAAAAACGTCAGTGTCACGAGAGGGATTCGAACCCAC
This sequence comes from Cimex lectularius, assembly GCF_000648675.2. NCBI lineage: Eukaryota > Metazoa > Arthropoda > Insecta > Hemiptera > Cimicidae > Cimex > Cimex lectularius. The sequence goes on from NW_019392847.1 coordinate 306,132, forward strand.
GACCTTCGGCTGTCCGAATGGATCGAAGTCACGATAGCTCAAGTGGTAGATCAGCGGCGTATTTAGCCGAAGGTCGAGGGTTCCAATCCCGCTTGTGACACTGACATGTTTATCCCAACCAATAACTTACATAAAGATGAGTTAATTGAAATAAGTGATTTGGTCGGTCTGACCGCGAAATCTAATGGATAGCGTATAGTTTTAGCAAGCACCGAAGAGTCGACAGGGGATACGTCAATGCCCCAGTTCGTGTTTCCTTCAGTGCAGTTTGGAGGAGGAGGTGTAATGGGCTAGGATTTACACTGGAGGACGAACTGGACTCTATATGCGTTGATGGCATTCTCACCGCAGTCCGTTATGCCCAAGAAATTATCGAGGAATACATCCGTCAAACCAACGATCTCATATCGCAGTTCATTAATCATATTATTTTTTATGGCAGTATTAGGCTCACTTAACGATTATTTACCAATTCACTGTTATGATTAAAATTTATTGCTTGATTGTCACCTTTCATAGTAATGACCTCGCAGAATTTTTTTTTGCTTTTATTTTCCTTTTTTGTAACAGCCACATTTATGTCAAAATCATATTTCACGCTTGATTGTCACGAGCGGGATTCGAACCTACGATTTTCGGCTTGATACGCCGCTGCTCTACCACTTGAGCTATCGTGACCTCGATCCACTCGGACACTAACTTCCCATCTCAACCCCAACTTTTGAATTTTCGCTCCTTTTTGCCCTTTTTCAAATGTCTGTAATCTATTTCATTCTCGGCGACAAATGAAATGTCCACGGAGAGCTTTAGTGAAGGTATACTTCATTTTAACTTATTAAAGTAACTAGTTTTCGTGGTCCGCTTGATCAATTAATATATTTCAATTAATTAAGTTTTTAGTTGAGATAAAAAAGTCAGTGTCACGAGCGGGATTCGAACACACGATTTTCGGCTAGATACGCCGCTGCTCTACCACTTGAGCTATCGTGACCTCGATCCACTGGGACACTAACTTCCCAACTCAACCCCAGCTTTTGAATTTTCCCTCCTCTTTGCCATTTTTCAGTGGATCAAAGTCACGATAGCTCAAGTGGTAGAGCAGCGGCGTATCTAGCCGAAGATCGTGGGTTCGAATCCCGCTCGTGACACTTTTTTATCTCAACTAAAAATCTTAATTAATTGATCAAACGGACCAGAAAACTACTGAATTCTCATTTAAAATTTCTAACTTGGCTCTGAATTACCCCCGATAATAAATATTTAAAAATAGGGGTAAACAATTTACAACTGGACTGACAAATACTGAAAACGTATCTTTTGTCTTTTTGGTAACGTTATACGTTCAAGAAAAATTCAGCCGTACCATCTAAAAAGGACACCCTGTAGATTAACATATACATATAGTCATTATAATAAAAGTGATCTATGCGCTGCCGAATATTACGATTTTGGATCCACGTCCTTGGCCCTGAAAAATACATCAACGTGGAAAGTAGCGTGCTACTTGCTTACTAGCTTGCTCGTTAGCGTATGAACAAAGTTCGATGAAATTTGGCAAAGTTGAAAAATGGAACCTACCACATCCTCTGCATTTTCTCGGTTGGTTAGAATTTTCGAAACTCTATAAACGTTGTAGAAATCCTCCACTTGTGTCTCTGATAATGTAAGCGCACGTAGAAAACATAATTTCTTTCCTATCTCGGTAACCGATCAGCCGGCGTTTATGAAACTAAAAGGAGGTGAACGTTTTCTCAGCTAGAAAGAAGTATTCTGATTGTACGTAACAATAACGTATAACGTAACTAACCTCTACTGAATATATTAGAGAAATAAAACACAACTTCAAAAACTGATGTTTTACAGTGTTTAACATAAGATGTTTCCCAATGGTTTTAATACATAGAATCCTTCACGAAAAACCAACACAATATAATATCAGTAATGCTAATAATTTTATTTATTACCATCTAAACAATATTAAACATTATGTAATGTATTGTATTGTAATGATACATATTTACAAATAACATTGCCAGAGTTCAATGTCAAGTCTTGAGGTGAGTTAACAACCTTTATTGATACTTTACTCAAGCTCCTTGGCGAAGATGTCCCTGGGCCATATCCGCTTTGGTCATCTGACGGGTAAGGATTATGTTGTACATACATGGACTACGGCGTTGGTGTCAGTTTATCGTAAAATTTTGGAAAATTTGGTGGGGATTAATTTATTTAGAAAGCATATTTTGAGGTCAGGGTGAAATGGAGACAACTAGTTGACTATTATTCCTAGGGCTTTAGATTGAATTGACTAAATTTGGACATCGGTAGGTTTAGGAGAGCCCAAAAGTTCCAGTCCGTATGACACAATCGGTTCTTTTATTTGTGTGGTCTCTTCCAGGTTAAACGTGAGTCAAGGTAGAATCGAAGGTAGAGTACGCAGTGAGTTTTAGGGATAGGAATATAGTGTGAGTGGTTTTGCTTAAGGGTAAATCTAAAATGATTGCATATAATTTCATTAATATGTATCCTCCAACGTTTGCTGGTTTTTGCAATAAGATAACCAGATGGAGGATACAATGTTAATGTATAATGGTTGGTGGAAGATCTCGTCTACCTTACTAAAAATAAGTCAAATTCATTATGGTTGAAGTCATAAATTTAAATATCGTAAGCACATGCATTGGTACTCTTTTCCTTTACGTCAAAATTAGCATGATCCTTTATGTTTTTATACACAATTTAAGAATTATTTGATTTTCTCATTTTCTGAAACTGCTGTCATACATTTTGCAAACAGCTTATTAACCTTGTTGACAATGACGGTATTACAGAGGGGCGTCGGTGGCCGCAATGGTTTATGCGTTGACCCGACGCTCATCACTGTAAGGTAAAGGTCCCGTGTTCGAATCCAGGGGTAAAAAATATATATATTATTTATCAAAATCTTTGATAACTTGGATTTGTTTAAATCATAACAGTAAGCTGAAACTGTTTATGTGTTTAAGTGTTTATTTATATTTGGTTTATTTCTTTATTTTCTTATACCTGTTCATATAAGTTCTGATATTTGTAAAAATCCTTCCAACAGAGAGAAATTTTGCATTGGATATTTGTAAGTTTTTTTTTTGTTTTTTTTTATGTACTAATTATATTGAGTTACGATCTCTAAAAAGTATTCCTGCGATCAATAAAAACGTTTTTACTTATTATTAGATTTCAATATAATATATTCTCAATAAAATATTACAATAAAAAATCGGGGGCGTCGGTGGCCGCAATGGTTTATGCGTTGACACGGCGCTCATCACTGTAAGGTAAAGGTCCCGGGTTCGAAGGGCCCTGCATTCGAACTCGACATACTGACAAATGGGCTTTTTTTCAAACACCGGCACCCTGAGGTTTATATTACCTCTGCTTTGCAAACCCTCGTAAAAACAAATAAATAAATAACAGTATTGGCGAACTTTTAAAGCATACACTGTAAATTTAAATAATTTAATATATTAAACAGTTAATTCTATCTTTTTTGCAATCGTCTTTATCCCTGATCTTTTATACATAATTATAATTGTAAAAAATACACCTTTTGGTTTCTGATATTTAGGTTTAGTTAAAACTTATAACAATTAATTTATTTACAAACTGTATAAATAATTCGTTAGATTTCGTGGTCCGATTGACAAAATAACTTCTTTCAATTAATTAATCGTTATGTAAGGTATTGATCGCAAAATGGCAAAAAGGAGGGAAAATTAGAACGGTGGGTTGAGATGGGAAGTTGGTGTCCGAGTGGATCGAAGTCTCGATAGCTGAAGTGGCAGAGTAGCGACGTATTTAGCCGAAGGTCGTGGGTTCGAATCCCGCTCGTGACACTGACTTTTTTATCTAAACTAAAAACCTTAATTAATTGAAAGATTTTTTTGAAAGATTGGTCAAGCGGACCACGAAAACTAGTTAATTTAATAAGTAAAAGTGAAGTACACCTTCCCTAAAGTTCTTCGTGGCCATTTCATTTCTCGCCGAGAATCAAATAGATTACACGGCATTTAAAAAAATGGCAAAAAGGAGGGAAAATTCAAAAGGTGGGGTTGAGATGGGAAGTTGGTGTCCGAGTGGATCGAAGTCACCATAGCTCAAGTGGTAGAGTAGCGGCGTATCTAGCCGAAGGCCGTGGGTTCGAATCCCGTTCGTGACATTGACTTTTTTATCTCAATCAATACTTTACATCAAAATGTATAAATAATATTTAATAAGAGTTTTCAGGCACTCGGCTATATAAATTCTAACCATGAAATTTACATTAATTACAATAAAAAGTATAATTGGTTGAAATAATTAAATAGTTGATTTATGACAGCTAAGCATTCACGGATTAATACATTAATTACAATGTGTTATATAACGAATTTTAAAATTTGGAAACAAAACCTCTTAACTAGAAGATTTAATTTATATTGAGCAAGATATTGAGCTTCTGCAGTATTTTTCGATATCGGTAAACTTTTCATGTTTTTCAGTTAACAGGTCGATCGCCAAGCAGTACTTTCATATGGTCAGGATACCATTGGTGAAATGAACCAGATTCAGGTATATTTTTGTAATAGTTGGTTTTACATTTGACCAAATGGGGCTACTAGGAGGTAAAATTGGTCTTATGTAAAGGAATTATATTAACCAGAATTTTTATTAAGTAATGATAATAACATGTAATTATCCTATTTCTATTTATAATCATATAGTCATTTTAGTAAATCAACGTTAATAGTTAAAAGTAGTTTTGTACTGGGTCCGCTGTCATTTTTAGTTTCGTATTCCCATTTATTTTCTTTTTATTTTCATACTTTCATATTACTGTTATTGGTGTCTTCGCATTTGCACCGTTAATATATTATTGTAAAGTTTCAGTAATTGAAATTCATGACTTAAGATTGTAAAATCACTTTCAATCACTTTTCGTTGAGGACTGCTTTGGACCGTGAGGTGTTTACTACAAAACATTACTTAGGCGGAATTGACCATTGTGTTTTGGTAACGGTCGAATTATACCAAAGTGTTAAACTCACTGTCACAACTATAGTACGAAGGTTACCCTAATAACGTAATTCTCTGGTGATGGAGTGTGGCAAGGATTTCCCAATGGGCACGGGCCAGAGCTACAAGGGCATCTCAATCCATTGTCAGAGGTCTGACATTATACAAGTAAATGGATTCGTTCGAACCTTTTACAGCAGTGTGTGATATCTCAATTTGCTATGAATTTTGAAACTATACGTGACACGGTGGACGTTATAACGAAGAAAGGGGGATGCTGTGGAAAGGCATAGGCCTTACGTCGAAATTGCGGGAACGCCCCCATTTAAAATTGATTCGATGGAAAAGTGGGCTTTTTTTTCAAAAACACTGGCACCCCGAGGGTTGATAAAACCTCTTCTGTTGCGAACCCTCGTTAAAAAAATGTTTAATTGCTCCCTACAAACACTGTATCTTCAAATTATATGCTGAAATTAAAAGTTGCAGATTATAATTAAGCAATAATTTTAATTTAAGAATCATTATATACCTAACTAATCAGTGACAGACATGCCGTATTTGGCCGGAAAGACCATACTAGCCAGAATAGGCAGACCAGGTTGACTGGAGGCCATCAAACTATAAAATCATGACAATCATGCTAGAGCAGCGGCATAGTAGCCGAAGGTTTTTTTATCCGACTTTTTTATCTCAACCAATGCCTGGAAGTTGGTGTGCGAGTCGCTCGAAGTGACGATAGCTCAAGTGGTAGAGCAGCAGCGTATCTAGCCGAAGGTCGTGAGTTCGAATCCCGCTCGTGGCACTGGCTTTTTTATCTCTATCAATACCTTTCACAATACACATTCATGGAACAACAAAGTTAATTGGTCAATCGGACCACGAATTCTAATAGATTATAATGATAATTGAACAACAGTTAAATCGTTTTTTAAGTAAGTCACTTACTTCAAAAACGATTTAAAAAACTTGACAATTGGTCCGGACATGTGGTCCTAATAGAAGGAGCCGGATAACTCAACCCAGACCACAAGGAGAGAAAACAACATGTTATCTATTTCACACAACAATGATGCCAATGGCTTACAAAATGTCCTAAAATCATTTTTTGTTTTTTGCTTACAGAGAGAAGGCATCAAGCACAGTCCACAGCTCGTCAGCAGAAAAACAATTTGGTTCTTCATCTCTGATCTCTTTACTTTACAGTAGACGTTTGTAAACTGTGTAAAACATTATAAATAGTTTGATGAAGTAGATATTTTCATCGAAAGCTTACAATTAGCGAATTTCTATTTCTTTCAAAATTTGCCTTAACCTTGATGTATTTGTGCACAATTTAAAAATTATTTGAAAATCTTTTTTCTGAAATATTTCACCCACTGATTGTGAGTCGATTTTTCAGCTGGCGTGACATATTTTACAAACAGTTTATCAACGTTGTTGACAATAACAGCACCAGAATAATTTGAAAGTATAACTGGAATGCTTATTCCTATTGTTTATGGTTGCAAACCTTCAGCAAAATAATGGAAAACGCCAATAAGCCGAAGGTAGATTGCTTCGACAGCCCAACGGATACTTGCTTAGAAAAAATTTTTTTAAACCACTGATACTTAAATATGTATTTAAGTTTAATGTATGCTTAATTGAAGCTGAAGCCGTGATTGTTTTAAAAATGTTAAAAATTATTACTATTAAAACATTATCTTCGATCCAATCGATATAAATAATTACCTTTTATTTCCTTTAACAATTAATAAATTATCTATATTATATCATACCAGTTTTTTTGGAGTTTGAAGTGATAAAAGAGCAGTGATAAAGCCACCCAAGCGCTGGGGGAAAGTATCAGAAACATATGTTTTAAATATTGACCTGTAAGCAATTAAGAGTTTTAGTTAAAATAAACTAACCACAGCCAAAGCAACTTCCAAAAAATAAGATGGAAAATCTATGAGTGGAAAATATTGACCGAAGAAAGAAGAAGAAAAATTTCCGATTTGCCAGAACAAGGAGAGCTTACAATAATTACCACTAAATAATATAATCAAAACATTTTCTTTAAAGAATCTTCCTAATAAAGTGCGAGTAAAGATAAAATCCACGGAAACAATCTTCACAACTTCCTATAAAGTCTCAACAGACTATAAAGGAGAGGAAGAACTCAGGAGAGCATTAGATACAATGATATGGTATACAGATGGCTCCAAAACAAACGAAGGAAATTGATCAGGCATTTTCTGTACAAGCTCCAAATATGAGCAATCAAACTCATTAGGGAAGTATACTTTGGTCTTTTAAGCGGAAATACATGCCATCAATGCTTGTGCCCTGGAAAATCTGAAAAGAGGTTTCACTGACAAAAAAATCCTCATAAGATCTGACAGCCAAGCAGCTATTAAAGCATTAGCATGTAAAAGAATTACATCAAAACTAATCAGTAAATGCATCCAAAATCTCCAAAACCTGGGAAAACACAACAACCTAATGATATCTTGGGTGCCACGGCACAGGGGAATTTTGGGCAACGAGGAAGCAGACAAACTGGCCAGAGGAGGATCTGCAAGACCATACATAGACCCCGAGCCTATCCTTGGGATAACAAAAACAAACATACAATCCTCCATCGCAGAATCGATCCAAGCAAAACAAAAAGAGAAGTGAATAAACTCTAGCGGTGCTAGACATAGTAAACGTATGATGAAACAACCCTCACCAAGATTGGCAAAGACACTGCTGCAATTGGAGAGGGCAAAGCTCAGAGGAGTGGTGGGACTACTAACTGGTCACTGGTATCTGAGAAAACATCTACACAACATGGGTACATACAGCGATGAGCCCATCTGCAGATTATGTACTGAGGAGGAGGAACAGCCACTCATATCATCTTCGAATGCGAAGAAACAGCTCAATGGAGGTTTAACCTAACGTACGGAAAAGACTTAGGGAATCAAATTGCAGCAACAACAGTCAATGACCTGATACTTCTAAGAAGAAGGATTGAGTCTATTGACTGAACTAAGGAACTAGGAAGGTACAATAAGCCAGAAGGCTGCAGTGCCTGGGGAATACAAACCCCGCTTCCTAGTATCCTTTCCACATACCATACCAAAGATAAAATCCCTGAAATAAATGAAAATATATGATCCCCCCCCCCTATGAAATTATATAAACAAGGAAAAGTTGAGATTCATCAATACGATACACTTATAATAAACGTCTTCACAGTAATTAAAAGAAAGGGGGGATGATTTGTTATGTATTATATAACATAATAAAACAATTTCAAAACCGCAAAGAACGAAAACTAAAACTGCTTTTATGAACATAGGACAAAATAACTAAGATTAAAAAACGACTAATAGAAAACTTAATAAAATAAATTCAAGTATACTCTATCATCATCAACCATAAGAATTCGAAACTAGCAAAATCCTTAAAATAGAAGAACATTATTATTTCATTATGGCTTGAATGTATAATTTTCCTTGTAACTGTTTTCTACTGTTGTCTACGTAATCAATTATAGTGAATTTTTGTTGTCTTTTTTAACAATTATATCTTGAAAACATTTTACTGAAATAATCTTCCCAAAGGCATATTTAACGCAACAAAACGTATGTACGACACAAAACGTTTAATCATTTCCTTTTTTGGAGATTTAACGTATTTTATGCGTGTCAAAATTGTAAATGTTGTTTTCGTTGTTTCGGGGCTGAAAGGTCAAAATCCTAGAGTGAAAATAAAGTTGTCTTCATGGATGTCAGAATTGATTGAAGCCTCTAACTCGAAACAACGATTTGGCTCCTTTCCAGCTCATGTTTAAACATAAACCGATTAGAAAAGCAAACATGTGCCGAACGAGAAGATTGACTTACTAATATTTACAATTTAACATTTGATAGAAAAATATAATGACAAATTACTTTTAAAAAAACTCTATCTATTACGTAGCGGTCAAAAGTGTGCGATTCTTCTTAATTTTTATTGTCAATTTGTTGAAATCATGAAAAATCTAAAAAAATATTTATCATATTTTTTAAAGCTTTTTTTATTTTTAAGAATTTAATTACTACATTCAAACAGTTTAGACAAATATAAATAATCAAATAATTGCATTAAAGTGAACATTCTGTTCAATTTATTAAAATTGTAACTAATAACTTACTCATAGCTATTTATTATAATTTTAAATGTTAGTCAAAATCACTTATTGGAATAAAATCGTCAATGAAGAGCATCATTTAAGTGTCTTTCATTTTTGAAAATATGAACAAGTTAACTTCAAACAGAAGTAAGTTTATAAACATTTTTAAATAAAATATATTTGAATAATAACGACCTTTATTTACAACGGTGTAGAGTATAGATTAAATAAATGATATTACAGATAAATAAAAATGTACACTATATTATTTGTCGAAAAAATGATAGTTATGAAGTCGGAACAACCGAAGTGCAAAATTGAGGAGGCAAACCATATGTTCCCGAAATCGAATTTGAACTTGCACATTTTCTCTGCCTTAGGGAAGACATGATGGATATCAGAGTTGGGCAAAATCTAACTAATTTAATCATGATTAAGAATTTTGATTGAAGTTTAATCATGATTAAATTAGGCATGAGTAAATTAATCATTATATGATTTAATCATAATTAATTCAATCATGAGGTATGACTAAATCATATAATGATTACTTTACTCATGACTAATTCAATCATGATTAAACTTCAATCAAAATTCTTAATCATGATTGAATTATTTTGCCCATCTCTGGCTACAATGACCAACTTACCAAAATCCAACCGACTCCGGATAAAAATTTTGAGATGAGAGTCGTGCTCAAGGCCAACCTTCAAAAATTGTTATCATAAACGAAAACCAAAGTTACATAATTATTCTACATGTCTATTTTATTACAACCAGACCCCTAGATGGTGTATTTTCCAAATAATGTAGAAATTTCTCCTTTTAAGTGGAATAAATTTTAATTCAAAGAAATATTTTTTCCGTTGATCGGTTATGTAAACATATTTACTTTTCAAAGCGTAGCTTGTTCTGGGATTTTTTTATTTTATTTTATTATTATCATTATCATTATTTTTTGGCTTTTCATAACGACGGAGTTTTACTTATAATTGGAAGATTGATTTTTGTTAAATAAGGTGATGAACGATTTTCGTTTTGATGAAATAAATTTCTGTTAGAAAATTTTTAAAAATGATGAAGTGTATTTTTCATTTTTTGAGCACCCATTTGAACATGATTTATCGAAATTTAGTCATGACTAACTATATTGTGATTAAATTAATCATGCCTCGTATTTAATTACTAGTCATCACTAATTTAGCCATCAATCACATATGGCGACTAATGACTAAATTAGTCACTTACTACCAATCATGACTAACAGTCTGAGTATCAATCATTAATCATTAGACATGACTAATTTTTGCCCAACACTGATGGATATGCAACGTAACCCATCCTTAACAGTAAGCCTAAAACCCTAACAACCTTAAATATAGCACACCCTAACCTAAACTTAAACCTAACTTCCTACACGAACCCTAACCTGAATCCTTATCTTAAGGAGACCAGGTTATAAATAAACAGCCCAATGGCAGGGTTACTGCCGTTAGGGAGAAAAAACAACCCTAACATAAGCTCATTCCCAACCGTAACCCTATCTTCCATAACCTAACCTGTCCCTAGCCGTAACTCTAAATCTAACCCTATCTAGCCATAACCTCGCCCGAACTAACCTAACCTTGCGCACTTTCTGGTAACCTAAAATCGATGTCGTATAAATCGCCTTGCAAAAAAATTATGTTTCCATCTCAAAAACTATCGAATTTTTTGGTTTTATCGGTATAAATAATCTATTATATTATAATATTGCGTTTGGTCAAAAGTGTAACACTACTTTGTATTACTATTAGCAATATATCTAATGCATAATGAAACAATATTGTCAAAGAATAGTCTCCTACACGTTTTTCCTTGTTAAGAATTTGATTAATTATTAGGTAGATGTAGATGTATTGATCTGAAAATACAGTGCACTTTAAGAGTTATATCCCCCGTATTCTGCCCAAAGCACACCGGTGAGTCCTATTTTATCAAGGCACTTGATTAGCAGGCCCGGTTTCAGTAGTTAAATCTCTTCTATGGTCACGTTGTACATCCCAAAGCACTTACTCCTGCGGGCAAGTGTAGCACCACAGTTTGTTAGTAGGTGTGTTGGTGTCCCCTCCGCCCCTTTGCAGAATCTGCATGTGCCGTCTTGGATTAGTCCAATCTTCTTTAAGTGTTCATTTAGCTTGCAGTGTCCTGTTAAGAATACCGCTTCCTTTGACACATTCTGCAATTTCTTCCCTTCCGAAATTGGTTAGGAGATTCTTGGATTGTCTGTTCCAATGACTGAATTCCATTGTTCCTTCATTTTCTTTTTGTCTTCTGTCTGAGATATTCGTTAATAGAGTGGATTCCTATGCCACAGAAGGGTTCGGGTCCTATCATCAGTGTGGCAGCCCTTTCCTTACAAAGGTGTGTGCTTTCTCGTTGCCTTCTACTCCCATGTGTCCTGGGACCCAGCAGAGACTGACTTTGTTCTGTGTTACTAATAAGTTTAATTTGCTTTTGCCGTTCAACACCATCTTTCAACTAATGATATTTGACCCTAGTGCTTTTATGGCAGCTTGGTTATCTGACATGATAGCTATATTCTTGTTTTTGTACCCTTTATTCAAGTTGAATTGAGTACATCGTGAATCTCAACTTGGAAGATACTGGTGAATTTCCCCATGGGTTCTGGACGGATCTAGGACTTCATGTGTTCTAGATCCATCTCTGTATCAAAAGATGTTGCCAATCTTAAAGGAGGTGTTTTCCTCTCGTTCCCACTCTTTTTTGGCACTTAGGTTTATTTGGAAGTTTTGATTAAGTTCAAACATCCTGTTCATGTTGTCTCTTGGAGCCATAAGTTTCGGATGGTTCTTAATTATTTTGTTCTGGATCTTTATATGTGCTGAAAATATTAATCATCCAGAGGATCTTTTTCTCTGTAACTATTTCAGCTGCTTTCTTCCAATTTTATTTCTTGGTTTTATATGCGTTCATGTTTTCCGCGGCTATGTCATAAGTGCTGCCTGGAAAATATGTACTTAGAAGGAGCCTATTTATTAAGTAATAAAGGACATATAAAATTAAAAAGCCTTATATATTAATGTGAATTTCGTATATTTGACGAAAAAATAAATTGTAAGTATGTCGTCATTTTAATTGGACAAATTACAAAATTTTTGATTTTATTTGTGTAAATAAATAAAAAACTTTACATATATCATGATGATACAAAAAAAATTATTATGTGTTTGTTTTGTTTTTAAACTGATCTTTTTGAAAAGAGACAAATAACATTCAATAAAGGAGAAAGTTTTGTCTTTTTAACATGTTTCGGTTTTGCTTAAATACAACAATAATTTTGGAATGGTGAATTTTAATCCGATAAATAATAACAGTCAAACATTTTGTGAACACATTTACATGATAGTCAAAAATTTGCAAATCTTCTGAACTTTTACTATCATTATGTTGAAATCATATTTTAAAAAATCAAAGTTGTTATCACGTTTCTTCGTGTGTCTTTCATTTAAATAATAATAATTATGCATACAGAAACCTTTTATAGTAAAATAATGTAAATAAAGTTAATTTGAATAATAACTACCTTTATTGAAAATAACAGTGTGCGGCATAGATTAAATAAAAATACCTTACATAAATCTTAATAAATATAATTACGAACAGTGCATATTATCTTATATTTGTTAAAACAGTTCTGTCATAAAACGGCCATTATGATTTTCATGCAGGATATTCGTTTCGGAAGAGATAGCCTTGCGTTATGTGCTGTCCGCAAGGCTGAGAGAAGGATATTAAACGAAACCTCTTAACCCAAATGGTAATATTTTATTTTAATTATGTGCTTGTAGGATATAAACCTTTCAATCAGATTTCCAGGGATTTAATTTTTTGCTATTTTTCTAGAGGGTCTTATTGGTATTACGAGGGATTGATAAATATTTGTTTTACGCTAGACGCGGTCATAATCGATATCTGAGAACGACCGTGCATGAAAAAGACCATAACAAACTGCTGTTATTGAGACAATAAAATTTAGAAATTGTTACTTTTTGTGTTTATTGTTCTTTTTTTGTTTTATCTCGATTTTGAGCGGTATATTTCCGATTTGTCCACTCCGAGAAATCGTGATTTGTTTCACAATCGTAATGACCCTCGCCAGGATGATCATTCGGGCCCGATAAATGTGGATAAACTTTCGCACTCGCTTACGGCCGTATCCCGTTTCAAAATCTGTTGATTTGAAAGAAAAAGAAAATATACAAGCCCGCTTTGTACAGATAAGATGGAAGAACGGTGTTTTACAAAAAAAAATCCCGTAAGAAAACGTTTTTTAGATGGCCGTGTGTTGAAAAAAAGCCTTATCTTTTGTGATGTTGACCCCCGAGTTGAACCCATGTTGAATATATGATCGTTATTGATGGCCGGGTGAAACCATTCTCTGTTCATATGCCCATTTTTGGTCCCAAGGGTGTTTTCGTCATCATAACTGACTTACAGACCAGGAAAAATAATTCAAACCCAACTGACACAAAGCTATCAAACAAGGCATTTTTCGTGCATGCTCGACATTAAATTGAATTTATTTGTATATTATAAATTATCTTTCTTCTTTTAACTTCTACATTTTGTTAATTCAAAAGAATGGTTTTATGAAAAACAAAACCTCTCAAAATCGATATTACGAATTAATTTTAACGAATTTTCAACTATGTTCGTCACGTTCAAGAAATTCTTTATAAATATAATATACAAATAAAGATATAAAATATATAATATATAAATTTAATATCTTTTTGTCAAATCTTTTCTAATTTATTTGTAAATTTTCACTTCTTAGGCCAGATTTCGTGATATATACCTTCTACGTGATTTTGGAGAATACTTTCTCTGATTTCGTTTTAATTATGAAGCTATTCTGCATATGCTGATAAGTACTAATGTTTCTTTCATTTTCGGGTATATACACGTAAAACCTTTATTCTTTACGTTACCGTGTATGTTTTCTTCTTGAGAGGTTTCACAGGAGCTTGTTCCCCTTTCGCCTCTAAATATAATCCGTTTTATTGTTTCATTTATATTTAATTAACTAAATATCTACCACATCATCTACACACTCTATCACTCTCTCTTTCTCTACCACCCCCTCTCTGTTTCTCACTATTTGTCTTTCTCTCTGACTGTCTCTCTTTTTTTCTCTCTTTATTTCTCTCACTTGATCTCTCCCTCTCACTCACACTCTATCTTTTTCCCTTTCTCTCTTCTCTGTCATTCTCATTCTACGTTTTCTCCTTTCTTCGCTTTCTCTCTCACTCTCTCTCTCTCTCTCTCTCTCTCTCTCTCTCTCTCTCTCTCTCTCTCTCTGTTTCTTTCTCATTCACCCTATTTCTATTTTCCTTTTGAATTCTCTCCCTCTCTCGCTTCCCCTATACATATCTAATAGATATAAATAATATTTACATATTTTTTATATCTATCATTATTTTTACTTTCTATAATACTTAATTTCACTAATTTCGTGGTCCGCTTGACCAATTAATACATTACAATTAATTAAGGTTTTTAGTTGAGATGAAAAAAAGTCAATGGCACGAGCGGGATTCGAACCCACGATCTTCGGCTAGATACGCCGCTGCTCTACCACTTGAGCTATCGTGACCTCGATCCACTCGGACATCAACTTCCTATCTCAACCCCAACTTATGAGTTTTTCCTCATAAAAACCCCCCGGCGTATATAGCCGAAGATCGTGGGTTCGAATCCCGCTCGTGCCATTGACTTTTTTTCATCTCAAATAAAAACCTTAATTAATTTTAATAATACTTAATGTACATATCATTGCATAGCTAAAAGTCTTCGTAAGAGCCCAAATTATCTGGTAATAATTGGGATAAAAGAATAATTTCAGGAGAAAAACGACAAATATAATTTACGGTATTGATCCATTTTGTGAGAGACTCTTCGACCGGAACAATTGAACATTTGATTTAGAGTTGTTTTTTTTGTGACCGGAGTTGACAGTTTGACAACAAACAATTGAACATTATTAAAGATAAATGGCCCAACATAACACCACACACAAGTCAATCAAAAAACATGTTCATAACAATGGTCCGACACTGCTGTGTTAACGGATATTTTACATACGACAATCAATTTTACAAACAACCACACACTCTCAACACGACACGCAAGAATGACACAATTACACAGATGACAAACACTTTGAGCCCTGAAGATGATCTCAATAAAGATCGAAACGTTGGCACGAGAAAGAAAATGTTTTTCTGAAACCTACGACACACCAGACCGCATCTCACGATTTCTGAATAATTTACAAATAACTATTTGGTTTAGCCATGAGTAGCAACCTAGGCCCGATACTGGCAGACATAATTATGACACATCTACTAAATACAGACATACCACAACTTCCTTTCACATTACCCTTCCTCACTAAATACGTAGATGATATATTGACATCTGTTCACACAGATCACATTCAAACTACATTTAATAGCTTTCACCCACGCCTAAAATTTAAACATGAAATCGAAAACAAACAAAAAAATACCGTTTTTAGATACACTCGTAATAAAACAACCAGATGGCACATTAATCACAGATTGGTATCAAAAACCAAGAAACACAGATCGCTACCTCAACTTTACATCACACCATCCTCTTCATACAATAATAAACATGGCCAAAGGTTTACTTCACAGAATGATTACCCTAAGCCATGAATCATCTCACCACAAGAACATAAAGATATACAAACAGATCCTCCATAACAATCTCTACCCTAAACACATAATTAACAGAATAATCAACAACTACAACTCAACACCAACACCATCCACTATAACTAATAATACTACATTAAGTCTATCAAATACAAACAAACCAGCATACATTTCCATGGCATTTATTCAAGGCCCATCACATAAATTAAACACATTTCTCTCGTCCGATAACTTCAAAATAGCTTTCAAAAATTATAAAGCAATTCAAACACTTTTTTCCAAAATTAAAGATCCCACACCAATAACAAACAAATCCGACGTAATCTACAAAATCAACTGTTTAAAATGTCCGGCAACTTACATCGGTCTTACATCCCAATATCTGGACAAGAGAATAAAGCAACTATCTATGATTGCAAAATCCTACAGCACTCGCTACCCACCACCTTGAACACAAACACAATTTCGACTTCAACAATCCAAAAATATTACACACAGAACAAAACAAACATAAACGTAACTTTTTAGAAATGGTTTACATCAACAGAGATAAACACAGCATCAATTACAGAACAGACACATGTAAACTCAGTCGCAGCTACGCCAATATCATTAATCAAATTCAATATAGATAACATACATAATCATCATATCACATTCCACACATCAAACATTTTTCGCATAGTCTAATTTTTCAACAATTTAGCTTTCCTTTTCCTATTTATCCCTTTCTATATAATCCTGAAAGGATAATCTGGCCGAACCATTACCAACACATTTTTTCCCTTCGTCCGCTCTTTTCACCTCAAAGAAGCCGACGCCTGATACAAAAATGTCTTTTCTGTACCGACTTGTACCGCCTTCCTACCCCACCCCTTCAAAATCCAACGTATATAAACATAAAACAGCAAAATCTCATTGGCACTCTCAACACGACACACAAGAATGGCACAATTACACAGAAGACAAACACTTTGAGCCCTGAAGATGATCTCAATAAAGATCGAAACGTTGGCACGATAAAGAAAATGTTTTTCTGAAACCTACTTCACACCAGACCGCATCTCACGATTCATATCACCAACACATTTTTTCCCTTCGTCCGCTCTTTTCACCTCAAAGAAGCCGACGCCTGATACAAAAATGTCTTTTCTATACCGACTTCCTTCCCCACCCCTTCAAAATCCAACGTATATAAACATAAAACAGCAAAATCTCATTGGCACTCTCAACACGACACACAAGAATGGCACAATTACACAGAAGACAAACACTTTGAGTGAGTAGAAATACTTTGATTGAATAAAATAAAAATATTTTGCATTGTATAAATTCACTTTTTTACACATCCTACATGTATTTGTTAAATGTAAACAATGTTTCTTAATCCCAGACCTTGAAGATGATCTCAGTAAAGATCGAAACGTTGGCACGATAAAGAAAATGTTTTTCTGAAACCTACTTCACACCAGACCGCATCTCACGATTTCTGAATAATTATCGATTAACGGACACTAATCACCACTCGTTTGACAAAACCTTTTCATTATTTTTGCCGACTTATCGACCTTCATTTGGGTCATTTTCAGGGCATAAAGTGTGATGGTATTGTTGCAAAGTCAACACCAATATGACACTACAAAATAGCACCCGAATAAAGGTCGACACGTCGGCAAAAAAATGAAAAAAGTGTTTTTCTAAATTTCCTCATTCTTGACCGCACTTCACGAATCGAACAAATTATTACGTTAGCATTTTTCTACCGATTCATTAAGGATTAAGTGGTTGATTAGGGACAACCTTGTGATCGGCATTTTCAAACGGCTGTCGACACTAACTGAAACAAAAGCATGAAATGGTGTTTCTAGATCTGGCGAAAGGTGTCCCTTCGTTAGAAACTAAATGAGCCGTTAATGAAATGCCATTTGGGAAATTCGGTTAATGGCTGAATGGACCTTAATGGAAACCGTATCGCACCGGCTGAAGTAAATCCGGCGTGAAGTATCTGCCAGTTGACCAAGGTTGTGTTCATTGCGACGTTTTTATTATACACCGCCCGCCGACAAATCTTCTGCGAGGTGGTCATTTTGCAAAAGCAAACAACAACAAAATTTAAGTTAATATACGCAAGTAAAAAAAAACTTAAATCTTACGACTATATAATTTTACAAAAATCAAACATTCGAGAAAATGTGTGCGGGTGTAATGTCAACATGATCCATTAGGAAAATTGATATTGACCCACGTCATTTTATAAAATATATTTTTATTAATANATTAATATAAAGCAATAAATTATCACATTCATGTTTCTGAAAGATTTTTGATAATTTTCATTTATACATTATATTGTTTTACGTTTTTTATTACCACGTCACTTACTCCTATTTCTTAATTCCTCTCTTTTTATCTCTCTCTATGCTCTCTTAATCTCCATCTTCCTCATTCACACACATTCTCTCTCTCTCTTTCTCTCTATGATTCTTGTTGTCTAAGAGCTACGTGCAGAACTATGATTTATTAAATTCACTAGTTTTCGTGGTTCGCTTGACCAATTAATATCTTTCAGTTAGTTAAGGTTTTTAGTTGAAATAAAAAAGTCAGTGTCACGAGCGGGATTCGAACCCACGATCTTCGGCTTGATACGCCGCTGCTCTACCACTTGAGCTATCGTGACGTCGATCCACTCGGACACTAACTTCCCATCTCAACCCCACCTTTTGAATTTTCCCTCCTTTTTACCATCAGTGGATCGAAGTCACGATAGCTCAAGTGGCAGAGTAGCGGCGTTTCTAGCCAAAGGTCGTGGGTTCGAATCCCGCTCGTGACACTATCGTTTTATCTCAACTAAAAACCTTAATTACTATGATTTATGTGAAGCAAAAAGTTTTACAACCCTGATTTAAAAATTATATTTAAACTAATTAGGCTAGAACACAACAACAATTATGTGACACAAATAATTTAAAAAACTGACAAAAATAGTCAATAATGGACGAGACTTTTTTTTTCTATTTATTGGTAATTTGGATATTTAAAACTGATAACCAGTTATTAATCTATAATTTAGTGCGATAACCTTTTCTCTTAATATATGTTAATTAGATGAACGTGATTACAGCAACATTTCCGAGACATATTTGGCGGAACTACAAATTAAAAACTTATTATAATATTACACAAAGCTTTCATTCTTTATAAAGTTATAAATATATATAAATCTACTCAAGAACAGCATATTTCTGTTAAGTTTTAGTTCCTATTGGCGGGTTCGATTAGATTAAGTATAGATTCGGTTTGGATTAGGGATAAAAATACGTTGGGTTAGGGTTAGGTTGGGGATAGACTTAACTTAACAAACAAGTAAGGTTGTGTTAGGTATAGTTAAGGTTGAGTGTAGAATTAGGTTAAGTTAGGGTTAGCATCAGGTACTGGTCAGAACAGTTTAAATAGAATACATTAGGGATAGAATTAGGGTCAGGTTAGTTTAGGTTGTGATTAGAATCAAGTTAAAATTTGGTTTCAGAGGGTTAGGTTAAAGTTAGGATCAAGGACCATTTATAATAGGTTTGGTAGTGTTAGGAGTAGACAAGTTCCATTATATTTGTAATGTATAGCTCTTATCACAAAATGAATCACTATCGAAAATTATATTTTGCTGTTTCCTTTTGATGAATTGAATCAGATTCTAAATAAGAGAATATCTAGGTATATAAATAATTCAATTTTGGGAAGATTTAATTTTCACATAAAAGTGTTCAGAAAACATAGTAAGTAAGTAGAAAGTTTTATTTTTCTCTTTACTAATTAAGGAGGTATATTGCTATGTCATAAAGTAGTTTGAGAAAGATTGTTATTTCCGTTTGTAAGATTTCGATGCTGACTTGTCGGAAAATTAATTATTTTATCTATAGTACAAAAAGAAAAAGTCTACAATGCACAAAATAAAACTTTCACCTCTTTTTGCATCATCCGGGTAAAAAATGATTTGTTTTTGAAAGGAGACCTACGCGTAAGTAGGGGGTTTTCGTGTTGGGTCCGGTCAGCTCGGTAATGTCCGAAGTTCTGCACGAACTTCGCAGTGTGGTAATTAAAATGTCAAACTGGCTGCTGAGATTAAAGAGCCGCTACTCTTTACAAATTAGATAATGCCCGCCTCCGGGCTTGTTTTCCTTTGGAACCAAGCAATACGAAACAGCAAAACTGATCAATCTTAAGCAGTTATTGTACTATTTGTTTGGTACTATTTTTATTTGTATTAATAATGTGAGAAGTTGAAGGGCCGACAAACACCTGAGGTAATTGTTGCGTGTTTTACTTCTTTTTCGTATACGTCTTCTTCATCCAGCAGCTTTTTGAGCGAAAACTAAGTCAATATCCCAAAATGGTAGCCTGTCATTTGTACCTCAGGCTGTCAACTACAGAATAGATATAAAACATACAATGCGTGTGTTTTACATCACCTCAAATATAGAAGAATAGTTATTCAGAAATCGTGAGATGCGGTCTGGTGTGATATAGGTTTCAGAAAAACATTTTCTTTATCGTGCCAACGTTTCGATCTTTATTGAGATCATCTTCACAATCTCACCGGCACTCTCAACACGACCCGCAAGAATGGCACATTTACACAGAAGACAAACACTTTGAGTAAGTAGAAATACTTTGATTGAATATAAAAAATATAGTTTGCATTGTATAAATTCACTTTTCCACATCCTAAATGTATTTGTTAAATGTAAACAGTGTTTGTAAATCCCAGGCCCTGAAGATGATCTGAATAAAGATCGAAACGTTGGCACGATAAAGAAAATGTTTTTCTGAAACCTGCATCACACCAGACAGCATCTCACGATTTCTGAATAATTATCGATTAACGGTCACTAATCACCACACATAGAAGAATAGATTCACACCCCGAGAGTGGGTTTGAACCACTCCATTCTCGCTAATAAATTACTTTTTTCTCGTCACACTCACCCCAGCGTTTTATATTTGCAACTTTCTGGTACCTGAGTGTTGAGAGAGCGAGAAGATAACATATATGTAATAATGTAAGATAAATTGATAAATATACACATATTGCTGTTAACATTTACAATTGGACTTAATCAAAGAGGATTAATGAACCTTTTAATTTTTATTTATTTACGGTGTTATCTCCAATAACTTTTTTACGACGGTTGATCGCCCAGGGGTCTGTGGGGGAAATAGTTAGTGAGAAATTCCAAGCTTTCCATTTTTTTATAGTATTATTAGAATTTTTAAGAGTTCTCTTATTGAAAACGCGTGCTAATTGCCAGACCTTTCACTGGAAGACAAGGTCTGTATGCTCTAGTTAGCCGCGAGCAAGACCGTGGACTTTCACACTATCCGCCCGGCCGTTGTCCAAGTTGTGTGTCGGATATTTGTCCCGTCGGGCTTGCGTGAACAGCAAAAAAGAAAACAAAACTGGCAAATTTGGCAAACTTTCCCCTCCCATCTCAATCAACCAGTTGCGAATTGAACGAAACTGTAAATGAGCCATTGACCTATTATTACGGATAGGGTTAATTACCTCTCAAGGCGTATCGGTACGCTTTTAGAGCCGATTAATCAGGGCGTAAAAATTAACAGGATTAACAGGCTGTTTGATTTTGTTCGTCGAGTTAAACTTTAACCGTTTTGATACCACGCTGAACCCCACAGAATTCAATTTGTCTTGAAAGTTAACACAGGAAAATAAATCTGTTCTTTGTATTCTAAAATTTAGATTAATGTAAGAATGGCATTCCTTTGTATTGAAACAGTCAATTTATATTAGTCTATTTTAAGCAATAGTGACTTTTATTAAATGAACTTGACCTAGAAGAATGACACATTAATTCAATGTACGATTACTACATTACGATTTTTTTTCTTTTTGTTAATAAAGAATGGTCAAAACAATATCAAATTTCTGAACTTTCATTGAATCAAGGCATCATCAAGGCTTTCGAAATTTAAATAATTATATTAAACTTGATTAATTCGTTTTTGTTTTTGTTTGTCTGTTTTTGACAGAAAGAAATACCTTATTTGTCAATGAGTCGGTACAAGTACATAGTTTTGCAGGAAACATTTTAAAATTGGCAGTAAAGTTAAACCTTGGAACACTTATTATATATTGAATACAATAAGATAAATATTTCTGATAGCTTAGCAACATAACATAAAAGTGTGAGGTGTTTAGTGACCGTTAGTTCATGATTATTTGAAGACCGTGAGATGCGGTCTGGTGTGACGTATGTTTCGAAAAACATTTTCTTTATCGTGCCAACGTTTCATCTTTATTGAGATCATCTTCAGGGCTCAAAGCGTTTGTTTTCTGCGTAGAGGTGTCATTCTTGTGGGTCGTGTTGAGAGTGCCAGTCATAACATAAAAGCATATATAAGCATAAGAATTCTTGATCATCTTCATTATTTAAAAATATTTAGCTTTGATTATATGCATAATTCTAGAAAGTGAGAAAGAAAATATATAAAATAAAATAAGAAGGAGGGAAAATTCGAAAGGTTGGGTTGAGATGGGAAGTTGATGTCCGAGAGGATCGAAGTCACGATAGCTCAAGTGGTAGAGCAGCGGCGTATCAAGCCGAAGGTCGTGGGCTCGAATCCCGCTCGTGACACTGGCTTTTTTTTATCTCAACCAATACCTTACATAAAAAGGTTGTATATTGTGTTGATTGTTACGATTGCCCCACCGTGGGACTATGGTCAGGATAAACAATTTTTCAATCAATCAATCCTAATGAATTTAATTGGTAGTAATGTTAAACTTTGAAAGGAACACTTATTATATATTGAATATAATAGATAAATATTGGTTGACACATGGGCACCTGTTTTTGTGCCAAAGCCCGCGCAGGTGCCCCTTATGAGAGAAAGGTTGCTCGATGTGTCCCACATAATAGAGGCGTGTGCCTTGGCTCCATACAGAGAGCGTGTAGGCATGCCGCCGGACTTAAGAAAAGTTCTCGAGCACTGCAGCGAGTTTCAGGGTCCCCTGTTCCGCTTTTTAGTGGAAATTGGTTTTTTTTATTGTATATATATGTCTTATGTGTTGTGTCTGTATGTTTTGTCTGAGTGCATGCATTTATTAGCGTGAATGGCGATAGGTGAGGGTGAAATAAAACGTCATCATCGCCCCTCGAACGTTGAAAGCGTAAGAGTGTGTGTTCGGGGTCGATGGCGGAATATTTATAAAAGTACTCCATCGACCCCAACCTAGATTAGCTTGAGTATAGGTCGGTGGAGGAATATCAAGTACTCAACCGACCAAACGGAATGAGTGTGCTGTATGGATGTATTTATGTGTATGAATGTAGTGTTTGAAAGGGTAAATCGAATATAAACTTAGTTGGAGCTGAAATGAACTAGATGTCGGAAGCCCCAGTCAAAAAAAAAAAAAAAAAAAAATATTGCTGATAGTTTAGCGACATAACATAAAAGCATATATAAGCATAAGAATTTTGGATTACCGAGTTTATTTAAAAAATATTTAGCTTTGAGCTATATGCATAATTCTAGAAAGATAGAGATAGAAAATATATAAAATAAAATAAGAACAAAAACAAAAAGTTTTGCAAGAAACATTTTAAAATTGAAAGGAAAACTTATTGTGAATGCAATAGATAAATATTGCCGATAGTTTAGCAACAAAACATAAAAGCATATATAAACATAAGAATTCTTGATGCCGAGTTTATTTAAAAAATATTTAGCTTTGATTATATGATTATAGTTACATAGATTTAGTTATTATAATCTTATAATTATATTTATTATATAGATTATAATTATATTATGATTATGTAGATTATAATTCTAGAAAGGGAGAGGTAGAAAATATATAAAATAAACTAAAAACAAAAACAAAAAAGGCAAGAAAACAAAGAGAAAGCTAAAAAGAACAAAGATACAATGAAGGAGATTAATTCGTTACTAAAATCGGTATTTCATTTAAAAATAAACTGTGTTCACAGCTGGACTGCATAAGGAATATATTATTTTTCTTTTTTTTACGAGGGTTCGCAACAGCAGAGGCTATATCAAACCTCGGGATGCCGGTGTTTTTGAAAAAAAGCCACATTGGTAAGTACGTCGGGTTCGAATGCATGGCCGCTGGATTCGAACCCAGAACCTTCGGCTAAATACGCCGCTGCTCTACCACTTAAGCAATTGACTTCGATCCACTCGGACACTAAAAATACGCCTAAACCGTTGCGGCTACCGACGCCTCGCCATAAGGAATATAGGATTATAAAAAACAATTTTTACCTATCATCCCTCCTTACCTTACGGAGACCCTATACTGGCGGTCTATCTAAAATTTTACTTCAAAAGGGACGTCTATACTTAACGCTTTCCTGAGGCCCTACCCGCAAAAAGAAAAATCAATTCATTGAGTATATCTAAATAAGAACTTTATCACAAGGAATAACGACCTACAGTTTGAAATCAAAGTTGAATATTTCCTATAAAAAAATGTACGCAATATATCAATTTATAATTTTGACGGATCAGAAATTATATCGCAGATAATAGTACTTACAAGTCCTAATACGCATAAAAAATAACATTATAAATTTATATTTTGTAATAAAAATATCAGGAAAGCGAATTGAAATTATGTTCCGCTCAATTAACTTTATTCTGTATAGATGGTTTCTTTAATTTATAATAAAATTCTTAAATTGCTGTTGTTCTACTGTTTAATACAAGCATTGATTTGAAATGCATTTAAACGATTAGCATGCCTAAACAAGGCCAGTTTTGAGCCAATTTGAACTGAGTTGCTTAACTTCTTGTCAAGCGTAGCCTAGTTAAATCTTTATAGCGTAAGGACAGCTTGTTTTCATCCGGCGGCCGTAGCTAATCGCAATTCTCATTCGCGATTCAATCCGGTATTTGTTATGCCTTATTTAGGGAACGGTCTCCTTAACAATTCCCAAAAACCCGAGGGGTCAATTGATTCTTTCTAAAACCCCTGCGTATTTGGCGGCACCTGTTGTATGATGCATGGTATTTTTCCCACGGGGTTTTTCCTCGGTATTAAGCGATAACTGGTGGCCGGTTGAGGAGAGGGTTACCGCTTGGATAAAAAGGGAAATGTCCGTCCGATCCTAAGTGGAAAACATGGTCACGGCATCTTAGGGACTTCCGGTAGATTGTAATAAACGATAAGGCTAAAAGAGTGAAAGTGAGAAAAGAAATAAACATGAACATTTGTGTATTGCTTCATATTGCATTTTGTCTCTAAAAACTATCAACTCCATTTATACATTTCGTATATTTGGCACAAACAGTTCAATAAGAAAACAACAAGCTATACTACGAAACATATTGTAATTACACCTGAGTAAAGAACTTGCTATAAAATACCAACATCGTCTAGAATCATCGGAATCTCACAACAAAATTGGAAAAATCGCTCTATTTTTACGTTAACATTGCGTTAGCACTATTATTTTCTTCCATCATTTAGCTGATAAAATGAATGATTTGTTTTCTCCTTCTATCTTTCTTCTTATCCTTGGGCCTAGCCTATTCATAAATTAATTTTCTCAATCTCTCTCTCTCTCTATTTGCTTCTCTCGGTCACTCATTCTTGCTTAATCTCTCTCACTTTCTAGTTTTTTCTCTCTCTCTTCTCCCTCTTACTATCAATCTACGTCTCTCTCCGTTTCACGCTCTCAATTTCTCTCTCTCTCTCCCTCTCTCTATTTATCTACCTTTCTATTTATCTTTCTCTCCTCTCTCATTCCCTCTATCTCTCTTTCTCTTGTTCTTTTTCACTCTCTTTCTTACACACACACACACTCTCTATCTCTCTCTCTCCCTCTCTATTTATCTATTTTTCTATTTATCTTTCTCTCCTCACTCATTCTCTCTATCTCTCTTCCTCTTGTTCTTTTTCACTCTCTTTCTTACATACACACACACACACTCTCTCTCTCTCTCTCTCTCTCTCTCTCTCTCTCTCTCTATCTCTCTTCCTCTTGTTCTTTTTCACTCTCTTTCTTACATACACACACTCTCTCTCTCTCTCTCTCTCTCTCTCTCTCTCTCTCTCTCTCTCTGTCTACTCTCTCTAGCTCAAATATAAACCATTAGGCATCCTTAAATTGAAAGAAGTACAAACTTTAGCACAAAATATTTAAATATAAAACTCCACACTATTTACATGAAAATTATAAACATTTTTATAATGTACATAATATTAATACTCGACATTCAAATCAGTTGTTAATTCCAAAACAAAAACTCTTAGCAACTCTATTTTACTAAATAGCATTAGGATTATGAACAATATACCATCAGCAATAAAAAAATGTTAAATACGAAAAAAATAAAAGGAATATTAAAATATTAATATTAAATTATACAAAAATAAATTAAAAGAAATACTAATTTCAAAATATGTATATCTCCTGTGCCTATATATATAAATTTTATATTATATGTACATATAGATTTTTCATTATATCTACAAACATCTTAGTTTATTATGTGTTATTTTTGTTTTTTATCTAAATTAAATAATTTTTTCTCTCTATCAAATACATTTTAGGTTTAGTCATAAATTTTGTAAATTGCAGTTACTGTAAGTTGAACTCCTGCATTACTTATAACTATTCAGAAATCTTGAGATGCGGTCTGGTGGGATGTAGGTTTCAGAAAAACATTTTCTTTTTTCAATTCAATTCGTTCAAGCATTGTCTACCAGTCTGTCTCTCCCTCTCTCTCACTCACTCTCTCTCTCTCTCTCTCTCTCTCTCTCTCTCTCCCTCCCTCCTTCTCTATTTCTCTCTCTCTCTCTTTGCCCCTCTCGGTCACTCATTTTTGCTTACTCTCTTTCTCTTTCTCAAAGTACCAGCTCAGAACATTCAGAACATTGCCATAGAGGTTAATTGATAACAAAAAATGTTGACTGTTACTTAGCTCCATAAATCAAAATGCTTAATTATTTTGTTTAGTTCTACAAAATATTTCAATTCGTGAGCCATACTAACATTGTTACACACATTGAGTGTGTTGTGTGTTTTGTATTATTACCACAAATATTACCAATGTTTTGGTCTTATTATATTCTATACTCTCATACAGGGTATAAACTGGGGGGGATTTCTACAGACATTAAAAACTTTCAAAGTAGCTAACATTTTTAATGAGTTTTCATATTAGAGTCATTGTAAAATGTCCATTGTACTTAAAAATATCTATTTTTAACTTAAGTATCATGTAATACGATTATTTCTGTGATTTGAAAACATGAGATTGTTTTCTAAGAAATACAGTTGAATAAATCTTTTTGTTTTATTCTGGGTGATAGAATTAGATACCCGCAAGTTCTCATGACGGGCCATTTTAAAATAAATTAAACCTGAGAAAGGAACACATTTCAGTTATATCGGAATAGGGAAAAGCACACGAAAGCTCGAAAAGTTTTGATGAGAATGGTTTTAAATTACAAACGAACAAGTTTTTTTCCGCACAAATGGTGAAACCTTGGACGAAAAGGATTCTTTTATCAAAAGCTATTGAACTTTTGACGCTTCGGTGAGTTTTATAATGTACAGTCGAATTATATAATAAACCAAGAATCATCTTTACAAGCGTCGTAATTAACATCAATCCAAGGTTGGCTTTTTTGCCTTTTGTGTTTCCCTCGAGTGACTTCGTATAATAAAGGTCGGTATTGTCCCTAACGAACCGAAAGCGGAGGCGCAAATCGTTAATTATTCGTAACTTACTCAATCGCTTGTTTTGTTCTGCGGTTTTTCTCTCTCTCTCTCTTCTTCTAGTTTGTCGATGTCCGAGTGTGCGGGTGGAAAGTGCGAAGAAAGTGGGCTTCTTATTTTAAATTCCAAGGCTTCGCCGCGCTTCGGTAGCTTTCAGACAAATATGGCTTATCTCTCAATTGGTTTCTCAGGTGGTAAGTGTTCTCTGATTTATACGCCATAAATAAAACAATCCATGTGTACTGGATCATTCTTAAATCATACATTATAAGAAAAAAAATAATGCAATGACTTATTTGTCACATCATGTTCTTAAGGCGATTATTGTAGATTTTTGTTGACTAATCGTCGGACACATTAAAAATATATAACCTCCATCGATCTATAAAACCATTTATGCACGGACTCGAATAATTTCTAATCTTACGAGGTAATGAGGTGCATTGGTGAGAAGACGTAGCAGGGTTTTATGTAAGGATGTCTGACCTCTTTCTTATACGACTGCATAATATGATGCTTCCCAAAATGTGTATGTGTACAACAGGGCGCTTTCGGGCCTTGCCCAGAAAAGGTTTCTCTTTTTTATTTATTATTTTATTTTATTGTATTATCATTATGAAACAATAAATAATATAATATATGTGAAACATGTCCAGCCAGATTTAAACATCTATCGGCTGGTTTCTTTACATTTTGATATTTTACAGAAGTTTTGTCTATAAGTATGCAGAATATAAATATAACTTATTAGATAATACAATATTAATTCGAAAAAAAAAAATCTTTGTTCTTCCCAGGTTCTTTTTTGAGGCAGAGCTTTTATAAGGTTTATAATTAAGGTAATAAACTTCCAAGTAATAAGGAAGTTGAGTCATAATAAAAAGTGAAATTTTTAAATTTTGTTTATAAATTTTTTAATTCAATTTTTAAACTAATTAAATTTTTTAACAGAGTTAATTATTATTCAGAAATCATGAGATGCGGTCTGGTGTGATGTACGCTTCATAAAACCATTTTCTTTATCGTGCCAACGTTTCGATCTTTGTTGAGATCATCTTCAGGGCCTGGGATTTACAAACATTGTTTACATTTAACAAATACATTTAGGATGTGGAAAAGTGAATTTATACAATGCAAAATATATTTTTTATATTCAATCAAAGTATTTCTATATATTAATTAATTATTCTATAATTAATCATTTTTAAACATAATTAACTCTGTTGTGATGATTAGTGACCTTTAATCGATAATTATTCAGAAATCGTGAGATGCGGTCTGGTGTGATGTAGGTTTCAGAAAAAGTTTTTCTTTATCGTGCCAACGTTTCGATCTTTATTGTGATCATCTTCAGGACCTGGGATTTATAAACGTTGTTTACATTTAACTAATGCAATTTAATGTAACTCCTACATCCTTCTGAAACCTACATCACACCAGACCGCATCTCACTATTTCCGAATAATCATCGACTAACGGTCACTAATCACCACACAATATATTTTATTTCTATCCAAAATACCAAATTTGCAGATTTGCTGGTACTTGTAAATTTTCTGAAGTTGTAAAAGGGAATTGCTTGGCTTGTTGTTAGGGGGACCGCGGTAACACATTGGTTAAGGCCAGAGACTCTCGGCTATTAGATCCTGATGTCGTGTGTTCGATTCCCACCGCCGCCTCTGGATTTTTTGATCCATAACAGGTGGCCGTAACGTTAAAAAAGTGACGGCGCACTCATCAACGGAAGGTCCATCGACCTACGCGACCATGAATTCGTACCGGGCCCTTTTTCAAAAATAAGTCTCAGCAAAAGAACACCTAGCCCTCAAAAAGTAACTAGTTCGTGAATGTCTCACAATTCATGCTAAAAAGTGTGATAATTTCGCTGTATTAAAATGTTAGTTAACAAATTCACACATTAAACATTGATGAGAATGAATCGGCTGTTCAAATTGGACCATTCGCGTTGATTGCAATGTTCAAACGCTGCCTATTTCACTACAAATGACTACTATAGTCATTAGACATTCTTTTTTCTCAATACGACTCTGATCTATTTCATTCTTGGCATTGTTCGCAATTTTACGCCCAGTGATTCAGTTTATATAGTATATAGTTGTTTTGTGTTTCTCAACTTCTCCCATGAATTAGGCATATATTTGTCGAAAAAAAACTATTTAGCATGTGCGTGTTATATTTTCTCGTTGTTCTCAAGGTTTACAAAAAATGCTATGAGCATGCAAATGAAGTGAGTTAAAAAACGAAGGTAGTGAAAGTTGAAACTCTTCTTAAACTAATGTCTATCTACTATCTAATAATTTGCAACCTTGCTTGACCAAACTCGCGTTTAATGACTTTTCTTGCAGGTAATTTTTGATTCCTGACAAGACCAAGAATTAAATTAATTGTGCCACAAAAAAAATCATTTCGTTTCGACGTACAAATAAAAAATATATACGGTAAAATCTCTGATAAAGTTGCCTTTGAGACAGGCGAGAGTAGTTTTTCCTTTTTCTTAGGCAGTATAAATAATCTCTGAGTGTTGAAAAGACTTTTAATTATATTTATTGTTATTGATGCATTGAATTGGAGAGTTATCGTCAATTTATTTACTTCTCCTCCCCTTACGTACAATCTTATTTTATTTCCGATATTATTTTCATTTCTTGATTTCAAAATAACTCAATTTTTTTTATATTAACGTGGTTTGCATCCGCTGAAGATTGAGTTTAAAAGAAAAAAGAAATGTTTAATTTTTACGAAATGTGTGTGGTACCTAGGATAAGAATTTTAAAATATCGTAAAGTCATTGAAAATGTACATCTGTAGAATCTGGACATATACAGACCGGTTCAAGAGGTTTCATTGTATTGTTGATTAACATGATGGCAACTCAAAATTTAGATTTAATGGACTTTAAAATCACGAATCGTCTTAGATTTGTTTGAAATTAATGGCAGCAAAAGTAAATAAAAATACTTCTTTGATAGGTGATGAACACAATACAAACGTTTCGGTTGAAATGAAAAAGTAAGTGTCACAAGCAGGATTCGAACCCACGACCTTTGATTTTGATAATTTGAAAAACCCCTAATTTGTCTGGTTACAAATTATGTTCGTTTGATATAGTATTTAATTATAATATTTTATAAAATAGTATTTTGATGGATACATATATAGAACTTTGTCGCTGGCATAATGATTCTGTTTGGTTTTTTCAAGCAAGAAACTGGTAATTTTTTAAGCAAGAAACACTACAGATATTGTTTTCTCAACTCAAAAACATCTCCGAATACAAATTTTTGAGATAGTAATGTAAAATATGTCTCAAAATGTTTCTCTTCCAAACCACCGATTTTTATTTAATTTTTTAAATAAAAAAAGGGTGATAAGTTTCAAATGGCTTTAATAATCCACTGTATAATTTACCAGTTTATACACGGTGCACCAGTAAATTAATTAAAATATATGATACAATTAATTATTCAGAAATCGTGAGATGCCGTCTGGTGTGATGTAGGTTTCAGAAAAACATTTTCTTTATCGTGCCAACGTTTCGATCTTTATTGAGAACATCTTCAGGGCCTGGGATTTACAAACATTGTTTACATTTAACAAATACATTTAGGATGTGGAAAAGT
Source organism: Cimex lectularius (assembly GCF_000648675.2). NCBI lineage: Eukaryota > Metazoa > Arthropoda > Insecta > Hemiptera > Cimicidae > Cimex > Cimex lectularius. The sequence goes on from NW_019392847.1 coordinate 337,456, forward strand.
GTATTTATACAATGCAAAATATATTTTTTATATTCAATCAAAGTATTTCTATTCACACAAAATGTTTGTCTTCTGTGTAATTGTGTATATGATAAAAAATAACATCTTTAAGGACGTTGTATTTTCAAAATGCCATTTATTGTTATTAGTTAAAATGAAAATGTTAGTGACACGAGCGGGATTCGAACTCACTAGGTTGAGATGGTGAGTTGGTGCCAGCGTGGATCGAAGTCATGATAGCTCGAGTGGTTAGAGCATCGGCGTATTGAGCCGAAGATCGTGGGTTCGAATCCCTCTAACCCCCCACTAACTTTTTCATTTCACCCAAAACCTTACATAAAAAGATTAATTAATTGAAAGAAATAATTTGGTCAATAGACGAGTAAATATAATGGATAAATACAAAGGGTTTAGTTTTGTAGTAATAATGTACATGTTGATCTTACCTTTTGATGACTATATTGCAAAAACTGTCACAGCTATAAATACATATTAGTAAGAAGTGTTAATTTATTGTTAAAACTAAAAAAAATTCTTTCTTGAAAATCAGAATTTAAATGTTAAGTTCAGATGAAAAACACTCAGTCTAAGATCAGATGGTTCTGATATCCGTATATAAATATTAACATGTTTCATTAATGGTTTTTCTTTTACTGATTGATTTTATGCTTGCTAGTCTTTCATTACATTCCACATAGAAAATATTCGAACACCGAAGAGAAACAGTAAAAAAATAATAGCCGTCATAATCTTCACCCTACGTTCTCGGTCAAATCTAATTCTAGGATTTGCGATTGCTTCACGTTAATCACAGTTATCGTTGTTTTAAAAATTTGAGACGCAAGTCTTTTAGAAAGCGGCAGTGGCTGCACGGCTGATTCATTGGCTACTGGACCTGCCCGAAAATGCCTCGGCTGTTTCCATAGAAAGCGACCTTAAGATCGTGCTTTTACCGCCTAGTAAAAGTACCAGTATCATTTACTCAACCATCACTGATGAAGCCATCACTCCCTTTTACCGATAATCTATGCGATACACAGCCCATTATTTATCGCCTCGGTTCCGTTAGACGGAAGGAAAGGTCTAACGGGCGCTAAATGAAACCTACGGGGACTTTTAGAAAACACTTTTGACCAAGTGGTATTTCTTTCAAATACTTTACCCTTGAAAGTTAACTACACTAAAAATACCATTAAAAATAGGAAAAAATAGAACCTTATTTAATTTAACTGTAGAATAGATGCCAGACGTCGGTACCTTATATATTTTCTATTTTCTTGCGGCCAAAACTCCTTTAAAATGGCACAAAATGTGTAAATGTTCACGAATCTCATAAAAATAATAGACATACAAAAAGATCACTAATTATTTATACATAGGTAAAACGAATGATCGATTGAAACAATTGACAGTATATTATAATGACAGGAGACAATCCATTTGTCAACGTTTGTCTTGTTTGTAGAAAATCTGTCTCAATTGAACGCGACGTTAAAGTCTCTTGGCATGAATAAATCAGCCGTTATTTATAGTTCAAATAAAATATTTTATTGTACATTCTGTGTAACATTACAGACTGAATGGAATTAAAGCTTCCGGCACGACATTTGGCCTTAAAGTTTTGTATTATTTAATGCTGATTTAGTGAGAGGGATAATAAGATCTATAGGTAGATATAAAGTGTGAGATTAAAAAGGCGGGAGAGAAGGCAGAGACGGATAACATAAGAGAACAAAAGTAATTGTTAAAATTAAAAAAGTAAATACGAGTCTGTGAAATAAGTAAGAAAGACAGAGGAGATGAATAAGAAAATGAGGTAATGCAAAAATGTGTGAAAATAATAGTGAGTGACAGATAAATAAAGAAAAAGTGACTGAGCGATAGATTTATAAGGATCGAAAACGCAAGAAAATATACCTCGTCATACATCGGCACTGTTTTACGAAATCCGAAATCGCTCGTTCACCCTCATACAAATGGCATATGATATTATTTCGCCAACAATGCCTTTTCACTCTAATCGGAGAAACCTGACATTATAGAGCACGGAAAAAAACGCTGGTAATCCGGCGAAGCGCGTCGGCAATTTAGCAATAAGATATCGTAAGATACGCTATTTAGTTTGCTAGAATACTTTCTGAATAATTGAGCTAAAGCAATGAAATCATTTTAGGGCATCACAATTTCCCCGTTTTCACTTATATCGCATTGAGTACCGAAAATTCCAAAACGAATTCCATGCTTATTTCGATGAATAGAGATAGATAAGATAGCTTTATTAGTAAATATACATCCCTAAATAATATTTTAAAAAATACAATGCTTCTTTGATATAGTTTTCACCGTCTGGCTGAGTTGAGGCACTTTTTAAAATTAATCAATACAAATAAAATGAAATAGAAAAATAGTTACAGAAACAATTGCTTTGATGCCACAAAATATATATTCTAAATATAAAGTAATAGTTAAAATCTTAAACTGAAAAAGAGTTTTGTTATATATTAAATAATTATAAAAGAAATATCAACCTAGTAAAGGCTTTTTGTGACCAATGGGACTTGTCCTTAAATCTGGATAAATCTGTAATTTTATTTTTTAGGAAAGGTGGTAGGCAAGCTGCGTCATAGATTATTTAGAGATCGTTAGATGCGGTCTGGTTTGACGTAGGTTTTAGAAAAACATTTTCTTTATCGTGCCAACGTTTCGATCTTTATTGAGATCATCTTCAGGGCTCAAAGTCTTTGTTTTCCGTGTAGATATGTCATTTTTGTATGTCGTGTTGAGTGACCACGACAGGCAAGAATGATACAGCTACACGGAAAACAAACACTTTGAGCCCTGAAGATGATCTCAATAAAGATCGAAACGTTGGTACCATAAAGAAAATGTTTTTATAAAACCTACATCACACCAGACCGCATCTCACGATCTCCGAATAATCATTGACTAACGGTCACTAAACACAACACATTTCTGCGTAATAGAGTTGGTATTGCAAGGGTAAGAAAATAGATGTAAATAAGTACAAACATCTAGGGGTCAATCTGTCGTCGAAATTGTCTTTGATCATCTACTAGGTAAAGCAACACTTGGTAAGTTAGCAGTAATACGGTTTAGAATGACCTTTTCACCAGGACCTGCTACTGCAGGTACAATTTACAGCTTTAAATTTGTTATCTGCTAATATAACAACAAGTGCACATATGATGATATTTTTTTTTATCACAGAAGGAAATCACTCGTTTTGAATAATTTGACAAATCATTAATAAATCAAATAGAATAGAATCAAAGTAAATTTCATCCCTGCTTCACGCCTCTGTTAATTCCAAGGTGTAAATACCAGTTAAAAAACACTGCTGCTTCTGTATTGTTATATATACTTTTTAGTATACATTTTACTTATGTAATTTATGTATACTTCCAAAATTTTGTAGACACTCTTTTATAATATAACTTGTAAAGTACTGTACTACCTACACGATAGGGAAATCTATTCAAATATTATGTACACCTTTTTATATGTAAGTATAATCCATTGACACATAATTAATCCAACTAATGTACCCCTTCTAAAAATCTACTGTCCATCATGTAAAACTTCACTATTTTCTACCCATTCCCTTAATCTATTGGCTACAAGATCATTGCATAGTTCGGCTATTGATTCTATAAATTAAACTACCCTATAATTTTCTACTTTAAACTTGTCTTCTTTTATGAATTGTGGAAATATAATGGACCTCTCAAAAGAGACAGGTGCTTTACCTAAACTGCTCAAAAATGAATAGGGATATTTGTAATTTATTCTAATTTTATTAATTTTAATTACATTAACCGATATATTCTTGTTAGTTGGATAAAACAAAATAGAAAATACAAACCAAAAACAAATATTAAGATACAATTTTAATAACGGATTTATTAAAGAATAGTAAACATGAAAATTACTCATTTTGTAAACAAACACCTTTTCTCCATTTTAATATGTATTAAAATATGTATTGGTATTCTCTTTTACCATGGAAAAATGTAGTCTTGTACGAGAAGTTCGCAATGTTATTGTGAAAATGAGTCATCAAGAGACTGGCAGAGCCGATAGGAGGCCTGGTTGTGGATCTCAGCGCATCACGACGCCAAGGCAGGACAGAAAATTATTGTCAGTGCTGCAAGACGGAACCATTTCTATAGTGCCCGCCAAATCCTAAAAGGAGTACAAGGTGTTTTGGCAAGGACTTTATCAACACAAAGAATACGTAATCGATTATGGGAAGTTATCCTCACATCGCATGCCCGTTTGAGACGCCCTCAGTAACAGCCCACTGCCAGCAACTCAGGAGAATATATATAGTGGTTAGAGAATATGTTTTCTGTTGAGTATAGAGTGTACTGATCATTTGGAAATCGTGAGATGCTGTGCGACGCAGGTTTAGAAAAAAATTTTCTTTATTGTACAACGTTTTGATCTTCATTTAGATCATCTTCAGGGCCTGGGATTTACAAACATTGTTTAGATTATACGAATATAATTAAGGTGTGAAAATGTGAAAAAATAGTGTATAGTAATCTTTATGTAAGGTATTGGTTGAGATAAAAAAGTCAGTGTCACAAGCGGGATTCGAACCCATGACCTTGGCTAAATACGCCGCTGCTCTACTACTTGAGCTATCGTGACTTCGATCCCCTCGGACACTAACTTCCCATCTCAACCCCTCCTTTTGAATTTTCCCTCCTTTTTGCCATTTTTCAAATATCGTGTAATCTATTTGATACTCGGCGACAAATGAAATGGCCACGGAGAGCTTTAATGAAGATATATTTCATTTTAAATATTAAATCCATTTGATTTCGTGGTCAGACCGACCAAATCACATATTTCAATAAACTAAACTTTATGTTGAAATAAAAACGTCAGTGTCACGAGCGGGATTCGAACCCACGACCTTCGGCTGTCCGAATGGATCGAAGTCACGATAGCTCAAGTGCTCGAACAGCGGCGTATTTAGCCGAAGGTCGAGGGTTCCAATCCCGCTTGTGACATTGACATGTTTATCCCAACCAATAACTTACATAAAGATTAGTTAATTGAAATAAGTGATTTGGTCGGTCTGACCGCGAAATCTAATGGATAGAGTATAGTTTTAGCAAGCACCGAAGAGTCGACAGGGGATACGTCAATGCCGCAGTTCGTGCTTCCTTCAGTGCAGTTTGGAGGAGGAGGTGTAATGGGCTAGGATTTACACTGGAGGACGAACTGGACTCTATATGCGTTGATGGCATTCTCACCGCAGTCCGTTATGCCCAAGAAATTATCGAGGAATACATCCGTCAAACCAAGGATCTCATATCGCAGTTCATTAATCATATTATTTTATGGCAGTATTAGGCTCACTTAACGGTTATTTACCAATTCACTGTTATGATTAAATTTTATTGCTTGATTGTCACCTTTCATAGTAATGACCTCGCAGAATTTTTTTTTGTTTTTATTTTCCTTTTTTGTAACAGCCACATTTTTTATGTAAAAATCATATTTTAGTGAGATAGCATGCATAGGTAAAGCTGATTCATTTTCTTTCTCCCTTTTTGGCCGAATTCTTTTATGTAGGTATTAACCAGACTTGCGAAAATTTTAATGGTGTTTACTATAGCAAGATGGGTCAATACCCACAAAAAAGAATTTACCAACATGAATATTCGGTCAGAAATGAGAAACAAAACGAGCTACCTTCATATATGCAAGAGGAAAGTTAAAACTGACAACGATACATTAAAAGTTTGAAAATAATCACAAATAAATCTCTATTTTAATTTACTGCGTAATATTCTTTCGAAACTTGATATGATATGTTGCAATCAAAAAGCTGTTTTTCTTGAAAACAGAAATTAAAACACAGCGTGCAGCGTGTTGAAATATGTAAATTCATCTTAAATAGATTTTTCCCCAAGCATGTTGTAAGTGTCAAAAGAAATACTTCAAACTGATTGATTTTAAAATTAAAAAAATATATCAGTATGATTAACATTAATAAATTCTTGTAACCCAAAAAATATAATTATTTGATTTTTTCACTTTTTGTAAAGAATGTTTTTACTCACAGATCTGTGTTCACAAAGACACGAATTTCAAGCTTTAAACAATCATCATCAGGTTGAAGAAGTTACAAACACATCTGTCGACATGAATTGTAAGAGAGAACCCGCCGATTCCCTGCCAACGTGGCGAAAAATTTCTCACCAGTTATTTCTGTTTTTTTTCCTGAAGTCAACATTACAATATACCATTGATTTCAAAAATTGATTATGCCAATTTTCGCAATTTTGAGATTTAGTGGAAGTCTGCTTATCGTTATGACCGGAGGGGAGGTGAATTGATCGCCCACGCAACGATCCCAAAGTTCTACACGATCCTCTGGCGATCAATCAAGGTCTGTAATTGCTTCAGATTAAAAAATCCAGAAAAAATCCATGCCCTCGAGAATCGTATTTTGTTTTTCGACAATTTAATTGAGAATAGATTGGTCCAGATTTTATCCTATTTGGACATTGGATATTATCCAATCCTTATCTTTCACATCATCGTACCACATGCGATTTATGAATTAAGAAACTGGACGATTGCTAATCGACCGAAAGCCACTGCTTTTACTATTTTTTTTTCTTTTTAATCATACAAAACATGCATTTATGTAAATTTTTATTCATAAATTCGAAAGTTGACTTCAGAAATATTAAGGTATATTAAGCATAGCCAATAAAGATTGCTGGCTAAACAAGACATTTTAAGATTGAGATCTTTTATCAAACATTTTTACTGACTTCTTGTCCTTTATATAATCTATGATTAAATAATTTTAATAATTTATCCTTACTCTATTCTATATTTACTTATTTTCGTATTTAACGAATAAATTACTTTCTATTTTCAGTAAAACAGGGCCATTCAATTGCTTTTCTGACTTAGATGAATGTGGGAAATTTACAATTTATTTATTTGTACAACGACTTGGGCGACTTGGCTACTGTATTCTTTATAATTGTATATACAAATTCTGGAATAAAGCGAATTTGCAAAAGTTCCATCGTCAAGCTTTCGAGGACTTTGAAAAATTTTAACAAGTAAGAAGAACTACTTACAATATTAACAATTATGGCATCAACCATAATGAATTTATGAGTTTAGCTTAGTATAGGGGACGAGATCTCCCATCCGTCTATTCTACATTACAATTATAACCTCCATCTGGGTATCTCATCACACAAGTTCACATCATCAACACATCTGCCCAATTTTTCCTAAAGTACAAAAAATATTAATGTCAGTAATGATATTCATATGCATTAGATTTCGTGTTCCGATTGACCAAATAAAAAGGAACTGAAAAATGACAAAAAATGGAAAATTCGAAAGATGGTGTTCAGATGGGAAGTTAGTGTCGGAGTGGACCGAAGTCACGATAGCTCAAGTGGTCGGCGGTGTATTTAGCCGGAGGTCGTGGGTTCCAATCCAGACCAATTTCTTAAATAAAGATTAATTAATATTCATATATTTGCAGAATAACCAGATGCAGGTTACAATGCTAATCTACTAATTGTAAGCTAAAGTAACAAATTCATTCAAAAGGATATTGTTCTTTCTTTCAAATTCTCCTTAGTTTAAGTTTTTTAATATAAAATTATACTTTTTAAGGTGGTATCAATCACATCGAGTACATAGTATATACTGCTGATATCCCTCACATCTTGACAGCATTGTCCTAACAGACGCTGATGACACTGTCATTCTATACTCCAAATCAGACGCATTTATAGCTCAGTGAATCCTCCACAACGATTCAAAAATATCAATCAAACACAACGTCATAAAAACCCAAAACATAATTTTACCTTTCATCAATCATTTACCTCAATTCTATTATCACCTCATCACTTTTTACCAAAAATGTCATTCGTTAACTTGGACTACTTCCAGGCGAATGGCTAACCTGGAGTTTTCAAACCAGGCTTAAAAAAGGAAACGAACGATACCGATTACATAAAAGACTCCGAGACGGCCGAACTTTCCATTGATAATAAAATATTAATACAGGGTGGTGCATTTTTGACGCACGGTGGGAAAAAAACAATACACTACCTGCTAAAAGAGACCTTGGTACAATCTTCTAATTAAAAAGAATTTCCTGGTAAATATTGAAAGAATTTAATTCCATGTTTGCAATTTAACCATCCACCAGTGTACCAATATGCATGTATACCAATATCACTACCATCCAACTACCAACTACCCGTGGTATCATTAACCATGTTATTATTACGAATGAACATTGAGCCAAAAACGGTGCCCGTTCAGCCCAAATTCAGCCGCAACGAAATAACCCGACTGGGCAATTAAACGTAAATTTTAGACTTTATGACTCAAGACATGGATAGACGCGAGGTCTGACGAACGAGTTGGCCATTTAAAGAATGTTCCACGGTAGCTATAACTTAAATTCACTAATTTCGTGGTCCGCTTGACCAATTAATATCTTATAATTAATTAAGGTTTTTAGTTGAGATAAAAAAGTCAATGGCACGAGCGGGATTCGAACCCAAGATCTTCGGCTTGATACGCCACTACTCTACCACTTGAGCTATCATGACCTCGATCCACTCGGACACTAACTTCCCATCTCAACCCCACCTTTTGAATTTTCCCTCTTTTTTGCCATTTTTCAAATGTCGTGTAATCGGATTGAATTCTCGGCGACAAATGAAATGGTCACGGAGAGCTTTAGTGAAGTTTACTTCATTTTTAATCATTAAATTCACTAATTTCGTGGTTCGCTTGACCAATTAATATATTACAATTAATTAAGGTTTTTAGTTGAGATAAAAAAGTCAATGGCACGAGCGGGATTCTAACCCACGATCTTCGGCTTGATACGCCGCTGCTCTACCACTTGAGCTATCATGACCTCGATCCACTCGGACACTAACTTCCCATCTCAACCCCACCTTTTGAATTTTCCCTCCTTTTTGCCATTTTTCATTTGAAATTCAAGCCGAAGATCGCGGGTCCGAATCCCACTCGTGCCATCGACTTTTTTATCTCAACTAAAAACCTTAATTAATGGTAGCTATAACTTTGCCTCCAAACAAATTCCTCATCTAATTTGAAAATGGCGTGTAATTATGTACTAGCCACTCATGATGTTGGAAATTAACATGTTAAATATTTTCAACAACAAATATTCTTAGAATAATATCATATTCCATCAAAAAACTGTATTTTTTGTCGTTTTCATTCGATGTTTACTAACCAATCTCTTTCATTAACAAATTACAGTATGTTGTACAAAAACGGTGAATCTGAGAATATGAACTTGGTGTACGATGTAGTCCCTATAGGGCGTTGAAAAATGCAACACCCTGTCTACAACTCAACCCTGAAACCAAACGGTCGTACGGAATAGAATAATGGGGATCAAACAAACCTTTCCACTCTCCGCAGAATCCACAACATACAATCACGAATCCTTAGATCCATTTCTATGTTTCTCTAGTTCCTTTCTCCGTTTCCAACCGCACCTTTCATAAAAGATGTTGCAAGATACAAAAAAAATCTCGCTTTGGTTGACTAGTGGTTTCAAAAAACTGATGATGTTTCTTTCCTCTCCTCTCATTCTCGTTTAAGACATGTAATTTTTTTGTATACAAATTGAATTGTTTTGCTTAAGGGCGTTGAGTGTTTGCATTCGTTGGCTCTATTCATTTGTAGAAAGAAACACGTAGAGAAACTAGAGAAAAAGGTTCACACCGCCACCTATTACCTATAAATTTCTGACCCTTCCTCCAAAAAATATGCTGTACAAGATGAACACACTCTGGTTACATATGGAAACCCAAGTCCATTAGAACATAGTTGTATAAATTCAGTAAAATGAACTGGTAACGGTACAGATGTGTGATGAATGTACCAATATACATTGACAGGAAAAAAATTCCTCCCACTTGTAATATAACTTGATTTGTACATATTTGTATATACTAATCAAAGTTTCACGTTTTTTAACATTTGATAATTGTCTTTGTCTAAAAAAGTAAAAAATATAAATTGCTAAGGAAAATGAAAAAAAAAACGGATAGATAAAATATGTTTTAATTTTGGTTAAGATTTTTAATTAACATTTCAACATGGCTAATTTTCTCCTCTTGCCTTAATTATATCTCGAAGACGCCTCGGCATACTCTCTACCAGTCTGGAAATGTCTCTTTGCTGGAGGTTAGCCCATTCTTCACGGAGAGTCCTTTCAAGATCGTGGAGTGTAACAGGAAGTGAAGAACGTGATTCGACTTTTGAGGTTATCCCATAAATGTTTGATGGGGTTTAAGTCTGAAGAGCGGGATGGCCATGCTAAGACCCTGATGTTTTGCTGTTGAAGGTAGGTTTGTACTATGCGAGCGACATGTGGACGGACATTATCGTGCATTAGAATAGGATTTACGCTTATTTCATCGAGGATAGGCAACGCGTGATGTTTCAATATTTCATCGACTTAGCGACTGGCAGTCAAAGACCCCCCAGTTCCTCGAAAACGTCTAACGGCGTCTCGCAGTGTTTCATAGGGAACTCCGATGGCAATAGCCGCATACCTGATGGGACGTCCATGATCAAGAAGTGCCACATTTTCAAGCAGTGCGTTCAGAAGTTTGGACTTTAAATTTCCTGGAGCTGATGATCGCTTGAACAAATTGATGCTTCTGCTTTCATGGTAACACCCAGTTGCTAGAAAACGTCTAACGGCGTCTCGCAGTGTTTTACAGGGAACTCCGATGGCAATAGCCGCAACCCGATGGAACGTCCATCATCACGCGCAACATCCTCATCACTAAGTGGCATTTTTAAGTTTAAAAATTGAAATTAAGAAAACAAAGATGAAAACTGAACAGTTTTTCTCGTGTAGAAATGTGTAGAGATTAGTGACCGTTAATCGATAGTTATTCAGATATCGTGAGATGCTGTCTGGTGTGATGTAGGTTTCAGAAAAACATTTTCTTTATTTTCTCAACACGACACGCAAGGATGGCACAATTACACAAAAGACAAACATTTTGAGCCCTGAAGATGATCTCAATAAAGATCGAAACGTTGGCACGATAAAGAAAATGTTTTTCTGAAACCTACATCACACTCGACCGCATCTCACGATATCTGAATAACTAAACAGTTTATTCCTCCAGAATTCAAATGAGACCGAATAAACATTTTAAATTCCATATAAATTAAATATTGAAAAATCCTTTATCCTTGTTTTGGGCTAAGGATTAAGTGTGGTTACGTCTAACTGAAATTCCCAATTTAAAACATAGCATAAACAAATATTTATTCATAAAAACAATGAGACAAATTAAGGGCAGAATTTTCCTTTATCGAGAAAATGAAAAAAATCCTTTTTAAAAAGATAGTTCCTACTCACAGTAAGTTGTTTTGCAACGATACGGATTTCGAGCCTTTTTGCTCATCATCAGGTCGAAGGACTTCTACAACCACGTCTCACGACATGAATTGCCAAAGTGAAACCGCTGATACCTCCGCCAATTAGCAGCTGATTTTTTTTAATGGCGCTCAATTTGAATGTGCGAAACGCGGAAATTATAACACAAATAAATATTATACTAGTAAATACTTAATATTATTAAATTACTATAAAAATAATAACAATTAAAATAATTAGTTTAATTATTTGGATGTTTGATATTATTTATGTACATATTTAAAATGGGAGGTAGATCAAAATCTGTTATATTATTAATGCATTTATCACCATGTTCAATTTTACATTTTTTAATTTCAAATTTCTCAAACCAATCTAGTTCTTTCCCTTTGTTGAAACTATGTAACACTCTTGTATTTAAATTTGAATTGAAATTATGTTTTGTTTCTTTTAGATGGTCCTTAAATTCCGAAAATTTGCTCGATTTAGGCAAGTGTTCTTTTACTCTTGTTTTTATTTCTCTACCGCTTTGTCCTATATATTTAATATCACAATCATTACAATTGAGTTGGTAAACCCCACTTTTTGCCAAGTTGTCTACTTTGTCTTTAGGTTTTGAGAGGATGTTTTTCAGTGAGCCCGTACTTCTGAAAGCTATTCTAAAACCTTCTTGTTTAAAAATTTTACTAACTTTTTCCGATAATTCACCAATGTATGGCAAACAACGGAAACCTAATGATTCATTTGTGGTGGGGTGGCTGAGTTCTCTTGTTGATTTGTTTAAAGTTAATTTTTTTATTCTTTTAACTAGCAACCTTTTGCGAAACGCGGAAATTATAACACTTTTTCGCACGTTCAAATTGAGCGCCATTAAAAAAATCAGCTGCTAATTGGAATGTCGCGTTGGCGGAGGGATCAGTGGGTTCACTCTGGCAATTCATGTCGTGAGACGTGGTTGTAGAAGTCCTTCAAACTGATGATGAGCAAAAAGGCTCGAAATCCGGATCTATGCAAAACAACTTACTGTGAGTAGGAACTATCTTTTTAAAAAGGATTGAACACTACTCCATCACTCCATCATTTATCATTTGTATGAAAAAATTCAGTTGGATGGAATTTTCTGCTTGTCAGTGTATAAAATAAAAACATCCATTCCCCCGTATTTATTGAATTAGAATACATTAGTGGAACAAAACAAGATAAATAATCCAAATCGATAAATTGAAAACAAAAACACAACATACGATTTCCGCTTTCCTTCGGAACATGTCCATCCTTAGAAGAAACTTATGAAGTGGTTATTTCTCGCGATGTTTTTCTAATGTCAGTTCGTTAATAATGTTTTTTTATCATCTCGTTATCTCGATTTCGGGTTCGCAACCGTAACCGATCGACTGGAGACACGGACTGAACTGCTAAAGGACTTCCGTCCACAAAGCAATAATGGTTTTGGTTATTAAGGGCGTACGGCTGCTACGTGAGCACAATCACGTCCGTGAGGGAAATCTGGATTTTCTATTTTCCCACACAACTTTGTTTCTTAAAAATAATAATATATAAAACACACGTATTATTGGCATTGAGTTTAATTCTATGAACCCCTTTCGACAAGCTTTCACAATTTTTGGTAGTAAATAAATAGATAACGCTACATTTCTTTTAAATTGTTTAAATAAATAATTGTATTTAGAAGTTTATAATCTGTACATAGCGAAATATATATTACTAATATGTTCGCTTGCGTTGGTTTGTTTCCCCGTCACAGTACTGACACCATGACCAGGACTGCCAGGATATGGAGCAAACAGGCCACTTCGTTTAAGGCGACATGGCAGGTTCTTAGCATGGGAAAGTGTAGATAAGGCTGACAGCGTGGTTAGGATGGATCGAAAGCTTGGTGTGGAACTTTTGGAAGTGGGATCAGATCAGTGACAATTAGAATGTTAAGGACATTGTGGAAGGTGAGGTTATTCTAAGAGCTTTTAATTAAGAGGATTGGATTAGTTAGATATTAGATGGCTTTGTGCTACCCCAAAGTTCCACACATAATTTGAAAAATGGCATAAAGGTGGGAAAATTCGAAAGGTTCTAGGTTAAGATGGGGAATTGGTATCCGGGTGGATCGAAATCACGATAGCTGAAGTGCTCGAACAGCGGCGTATTTAGCCGACGGTCGTGGGTTCGAATCCCGCTTGTGACACTGACTTTTTTATCTCAACCAATACCTCACATAAAGATTACTATACACTATTTTTTCACATTTTCAAATCTTAATTGTATTTGTATAATCTAAACAATGTTTGTAAATACCAAGCTCTGAAGATGATCTAAATAAAGATCGAAACGTTTGTACAATAAAGAAATTTTTTTCTAAACCTACATCACACAAGGCCGCATTTTTTCACACGATTTCCAAATGATCAGTACACTCTATACTCATCAGAATTAACATTACCACAATAACAACATTCCAAATGGTTAGTTAGATATTGGATGGCTTTGTGGTTCTCCAAAGTTCCACACAGAATTTGAAAAATTGCAAAAAGGTGGGAAAATTCGAAAGGTTGTAGGTTGAGATGGGGATTTGTCCGAGTGGATCGAAGTCACGATACTCAAGCGGTAGAGCAACAGCATATTTAGCCCTGGTTCGAATCCCGCTCGTGGCACTAACTTTTTCATTTTAACCAAAACGTTACATAAAACGATTATTTACATAAAAATTTGTATGTACAATATAAATAAATAAATAAATAAATAAATTAGTTGATCTTTGAAGGGCAAAACTGATTACGATCTTCAAAGTCTTCGTTGTTTTCTCTTAAATCTTATACTGTCTAGTTATAGTCTAAGTATCTGAATTGAATTTGCAGTTCCTTTTTTTGTGCACAATGAAGGACAAGTTTGTTCGTTTGATGTAAATGTAAAGTGTACATTTTTCGTTAGTTTTGTCCTTTTTTAAATGTGCCTTCCACTTTTTGCACTAGTCCTTAATAAAATCAAGATGTTCTAGTGTTTTGGAAGTTTCTTGGATAATATTCGTGTTAGAAGACAGAATTGAGAAGTTATACTCTATTTGAAAATTTTAAAAACTGGCCGATTTTGACACTCACAGGCACCACCCGCATCAAATAATGTTATCAGACTATTATGAAAACATTGCGGTGGTAAACTTATTTTTAATTAACTAGGCCTGCATTTGAGTTACTAAAATAACAAGTTTGCCTGAAAACAAAAACAATAAACACTGAATACGGCAAATGATGAAACAAATCTGGCAGTCCAAACTAGTAAGGAAAATATATTAAAGCAATCAAAGACGATCAAACAACATGGCTAAATTTATTTGCTAATCAGGACCGAAATCATATATTTTGCAACTGAACAAAATGGGAAAAATTAACATTTTTCTAAGCAACTTGTTTTTAAAAGTAAGCGAGTTTTACTTTATAATCCAGGTGTATTAGTTTGAAGTTGATTCTCCTCATTAAGTTTTAATTTGAATAAAATATTATAAACATTAAAACACCGTTGGAGACGTTCCACTTTGTGTTGAAAGTTGAAGGTGAAGATAGAAATTTTTTTAAAGCGCCCATGACACTAAAATTGGCCCAGTTAACTGACCCTTTAGGTTTAAATACCCATTTAGTTATCATTCATCAATAAGTTTTGCCTAATTAATTACCGATAAAGAAAAAATCCACTGTTTGCATATCATAGATGCGAGAAAAAAATTTCTCGGAAGATGAAATCCGTCTGATGCCTGATAAACCGGATTAATTACCATTACTTAAAAGATCTGAAGTTAGAAAAATGAAACTATCACTCCTATAATTTGCATACGATAAATGCCTCCTTTACTCCTAATTAGCTTGACTTGGACTATTATACGATAATTATGTGGCTCATAAAAGGAAACCTACCTTTTGTATTTGTTTTGTTCATTCTTATAAAGACTCTCGGTTTCATTCTTCAAAAGTATCTTCTCTAAAGTTTAATTTTTTTTATGAGGGTTCACAACAGCAGAGGTTATATCAACCCTCAGGGTGTTTTTGAAAAAAAGCCCATTTGTAAGTATGTCGGGTTTGAATGCAGGGCCTCTGGAATCGACCCCAGGACCTTTACCGTTACGGCCACCGATGCCCTTAATTTAATGTTGCAGCTAAATAGACCATAATTTTAATTACGTACGATCATTAACTAATTAATTATTTCCTGATCATGACCCCAATGATCACTCATTCTTAAATGCTTCCTTTCTTATTTACATAACTTTCCCTCATATACTCGATATTCCGCCATCAGCCTTGACACTATTATATAACTAACCTATTGAGGGTGGATCGGGTACTTATTATTCCGTCATCGGTCTTCTCTCACTACACATTCACTCTTATAAATACATTGACTTTCAACAGACGCTATGGAGACAAAACTATCAGTTTATATACAATAAAACAACCGTATTTCCTCCAAAACCAGACACTGTTGGCATTCTTATACGCTCTCTGTATGGAGCCAAGGAATTGCACCTTTCAACCGGTTGGACATATCGATCAACTTTTCTCTAAATGGCAGACTCATACGCGGGCTTTAGCCCAAAAGTATGTGTCCGTGTGTCAACTTCGCATAATCGATCTCAATCGAGTCAGCCCTTCCGAGGGCCATTTATAGACAGGGATCTTATATGGGAGAGCTTCTCTGCCTACTCTTCCCACCAATGCTGTCACATTCTTTAATCATGTTTTTTATATTCATATCTCACTGGCACTCTTAACACGACACACAAGAATGACAAATTTACACGGAAAACAAACAGTTTACACAGGAGTCAGTACAAATACTTTGATTGAATCCAAAATAATTTCTAGCATTGAATACATTCAATGTTTTTTTTTTTCTAAAATTATCTAGCATTGTATAAATTCATTTTTTTAATCTAAAATTTTCTAGCATTCTATAATTTCACTTTTTTCTCACATCCTTCGTGTATTTGTAAAATTTAACCAATAGACTCAACAGGCCCTGAAGATGATCTCAATAAAGATCGAAACGTTAGCATGATAAAGAAATTGTTTTTGTAAAGCCTACGTCACACCAGACCGCACCTCATGATCTCTAAATAATCATTGGCTAACGGTCACTAAACACCACACACTTTAGCATTATGTTATTTCAGTGAGTTAAGTGTAGTAAGTATTGCTTAAAAATATATCTAAATATTTAAAAACACAATTTCTTTGATGTGTTAGAATCAGGACTGACCCGCTCACATCACATTTTCTTGCTAATAGTAAAATTATTGCTATATAGAATAGAACAACCCGTTTCCTCCTAGCTCAAGCATAATTCTCAAATCTGGTGGCATTCCTGCGTGCTCTCTGCGAGGAACCAAAGAATTGCCCTGCATCCCCGACACATACGCGTGCTTTCGCCCTCGAATGTTATCATTTTTCCTGTTTATCAGCTATATTGCAACAGTTTCTCTTATGTACACCTCAAAATAAACGGTATAAAATGTTTAGTCCTGACAAATCAGATTTAACACTGCAAGAGTTATGATCTTTTTTAATGTAGAGCATTTCTTTCATCAATCGTTTACCTAGATGTTTTCCCAAGACGTTTACGTTAGTAAAGTCAAAGGAATAGCCTTCTTTTCAGGACTGTATTTACACAGTAGTTCCAGCACTTTCTCAATTTACAATTTACAATAGTTGATGTTGGTTTTCTTCGCATTTTTAAAAATTTCTTTATTTTTTCGTATTACTTCAAAATTTATTAGTCAAACATAATTGAAACTCGTTATGTACTAAGATATGTTTTGTTATTTTTCTACAAAACATGTGAAACTTCGAAGATGTCAGCCTTTCGACTCTGTCCTTAAGTTCACAGTTTTCGTGGTCCGCTTGACCAATTATTATCTTTCAATTAATTAAGGTTTTCAGTTGAGATAAAAAAAGTCAGTGTCAAGAGCGGGATTCGAACCCACGACCTTCGGCTAAATCCGCCGCTGCTCTACCACTGTAGCTAACGTGACTTCGATCCACTTGGACACTAACTTCCCATCTCAACCCCACCTTTTGAATTGTCCTTAAGGTTGGCTTTATTTTTAATTTGAAAGTGTTATAATTAAGAATTCTATCTTTTAGGTTGAATTTCGATACCATTTCGTTACTGTTGTTTTAATCAACTCTGATGAGGAGCACGTTCCGAAATGGGATTTTGTTTTTTCTACTTCAACGGTGGGATGTATTCGTCGGGGATGAGTTGAAGGCCTCTATGGTATTTTTTATTTATTTCACTAGTTAGGTAAATATTCTCATCTACATATTTTTTCATGAATTTAATATCGTAAGGCTATGTAGTGTCAGCAGTGTATGCACAGTATTTAGTATTAGTACCTAACTACAATGTTCAGTTAAATTTAGGAGCATAATTTAAAACATCAGCGATAATTTATGAAATTAAAAAATAAGTATGATCCGGTAGATAATTCTGTTTTAATAACTACTTACAATGATGTGCCAAATGCGTATTTTACTCCATAATATGTTTACCTCTTAGCTTTCCAAAAAATGTCAGGAATCACCTTTTTGTTTTTATAAGCTTTAATTGGGATCTTAATTCTTTTAACGACCTTTCTTTTTGGATAGCTGAACATCAAACAGGTGTTTGCTCAGGGGTGAAATTATGATTACAAACAGTACTAAAACAAGATTAGGGTCATTGCCGTTTCAGCACACGCCTTATAATTAGTGGAGAAAGTAACGGCAAAGTGCAATCTTCCAACAATGAAACGCTGTGCTTACACGCTTCTTCAAGATAGCCCATGATAGACAGGGTAAAGTATAGACTAAGTACGTCGGCGTTGAGGACTAAATTTAGCTCCGATTGATATGCCCTCCCTGTGCTAAAAAGACCACGTTCTCATGATTACTACTCTACCAGCCTGTGCTTTCATCTTCATAGTTTTTTACAACGAGCTGAGGTGTAAGGACAACACCACTTCGGCTGAACCGTATTTATGGCTTTACACGCCCTCCCATTTGAAACGCAAACGCCCATTACCACTTTCCTTATCCATACTTCAAAAAAACAAGCAGATAAAAAACCTAGTTAGTCGACTTCTAGGTAATTTCTTGTTTGTTTGTTCCTTGAATAAATTGATTAAAAAAATTAAACTGTCAATGAAACGTTCATCAATTTATTAAAAAAACCTATTTTAATTTAAAACCATTACTTTAACAATATTGTCCTACCGAAGTTCTTCAAGTCATTTAAATAGGCTAGCAAAACAGATAAGAATAGAAGATAGAAAATTAAATAATTAAATAAAATAGAAATTAAATATTATTTAAAGGTATTTTTCCCAAAGCGATACTTCTTAATGTTTTGAGGAGAACTCTATCAACAGATTTTGAACAGAAAGTAACCAACTAAAGTAATAACAAAAGGTTATAAAACAAAAGTTTTTTTATTAATCAGTTTTCAGTAAATAAAGATATAAAATTAGACTATAGTACTATAGACAAAACAGACATACCCACAGAAAGAAAAGGAAAACTTCGTTTAGGCTTCAATTATACGACTGATTGAAAAATGATGATAAATTAGGACTGAATTGCAACCAACTATTTTTATCACTTACCAAAATATTAAAATTAATTAGTTTTATATCCCTGATGTCCATTCACGTTTAAAATCAGATGGCAGAGATCTAGCAACCAATTTATCAATCTTTGATACGGGTGGACGTAAATTGCATATTTTCGTTTACAAACTTTTGGTGAAAGAGGTAACCTTTAACTATTCCACATCTCCAATTCGGAGCTGCTTATCACCTGGCATGAGCTAAACATATTGCACACCGGATATGGCATTTAGGATTTTTGTGGACGCTCAGGCACTACCAGCTAGGTTACCTATTACCACATCCTAAGAGCATATCATACCGACCCTCAATTTCAAATATACAACAAAACTTCAACATCTGTATTTTATGTTCTAATTTAGATGTTCTCAAAGGACCTCCTCGCGCTCTTGCTTCATTTACTTTACACATCTGACCTATCGTATCAGCCTTACCTTTGGCGATGATAATGCAATCTATTTGACTTATAAAGATCTGATTAGAGCTTCCTGTTATGTCCAAAATCATCTGCATATGCTCGAATGCTGTATCGACCAGTGGAGAATCAAAGCCAACGAAACCAAATTCACGCAAATAATTTTCACACTGAATAAGAAAACTTCCACATTGTTATCATCCATGCTGTGAACCATATACGATTTTTGACTGTACTTGGGCAAACCACTGTGTTTATAGTTTTAAAGTTACATGGCTCAGCTAGCCTCAATTTGGGCTTACAGACTTGAAATCCAGAAACTGCTAATCGTTTCAACCTTATCCGAATGTAATCCCTTGAACCTAATATCCTCAGAAGAATAGCCAACGCCTCTTTCTATGTTTTCAACCGTACCACCTAAAAGTTCTTTTGTCATTTACTCAAATAACGTCCAAGGTTTGCCCAAAACCCGTCGTCCACTTCTTTACCTAATAATCTTCTCAGGAGAATGAATCATCGCTCACGACTAATTGCTTGACTTCGGTTTCCTAGAAGAATTTGATCTCCATCCCTCTGATTTACTGTTTCTTTCACTGGATGGTTCTTGTTTATATGCTACAGTGGGCATTATTTGTTTTATTGGGTTGAATAATGATTCCGTAACTTTGTTCAATAATTCGTTTTTATCTCTTATGCATTTAGAAACAATGTCATGCGCTGAAACTGGATTGCTTAAGTTGTTTTTATTTGTCAGTTTCGTTCAAAGTTTTGTATTTTAACAAGGTGTTTTGCTAAGTAAGATTGTAGAAAAAACTGCGATTTCGCTATTTTTTCTTTTTTTTTGCTATCGCAAGGGGAAAACCGCAGCTTAAACTGTTAGGAAAATTTGTGATTTCGTATGGTGATGACGCTGGAGAAGAAAGCACAGTCCGTAAGTAGTTTGCGCGCTTCAGAATCGAAAATGTAGATTTGGCTGACCCAATCGCCGATAATGACCAAATTTATGTTTTTTAAACAAATAAAACGATCTGTAACAGTCTTCTAAAATTATGTTTAAATTTGATTCATGTAATCATTTGTTCTATTCTGCCTTAAATATAAACGTTAATTATTCTTGTAATAAAATCTGATGGCTTTTGATTCTGAAGAACGAGGCCCCTTCTTCAGACTGTAAAGACATTAACTTTATTCGTAAATAGGCCTGTTTTTAAGCTCGATGTTGTTTTATTGTTAGCTGGATGTATAAATAAATTGTATTACAGTGTTTGGTGATAAAAATGATAACAAGCCTGAAGAAAATATGAGGTGAGCAGTTTTGGTGTTATCACGCTGTAGTACCAGGAGTGGCTATAGTTAGCTATAGTTTAGATTTTTTTGTTGGAAGGACAAAGATTGTAAAATTTGGCGAAACACAAATCCAAATTGTTTTCAAACTAACAAATATGAGCCAATATATTTAGATTTATGGGGTTGAGATGGGATGTTAGTGTTCGAGTGGATCGAAGTCACGATAGCTCAAGTGGTAGAGCAGCGGCGTATCTAGCCAAAGGTCGTGGGTTCGAATCCCGCTCGTTACATTGACTTTTTATCTCAAATAAAAACCTTAATTAATTGAAAGATATTAATTGGTCAAGCGGACCACGAAAATTAATGAATATATTTAGATTTTTGTTACGGCTTAACGAAATAAGTAGTTTTTAATCTGCATTATATGTAATATAAGGCCACGTTTTTTAAGTTTATAAGGCTTTTCAGCTCAAGAGGACGATTGGTGAAGTGAACTTAGGCATTGCATGATTATCCATTATAGCCAACATACAAGAATACTCTTAGAACTCTTCGTTAAGCTGAAGACTTTTACAAATCCTAAATCTTCGTTAATGGCTCCCGTGTGTATTCTACAGACCTTGACTTTTCCTCTCCCAAGAGTTAAATCATAAAGAAAACGAATGAATGCATCATCGCATTAGAAAGGAAATGATTAAATTATAAAATCCAATTAAACAATTAAATTAGAGGTTTCTAGTCATTTATCCTTAACATTGAGTTTTTTATACCAACACCCACGTGTTATTGTTAAAGGCAGTATTGGTAAATCAGGATCAAAAGCATAGCCGATGGAACTCTTATAAAACCTCCTTACTCTATATTATGTCTGAGTATTAATCCAGAAAGTGTTATGTTTGAATTTTTCAAGAGAGAGTGTAAATATGGAGAATATTGATTATTGTGGGTTTGTCGGATAATAAGAAACTTCAGTATAACATAAGGAACAAGAATAAATGTAGAAACTTGGGATCTAACCAAATGTATTTTTTTGCATAAGAATGTGCAATTCTTATTCGTTTTATGCTCCACATTTCAAACATTTTTGTTGTAGACTCTATTTTTTATGTTATTAACGGTTGGCTAGAATGTACTATCATGGAATTGAATCATATGCAAGGAAGAAATGTGATGCATTGGAACTAAGAAAGCGAGTTGATTATAATTCATCATTGTTGCAAGCACGCATAACTCAAAACCACGTAGAAAGTAATGTGCATAAGAAATCAGCCGTATGCACACGATGGCGGTTATGGACTGGAACGATTTTTCTCTGCGTTTTTGTAATATAATGAAATTTTCTTATTAAACACGCCAAAACAAATAGCTGTATTATGCCCACGCAAAAATTAGGTACAAAAGGTTTCACAAGAAAAAAAATTAAACTGGTATCTACAAAAAAGTAAAAATACATAAAGATGGTACTAAAACGTCATTATTGTTAAGTTAATGCAAATTTCCTTATTGGTCATAATTGGCCATATTAATTATTAATTCCAATTAATTGTTAAGTTGAGTAAATTATTTATAGTTTCTGGATTTGCGTTGTGTAATGTTTAATAAAACGAATCAATGCCATTTCTTTATTTTTACAAATAAGTTCTTGCGAGGAGAACCTAAAGCCGGGAACACACTTACCCGATGGTACGCCATGCGACGCTACCCGACGCCTTGCCACGTTTTGGTGGGGTGTCACATCTATCCGACGCAAGGACACGTCGCGTACAGCCTACAGCGTTTCTCACAATAATCACTATCACAATCGCAACGCATCTTTTGCTCTTAATGCACTATTTTGAGCAAAACCTTGTAATAAATTGTTAGTTAAATTTTATGAGCACAACCATCTAATAAATTGTTTGTTAAACTTAATTGTTTTAAATAAAATTATTCCGGTGTTTTGATAAATTTTCTTCCTAACCATCATAATTAAATAATGTTTATAAAAACTTATGAATTTTTGATCTCGTTTAATTTGGTTTACATTAAAATAACATGTAATTAATATAACGACAAAATTACATGTACTTAGTTTGAAATAAACTACAAAAAATATGAGTGTCCTGTTCTGATGCTACCCGACGAAAATGGTGTAATCTTACGAGCAAAACTATGAAATAAATTGTTAATTAAATTTTATGAACAAAACCGTGTAATAAATTGTTAGTTAAATTTTATGAGCACAACCAGCTAATAAATTGTTTGTTAAACTTAATTCTTTTAAATAAAGTTACTCCTAACCATCTAATTAAACAATGTTTATAAAAACTTATGCATTTTTGATCTCGTTTAATTTGGTTTACATTATGATAACATGTAGTAATTAATATGACAAAATTACAAGTACTTAGTTTGAAATAAACTACAAAAAATATGAGTGTCCTGTTCTGATGCTACCCGACATTACAAAATGGTGTAATTTTACGAGCAAAACTATGAAATAAATTGTTAATTAAATTTTATGAGCAAAACCGTGTAATAAATTGTTCCAATTTTAGTATATGTACCGCCGAAGCGAGTACAATAAATAGTTAGTTAAATTAATTATATCAAAAAATCGTATTCCGGTGTTTTGATTAATTTGCTACCAAACCATTAAAATTAATAGTTATTCAGATGTCGTGAGATGCGGTCGGTCTCACGATATCTGAATAACTATCGATTAACGGTCACTAATCTGTACACATTAAAATTAACTTTTTAAATAAAAACTAATTAATTTTTAATCACAGTTACTTTGGTTTCCATTAAAATAAGTATGTTGTAATTAATATAACTACAATAATACATGTAGTTTGAATAAAAATATGAGTGTCCGGTTCTATTGTTCTTCCGGTTCTTCGACTGTACTCGATGCGACCCGACGAAAATCTGGGATCGCAGAGCGTCGGGTAGGTTAGCGTGGCATAGCATCGGGTAGATGTGCACGGGGGTAATGCAACCTTATGGAAAATCGGAGTTTGGATTTGCGTCGGGTAGCATCGGGTAGATGTGCACGGGGGTAATGCAACCTTATGGAAAATCGGAGTTTTGATTTGCGTCGGGTAACATCGGGTAGCGTCGCATGGCGTAGCATCGGGTAAGTGTGTTTCTGGCTTAAGAAGCGAGGTTTGTTCGATCCAAGCCTGATAAAACTTGTAATTTCTTTTAGTGAAGTATTTTTTGGGTTTTGTCAAGGTCGATGATACTGAAAGCTGAACGATAACGAGGGTGGAGTCGTGATAAGAATGAAAGTATATTTTATTACCGAGGTGACTTAATTTACGAAACTCTCAAATCCAAAGTTTATTTTGAGAATGATTTTTTTGACGTTTCGAAAGTGGATGTTTTCTTAAGTCTTCACCTACAGTTTCACCTCCCTCGTCGTCCTATCAAAATAAAAGTCCATAAAAACTTGTTAACTAGCACATACCGCCCACCTTAAAAGTATTTAATTTAATAAATAAACCGACTAGTGTACAGACAAGAAACAGGACAGGATTTTTTTATAAGAGATTTAAAATATGGTAACATGGACAATATACAAAAATTTATTGGAACAAATAATATATTTTTACTTCAATAAATAGTTTCTGTTAGTGGGTGAGTAGGTAAACTTTTAACCATAATTTGATCTACCTAATCATTCCGTTCGATGGTTGTTTCTTATAGTTAGATCAAGCGGAACAGGATTAGGGATGATCACGTTGTATGATATAACGATGATGATGACTCCAGTTAGCGAATGTCACCATGACTAACCTTGATATTAATGATGACCGGATTCGTGAGAGGGTATTCATTAGAATAAAATCCTTATCGGACATCTCCTGAAATGAATTCAGACCCGGCGTCGTGAGGTATTCCGAATCGGTTTCGTGTCCGGACAAAATGTGACCTTTTATTCTTACGCCTCACGTAAGTATTTAAGAGGACCGAGTCTGAATAATGCATGGGATTTTGTAAATTTCGTCGATTAATCCTCGGCTGATGTTTTCTTGAAAAATTCTTTCCCTACCAGCTCTAAGACGACGTCGCAATAATGAATGACATAAACTACATAAACGTATCCCACGTACCTAGTTATTAGAGCGCGAAGCTGTTAGGTGCACCCGTGTGATGAAACTAGGCGGACCCCCTTTAAATTTACGATGATTGTACTTTTATATGAATGAACCGGGAACGTTGTAAATTAAAATTGGGTCAAGGAGATATCTCGGCTTAAGAATTATTTTACGACTTAACATAAGAAATCCGGCTAATAAAGTTGCTAACAGAGTGTAGGTTTGCATTTTGTACTTATTTACTATCTTGACACTATATTTTAACATATTTTGATCTATGTTACAAAAAAGGTTAATTTGCCCTTCACACTCACTGCAGGCAAAATATAGGTGCATACATTAAACAAACCAGATTGATAATTTAGTTTATCAGATAATAAATAAAATAGATTTCACTTCACAGCTTTTTCAATCAATAAAATAAAATAAATCCTTTTTGTTCTATTTATTATGCAAATATTTTTCCTGTATTTATTGCTATTTAACCTAGAAAAAATTGATTATATTGTGCAACAATATTTTCCACCTCGCACGTTGGCATCAGCAGAGATTAGGTGCTCCCTTAGAAAGAATTTACGATTTTCTGTAATATTCAATTAATTAAGGTTTTAAGTTGAGATAAAACAGTCAGTGTCACGAGCGGGATTCGAACCCACGACCTTCGGCTTGATACGCCGCCAACCACAACTTTTGAATTTTCCCTCCTTTTTGCCATTTTTCAAATGTCGGGAAAAATGGCAAAAAGGAGGGAAAATTCAAAAGGTGGGGATGAGATGAGAAGTTAGTGCCCGAAGGGATCGGAGTCACGATAGCTCAAGTGGTAGAGTAGCGGCGTATCAAACCGAAAGTCGTGGGTTCGAATCCCGCTCATGACACTGACTTTTTTATCTCAACTTAAAAACCTTAATTAATTGAATGTTATTAATTGGTCAAGCGGACCACGAAAAATAGAGAATTTCTGTAATATTTCCGATGGATATTCTGGGATGTTATTGCTCAGAAAATATTTAGTACTAACACGCCTGGTAGTAAAGATTAAACAAAACATTTCTAACATACATATTGCTACAACTGAATATCTAAATATAAGTACTAAGTACATTGTATACTGATATAAAAAATATATATGATAAATATGTTACGCCTCACAAGTCTGGGGCTTTGAAAAATTTGAACAGCTTGAAAAAACTCAACGTTTTTTCATTAGAAAGTTATTTGCCCTTCCCAAAACCACCCCGAATTTTATGATTTATTTAGAAACTAAAGTTGACCCGTTATTTTTATATACCTTTAAACTTCATTTGAATTACATCTTTAAACTCTTGAAACATCCTGATTACCGTCTTTCCAAAATAAGAGCCCTGGAAGTCGTTAGTCGTGGTGCATTGTGGTTTTAATGTTGGATTAGCATGTATAGGGATCTATCATGTGACTATCATTTTCTATAAATAACCTGAATGAGTGGCCTTTGCAGTTTAAGGAAATTATAACAAAACAATTTCAGTGAAGAACTTCGTGAACAAGTCAGATCAACCTCGCGCTTTTTATTCTATAAGGAACTTTACCAAGATGATTTTAATATGTTTAACCTATCTAGGACAGGTCCAAAGGTTTGTCATTGGCCGAGTTAAGTTTTATTGCAAAATGCACTATAATATCGGAGATTCGGCTTCTGCATCTAAATTTTGCTATATTGAATGTGACACAGGTTATTGACTTACTGCTTAATGATTACAAAACTTTAATCAAATACGTGCGCCACGCCTGGCACTATCGCCAAGAGTTAATATTAGAATTTAATTTTTGAATATTTTAAAGCCTTGTCATTCTAAATTGCTGGCCCAAATAATTTATATATCTATACTTATTGTAAATTAAACAAAGAACAAAAATTATTGTTTATAATGCATGTTAGTAATTAATGTAATTATTAAAAATTAAATTATCAATTGTAATATTTATTTAAGGATAAATTTTTTTTCTTTTTTTCTTTTGTACTTTTCTCTGTGTCGACCAAAAATTTAACTCAAATGAAAATCGACCTCCGGCAGACGGACCCTCCATGCAGTAATTTTACTTTAAATTATATATTATGTAATGTTTATAATTGTTCTTTTTTGCAATAAATTATTATTATTATTATTACTACTGATATAAGCCTCAATTTAAATCCCTCGTACTGAGAGCCGGCTTTTCATGGCATGTGTACTCCGAGTACATCGCTGACCTTACTGTTAGTGATGTGACCTGTGTGAAGAAAACATATGTGAGCACATTTGTAATATATATAAGCTACAAATAAAAACATATTAAAATGTTGATAGTACACAGTTTGACCATGGTCCCATCGTCATTCGCGCTAATAAATACATTCATATGAAACAGAATTCACACAATTCATATGCACGTTAATGGTTACTAAGTCATTTACTGGGACTGTCGATATTTGGGTTTTTTTCGATATTACAGCTTTGCCCAAGTGAATAATAGTTTTGTTCACGCGAGAGTGCTGGTACTATATATTTCACCACGAACTCACTCACACATACAAAACTCATACTGATAAATAAATAATTTATTTATAACTTAACCAGCTGGAGGTAAGTGTGACAGAATACGTTTTGCTGTCAATAGGGCACAGCACAGTTAATGATGAAATATTCATGTGTCTGCCTGGTGTGGCCTACAGGCAATCGAACATTCTCTTTTCTGTCCATTTTTCCATAGCCTGAAATCGACGATTTTATTTCTTTTAATTAGTCGGTTTATGCGGTCCAGCAGTTGTATCATTCTTCGCAACATAATTTTTGACATCCGTCTCACGGGGAAAAGTTTCGGGATTTGTTGATGCTAGTTTGGCAAATCGGTCAGTTTTTTTCATTGTCATTAATAACTAGTATAAATTGGTAATGAAAAAACATTGTTTAAAAATGAAGTGATTATTATTATTATTATTCCTTTTTAATTATACGTGCGTCTAAATAATTTTAAACACTAAACTAACTAAAATTCTGCGTATTGAAAGAAAATAAATCGTTGAAATAGAAGCAAAACCAAATAGGCCGAACATGCGCTGGCAGGTCGTACGTCGGCAAGGGGGAATGGAAATGGACTGTATTTTATTTTAAAGGAGGGCGCAACATACAATGTATTTTTTTTTCTGCTGGAATGAACATATCTATTGAGTTGGTAGCTAAAAAACCCTGGCCAGTTTATTAAAAGGAGATTAACTTACCTTAGAAGTCTCAGCTGGATCAGGTGAAAGATCTTCGTATGTTGGCGGTCGGACTGACACGAAAATCTTGACAGTAGTTGAAACTCGATACTGCCTCTTTAAAAAGGAACAAGTTCGAAATTTTCATTTTTTTGAACGGCGCGAAAATAACCTACATTGACTATAATCGTTATGGTGCAATACTTTGAAAAGGTGTGTCCTGCGAATCAGTTAAACTAGTTTTTCTATTAGACATTCAATAAAAACAATTTTTTTGAACATGATCAACTTGAAATGAATGTCAATTGCGTTTCATCAACTTATATTTCTATTAATCACTAGGTCAAATAGATGGTAATAACACGTTGGTCGATTGAAAGCCGAAGGCAAATCATGCGACCTGCAGGATCCAATTTGCCGTTGAAAAAAATCTCGCAAGAATTTACACCCTGCTTGAATGCATTTATCTGTAATAACGGGTAAATATCTGATTACATTTTTCTCTTCCGAATTCACGCCTGCCAGTTATGCAAATTTAAAAAAAAGACATTCATAAAATTGTTTGTGAAAAGTGTATGATTCTTTCTATATAAACGAGATAGATATAATAACTGTCAACTTTCGCAGAAATTGGATAGAACAAACCAAAAAAGTACGATTAACTATTAAAATAAGACTATGTGTAATATAATGCTTAGCAGTTCACATTTAGTTTGGTTTAAAAGTCGGAGTGGTACAGATGTTTTTCAGAAAGTTGTAGATAAACAGAGCAGAACTATCACATAAATTATGATTTACATTGTCAGTTGTATTTAGGTGATGTATAAATAAATGAAAATAAATGATCGCCTACATCTGTTAATAAAGAGGTCAAAACGCTAATATTTCTGCTCCTTACTCCCCGAAATGGAAAATATTTTAAGATTTCTTCCTGTGTGACCAACCTGTGATCGCGTTTTTTAATACAAGCTGTTTTAATTTTTAATTCAAGTTCTATGAGAACATCTGTCAGCTCAGAACCCTTTTGCGGCATACTAGATTGTCAAAAACCATAGATGCATCAAACAGTATGTCCTCGGTTCAATGGGATTATATTACAGAACTGATCCATGCGAAAAAGTTCAAAAAAGAAGAAAACTAACGAAAAGTAAATCTAGGATGTGCTAAGACAACTAACTGGACACTGCAGTATCGGACGTACATGTATAGACACGGAGCAGAAAAAAACCTGTGCTGATATTGCCAGGAAGAAGAAGAACAGGGGAACATTTTATCTACTGTGCGAAGCTGTATGCAGGCTGATGGACTCCTGGGATAGGGAAAGCCAAGCCCTGAAGTATACAGACGAGAGCCTTAAAATAGCTTTAGGATCTGGTAAAAACTTAATTATATCGAAGTTCTCAAGACAGATATGGAGAATACACATAGACCAATAATTACCAAAACCTAGGATCTGTCAAGACTAAACTAACTGGACACTGCAGTATCGGACGTATATTTCTAGACTCGGAACAGGAACAAACTTGTGCTGATATTGCCAGGAAGAAGAAAAACAGGGGAACATTTTATCTACTGTGCGAAGCTGTATGCAGGCTGATGGACTCCTGGGATAGGTAAAGCCAAGCCCTGACGTATACAAACGAGAGCCCTTAACAAATTTTCGATCTGGCAAAAACCTTCAAAAAGTATAACGAGAGCTCTATACAGTTATGGAGAATGCACATAGACCAAAATTGGTCGCGGTGTGTAGGGTCGTAAACAAACCGACTTTTTTATGTTTAATCATTTATTCAATGATATTAAATATTTCTCGGGGTATTGAGGTCTTTATTGTTCAGGAATGATTTTCCGAGGTGCCATCGCTCTTTCCTTGCTAGCAAAATTATGCTATGTCGCTCTATCTTTCTAGACAATTGCGACGTTGGTCATCTGTTGTCTGTCCCATTTTGTATGGGGTGTTTTATTCATTTTAGACACATCTTTTGGGAAGGAATTACTCTTTCTCCCATTGAGCTGTATTTGCTTGCCCGGAGTACGTTCTCAGTATTTGTCCTCTTAATAACTTAAGATTCCAGGTATATTTGAATGTTACTTTCGTATTTCATTTATACCAAAAAATGATTTGGGGTTTTGTTGATCCAAAGCTCCTTTTTTATTCAACATGTCTAGTGGTTTCTTGCCTGAAATTCCTTTCCCTGGACAGGAGGTTGTAGATCCGATATTTAAAGTATTTAGTAGTTCCAGACAAGTTATAAATAAGACTCGTATTAAATTTAACAGAAAGGACAATGGTAATTTGTCAAGATTAGTGACCGTTAGTCGATGATTATTGAGAAATCGTGAGATGCGGTCGGGTGTGATGTAGGTTTCAGAAAAACATCGTTCCAACGTTTTGATCTCTATTTAGATCATCTTCAGGGCCTGGGATTTACAAACATTGTTTAAATTTAACAAAAACATGTAGGATGTGGAAAAAGTGAATTTATACAATGCAAAAAAAATTATATTCAGTCAAAGTATTTCTAGCATTTCACTTTGAGTGAGTAGAAATACTTCGATTGAATATAAAAAATATTTTTTTGCATTGTATAAATTCACTTTTTTCCATATCCTACAGGTTTTTTGTTAAATTTACGCAATGTTTGTAAATCCCAGCCCCTGAAGATGATCTCAATAAAGATCGAAACGTTGACACGTTAAAGAAAATGTTTTTCTGAAGCCTGCATCACACCAGACCGCATCTCACGATTTCTGAATAATCTTGCCAATATGTTAAATGCTCGTCCTAGAACACTTCAGCATTTATTATTGACTAGCGGTTTTATTTCTGTCCAAACTCTCCCCAAAGTCTTCGGCTGTTTCATTTTCAATTTAATTAGGCTCTTAGCTCTTAGCAAAGCATTGGAACTAGAGTAAAATGAGCCTCACCTTGCTTATATTCCTGAGGTCGGATCATCTTGTCTAGGGCCAACCGTACAAAGATTATGCTCCGAAAGTAAGATAAGAGATGTTAATTTTTTCGAAAACTATTTTTCATAAAACTTTCATTTAACAGGTATAATGTTCTTATAGTTTTCCGAATTTACTTGTTTTTAAATAATTTTTATTAGAATTTTTTCTTGAATTTTTAGTTAGGTTAATTTAAACAGTCATCTAACCGATAGTTACTATAAACATAAGTAGTTGTAAATAAAAGAGAAAGTAAATGTAATTTAGTTGATAAATTGCCTTGTGTTTTCATCTTTAATTAATTTTTCTACAGGTTTTTTCATAGAGTTTGATTCCTCAAGCTGTTTTCAAAAATACAGCGTGATAGTATTTTGTTCATACTCTTTAAACATAGAGTTAATATTTAACAGTATGATATAAACCAACAAGTTTAGACGACAGACTGGTTAGGATTATTTAACCAGAATCCATTGCCGACTCGACCAACATAACTAAATATGGTCCGCAATGGAATCAGAATTGATTTGTTGCTTTTTAATCGAGACTTTTAAAATCAGCCATGCCCAAACTCGTGCCTTTTTTCTTTCAATCCTGCCGTACACAATTTACCACGTAACGATTTAGCGACATTATTTCCCCAACGATTTCCAACTGTAAAATTGATGCGGCCAAATTCCCAAGGCCTCATAAGTTACAAATTTCGCGTTTCATAAGACGCTGGAGCAGGTCAAATGAATTTATCGCCAGAATCAGTTGTCTGGGTTGATTATCTGAAGGTCTTGGAATGTACTGGTTATTATTTTCTTTTTCTTTTTTTTTTCAAAACAATTTTTCACCTCCTGTGCACTCGTGCGTTTGATCCGTTCTCTCGGCGTAAAACAAACACCTAATGTACAAAACGATTCGAATCGTTTTCCTCAGATCTAGAAAACGTGCTCGTTGAAACTGGCTGGCTCGTTTTATTCACTTTTTTTTCTTTTGATGAAGCAAGATAGCCAAAGAAGAGTTGTCATATTAAACAAAATGTTTAAAAATGTTGTAATTCATTATACAGTGTCCGATTTTTTATGGATATACATTAAAGTATTACAATGTTTAACATATGATTAGTTTAATAATTTCATTTTTAATCAGGTTTTAATCAATTTTAATCAATCTGATGATTAAATAAAATTTAAATTACATCCATTATATTTCGTGGTCCGATTGGCCAAATAACTTTTTTCAATTAATTAATCTTTATGTAAGGTGATTACTCAGGAATCGTGAGATGCGGTCTGGTGTGATGTAGGTTTCAGAAAAACATTTTCTTTGTCGATTTTACGCAGAAAGCAAACACTTTGAGCCCTGAAGATGATCTCAATAAAGTTCGAAACGCGGCACGATTAACGATTTTTGAAAAATCATTGACTAACGGTCACTAATCACCACACATTTATGTAAGGTATTGGTTGAAATAAAAAAGCTAGCGTCACAAGCGGGATTCGAACCCACGACCTTCGGCTAAATTCTCCACGCTCTACCACTTGAGCTATCGTGACTATCCACTCGGACACCAACTTCCCATCTCAAAATGGCAAAAAGGAAGGATGAGATGGGAAGTTGTTCTAAGTGGACGCTGTCAAGCCGTGTATAAGGTTTGCTTAGTTTTGACGGTTTAGCCAGATTTCGGTCGTACAAGACTCTGCAGTAGTGATACGACGTATTTTGTTGTCTGTTAAGTCCCAACCTCAGTGAGTGGGCAGGTTAAACGCCGCCTCTTTAACTATTAGAATACGAATTTAATTGTCTTTGGGGGACCAGCATGCAAAAGTTGCTACTAGGGACTTTTCCTTAACTAAAATGGCTCATAAAATGTGAATTGGAATGGAAACATAGTTATACAGCATCAAATACCGACAAAAATATACGTAAAGTAACGAAGGAATATAGAGTTCCAGACAACCTACAAAAACCTAGATTTTGTCTTGATATGGCAAAAATACAGCATACCAGCCGACATCAGGGCATCGGTCGACCAAATATGTTTAATACATACGCTCTACTCCTGGTCACTACTTCCCCAAATCCACATCATCTTTCTTCTTCTTATGATCAATGGATTTTGTTCGGAATGTCGGGAGTATAATACGTTAAGGTTCCAGTGCGATAATCAGCATACAGCCCGTTGAAGACTACAAGGAAAAATAATTCTCAGGGATGGAAATTGCCACCAAAATTTGAATGTCGAGTAAAGTAGTAAAGAGATTTGC
This sequence comes from Cimex lectularius, assembly GCF_000648675.2. Lineage (NCBI taxonomy): Eukaryota > Metazoa > Arthropoda > Insecta > Hemiptera > Cimicidae > Cimex > Cimex lectularius. The sequence continues at coordinate 370,779 of NW_019392847.1, forward strand.
AATAACACAATAAAATCAAATTGATCAGTTAACGCAAAAACATTATATCGAATTGTTACATAGTTTTTTGTAAAATAATATAGAAAAAACCTGCGATAGTAATGGAAGCTAAAAAAGCATTCATTAACTCACTCCCTAGCGCTCTCATCCGCACACTCACATGTACAGCTTCAATTTTATCTTTACACAAACCTGTTCGCAATTTTTAGCAGAAGGTTGAGACAACAATATATTTTTGCGCAGTGTTTTGTTACAATTGGCAGTTTTTTAACTTCTGACAAAAGTAACGTTTAAGAAAGTTTTTGTGAAACGCGGAGTTTTTTATTTGTGGGGCAGGTCTTGCAAAATTTCTCTCAAGACTGTAGTTATTTCGTCAGGGGCTGTTACGATTGCTTTGCCCAAACTAAAATTTTGTTTCGGGCCAATGTGGCAGACTGCGGAAATTAGCAACAACCTTTAATTTACTTTTGGCGATCACGGAACGTCGCTTTTGGCCGCGTCTTCTTTATAACTCAAGGCGCTATACCGGTGAGACCACCAACGTAGGTTTTACATAACGATTTTCGGCTCACCTCCTCCCTCGAAGAGCATTTTGTTTATTTTACACGCGTTATAGACAATTAGGTTTCACCAAAACGGTAGATTATTTGACAGAATAATTGAAAAATAACATGCAATCAAAACGGTTCTCAATTTTGATTTAGAAAACCTATCATTTAACATTCCAGCATAAAACGAGAATCAAAATCAGAGTCAAATTGGAAGATAAACTCGGACAAAACTGGCTATATTTATTGGCCGTTAACATGGAAGTAATTTTAACACTTTTTTTTTATAGTAGAAGGGAACGGGCTAAATAAAAGCCTTTATAGCATGGAATTTCATGTTTAGATGAAGCGTGTTGCGACAGTGTAAACCAAATCCAAAAGCATTAAGAAACTGATTTAATGAAAATGTAAATAAATTAAAATGTTTTCGCTAATGATTTTGCTCTTCTGATTATTTATGGCACCTTAGTTAACGAAATCGATTCTATCTGGTAAACATCAAATTACAATGAATATAAATATCCATTATATTTCGTGATCCGATTGACCAAATAACCTCTTTCAATTAATTAATCTTTATGTAAGGTATTGGTTGAAATGAAAAAGTTAATGTAACGAGCGGGATTCGAACCCACGACCTTCGGCTAGATACGCCGCTGCTCTACCACTTGAGCTAACGCGACTTCGATCCATTCGTACACCAAGTTCCCATCTCAACCTACCTTTCTGCCATATATATATTATATATAAAGGGTATTTTTTGATCAGAAGTCAGTACTTCAGAAGGTAATTTTAAATGTCAAACGCGACTAAAAAGTTCCTATAGTACATACTCAGATTTTCAATTATATTTCATTTTTCGTGTTATTCCTACCTTTTACAACTTTTTCCCATAGAGCCCCCGTATCACATAAATTGGTCCTACTGTAATTTTCATTACACCAGTAGAAAGTGCATTGAAATTCCTAATGGACCATATCTGTTTTTATTGTAACCTTGCCAAACAAAATACGAAATGTGTTAGAAGATAAACATTTACGATTTTACAAAATTTTGGCCTAAAGTTTAAGTACATTTTTATAGGCTCTGTACGCTTTAAACAAAGATATATGTATATATTGGGTTGTCCGGAAAATAATGCAGGATTTTAAGTTTTCATTTAAAAAAATCTATATAAAATATTCTGTTTACGTTTACAGGATTACTCATTTGTATGAATGTCAACACTTATTAATCCTCTTCCAAATGATATTGTTTGTTTACCTNTATATATATATATAACTAATTGCCCAAACATTAGTTATCACCAGGTAAAATCTGCGTTTGTTTTCTAAAGAATTGTATTTATCGGTTATAGATAGTTTTTAAAAAAATCAGTCATTAACTTGTTCAAACTTCTATTGACACATAATGAAAGTACTAGAAAGTCAACAAAAAAGACTTAGGTACAAAATTACATTTAAAAAAGCTAGGAATTAACCCCCAGTGGATTTCTAAAACTTTTAAAAACGTTGTATATTTTGTACCAGTGGCAACTGAGAACAACCTCGCACATGTTGTAAATAAATGTTAAAAAGTTTTTCTCCTAAGGGATTTGAACATTACACGGAAGGGGTGACAGTCTGAAGGTGCAGGATCAGAACAGAGATCTCATAAGTAAGATGGAAAGTGCGGTTTTTAAGTAAAATTTTCTTATAAATAAATTCAGTTGGATTGTCAAAGGGTAGGTGAAATGTTTTCTTTGTGACGAGCGTGTTTTATGGAGCACAAGTATAACGTTCTTATTATAACTTTAAACGAATCAACAATAGGACTCAGTCACCCCACCACAAATGAATCATTAGGTTTCCGTTATTTGCCATACATTGGTGAATTATCGGAAAAAGTTAGTAAAAGTTTTAAACAAGAAGGTTTTAGAATAGCTTTTAGAAGTACGGGTTCACTTAAAAACATCCTCTCAAAACCTAAAGACAAAGTAGACAACTTGGCAAAAAGCGGGGTTTACCAACTCAATTGTAATGATTGTGATATTAAATATATAGGACAAAGCGGTAGAGAAATAAAAACAAGAGTAAAAGAACACTTGCCTAAATCGAGCAAATTTTCGGAATTTAAGGACCATCTAAAAGAAACAAAACATAATTTCAATTCAAATCTAAATACAAGAGTGTTACATAGTTTCAACAAAGGGAAAGAATTAGATTGGTTTGAGAAATTTGAAATTAAAAAATGTAAAATTGAACATGGTGATAAATGCATTAATAATATAACAGATTTTGATCTACCTCCCATTTTAAATATGTACATAAATAATATCAAACATCCAAATAATTAAACTAATTATTTTAATTGTTATTATTTTTATAGTAATTTAATAATATTAAGTATTTACTAGTATAATATTTATTTGTGTTATAATTTCCGCGTTTCGCACGTTCAAATCGAGCGCCATTAAAAAAAATCAGCTGCTAATTGGAACGTCGCGTTGGCGGAGGTATCAGCGGTTTCACTTTGGCAATTCATGTCGTGAGACGTGGTTGTAGAAGTCCTTCAACCTGATGATGAGCTAAAAGGCTCGAAATCCGGATCGTTGCAAAACAACTTACTGTGAGTAGGAACTATCCTTTTAAAAAGTATTCTTATACTCGTGTAAATGGTGTGTAAAATTATTTGTCAGAATTAATTTATTTTTCATCCTTCATATGCTTATATATACTTCATACTTAATTTTCTTTTGGCGACCGCTTTTGTAGACGGGGTAAGGGCTCGCAGAGGTTCATTGTTTTTCGATGGTTACTGTATTTCTTGGAAACAACCTCAGCACAATCTGCTCATTAAGATATACTTCTTAAAATACAATTAAACAAATACTACAGCCCGAGTAATCGATTAGAAACTAAATAGCATGATGGGGCCAACGCGAATAAAGTAACTACAAGAAAGCGTTCCTGCGTATTGTTTTTAATCGGTTTGCCAAGTCCCTTGCATATTTTCTGACTTAGCAAAGTCTAATTTCACTATAAGGAATTATGATAAAAATTAATTAATAGTATGCAGTACTATTTCGATAAAAGTGGTGATAAGGGTATTTGCAGCAATCTATAATACTTGATTTTCAGATATTTCATGAAACCAAATGAAATAATATGATTTGGCTTCTTGAGAAAAAATAGAAAAAAATCGCACGCCAATGGAGATTTAATTCTTCCAAACTTCTACATGTATGTAACTAACTTCATATAAGGTCTAATATCAAAAACAAAGCCTTCATATGACTACGTGGTAAAAAGCATAATTACATAACCTTTTTTCCTCACCACGTGCACGGTTTTTCTCCCTTTGCGGGACAAATAAATTGGCCTTTTCCATTTATGGGATGCTAGTCTATGAGACTATTAAAAGTGAGCCGATGCGGCCGTCCATAGTGAAAAAATGGCCCCTACCTGGCCCGCACTACTCCTAAACCTGTTGAGAAATAAGACGTTCTCATGATACAAAATAGATAACAGAACATTTTATAATATTTGATATTTTTTGTGAGCACTTCAATCGAAGTAAAAAACAAATAGAGTAGGGTGTAAATTTTCATTGACATGCACTTTTACGTTAAATTGAGGAATAAAAGATAAATAGTAGATCCATTAGAATCTGTGATCCGATTGACCAAATAACTTCTTTCAATTAATTAAACTTTATGTAAGGTATTGGTTGAGATAAAAAAGTCAATGTCACAAGCGGGATTCGAACGCACGACCTTCGGCTAAATACGCCGCTGCTCTACCACGTGATTATCGTCACTTCGAGCCACTGGCACACCAACTGGCCGAATCTGTATCACTTAAAACTATCGCTCAAAAAAATTTGAAACTGAAAAATGGTACAATTTAAATAATGTCAAACCACCAAAACGTTAGAAAGGAAGCTTTACAGAAAATCCAACAAAGAAGACATCGACTGTTCAAAGATGTATTTATAAAATCGAATTGTAAATACAAGTGGAAGATTTTATCTGTGTTTTATTTACTTCTAATCCTTTAAAACAACCACATATTGTAAGATAAACAATGAAGGATTGTCTAACAGATTATTAAAACTGTTAAGGGTAAAGTTTTAATTATTTAATTATTTTTGAAATGAAAAATTCGTGTCGAAGGCGGGATTCGAACCCACAACTTTCGGCTGCTTTACCTTACAGTGATGAGCACCGTGTCAACGCCTAAACCGTTGCGGCCACCGACGCCCCCTCTACCACTTGTGGCATGGGCGGTCTAAATCACAGTAGCTCGAGTAGCGGCGTATTTAGTGGAAAATCGTGGGTCCGAATCCCGCCTGTGAAATTCATTTCGAAAAAATTGTATATAATCAATTGATTAATATTATAAGGGTGGCCACTTTTTTAGCTTCTCAGTGTATTTTGACCTAGTATCACAATATAAGTTTTGTTTAAATCGGTCATCCTGTTGCGTCCGTTTTAACGTTGATGGTGAAAAACATTAACGATGGATGTGTTAGCCGTTATTATTAGTTTCTTTGCACTTTTTATTTCGAAATCTGATCCCAGAACCACACAAAAGTATCGATTAGAAAATTATTAGCATTGAAGTAAAGTATTGAAAAGTAAGTCATCTTTATGTAAGGTATTGTTTGAAATGAAAAAGTTAGTGTCACGAGCGGGATTCGAACCCACGACCTTCGGCTAAATACGTCGCCGCTGTACCACCTGAGCTATCGTGACTTTATTTCAACCAATACCTTACATAAAGATTAATTAATTGAAAGAAGTTATTTGGTCAATCGGACCACGAAATATAATGGTAATGAAAAGTAGTGATACTTTTTTCGACATTCATTGTTGGGAGCCAGTTTCGGCATGTTGAAAAGTAACATCTTAGCCATTTTCCAATTCACCCACTCGCGTGTGATTTAGTATAAGCGGCGTCTCATCTAGTGAAATATTCAAAATCGATTATATTAAACTCACGCCCACGGGGTGGGCATTTTTTGCTAAACTGTCATTCCGCGGTCGAGCTTCGAAATTCCGATTTCGACATGATTTACAATTTGAATATGATTGATAAACCCCCAAAAAGCCTTCAACAACCTGCTAACTGGGTCAGAAAATGGCCTGAATTCTTTTCATTCAACTTGGAATAATTTTTTCACGATCTCACTTATCTCTTCTTCTTTTTTTTTCATTGGCGAAATTGTATAACTTTGAAGACCACGGTTGGCTTATTGGTGAACACATTACGCGATTATTTCCTAACAATAATGCAAATTTCATCTTCAGCGTAATGCTTTTACTATCCAATTATACCACCTCTGCGTGTGATAAAAGATAAAAGTAACTAGGTTAAAAAATAATTACAGTAATTATTTTGCTTTGTTACTCTTCGAACTGAGGTGGTAGAAATCGTTATGGTGTCTGATTCTTCCTTCTGGAATAGAATACTCGATTTGCCCTTGGAATTCACTTTCATAAATCGAATAAATATAATAATTTAAATAAATATTGAATAATGGATTGACCTCAGTGATCTCCTCACCAGCCGATATCTACCACCACGTAAAGGCTTCCTATACAACAGAAATTTCATTCCTTTATGCCAGGAAATATATTTCGCGCAAATCTGAAAGAACTGTTTTAGACGACTTAAACAGAAACATCGTAACTTTCACTACATATATTATCTAATATATGTAAATTCATTCAAGCTTTGATTGGATTCTTGGTTGTTCTTTCCTTCTTCTTGATCTTATTCACTGCCCAGGCTGTCCGATTTTCATGTTATGTTACTCGTATGTTATCTATATTTGTTCTCGTTTGGACAGTATAACATTTATTTACAATTTCCGATTTGTTTTAGTTAACATATTTTGTAAACTTATTTATTTCATTGTGAAATTTCTTCGCATGATTATGGATGATAAACAAGAAATCACATTTATTTCAATGATACAGCTGAAAGTAAATTGATTCAACTTGAAGATTCTAAAGGAAATGAACATTTGGCATTTTCCTCTTCCGTCAGAAGTGACCAAGAGGGAAACGAAATCAATTATCATCCAAACAGAACGAAGTCCATAAGGGTTCGCTGTAAAAGTAAAGTGCAAGAGTTCCAAATTTATAACTTTTGTTATCTGCCATTATCTCCAGGTGAAACTAAATCATACAACATGACTTATTGGTCCAGACCATCCCGTTTTGGCACATGAAGAACCGGTTATTCAAATTTTATGAGATTGCTTTTTATCAAGATCGCAAATTGAGATTAGGAGGATCAAACAAAAATCGATGGAATCACATTAACCTATTAGCTCATTTTAATCCTCTTATTACGATTATCCGTGGCCGATGGTTCTGCAGCTATTGGGTACCACCAAAAGTTCCAGTTTTCGCATTAATGGGAAAATTCTATTCGTAATTTACGCAAAGGCATAAGCAATAGGTAAAACAAACGAATATAGGCAAACCAGGAACATGCAGAACAATAATAGTATAAAATGGGCCAAATTTCTTAATGCATATCACACATGATTTGTACATTCAACCTACTATTTATCAATTAATTAATCTTTATGTAAGGTATTGGTTGAGATAAAAAAGTCAGTGTAACAAGCGGGATTCGAACCCACGACCTTCGGCTAGATACGCCGCTGCTCTACCACTTGAGCTATCGTGACTTCGATCCACTCGGACACTAACTTCCCATCACAACCCCACCTTTTGAATTCGTTGGTTGAGTGCTTGCTGTATGTTGTGATAGGAAGTAAGCTTGTTGAACTTTTGTTGAGAAGTGTTTTTTTTAAATCATTTTATTAGGAACGTTTTCGAGACCCCACCAGTGTTATCCTCAGCAAGATTTTACGCCAGTGCTGTAGTTAAAGTTCAGTCAAAGGATCCTTCAAATTCATGTTGATGGTTCTCTCTTCTCAAATAGGTTTTATTTAACTGTTGTTTTATTCGCAGGCATATAACTCAATTTTTCGAGGCTAGGTCATTAATGCAGTATGGATATTTTATTTTCGAAGCCCAGTTCCCAACCACAATGATCCGCGACATCGGAAATTCAAAGAAACGGACCGTCATCGATTCGACATGATTCCGGATGAAGTGATTATTTCTGTACCTATTTATTTCTCTATTTCAACTATTTCCCCACAAGGGTTTCAAAAGGAGCCGTGAAATCCCGGCATAAAGAGGATTTGTGAAATTCCCAAAATCGAAAAAGTTATTCGTTCTGAGTGAATGCGCGTTACGCAAGTGGTATATATAACACGGCCATTCTGCACACGTTCCTTCGGGTCGACAATTAGACATATAACTTTCAGAATGCAATAACCGGACGTAAAATTATGCTGTTTATTAACCAGCACCTAGCGACAACACAATCAAATAACATTTATGTAAATAAAACTAAATATATAAATAAAAATAATATACCTGACATGCCCCCAAATAATTTAAAGGCGGAAAACCCATAAATAAATAGAATAACCCAATATAGTACGGGACTTTCACCCCACTGAATAGACCGTAGAAGCAAAAGGACAACTTTAGTAACGCAAACCTCAGAACAACCAGATTATCCGAATAATACTTCCAACAAAACCGTCTATATACGTCAACAAAAGTCAATTTATACCCATAGAACTGTGATAAACGCATGACCCGAAGACTACAGTGATCCAAGCGAATTCAAAAATTATTTAAAAAAATTATGTCGGGAAGATTGGCAAACCACTGGATTGCTAGGCCTGACAAATTAAAAGAGAAAAAACCGGTCAATCGGCATGGAGAACAAGGATAAAAACAAAGGATAGTGATAACCCGAATACGAACTGGCCACATCAGGATAACGCATGACCCTAATTGTCACGGACATGCCCCTAGTGCGACACTCAATTAACTGTAAAACACGTATTGCTAAAATGCAATTGGCGCCGCACAGAAAAAAATGTTTCCCTGAATCTTAAAAACATTTTAAGACACAGATAGCTGTAAAAATTTAATTGGATACCTGAACCGGACATACGCAAATTGTCGCATTTAATGTCTTTCCACACTTGATTTTTCCATCTGGAGTGAATGTATTTATTAGCGTGAGTGTATCAGTTAATGGGTTTACCCACCACACTAGATTAGTTACTTTATCGCCCTGATGGTGTATTTATGAGCGTGATTGGCTGAGTGTGAATGAGGGTGCGGGTAGGTGGGTTTGTGACGGAATGTAGAACATCCGGTTTAGACAATATTCTAATCAAAAAACGAAGCAACTATTTCCCATTTAAAAAAATCGATCAGAAAAAGAGCATCACACTCTCATCATCAATTTTTAGTGTATTTTGTAATACTATATACTCGATCGTTCTACTAAGAATTTTAAACTTTTTTTTCAAATGGTAACAGTAAAAGTTCGATTCACGACTTTCACCCTTATCGAATGCTTTTCAGTTTAAAAAAAAAGCACAAACGATTTGAACATAAATCACAGGATAACAGCATTAGGCAGCCGAAATACACCCAATAAAGTTCCTGATAACACCAACGTCCCAATTCTTTTCGCATTTTAAGTAGATAAATACACGTTCTTCCACCGAAGATGGTAATAACATCGGGACGCCGACAGGCAGACCTACAAATCGTTAAGTGATTAATTCAAATTAAATTGCTGTCAACAGTTTGTCATTTGTACACGCGACACTGCTTAACCAACAAATTAACAAGAATATCGTGTCAACTTCACATCACGAAATACGTGAACAACACGGAATAAAATCGACGTAATTAGCCGTACCGACAAGAAAGAAATATAAATCTGCATTTTGACACGCTGGCAAATTGAAATATAACGTTTTCCGACAGTGCGTACCAATTTCGAGAAATGAGCTTTAACCCACCGTGGGTAGGATTCGTCCTGGTTGTACGTCTCAATATTTATGCGTCTGATGTGAAAAATGATCCTTGCCGCCGACTTTCCGAGTCCGGTCACGTACCCTTCGAGTTCTTGTTGGCCAAATACTTCCTTCGGCCGGGCTGGTATTTTCAAAGTTCAAACATCGCTGAACATTAAATCAAAAAGAGTGCTTCCTGTTGTACAACCCGTGTATTCGGTCAGGATGTACCGCCTGTTATTGCGTAAAAATGGCAAATATGATTGCATCGATTAAAAAAGATAATATTTTCCATGATTTTTTTAAAATTATTTGTTTAACTAATACGATTTTACGACTGTGCCTAACAAAATACATATTACAAATATATGCATGTATTTATTTTTCCTCTCCGGGTAAAAAGATACAAGGCATCACTGACACTCAAAATGAGGGATTAGGGTGCGAGGAGGTCTCACTGCCATCGTGCATGACCGTTTTTCGGATAGTGCGTTTTTTGCTGCTTGTTGATGCTAATTTTTGGCAAAAACCTTAGGATCAAAATTTTACATTTTTTTATACAAAACAAAATGTATTTCATCATTCCTGGATAGTTTCAAAACGAATTGCACACTACAACTATTTTCCTTTGATAAATCTGTTCAATATGATAAAGAAGTTTGGAGAAATAATACAGAAAAGTGATAAATACACCATTTTAGGAGAAGCGAGTTTCTGATAGAGCTCGAACCCTTCCCGTTGCCGTCATACAAACGTTATACACTGATTATTCTTTCAGTCGGGAGTTGATAAACAATGATTTATTTTGGGAGGTAGTTTATGACCGTCGAATACATAAAAACGAGTACATAAAAATTTTCCAACAGCTTGCATTGTGGGTTTCAAGTTCATCAAACAGGATTACAATTTAAAAAAATGATTTGAACCCCTTTTAAAGTCAGAATTTTATTCGGCCAGTTTTATTCTGTCTAAAAACGGTTGTAGATTAATTTTTAATATTGACAATCCGTTAATTGTGTTCAAAAATGTGAAATAAACCAGTAGCTAAGTCCGGAGTACTTAAGTGTCTCACATATTTCACATCAGTAAACAATTTTCTATTATCTCTAGTTTGCAAATCCCGTAGTTTTTAATCCAGACAACAGCAATAGGATTGAGTTCGTTGAACTGTTGGTAAACAAACATTCACCCAATAATCAATTCAATCAATAATCTTTATTTATGTTTATACCTTTGAATTGAGCCAGTTTATTACGAGTCTTCACGTGAACAGTTTTGTGACTACTTCATTGCAAATTTCGCAAAAACTATTCAGTAATTCGTCTCAAATTTGTTATCAGATATCATCAATTTAGTTATTTTTTTTACATATTGAAAATATTTCCTTTCCTTAACGGTTATGATCTATTCCGTTTAATTACAGTGTGAAGCCATTTTCAACATTTTTGAAAAATCAAATAATAAAATATCTACAAGAAGGACTCCCCAACCGGAAAATTCAAAAAAAATATAAATTGTTATTATTGGGGTAATAACAAAACCTGAAAGATCTTCCGGAATTTACGACAGTTGTTTTAAAAAGAAGAGGAGTGGTCATAAAACAAAATTTTCCGAGGCCAAAAGGCGTTGTATCTACGCGCTCCGTTCAATCAGGACAGGTTGACAATGCTGTCAAAATTCAGCGTAGGCCGCGTGATAATGGGATGTCAGTGCTGAAACAAACGGCGATGTTTGCTGAAGCCGGATTAAGAGCGGAGTGAAGAAGGGGAAGTGAAGAAACTATTGCTGATCAAAGTATAGCTTGCTGATCGTGGTTTTAATGTCATGGAATGGCCCCCACAGTCACCTAACCTTAATCCAATTGAGCACTTGTGGGGAAAACTAAAAAATCTTTAGCCGATGCTGCAGGAGACGCTTCAAACTTCGATCAACTTTGGGAAAAAACTGAATGGGACCTAATTGATTCAGAACAGTACAGAAATCTCGTGAGAAGTATGCTCAGAAGGATTGATGCAGTTTTGAAAGCAAAAGGAGGACATACAAAATATTAAAGGACTTTCTATGACACAATCATATTATCGTTCGCACACGGTAATTTCTTTTCTATTATTTTAATAATCATGATAAAGGAATAATTTAATTTTTTGGGTGTTTTTTGTGTTAAGATTAAAAAAAAATATTAAAAAAACTACGTTTATTTGATGTCCTACAATTGTTTTGTAAAGTAAATAATGATATAACCCAATTTGCATTCAGCTGTGATCGAATCTGTGAGTCACTGTATGTGCCAAACAGTTGATCGTTCCAAATAGGCACGTATGAGCAAACAGTGTTAATGCGAATAATCAGTGTAATCATTCTAGTCTGACAGGAACTGATGAGGTGAGTGAAGATGGTAAACACGGCGAGAACAGGCGGACCAGATTGTAGATGTAGATGTAGCTCTAGTATTCGGGGTGTAATATACTTTAAGAGTTATTAAATCCCCCGTTTTCTGCCTAAAGCACATCGGTGAGTCCTATTCCATCAAGAAACTTGATTAATAGGCCGGTTTCAGTGGTTGAAGCTCATCAATGGTTACATTATACATCCCAAAACAATTCCTCCTGCGGGCAAGTGTAGCTCCTCAGTCTCTTAGTAGATGTGTTGGTGTCTCCTCCGCCTCTTTGCAGAATTTCATGTGCCGTTTTGGATTATTTGAATCTTCTTTAAGTGACCATTTAGCTTGCAGTGTCTTGTTAAGAATCCTATAAGGATTCGCAGTTTTTTCCTTCTTCCCTTGATACATTCTATAATTTCTTTTCTTCCGAAATTTGTTAAGAGATTCTTGGATTGCCTGTATCCAACGAGTGAATTCCATTGTTCCTTCATTTTCTTCTTGTCCTTCTATCTGACATACTCATTAATAGTGTGGGTTCCTATGCCACAGAAAGGTTCAGGTCCTGCCCTGACCAAGATTAATTAATTGAAAGATGTTATTTGGTCGGATCACGAAATCAAATGAATATAATAAAAATTCACTAATTTCGTGGTCCGCTTGACCAATCAAGCCGTATCAAGCTGGCGTATCAAGCCGAAGATCGTGGGTTCGAATCCCGCTCGTGCCGTTGAATTTTTTATCTCAACTAAAAACCTTAATTAATTTGAATATAATAAGTTAAATGAAGTATATTATCACAAAAGCTCTCCGTGGCCATTCCATTTGTCGCCGAGAATCGAATAGCAAAAAGGAGGGAAAATTCGAAAGGTGGGTTGAGATGGAAAGTTAGTGTCCGAGTGACTCGAAATGATGATAGCTCAAGTGGTAAGTAGCGGCGTATTTAGCCGAAGGTCGTGGGTTCGAATCCCGCTCGTGACACTTGACTTTTTTATCTCAACCAATACCTTACATAAAGATTAATTAATTGAACGATGTTATTCGGTCAAACGGACCACGAAATCTAATGAATTACCAGAAACGATGAAACTGCTGGCAAATTATAAATTTCACAAAACGATGCTTCTCAGCATTAGCTTTCAATAAGAAAAATTATATTTATAAAAATATTTTCTTGATTTTAGTAGATGTAGTTGCCAATGATGAAAAATAAATATTTTTCATAAATTTGGTGACGTCCGGATGATAAGAGCGCTTTGGCAGTAGTTTAGGCAGTAAGAGAGGATGGATCGAGATGGATGTGCAACTTTTGGACACAGGATCGGATCATTTCGTTGACAAAAGTTGATGTCGTTGTGGGATGGTGTGATCAATCTTGTTTAAACGGATTGGATGGCTAGATATTGGACGGCTTGCTGGAACCCAAACAGTACTCATTATGCCCAAGAGGCTCCTTGATTGAGCTACATGAGTTTTGATAGTCAAAACTGATTTCAGTACAAAAAGATTTCATAGTTGCCCAAATCTTATTTTACTTTGTTGTCTCATAAGACTTGTGTTAGATTCTACTTCAATCTCCTGTCCAGGCATACTTAAAGTACGTTAGTACAAGAAGAAAATGAACAACTTTTTACTAAAAAGTTTTGAGTAGTGGATTCGACGATAATTACATCGTCCTGATCATCCTGCATCGAGACTGTCTTAGTACATAGTCTTGGTATGTTGCGCCAGACAATAGCTAGAATAAGAGGACCAGGATCGAATTATCTACATAAAAAAATCCGTGAATTTTAAAAAACTTTGCAAAAATATATAAAAACTCTGCCAGTACATATGTAATTACAACATATTTTAATTTCTCTTTTAGAACTTTTTAATAGTTTTTTTGCATTTTCCTAATATGTACTATAATTACACAAGAAAGTAGCAACAAAGTTCAAATACGGTAATAAATAAATTATCCTGACTCGAGACCGTGCAGTATTTTCAATTTCGCTATGTCGCAATTCTTATCTAATAATATTTGAAAGCTTTGATATATCTTATTTGAATTTTTAGCAAGAATTCCGATGTAATTTAATGTAAAGTTATTTTTCAATTACTTCAATTAAAAAAATAACAGATCGGCATTACTGTTATTTTTTTCTTTCGTTTGTGTGACAGAACAAACCGCACGGGCTTGTTAGAATGCTAATAACTAGGCTTTACTCTGCAACCAAAACGAATCCTGTTTTCAGAAGATATTAAACCAAATGTTTTTCCTCCTTTCATATATTTCTTCGTCTTCAAACCTCGATGGACTACAGTTTATATCCCATAAACGGACTTTACCAGCCTACTTTACAGTTATATTTATTACTCTCTTATTCTGAGTTGTAAAAGGACAGGAGACTGTATGCCTGGACAGGAGATTGAAGTAGAATCTAACACAAGTCTTATGAGACAACAAAGTAAAATAAGATTTGGGCAACTATGAAATCTTTTTGTACTGAAATCTGTTTTGACTATCAACTAGAAAACACGTTCATTAAAAGAACCTTATAAAGTTATTTACTTATAAATCTATCTCAGAATTTTTTATATATTTATTTATTGCTCAAATCCAAATAAAAACATTAAAAAAGAAGAGTTTGTGAAAGTTTGTGCGAAATTACCCGCGATTATTATGAAGAATAAGTTCATTTCTCACAATATTTTGCACAATTTTGTGCAGTTTGTTTAGAAAAAAACACAACAAAAAATGTACTTAACTTTAAATCCAAAAATCTTTCAAAATGAAAAATAAGATTTAACTGTAACTTTATAGCCCAAGATATTAAATTTTTAAAAGTCTATGGACGTGGGGTCACTGATTTTAATGAAATCTTTTTTTGATGGTATATGTCGAAAATATAGTACACAAAAAATATATTTCTGAACATTCTTGTCAATATGCACTACTAAAAATCTGTGGACTACAACAAAAATATAACATAATTGGGTCACTTATTGGGTATGTCTACAGTCGTGTGTTTGTTCAACTACTCAAACGCCTTTCGGCATTGTGCCATCAGTGACAAACTGAAGACATAATTAACATAATGATATAATTATATAATTTTTTTAATGCGTTTGAAATCTTCTAATCCAAATTTTCTGATCTCAAAAGAAAAAGCTATGAAAATTTACATAGTTTTTAATAGTTTTTCTGTCTTTGCCATGCATTATTATGAGATATTTCAATAAAATATGTAGAATTGTATTGAAAGAGTTTAGATATAAGAAAAGTTACAAAAATGAAAAGACATGTAGTAATGAACCCACGAAAAAATAATTTATTTTTGAAAAATCCAATTCGGCTACATTTTAAGCTCTCATTTTAGTTCACTCTTCCATGTCTCGAAAGATCAGGTCAGTGAGGTAGCTGCGAAAGATTAGGTAGCAGGGATGGTCGAATATTATTATTATTATTGGCATTGAAAATATGAATCTTTATGTAAGGTATTGGTTGAAATGAAAAAGCTAGTGTCACGAGCGGGATTCGAACCCACGACCTTCGGCTAGATACGCAGCTGCTCAATCACTTGAGCTATCGTGACTTCGATCCACTCGGACACCTACTTCCCACCTCAACCAACCTTTCGAATGCCATTTCAACCAACACCTTACATAAATATTAATTAATTGAAAGAAGTTATTTGGTCAATTGGACCACGAAATATAATGAATTTAGTAAGTAAAAAAAAGTATAACTTCACTAAAGCTCTCCGGGGCTATTTCATTTCTCGCCGAGCATCGAATCCTGATTACACGACATTTGAAAAATGGTAAAAAGGAGGGAAAAATCGAAAGGTAGGTTGAGGTGGGAAGTTGGTATCCGAGTAGATCGATGTCACGATAGCTTAAGTGGTAGAGCAGCGGCTTATTGAGTCGAAGGTCGTGGGTTCGAATCCCGCTCGTGACACTAGCTTTTTCATTTCAACCAAAACCTCACATAAAAAGATTAATTCATTGAGACAAGTAATTTAGTCAATAGACCCCTAAATATAATGGATTAGGTAGTAATTAGAGGCATGGATATATTTGAGCAAAAACAGCAAGCCCGGGTGCGAAATGCGTCAAACGCGGCGTGAAAATTTAGAAAAAAAACTATATACGTTCTCCTTTTAACTGCATTTTTATTGTGATTATATTTAATAGTTGGAAATTTCTAACTTTTTCAAAACTTCTAAAATTTTCTAAAACATATCATAATGTATCGTCATTTAATTAAAAAACTATTTAAACAATATAACCCCTGCTTTAAACGCTGTTGAGTTCTTAGTAAAAACATATTTATCGAAAAAATGATCAAGTTCATCAGCTGTCATCAGATACACCCAGTTACGTCGACGGAGATAATCCAGTGAGTAGAAAATGTGAGATTAGTTCCCCATATCGTGACGTTAACATCCTAGTTCCCAGAAATTATTATGAGAAAATAATTCCATCGCTTTCAGATTTTTTTTTACTCGTTAAAGAAACGGAACGGCGCTGGTATACAGTACCCCGCTGTCATGCAAACTGTACAATGTTGCCTACATCTTTGAGCCGTAATTAAGGCCAATACTACTTACTGTCGTCCAATTAGTTGTGGAAAGTCTGATAGCCTTGCTTTTTACCCCGGAATTAGGAAATAAATCATGATTCCTTGATGAAAGACATTCGCAGGCTAGAGATCACAGTGATAAAACAAAAAACCTAGAATCATTTGTAATTCACAAATTAACGAGCCGAGTGATAATCGAATATTCGCTTTCCCTGGCCTTCAAGTCGGATATAGAGAAATTAAATAAAACCAACAGAAGGGTGAACTAACAGATATTTTCCAGTATTGAAAATACATAAAACAACTTGGCAACTTATTTGCCCATTAGATTCAGCTTGGAGAGGACGGATAAAAAATAGTAAATCGGCTTGTTAGGTAAACTTTAAAATTGCGTTTTTACGCACACGGCTTGCTCTTTTCCAAAAAAGAAAGTATGAGAGGGATTTGAATAAAGTAATTTAATACCATCAGAGAACAGCGTTGTCTATTTGTCTTTAGAGTAAAAGGCAGATTAGAAAGACTTTTTATTGACACAAGTTAACCGTTCTAACACATAATTGAAAAGAAAATCAGAGCTAGTTTGTGGATTACGTTCACTTAACACTTAAGAAAATTGTAATCCAGGAGGTACTACAAAACAAATACCTATGTAGATCGTGAAGTGAGGTCTGGTGTGACGTAGGTTTTAGAAAAACATTTTCTCTATCATGCCAACGTTTCGAACTTTATCGTGATCATCTTCAGGGCTCAAGTTTTTTGTTTTCCGTGCAGATGTGCCATTCTTGTGTGTCGTGTTGAGAGTGCCAGTAAGATATTCACTAAACACCACACATACATGACTAGGATAAATTCTGCAGTTAGTATTGTCTTGAATAATTAATAAGTTTCTCCCTTATTCACAAAAAGCATTAAAAGAAGCCCTAACATGGAAACATGCATTAGCAAATTGAAAACCTAGGTATTGTCAATTATTATATTTATATCTCGAAATCTAACACATTTTTTCATTAAAAAACCACAAAAGCCTCTAAGGTTAAACTGCTTAACTGTCAGCATCAGAAAGAACAAAAATTACAAGACTGTCGAGCTAAAAATTTACACTCTGCGTTTTCCGTCACAGACGTCTTAAGTTCAACTTCGATCAGCACGCGCAAGATAAATTACTAGTGCAAACTATCTGTGTCTAGCTCGACGTTATTATCATGATAAATTTCCCACATTTATCATAAAACAGGTGTATATTTTTTTAAACAACCATCCTTATTGAATTTTTCATAATATTTCACTACAATTTTAAAAAACGTCAAGCCTTTCGAGTGTGAAAGCAAACTGCTCTTATTTAAAAAGAAACCCTGTACAATAAACTTTCATATCGCGGTTGCGGTATGACTTCCCATGAGTGAGAGCAGTTTTAAAGTGCGTGAGATAGCGGGAAATTGTTATTATTGCTGAGTTTAACATAAATATAAACTAGGTGGAAGGAAACAGGAAAAAAAGGAAAAGTTTATGAAGCTAAAAATTTTTTTAAATGTATTGATTTTAATAAAAACTATATCCAAAAATTAAGAAAATGACAAGAACATTACAAACGGTTTATTAACATTTTCATGTGAATCGTAATGAACAATGGTAGAAGTGGGCGATGCCCAATTCCGACGGGTTTCTAATTTGTCCCCGAGATCTCACGCCCGACTTTCACTCCAGGAAACGATGCTGGACGAAAAACGCTTAGGAACACCGGGCTAACAATTAAGGCTGTTTTTTATTGGTTCGACGAAACAAATCCGAATCTGTGTTTTTCAAGCAAGATGATGGTCTCTGGGAGGTCTCCTGGTTCAGTCGATGAGAACAGATTTCGATACCATTTGTGAAAATCACATAACATAACGTAAAATATTTAACATTAGAATGAATCAAAAACACATTCGTACGGCAACATGCAAAAAAGTCTCGTATAAAAACATGCCCCCATCAATAAAACCACAATACAAAACATAAGGGCACTCTCAACTCGACACGCAAGAATAGCACAATTACACAGAAGACAAACATTTTGAGCCCTGAAGATGATCTCAATAAAGATCGAAACGTTGGCACGATAAAGAAAATGTTTTTCTGAAACCTACATCACACCAGACCGCATCTCACGGTTTCCGAATAATTACAAAACATAAAATTATTGCAGGCCTAAGAATTATTGATTGCTTTAATCAACAAGTATATTAAAATATTTAATGTGGCGCAATTTGACACACCTAAGTTCCACCAAGAAACTGCAGTGTACGTTACGGTGTAGGTCTGTGGCTGACCTCAAGTGGGAATCTCACAACTACAAAAATTTTCAATGTTTTAAAAGTATGGTTTTCTTAAGCCCATTGATATATTAAGCCAGTTTTAATGCAAGAACAAAGTTCTACAAATGTTAGTTTTAAAATACAAAACCTCCTTAAAGATGTCATTGTTTATCATATATTTTAATGTGTGGTGTTTATTGGGCACTCTCAACCCGACGCACAAGAATGGCACATCTATGCAAGAAACCAACACTTTGAGCCCTGAAGATGATCTCAATAAAGATCGAAACGTTGGCACGATAAAGAACATGTTTTTCTAAAATCTACCTCACACCAGACCTCATCTCACGATCTCCAAATAATCATATATTTTAATTTATTCACTGATTCAACGTTCATGCTGTTACATGAAGTGTATAAACCTTGTAAACTGTATATTCGATTATTAATGCCGTTTGAAAGTTATCCCTCTTTTTGTGATTTAAAAAATTAAATAAAAATCGGTTGTTTGGAAGAGAAACATTTTGAGATATTTTTTACATTATTACCTCAAAAATCTATATTCAGAGATGTTTTGAGTTGACAAAAACAAATATCTTTAGTGTTCGTTGCTTAAAAAATTACCACTTTCTTGCTTAAAAAAAACAAACAGAATCATTATGCCAGCGACAAAGTTTGATATATATATTCATCAAAATACTATTATATAAAATCCATTATATTTAGTGGTCTATTGAACAAATTACTTGTTTCAATTAATTAATCTTTTTATGTAAAGTTTCGGTTGAAATGAAAAAGTTAGTGTCACGAGCGGGATTCGAACTCACGACCTTTATTTCGAAAATACAAAACCTCCTTAAACGTGTTATTTTTTATCATATATTTTAATTTATTTACTGGTGCAACGTTCACGCTATTACATGAAGTGTATAAACCTTGTAAATTGTACATTGGATTATTAAAGCCATTTGAAAGTTATCACTCTTTTTCTGATTTAAAAAATTAAATAAAAATCGTTGGTTTAGAAGAGAAACATGTTGAGATATTTTTTGCATTACTATCTCAAAAATTTGTATTCGGCGATGCTTTTGCGTTTAGAAAAACAAATATCTGTAGTGTTTCTTGTTTAAAAAATTACCAGTTTCTTGCCTGAAAAAACCAAACAGAATCATTATGCCAGCGACAAAGTTTGATTGTATGTATCCATCAAAAGACTATTTTATAAAATATTATAATTAAATACTATATCAAACGAACATAATTTGTGACCAAATAAATGAAGGGTTTTTCAAAATATTTTCCTTTTTCTACGTATAAAAAAATCGACTGATTACTGGCACAATGATTTCTGCAATAAATTTTAATAAATAAACTTTTATTTTTCGATCAATTTTATTTTATTTTTCAATAAAATGTTTCAATGTCCCCCAATGTGACCAGCATTGTTGATAACAAAAATTAACAAATTTCACTACATATTAATTTTTTCTTTACTTATTTGTAATCCTTTTTCCTTGGTTATGTCTTTGATTCATGTTCTGATAGGAAGTAAGCTTGCTGAACTTTTCTTGACAAGATGTGGTTTTTTTCAATTTATTAGTAATGTTTTCGAGATCCCATCAGTGTTATCCTCAGCAAGATTTCACGCAGAGTTAACGCGTTTTCGGTCAAAGGAACCTTGAAATACCACCCTCGACGTTGAGGGTTCCCCTTCTCAAATATATGGTTTTAAAGTGTGGTCTTTTTTCAAATTTTATTACTCTCAGATCTTTACTTCCCATAAACTTGGAGGCTAGTATTGAATACAGCATGGATATTTCATTTTCGATTCCCAATCCCCAACCACAACGATTCGCCACATGGGAAATTCAAAGAAACGAACCGTCATCGATTCGATATGATTCCGGATGAAGTGATTATTTCTGTACGTATTTATTTCAACTATTTCCCCACAAGAGTTTCAAAGGGAGCCGTGAAATCCCCGGCATAAAGAGGATTTGTGACATTCCGAAAATCGAAATAGTTTTTCGTTCCGAGTGATTGCGCGTTACACAAGCGGTACGTATAACACATTTCGGAAAATCACATAAACTATTTTGATAGGGTGAAATGTTTAATGTTGGAATGGATCAAAAACACCACGGACAGTGACAGGCAAAAACACCCCCCTCCCCATCAGAAACTGTAAATGCTTGAAATTATTAGATCTGTTAACTAACAATTGACCTAATCAACAAGAATATTAAAATATTCAATGTGACAGGAATTTCGAAACCAAGGTTTAAAGTTTTACCAAGGAAATTAAGATGAAACTTCAGTGTACAACATACGTTATTGTGGTGTGTGGCTGACCTCAAGAAAGAACTCTCACAACTACACAAAAAAATTCAATGTTATAAAATTAGTGTTTTCTTATAGTCATTGATATATTAAGTCGGTTTTAATGCTTGAAGAAATTTTATAACCGTTAATTTAAAAATCGCAAAGCTTCAGTACACAGCAACGTTGCTAATGAAACCAAGGCTAAACGATTAATATGTTATGACGCACCGAATTCAATTATTCGTAGAATCAGCGAATAAATCCCAAGCAAATAACTTGTTTCGTTGGGTAACCCGCAGACCCAATAAATACCCATTCTTTCCTGCTTTTAGATTTAAATAAAAAGCGCATTAAAATAAATAAACCATAAATTAACTCAAGTTTAAAACTCAGAATATTATTATTTTTAAATATACTATACAAACTCAAATAAAAAACGTCTGCCAAGTTGGTGGGCTTCCCCATATTTTCTACATGCCCATTCGCATATGCTAATCCGATTGATATAAAAAAAATTATATGGGATCATCTAGAAAGCAACGCGCACAATCCCTGAGAATTTCACAAGGATCCGGAAAATGGTTTAAGAGATATAGCAGTGCACATGATTTAAGGTTAACGCATGGGGAGGTGATAACGTGCATACGATTGCGATGATATTCATAGCTGGAAACCAAACCGCCCAATATCTGAAAATTTCATAAAAATTGATCTCGTGGTTTCGGAGTTCTGCCGGTTACAAGGAATTGACCACAGACAGATACGGAAAAATGTGTTCAGAAAGGTCTGAAGCTTAAAATCCGAGTGAAATTTTGATTTTGGAAGAGTACACATTAAAAAAGGAAAATAACGGAATATAAAAAAAATGTTCACCCAAATGGGAGTGGAAATTTTAATTATGCGGAAGAAAAATTGTTCCGACTGATAAGGCTTCTATCTCTGAAAGTTCAGAAGCAAAAGATAGTAAACGAAAATTTAATAGACATAACTAGTCTTCTTCAATGCAAAATCGTATTAAATTAATGTTATTTCCCACTCATTTTAAGGACAGACAAGAAGAACCATTTCTACATGGGAAAACCCCTTACACATTAAATTAATTTTATGTACGTATTCGTGTATATAAAATGTGTAACAAAACTACCTAAAGTTAGTAGTTTTAATTTAACAAGAATTTCAATTTTTTAATAATTTTTTACATTAAAAACCATACATTGTACTTACAATTAATTATGGTTCAAATGAAATGGCCAGGGAGAGCTTTAGTGAAGATAAACTTCATTTAATTTATTAAATTCACTAGTTTTCGTCCGCTTGACCAATTAATATGTTTACATTAATGAAGGTTTTTAGTTGAGATAAAAAAGTCAGTGTCACGAGCGGGATTCGAACCCACGACCTTCGGCTAGATACGCCGCTACCACTTCAGTTCCATCCACTCGGACACCAACTTCCCATCTCAACCCCACATTTTTAATTTTCCGTCTTTTTGCCATTTTTCAGGATTGTACTTACAGTTCGTTTGCCATAATTATTTTAAATTATCTATCTTATTCTAAAATTAATTAACAAAAGCAATTGATTCAGGAGAAGTGCTCTTTTATAGATGAAAACTTGATTTTTCTAGAAGGGTAAACAACTTAAAAATGAGCCAAAATGTCTACATTAAAGTTTATTTACTGATCGGACATCACTAGGTAGACTTAAGCATAAAATTAAAATTGAATTGAAGTTAGATTCCTATATCTTCATTTTGAACTAAATTAAATTTACCATGTTTAAACTTAAAAATAATTAAAATATTCTGGAGAAAAAGTATAGAATTTTTTTTAGTTTTTGCACTGGTGTTTTGGCATCCTTCCGATCATAAAAAGCCATTACCTTTACTGGTACGTTAAAAGTAAAATAAAAAAGGGTACAAAATCAATTTTCCTGGGATACAACCTCAAATGCCTTTCTAACTGCAATATTTCCCTAGGCCGTCTTACAAAAGGTATACGACATTGAAAAAAATTTTATGCGTTTAAAATTGTGGTGAAATTTTTACTAGGCTTTCCTCGGAGAGAAATTTTCTTCACATTCACAAATTATCATTTATTCATTACATCATAGTGACAGAAACAGACAATCGCGTTTTTTATTCATTCGTCGCCCAATCCGGAGTAGAGATAAATAAATGACGCTAAGTAGATTTTATTTCGATATATATANCGCGTTCTCCCTCTCCGAGAGACCACCGTATGCCACACAGCTGTAA
The DNA here is from genome assembly GCF_000648675.2 of Cimex lectularius. Taxonomy (NCBI): domain Eukaryota; kingdom Metazoa; phylum Arthropoda; class Insecta; order Hemiptera; family Cimicidae; genus Cimex; species Cimex lectularius. Next base: position 394,039 of record NW_019392847.1, read on the forward strand.
TCGAAGAAGGGAAGTATAAGGGAAGATACAAGGAGTTTGCGGGTGGAGAAAGGTAAGAGAAGCCAGAACCGACGGAACAGGCAGAGGGAGGAGATGGAATGGCGAAAAAGTTGCGAAATGTGAGAATGCCAGGAAAGGTTTTGATCAAAGACTACTCCTAGGTTTTTAACCGATGACCAGAAGGGGATGGGGTGGTTATTTAGCATGAGAGGTGGGATGCTGGGGAGGGAATTGAGGAGTTGCTTGGAACCGATAATTATGGCGGTGGATTTGGACGGGTTGAGGACTAAGGAATTTTTAAAACTTTAACCCAAACTTTAACTTTCCTTAAACTTTAAACTTTAAACTGAAAAGATAAAGTACATAATGGAATAAAAATTAAACAAAACACACAAAAAAGAAAAAATAATCATAGTGTTCAACTAAAGCGCAAAAATCGGACAAAATATCTTCACCAAAACAGATAAAAGGAACAACAATACAGAAGTTATAAAACCTAATATTAACATAATAAAAAAGCACAAAAAATTAAAAGTAATTTGATTGTGCATTTTGTTTATTGCCCCTTTTTTTTTGTTCACAAACTTGGTCAGTACAAAAGTGCAAATAGTTGACATTAAAAAAAAATCACTAATTTCGTGTTCCGCTTGACCAATTAATACATTACAATTAATTAAGGTTTTTAGTTGAGATGAAAAAGGAGGGAAAACTCATAAGGAGGGGTTGAGATGGGAAATTGATGTCCGAGTGGATCGAGGTCACGGTAGCTCAAGTGGTAGAGCAGCGGCCTATTTAACCGAAGATCGTGGGTTCGAATCCCGCTCGTGCCATTAACGTTTTTTCATCTCAACTAAAAACCTTAATTAATTGTAATGAAAAAAAATTATAAAACCACTCAACATGTGATGGAAAGAAGTATAACGGACAAAAAAAGGGTCCACTTTAGAAATAACACTATAAAGATAAATTACTCTTAAATTAAGCTTAAAATAAATAAAATGTAATAAAGAAAAACAAATAGACTTCCGCGGGGCTAAATGTCCGGCTTAAATAGCCAACCAAGTGAAGATAGATAGGCCAAAAAGTCATAAAAATTAATAACACATTTTTGTAGGGAACGCCCTAGTGGTTTGGCTGCAATGCTAGCGGTCATGGGTTCAAATCTCGGCAAATCCCGTTGAATTTTAATGGGTAATAATATGTAAAACGTATTATGTCGTCCGAGACAAAGGGGATTGGACATGAATGTATCCTGTATGACAAGATTTCCTTACCCTGTACAATTGTAATAAATTTGGATTTTTTGTAATATGATTAATTTCAAGTTTCATAAAACCAAAATAGTATTTAATGATTTCTTCACTTTGTTAGAAAGTGCTACAACTGGACAACACTTTAAAATAAACGAATGGTTCATAGGGTCACTTTTTGAAGAAAAAATTTTCATAGCCAATTCCCGCCAGTCCGGCTCACCCAACAGTTCAGATAGAGAATTACCTCACCTAACATTCTATAAAACCATCTTGCAATCATTGTAATGGGTGATGGGGGGGGGTAATTTTTATAAAAATTTTGAATCAGCACTAAAATGGTATTAACGCAAAATAGAGAACACTTAAAACAAAATCGTTCTATGTATGGGGCGTTAATTCACGTTACTAAACTATGTTAAACCAGATCTAAGGTCCACCTAAGGCATTTTGTAAATTATATCAGATATTGAGGAATTATTGCAAAAAACATCATTCGTCTTGATTGATCACCCAATTTAAACTGATTTGTCAATAATGACTATGATGGTGTGATGATAATGTCGCGTTCTCACATGGCCCAGGTTGGGGAAATTGATCCGATCGTGCCATATCACGATATGATTCATTACGGACTAGTACAAGCCTCAACACACCTTAGAACGAAATGAACTGATAAAACGAGATAATAACTTTGGCCAGGTAAGGCCGACTATATTCTAGAAATAGTTAAAACCTGTTAAACAATTCCTTCAGTGAGTAAATCCACGAGTCCCCTTAGACTTACATAATTTTAGGACAAGCTGGTAGAGAATGTGAAAACAACTTTCGCCTCCGAGACCGTTCTAATTTTTGACAACCAGTTTCTTTATTGGACCAAACTTAATGTTGCATCAAGCATAGCGGAGGCGGGACAGACAAGGTCAAACCTCTGCTGGAATTTATTTTATTTTGTAAAACCTCAAAGATTAGAACAGAAGCGTTGGTTTGATGAATTTCTTTCGATATCACAGGATTGATTTTGGTATTGATGATCACAAGCCACATTAATTTTCTGTTGTACATAGAAATTTTATCTTGCACATTTCGAGTTGTTGTGAGTTATTTCAAACATTTAAAAGTTGTTGAACCATCACAAGGCCCAGTTTGCTTATAAGCGTTTCCAAATTTTGTTAAACCAATCATTGGCATTCAACTTAAATTTATTGTTTTTATATAGGAATGAAAAATAAATAAAAATACTACTCCCTATTAGAACTTTATTGGATAGGTCATCTGTCTTTATATGATTCTTTCTGACAATTGTATATAAGTTTTAATGAGAAAATGTGTGAGTGAAACCATCATTTACAAAAGGTAGGAAAAATTATATCCAACAGTTTTTACATAACACTACGTAAAACAATAGAAAGTTACCTTCGCTGTATTATTTCCAGAAATCTATCAATGTCACACATCAAATTTCTCCCAGTTTTATTTACTAGCCGCTTATATTTTGACGTACCAACTTCTTTTTTTTAGAATGAGGTGAAATGCTCCTTCAGGGGTAGTTAAATAAGCAATTAAATAATAACGACAGGAAGCCAATCACTTGAACTTTGATTGCATGACACTTCGTTCCACGTGGTGCGGGTTTTTATGCCAGAAACACTTCCGAAACACATACATCGCACGTCAAAACTTTCACCCTAATAACTTAATAAAGGAAGTTTTTGTGAACATTAGCATAATTGAACTTTTAACACTAGAAAGGTAAGAAATAAACTATTTTTATCTACTGCCATCGTACCATATCAATACATTTGTAATATATTGTCTGTCTGTCTCATTCTTTTCCCTCCCTCACTACATCTTTTTCTCTATCTCTATCTATCTATCTCTTTCTCTATTTCACTCTCTATCTCTCTCTCCCTCTCTCTTTCACTCTCTCTCTCTTTCTCTCACTCTCTCTACCTCTTCCCTTATCTATCTATTACAGCTTACCTATCCCGAAGTCAATATTTCGTTTACCAGGCCATTACCACCCATCGTCCTCATTACATTATCCAGTCCATCTGATTCAAATCCTCTATCCACTCCTGCAATATCCGCTCATCTTACTGTATAAGCCTATGGCGTCCCTCGAATGCGCATGGCAGGTGTAGGTTGAGTTCGATGGAGGCTTTTACCGTAAGCGGTACTCTTCTAGTGGGTGGTTAGCAATTCCACTTTAAACGAAACCGCAGCTGGAGCGGAACCGCAAGTTTCGACGCTTGAGGAGCCCCAACACTCTGGGAGATAAAGTTGCCATCTCTATCTAGGGAGCGCGCGGGAGACCGGGCTGATGTATTTTGGCTTAGGTAGCATAAAACCCGTGCGCTGCATGCGGGCTGATGTTCAATGCAGGCCCGGCCACTTGGAATGGACAAGCGTGGAGCGAGGTTGTTTTGGCCCTTCGGGGCTGAGCTGCCTCTACATCAATGCTGCGGCAGTAACACAATCCTCTCATATGCGGAGGTGCGTCAGCACTCATCTTGAGAATCAAAACGCTCGATAAGGCCGAATAGGCTAGGTGCGGATGTTAAAGATCCTCAGAGTCCTTTTTAGGATGACCGAGTACGCAGGAACCTCATGTACCTAATCTTCATCCACCCAGGGAGTTGTAGCCCACTCAATGTGGAACTATGGCGACGACGGGTGGTATAATGTGATTAATGCTCGGGGCATTGAAAAGGGGCACCTCATGTCCCTCTCTCAAACCAGGTTCTTTCGCTCTTTCCTGTGACCCCTCCCAACCCTTGGTTACAAGGGGGGTGTCCGGGCACAAAATAATGGTGCAGCCTTGAGGGCGTGGCAACCTCTCTAAAGCACAAGCTGTACTAGTGTCGGCCTCGGGTCAGCATGGGGCTGTGGATGCCTTATCAGAGGCACACGAGGGTTAGGGCACCAGATCCTGTCTGCATAGACGGGGGAGGGTGCATAACTAGCTGTACTACCGGGTAACAGAAATGTTCCAACATTCAGCCCCCGTTACACTGGGAATGGACTCGTAGTGGTTCGTGGTGACGCCCCTGGAGGGAACTTAGAGAAGAGACTATCTTCTATTTGTGACCTTCGCACGAAACTTGCGTATGACCACCGTTATGCACCCGGCCTCACGGGATACGGCGGATCGGACGGCAGCGTATAAGCGTTGAGGACGCTATGATTGTGCTGGATAGTCCTCGAATGCGTGAGTAATGGCGGATGGGAATGGGTAGTGAATCGGTTGCTTCTCCTCGAGTATGTTTTGCACGTAGGTGTAGGCTGAGCTTGATTGGAGGCTTTTACCGTAGGCGGTCTCCTCAAGGGGGTGGTTAGCAATTTCATTTTAAACAAAACCTCGGCCGTAGCGGATTCGGTAGTTTCTACGCTACAGAAGCCCCAATACTCTGGGAGATAGAGTGGCCTTCTCTATCTAGGAGTGCGCGGGAGACCGGGCTGATGTATGTCGGCTTAGGTAGCCCTTGCGCGCGGCATACTCGGGTATTTTAGTAGATTTTATTTTGGTTATAAAACTATCTTGGTTTTTCTTCTGAAATTGGTTGTTATTTTGTAAATATGAAACTCACAATCTAGACTGACGTGTCGTAACGATCTGAAAATTAAGACAAAATTAGTGATGATTAATATGTAATCATTTAATTTTTATATATTTGTCATATAACCGATAATAATCTTCTAGCACTAATCACTTTTGAAGTGTAGTAGTTTCTATCTTCTATCTATCAATATATCAATATATCAATATATCTATATGTCTTTACCTTATCAACCGATATTCATTAGCATGTTTCTTTCTCACACCCTCTCACTTTCTCTCTCTCTTTCTCTCTCTCTCTCTCTCTCCCTCTCTCTATCTATCTATCTATCTATCTATCTATCCCTCTTTCTCTCTCCACAGTTTTCGCAACTTAAATTTCTCAAAATTAAAGATTAATTGATTGCAATCTATCATGTACACTTTGTAAAATTCTAAATGTTCAAAAACCAATATATATATANGTGTGTGTGTGTGTGTGTGTGTGTGTGTGTGTGTGTGTGTGTGAAATTTAAATACATGTCTCAGATTCTTGATATAGAAACTAGGTTTCCGTCTGCGTGTCTTTAAGCACAAAACCAAAATTTTAATAGGTCATTCTCAGTAAAAGGTGCAATAACATAAATACTACACACATAATACGATGTAAAAATATCTAAGATTTCCAGAATAGTATTAAAAATCATCTCTTATCAACTTATGATTGATGTCCTAAATTTAACTTCTTTTTTTTTGTGTTGTTTTTGTTTTATTATATTTCTGTTTAGTGAGTAGATAAGTTTGTTTGAAGATTTATATTGGCAATTTATAATTCATGTTTTCTACTGCATTGTATTGAAAAGTATTTTTGTTCACTTATTTTCTTTTATTGGTAATTTGCTTTTTAATTGCTCAATTATTATGTAAATTAGAATATTTATTTTAATAAGTAATTTTAGGTAAAAGTCCAATGTAAAACGAATAGATGGAACATATTGACCACAAAAATAAGGTTATTCGATATGTGTAGAGATTAGCGACTGTTGGCCGATGATTATTCGCGCGAGCGGAAATCGTGAGATACGGTCTGGTGTGATGTAGGCTTCAGGAAAAACATTTTCCGGCCAACGTTTCGATCTTTATTGAGATCATCTTCAGGGCCTGGAATTTACAAACATTATTTAAATTTAACAAATACATGTAGGATGTGGAAAAAAGTGAATTTATACAATGCAAAAACATATTTTTTATAGAAATACTTTGATAGAATATAAAAAATATTTTTTTTGCACTTTTACCTAAAATTTCTTGTTAAAATAAATATTCTAATTTAGATAATAATTGAGCAATTAAAAGTAAAATTAATAATAAAATAACTAATAAAATAAAATAAGCGATCAAAAATACTTTTCAGTACAATGCAGTAGAAAACATGAATTATAAATTACCAATATAAATCTACAAATAAAACATAAACTCACTAAACAGAAATATAAAAAAACAAAAACAACTCAAAACAAAAAAAGAAGTTAAATTTAAGCCATCAATCATAACTAGATAAGAGATTATTTTTAAGACTATTCTGGAAATCTTAGATATTTTTACATCGTTTTATATGTGTAGTATTTATGTTATTGCACCTTTCTGAATAGTTAGTTATTCGATATAATTAATGCTTGATAAATTAGAATTAGGTTAAACTCAGTAACCATTGTATTTCACATTAGAATGGTCCTTGAAGCCAAATCTTGTGTGATTGATAAATAAAGCGTTCATCATCATCATCATCATCATCTCTCTCTCTCTCTCTCTCTCTCTCTCTCTCTCTCTCTCTCTCTCTCTCTCTCTCTCTCTCTCTCATAATATATGGAGCATTGTTGTTGTTCTCATTGTTCATAGTTATTTACGTAGGGAAACGATAGTTTAGAATAAACTAAACTTTCTTTCTATCTTTGGCATAGTTTGTTTCATAGAAGACCCTATTTTAATGCTCAATATCGCATCGTTGTAGTACGTTCTTAAAAAGTGTATGCAATAGTATAACAAGTGGAAGAATTTAGTAATTTACTTAGGTGTCATAGCAGACCAACAATTGTTCAAAATCGGTTATTAATTTATGCGTGAAAAGAAACGTTTAATTTTCCCTAGTAGCATCTCGTTTTGTCGTTCTCCATCATTGTGAAAAATATCACCCACTCGGGCAACGAGCGAGTGCGTGTTTTCAGAAGCATTTCAACCGCTATGGCCTACACGGATAACCGGACTAATCAATTTTCTTCGTCCTTGATGTACCAAGACGACTCATTCGGTTATCATTATTTCGAATTTTTGTAGTAGCTCTTGACCTGTTTTCGTCCCAACAATTAATATTAATCAAGCGCACTCTCAATATTTTTATATCACACTAATACTAGCACATTTTGTTTTCATTTCACATGTGCGTCTTTTCAATATTATCAGTGAAATTTAATAAAATTTTTACTTTTATTGCATTGTTGTGAATTCACTTTTTAAAAATATTTTATTATATAAGGCCATATCCGATTTTGTTTGACTAAAATTTAAATTATAGTTTTGATTTTTCCAGCCATTGTACTCACATTGTACACTATTGTATACTACGTCTCGTTTTTAAGTTTTTAAAACTTTTTACTTAGAGCAATAAATCCTCAAACTAATGACATTTGACTGAAAAACTTGCAGTTCTTGTAACTTTAGGATAATTACAAGTCTAATCGGATCCTCAGGTGAAAATAATTGATCAAACCAATATATGTCACGTTTCAACATATTCTATGAATAGTATTTTCAAATTTCTATACGTTGGACAGGCATTACATTGAAACTATAATTATTACACTAAATCAAGTTTAATGATGCTAAAGAAAAAAATTGTGGCGATGAAAATATGAATCGATAATACTAAAGATAACCCAATAAGAAAACCATTGAGCTTTCATAGCACCATAAAAGCATTCTTTCGACATAGGTGATATTTTCTGTATGATCGAACTATGATCTACTAGCTCGATATGCTTTTGCAGCATACTTTGTTCAACATATATGGTATTGAAGTCTTGAACAGTCATTGCATAAACAACTAATGTCAATACTATAATTAATAAGTTTTATAGTTAACCTGAATATTTCAGTGCTAGTTTATTGATACTGTTCATGTTTGTATTGAGAGGAACTTTTATAAATAGAAACCAATAAAGTGCAAGGAGAATGGGCTAAGAATTGAAGACATCGATTCAAATGACACTGGATCCGCCTACTCTCGTTGTTACAATCGAGTCAGTCTGAATTTTGCAAGAATAATTTAACATCGACTAGATAAAAAGATATTATCAGTTGAAACGTCTACTAATATAATTTTTTTACAAATCCAAATATTTTCATTTTTATTTAAAATTTCATCAAAATGTTTCATTCATCACGCTGATTCACAATGATTTATCATCTGGCCTTTTACGTAGACAGGGTAGGTTTAACTTCTGTTAACTCTCTTATTTTTTATTGGGCCGTTTTTCGGAGAAAACCCCGATGATACACGTAACATATTATTTTTGTGTAATTTCTCATGAGTCAAAGAGATTTTGGGTGTTTCAACCAGGAGGTTATATGAACTCTCGAGGTGCCTATGATTTCTGGAAAAAAATTCCATTTGTAAGTATGTTGAGGGGTATGATGAGCCTTTTCAAACCTTACTTACATAGTTCCAATGAGTACTCAGAGAAAAGACCGATCTGAGCAGAAGGCTCACACAGAAGTATTCTTCGTCCTATCCTTTGTACAGTTATACTACTGACCTGGTCATACACCCCACCACGATCCTTTCAGCCTATGACTGACCGGCTAACCATGCCGAAATTTTATCTCCTACTCGAAATTATATCCAAGCCACCTCCCTACAAGAACATCTTGAACTCAACGAAGAAGTGCATAATGTCGAAAATGAAACTGAACGAAGACAAATACACCCAAAATTCACTTCACGTTAAATTAACAGTATGGCCCACATCTTAACGGAAGGAACTACGTCCATACTTTCATTTTAAAAAAGTGTATATTAGGGGTATGCACGATGTTTCTAAGATGTTAACTCGAATAGAGAAATCTCCAGTAAAATCGTGAACGCCCCTTTCTTTTCTTATTATATTAATCGTTAATTTTTCCGCAATGTTGCGCGTGGCGACTGGTAGAACCAAAAATAAAGGTATAACAGTCCTTGAAGGCTTGTTGTTGTTGTTATGGTTTTGTGTTTTGTTAAATTGTAAGATGCCAGAAGTTAGTAAGAAAGAAAATTAATCAATTCTTTCATTCAAAATGCTATCTATGCACTCGAAAATTACTAACAAATGACAAGCTTCTATTCGTGGCGACATACCTAACTTGTATCCTAAGGTCTAACAGCCTACAACATTATAGGATAGGGGATATATCTATTACGAATGAGAGTATAAGGACAGGTCAGAAATTAACATAAGAAATGTATTGGTCTGATTTAATTAATGGATATTTAAGAATACAAATTCGTGTAAACAAAAAACAGCTGTTAATTCATGGCTGCCATGTTGGTTACCTACGCCCTAACGGATTGCAATGTGACTACATTTTCGACCTAACATCTAACACTGGCCCTGGCCTGTTAGATCGAGCAATGTTAACTAGCCAATTCTTGCAAGTCTACGTCATCATTTTTCTCGATCTAACAGGACCTACAATATATAACATATGACGAACTATGTCGTATTACTGGGAAATCCAATAAATTAAGACTCAAATTTTGTGGATCTTTCCCCGTCCGAAGAATAGTGGCAAAGGAATTTAATAAAATAAATGATTCGATTACAATTGTCTAAAAAAAGGACTTTAATTAAAAGATAAAAAAAAGAACAACAACAAAAGAATAGCGGCTCTGCCGTGCTTCAGCACATTATTTTTAAATAAGAAATAAATCACCAAACGCATTCATTAATAAAAAAATACAAAAAAATTAAAACAAAGGCTCACTGGCGTTGAAAAAAAAGATATGATGCGAAGTCGACAAACTGTAGTCTGAGAAGACGATGAAATCAGTGAAGGCTCAATTCCGCAAATTTTCTTCAATTTTTGAATCTTCCGACCTCAGGAAACATCTAAGAGAGACTGCCCGGTTCTCTCAATTCCCGACGTGTTCGGCGCTTCAACCAATCAGATTGATATGACAGTTGTTGATGCTCAATGCATTATAAATAGTACGCCTATTGTTGTCTGAACCTTCTGCTAAAAATTGCGAACAGGTTTGTGTAAAGAATAAATTGAAGCTGTACATATGAGTGAGCGAATGAGAGCGCTCGGAAGTGAGTTAATGAATGCTTTTTTTGCTTCCAATATTATTGCAGGTTTTTTCTATATTATTTTCTACAAAACACTATATAAAAATTCGATATAATATTTTTGCGTTAAGTGATTAATTCGCTTTTATTGCAATATTATGGCAAATCTCTTTACTACTTTACTAAACATTCAAATTATGACAGCCAATTTCCATCCCTGAGAACTATTTTTCTTTGTAGTCTTCATCAGGCTCTATCGTGACACTGGAACCTTAATGTATTATACTTCCGAGATTCCGAACATAATACACCGATCATAAGAAGAAGAAAGATGATGTAGATTTGGGGAAATAGTGACCAGGAATGGAGCGTAGGTATCAGATATATTTGGTCGATCGATGCCCTGACGTCTCCTGGTACACAGTATTTTTGCCATATCAAGACAAAATCTACGTTTTTGTAGGTTATCAGGAACGCTATATTCTTTCGTTACTATAGTTTAAAAAATTTATGTGTAGGGGATGCAGTAGAACTATGTTTCTACTCCAACTCTCATTTTATGAGGCGTTTTAGTTAAGGCAAAATCCCTAGCAGTTGGTCCCCCAAAGACAATTACATTCGTATTTTAAAAGTTCAAGAGGTTAACACAGCGTTTAACCTGCCCGCTCACTGAGCTTGTGACTTAACAGACAACAACATACGTCCTATAACTACTGCAGAGCCTTGTACGACCGAAATCTGGCTCAACCGTCAAAACTAAGCAAACCTTATGCACGGCTTGACAGCGTCCACTTTGGACATAAGAAGTGGAACTGTGGGTGTTCAGCCAAGCTTCTTTCATTCAAAATGCTATCTAGGCACTCGGAAAACTAACAAATGACACGCTTCAATTCGTGCCAGCATACCTAACTTGTATCCTAAGGTCTAACAGCCTACAACTTGATAGGGATATATAATTATGAATGAGAGAATAAAGACAGGTGAAAAATTTAAAAAAAAAATGTATTGGCCTGATTTAATAAGAATAAAAATACGTGTAAACAAAAAACAGCTGTTCCAATTCTTGGCTGCCATGTTGGTTACCTACGCCCTAACGGATAGCAATGTGACTTCATTTTCGACCTAACTTCTAACATTGGCCCTGGCCTGTTAGATCGAGCGCTGTTAACTAGCAAAGTCTTGCAAGTCTACGTCATCATTTTTCTCGATCTAACAGGACCTAACAGAATTAACAGGGCTAACACAAAGATCGTGAATTATTACATAATTGAGGGAGTTTGAACTGTTATAACATTTTGAAAGTATTATTAATAATGGGAAGATGCATACTGAGAAAAATTTTTAATGTGAATATCAAGTTCAGGACAGGATTTCAAGAGTGTGCGATCACCGATCTCGTTGCAACATATTGACCATGTTTTAAAGTGAACAAACTTAATAGTTTTCCTGTATAATATAAGGAAGTAATTAATCCCGGGTTAAAACTAATTGAAAAGTTAATCGAATTCTAAAAATATGTATGAATATGTGGATTATGAATATATTAATTGTCAACTTTTCCCGGAGTATTACAAGTGGTTTTTAAAAATGGTATGTTCCTTGTTGATAATTTTGCTAATAACGTCATAAGACAAATCAGGGAGTACTGCGGTACGGGTCCGATTCTCTTATAACCTCTGGGTTCTAATTTTGGCAAAGCCCTTTGATTTTTATTTGAGAATAATTTGAAAAATTGTTTTGTAAAATGGTCTGACTCCAGGTCCACGACGTCCAGCTTGTTGTTAGAAGTTAACCCTTTCAGTTATTCAGGAATTTTATAAAATCAGGTATAATGGATCAGAGGAAAACATATTAAACTACTCTCGTACCAATCTAGTTCAATATAATCGCTTATAGTTTATTGTTAAGGTTGCCTTACTTTTAAATTTCATTTGGTCGGTTTAATAACTCAATTTGACGTTATTAATCAGAAGGTCGAAGTCACCTGACAGGCTAGCTTAGATGGCTTTCCTTTCTCCGACGATTGCATCAGGCCTGTCCTGGTCGGCGACTCCTTATCTGGAGGTCCGAGGGCCACGAAAGGGTCCTTTGCAACACAGACGGACCCGAAGGGAGCAGCGAAAGAGGGAGGCGATCGATCAGTTTCCATCAGTAAAAAATCCGTTACACCGGTCTGGCCTTGGTACTGTCAGAGAAAGTGGAATAAACTGAGTCAATGTCAGTCACCTTGCTGTTTAACATCATAGATGTTTTATATACATTGAAATAGAATTGTAAAGCCTAATAATTATAGTGACATTGCCAGTCCTAAACTTCTATACTCAGCATAGTTTTTATAAAATACTAGAAAAGCAAATTATCTTCTTGCAAAAATCGTTCACTGTTTGTCTATTGATGTTTACAAGAAAAATAAATGTTTAGCTTAGGGTGTGTGAGAGATAATGATAGGCAAATTTGGTAGGTACAAAGATAGTTGGAGAGAGGGACTCTGTAACAGAAAGTAACAAAGACTACTGAGGATGCGTGAGTGGGAAGGCGAGTTTGTGTGAAACACTTTCTCTGTATTTTTAATATACTTTTTCGTTTCGACTCCAAAACAATCTCGCTGAAAGTTTTATTGGATGAATTTACAAACAATAATGTTGATTTACGGATTTATTAATTTGCTTTAATCCATGAGAAAGTGGTTGGCTCTCAGCGAGAGTAAGGTTAACGCCAACCTACGAGACTAAATATTTTTATTTTCTCCTCGGAACTAAATCATTCCCTTAATTTCATTATTGTGCTTTACTAATCTTTAATGAACTGTTGTTATTCAAAATGTGTGGTGATTAGTAACCGTTAGTCGATGATTATTCAGAAATGGTGAGATGCGTTCTGGTGTGATGTAGGTTTCCGAAAAATATTTTCTTTATCGTACCAATGTTTCGATCTTTATTGAGATCATCTTCAGGGCGTGGGATTTACAAACATTGTTTAAATTTAACAAAAACATGTAGGATGTGGAAAAAAGTGAATTTATACAATGTAAAAAAATATTTTTTTATATTCAATCAAAGTATTTCTACTCACTCAGAGTGTTTGTTTTCTGCGTAATTGTGCCATGGTTTTGTTAAATTTAAACAATGTTTATAAATCCCAGTCCCTGGAGATGATCTCAATAAAGATCTAAACGTTGGCACGATAAAGAAAATGTTTTTCTGAAACCTACATCACACCAGACTGCATCTCACGATTTCTAAATAATCAGTTATTCAAAATAAAGAAAACATAGAATACATAAGGTTTTTCAAAAACGTCTCCTGAAAAGAAGGGGAAAGGAATTTCTTGTGCAACATTAGAAAAAAAAATGTGGACAGTGGGCCAATAGCCTAATTACCTTGCTTATTGCGTTCAGCAAATGATAGCAGATAGGCATTTACAGGAGCTTAATTCGATCTTTCAACATTTAATTTATTTGATTGTACGTAAACGCACAACATATGTAATTTTAGTTATTTTTATTTCAAATATTATATATTATGTAAGCTTAATATATTTACTTTTAGACAGTCCATTTTCGACAAACAATATCTCCGTGTTAAACGTAAATTTTGAATCCAGTAATAAAGATTATTATACAATTGAAACCTACTTTAAACAGTCCACCATGAAAAATGTCTATCAATAAATATAATAAATTACTTTTCTTAATGACATAAAATAATGCAGTTCAAAAATATTAGGTAAATAAAAAAGTTTCTATAAAGATTTCTAATTAACACAGGGTCCACTAGGCAATAATATATAAATATGATTTTAATCATGAAAACCGTTACCATTGTTGTTTTGTAAGCAACGAAATTTGCAATTTTTTCTTCTGAACGTGATAAACTGTTAAATTACAATTTTTTTTAAATTTTTTTTATTGCTATTTGTACATAATATACATTGAGCAAATAGTTAGTTATAAACAAATCTGACCCTGTCTACAAAAAATCGAAGTAGGTAATTTAATTCTATAGAATGTGAAGTATTTTATCAATAAGTATAAGTGTAGTAATTTTAATAATTATTAAGGAATTGTAAGTTGTTAATTAGATTTGGCTTGAACCATATTATAAATATGTATGATAATGTAGCCCATTATAATTGAATCAAATTTCTCTCTCTCTCTCTCTCTCTCTCTCTCTCTCTCTCTCTCTCTCTCTCTTTCTCTCGCTCTCTCTCCTCACTCACACAGGTTACCATGAGAGTATGATGTGTCTGGAAAGGGCTCATACGCAAAGGATGAGAGGCCAAGAATGACCTGAAACGACTCACTCATACAAAACGGTTTTGACTAATCGAACTTTGTTTAAGCACAAAATTACTTAAAAACTTTGGAGCATGTCAAGTATTTAGTTCGGGTCAGTGTCTTTGTAAATCTTTTTGGTGTCATTCCATGTTTTTAAGCATTCATAAAAGTACGGTTCTTGGACTTTTAACTATCAATTTTACATCACCAAACATGAGTCATCTTCAAACGGATCCGTAAGGACTCCGTTTTGTAATGGTATCTAACGCTTTGTCTACTGGATAACGAATACTACAAATAGAAAGCTGTGAAGCGGAACTAAATACGAGAATGGGTTTTACCGGGAATAAGCCCTCCAGGGAAAATTTCTATTCAGAAAGATTAAGCCATAAAGTAACACTATTGTTAATAAGGCTTTATAAAAGGTATTCCCCGCTCACGGAGTTAAAATCTATCGGAAGGTTTGTTATATGTTTTGACCGGGGAACTCGTAGGAAGAGAGAAAAAGAAAGCATCGAACCCGGCGATCTTCTGAGATGGTCACCTTGTAACGGCTCAAGTTCAATGACGTTCAGTTCATCAGCAATTCTGGGGCTACTTCTTCACCAGTTCTAAATGTCAACTTTGTTTACTAACAGTTCCTCTTCCTCGGAGCGCCTTGTCCTTAATTTTGGACGAACTTGGCAGTGATTCGGGGGCTGTTGAACCCTCGATTTATTTTTGGATATTAGCAAATATGAATATTCGATCCTTTAAACTACAACCATTGGGTATCATTATAAAATTAATTAATCCTTATGATTTACGGTTTTATGATTTTGTTCTTCATCCCAAAGCCTTAAAAACTTTTATTTATTTTAATTAATTAATCTTTATGTAAGGTTTGTGGAGATTAGTGACCGTTAGTCTATGATTATTCGAAAATCGATTTCCATTTCTACACAAGAAGAACGAAGAACATGGGATTCTATGAAAAAATTTCAACTACATATGGACACGAAGCAAAAATATTCTGAAGGACATCGCCAACAATAAGAAGAAACTTGCATCGGCTAGCAATCAGAGAACCTTTTTGTTGAAATGCAGACAACACAAGGCCCTGAAGATGATCTCAATAAAGATCGAAACGTTGAAAAAAACTCCCTTCTAACTGTATGAGTGATTCTCGACGTTAATGCCCAGATCGTAAATTGCTCACCATCTGCTCAAAAGGCCGATTATAAATTGTATGATATGTCGTCAGTCGACAATATCGAATTGTTTTATTAATATGGTATAGGGCCGAGGAGAATTAGCTCTGTTTCTCTCGCGATAAACGTTATTTTGATTTTAAACATCTTAAATAATCTAATTTAGCTATACTACCAATAACATAACTTTCATAATTGTCATAAGTTTTTACTTGCCTACTTCTTCTAAAAAGAATGATTTTTACCTACTTCTCTCAGAAAGTATGGCATGAGGGCTGACACTACGTGCGAAGCTGCTACGTTTAGCTAGCTGTTTGGTAACAACAGTAACCTCTGAAGTGTTACATTTCATGAGATTTCTTCTACTGGCGAACTTAAACAAATAAAATTTTATTCTTTTATGTGTTTCAATTCAAAATGCAAGATTTCTTCTAGAGGCCTTCGGCATAAACCGGTAGTTTGATCGTTTCCGAATATCCAGGTCAATCCTCGCTGTTTTGGTTTATCCGACTTTTGATTTTGCCATCTTCTGATCTTATCTTAAGAGAGCTTCTTAAGATCAATAAAACAAAATGTGGCATATACATTCTAACCTATCTTCTTATTTATTAACCTATAAATAGTGTCACGAGCGGGATTCGAACCCACGACCTTCGGCTCAACACGCCGCTGCTCTAACCACTTGAGCTATCTCGGGCACCAATTCCCCACCTCAACCTATCTTTCGCATTTTCCCAAAGGTCGTAGGTTCGAATCTCGCTCGTGACACTAGCTTTTTCATTTCAACCAATACCTTACATAAAGATTAATTAATTGAAAGAAGTTATTTGGTCAATCGGACAACGAAATGTAATGGATTTATTTTCATATTGTTATCATGTGAATAATGTGTTGATAAAGATTTTGTAAAAACCAAGACAATTGTTGCATAACAATTTTGTATATTGAAAAATTGAATTATAATGAAGTATATGAAACTTTATGTTGTCAGTGAAATTTGGTCGTTACGATCATTTTGCTCTTCCTATTTCACCGAGTTGGACTGACAGACAAGTAACGGCATTTCGCTATCTTCAGTGTTTGTCTGTGTGTTGTTTAGTCACAGATCGATCACTGAAGATGGCGAAATGCCGAAACTCTTCTGACAAACTCTTCTGAATTTATGACAAAGTAGCTTGTAATGATTAATAGATAGTTTCAAAACATTAATTTATAATTTATTTAGCCTAGTTATCTTTTGAAAATTTTAATTTTAATAAAAGTTCGATATCATAAACCATTAAAACACTACATATGGTTTCAATTATTTAAATCTGAACAGCGGTATCATATGAAATGTTGTTTGTTTATTCAACTCAGTCGAAAACATCTCATAAGGTTTTTTTTAAATGACCCAAATATTGTGTTGGGCAATTCAAAATTTTTCTTTCCCAATTTATCAATTTCCAATAATGAGAAACGTTACGTAACCGCTTTTGTGGCAACTTCGAATCAAATTACACCCCTGGGATTGCACAAATAAGCTCCAACGCAACGTAAAACTGGTTTCATTTCTGGTGAGGACAAAATCAGCGGAGAGGACATACTCCTCGTTAGAAAATGGAGCCCGATATTACTTATGCAGATGCACGCCTGGCCAGACGTTGTAACGAGTATGTACGCTCGTTCTGACGGCTACCCCGTTAATAATTCATAACTGATCTGATCAAATAGATAATTCCTTAACTTTTTTTTTCCATGTCGCCACCTCCATAAAAGACGGAATATAGTAGCAATACGTACGTCAGCAATAATCTTCTCCATACGCCAGGTATCTGCCATCTCTGAAATAAGTTTGCCCAATCGGCAATTTTCCTTCAGAAATTTAAATAAATTTACATGTTCTAAAGAAACTTTAGAAAAAAATAACGTGGCGTATCAAAACTTTAGACTGGTTTCTATTCGAAAGTAACGAGTCGTTCTTTTAAATTTTTCTGAATAAATTTTTTATAAATATTTTTTTAATATTTGACAGTCACTAGAATGAATTTATAGTTAATCTCGAGGATTGTAAATCAGTGGCCTAATTTGTGTTGTACTCGCATTTTAACAACAAAAAGTTTTTTAAACTGTCAGATTAACAGACTTGTTAACAACACAAATTAGGCCACTAGTAACGAGTAGTTCTTTTAAATTTTTCTGAATAATTTTTTTATAAATATTTTTTAACATTTGACAGTCACTAGAATGAATTTATAGTTAATCGTGAGGATTGTAAGACAATGGCCTAATTTGTGTTGTACCCGTATTTTAACAACAGACAGTTTTTTAAACTGTCAGATTAACAGACTTGTTAACAACAGTAAGTCAATTAACCAAAATATCTTTCATATTCACAATGTTTCCCATAAGACATGTAATGATATAATAAAAATATTTCGAATAAAGCGTAAGGAGTAAGGAAAGTAATGGTTATAGATTTTCTGCTATGATTCTATGTTTGGAGCTGTTTAAATAGAGATAAATTTCTCGAGTTATAACTTCAGCTCAATATGCCAATAACTACTGTCTCAAAGGGAATAAATTATTGGAATTATTAACTACCGTGCTAGAGCGATAAGTAGATTGGGTCTATTTTGATACGACCGCTACTATTTACAGACATTAGAAATATTTCATAACCAGTGTAAGTATTACTTTCAAGCCCGGATAGAAAAATACACATGGGAACCATAAAGTCGTTATCCTTGCATATTCTTCATACGTTGCTATTAGTTACTACTTCCAGGGTGTGTTCTTTATTTTTTTTATCAACAATTGACAAATAGGACGAAGGACAAACTTATTAACAAGTGGGCGCACGTCAGTCACAAAAGAGAGAGAAACTAATGGTAAACTGACCGGGGAGGAAGCGTATGTTCCTCGTATGAAAATTGCACCGAATTGCTCGGTAATTTGTTTCCGACGTGAAAGGAGCCGGTGACTCACTTTCCAAATGTTTTCTTCGATGTTTTCCTCAAATTGAATTCCGGACGGAATCGCCCAGGAAATGGATAGAGCCGGTGAAGGTCGGGGAAGAGATATTAACATTCCGACAAACTGAAAGGCGTACCTGTTCTTAAGGTCTATTTTGGCATCGAGACCAAGTAGAAAGTTCTTCTTTTGTTTTGTCAAATTGAAATATAAAAAATATATTACTTATTCTTCATCATCGCACCTGAGAGACACGAAACCAATGCTAAAAATACAAATACGTGTTATATCAGGCTTGACCTTTGAAAGCATTGAATATTCAGGATGTCATTTTTACATGGCTCGGCTGTTCCTCTTGAACCAACAACGCTATATAAAAAAATATATATATGTTTAATATTTTTTTTAGTCTAGTTTTAAATGTTTACTTTTCTGGAGAAAAATTATGCAGAGTACCTCAGGCTTAGTTCAGCTGACGACATTAGTGCAATCGGATTTTAAATTGGCCAAAAATGACAAAGTTATGGCGAAAGTTTGAAAAAAAGTCATTTGGTTTGCTATTTATTAATCACATTTCATATTCGAGCTGCCTGCCTTGCGTAAAGATGCAATGATTTCTTCTTTTTAACCACTCTTCAACGGATTTCAGAGCAATAGTCAGGGGAGATGGATTGACTAGTATTTTGTGTCCTTCTTCAGTTCTTCAACTGAGGTTGCTGAGTTATGATTGGCGTAGACTCTGTTTTTTAAATAGCCCCACAGAAAGAGTCAAATGGTGTTAAATCGGATGACCGAGGAGGCCAATAGATCGGGCCATGAGGTCATAAACACCTGCAAAGTCAAACAACAAGTCTCAACTGCAAAGAATTGTGAGCGAGGCATCGATCAAGCTGGTGAATCATTCTTTGTCGATTTTGCAGAGGAATTATCTGATAGTGTTGAAAAAGCCTTCCTCAAAAAATTGAGGAACTGACCATAATTTAAATTATTTTTGTAGAAATAAGGTCCAAGTAATTTATTTGCGAGAAGGTCAGACCAAACATTGATTCTGTGAGCCACCTGATGATGACAGAAGTACGAAGCTCTCGGATTTTCCTCTGTCCACGTACGAAAATTCCAATGCCATTAGAGGTGAATTTGGATTGATCAGTCCAGAGAAAATGTGGAATAACGATGATTATTCGGAAATCGTGAGATGCGGTCTGGTGTGATGTAGATTTCAGAAAAACATTTTCTTTATCGTGCCAACGTTTCGATCTTTATTGAGATCATCTTCAGGGCCTGAGATTTACAAACATTGTTTAAATTTAACAAATACATGTAGTATGTGGCAAAAAGTGAATTTATACAAAGCAAAAAATATTTTTTATATTCAATCAAAGTATTCTACTCACTCAAAGTGTTTGTTTTCTGTGTAATCACCACACATGTGGAAGAACGTTTTCTTCAACCTCCCAAATCGACATTTACGCAAGGAACGATCGACGCCTGTCCTAATCAGAGCCCCGATGTCCCTGGACAAGATGAGAGCGATACGGCTTAAAATTGTAAGTCCGGCTTTCAACTCTCATTTTATTTTTTGAAAAACCTAAAACCCTACCAACATTTCGGAGAGAGTAATTCGGGTTTTCGCGAACATACAGTAAAATATTCAACTTCTCGTAGAAATTACGCTGCCGGTTTATTGGTGATGGAACAGCATCTGACCCGAATCTCCTCATATTGCGACATGCACGAAAAAACGTTTTGTGGTTTACTCTGGGGCGATCAGGAAATTTCTGGGAGTACAGCTCGACTGCACGACGCGCAATACCACCATTGGGTAAAATGTGCTCTCCGGTTCATTTTGAAGGGAATACTGAATGTAACCAATAGTAATATTGTAAAATTTATTTATTGTCAGGAGTTAAGATTTGCTCTCATAATACGAGTTGGACAAACAATGACAAAACTTAAAAAAGAAATGCAATTAATATTTACTTTAGTGAAGAAATAAATTATTGGAATTAACAACGAAACGAACGAAATGCGTCTTTTCAAACCTTTTGCCATAACTTTGTCATTTTTTGCCCAATTTAGAATCCGACACCATTGTTTTCAGCGTAAAAAATCCTTAAAAAGATGTGTCAGGATGTATTGGGTCGTATTTAACATTTTCAAATTGAACTTGGCCTGATGTACCCAGTATAATCTTTCTCCAAATAAAAGTTAAAATTTGAAACTAGTCTAAAAAATATGAAACACGTATTTTCTTTTTATAACGTCATTAGTTCAAAAGAAATTCAGCCGGGCCATGTAAAAAGGACACCCGGTTTAATATAGCCAAATGAGCAAATCATTTTTCTAAATATTGATCATTTAATTAGTGTCGGAGTCTGGATGTAATCTCTTCCATACGCCAATTACAAGTGGTGGAAATCATTTGAACATGAAATCGACGTCAGTAGATGTGCAGAATAGTTTTATAATGGTAATAAAACAAAATTACAATAATATGAAAATAATATGTACTCAATAATCTGCAATTGATCCTACTGCTTTTGACTAAAATGGAAAACCAATATCATTCTTGTCGCTATTTTATCAATAATCAATATAAAAGGATGAATTTAACAAACAGGTAAATTTAAATGGTAATGAAAAAATATTTTACTTTCTGTTTTGACTATTAGTTATTTCTAAATTATCTTGCCTGCATGTGGTAGAGTTTTCATTAACTATCGTATTAAGCAACAATTAAACCATAATAAAGAATATAGACTACCCCACAGTTCAAAATTATAGACTACATTATAGTATGACAGTTTTTAGTTAGAGTAAATGTATTTATTAGCGTGAAAGATGTCGGACCTCAGCGGATTCCCAGTACCCTGAAACCCGTCAAATTTCAGTTAGGCCACAATATATGTATGTGCCGTGGGAACATGAGTTTCTACTTAAAAATAATAATAATAATTTCATTTAATTAGTCTTTTTATGTAAGGTCTTGGTTGAGATAAAAAAGTTAGTGTCCCAAGCGGGATTCGAACCCACGACCTTCGGCTAAATACGCCGCTGATCTATTGTGTCTTCGATCCTCTCGGACACCAACTCTCCATCTCAACCTACAACCGTTCGAATTTTCCCTCTTTTTGCCATTTTTCAAATGTCGTGTAATCTATTTGATTTTCGGCGCCAAATGAAATGGCCGCAGAGAGCTTTAGTGAAGATATACTTCATTTAACTGATTAAATTTGTTAGATTTCGTGGTCCGATTGACCAAATAACATCTTTCAATTAATTAATCTTTATGATTAATATAAGGCTATGTTAATATATAAGTAATATGTAATATATATGTTATTAATATAAGGTTATGATTAATATGTAAGGTATTGGTTGATATAAAAAAAAGTCAGCGTAACGAGCGGGATTCGAACCCTCGACCTTCGGCTAAATACGCCGCTGATCTACCACTTGAGCTATGTGACTTGGATCCTCTCGGACAACAGTTCTCCATATCAACCTACAACCGTTCGAATTTTCCCTCTTTTTGCCATTTTTCAAATCCCGCTCGTGACATTGACTTTTTATCTCAACCAAGACCTTACATAAAATGAATAATTAATTGAAAGAAGTGACTAAATTAATAATTACATTACACCCATACACATTTTCCATGATAAGATTGAACAGTTTTGGACCAGCGAAACGGCTATCAGTTAGACTGAAATGGTCTAAATAAATGACTCCTTTTCGGGACAATTAAACTTAGATTTTAAAAGAGTTGCCAATTTTGATCAAAAATACATAGGTTATGAGGAAAATTAATTTTCTGTGGAAAAAGTAAGTTTGTTTGACAAAATCTTCTTGATGGAGCGAGTTAGAAAACCATATTCTTCCGTACCTTACTCCATTTATTGTCTACAATCATGAATTTTTTTTACACCACTATTTTATTATTATATATATTTATTATATATCTTGTTTGTTCTACCAGGTGCTAGCAACAATATTTCAAAATTCATTTTAATAGTCTTATCACCAACAAATATCTAGTGGTGCTTTGTTTGCAATGCGGATGTTATATCATTGTATTTGCTACATCAACTGAACGTGTTTTACTAAATGCCATAGTTTTTTCATTACCATTACAGCTTTTTTTCTTTATTTTTTATTATTACATCTAAATAATTCAACAAAAACATCAACCTTAACCAAAACGGAATAACCGTTTGAACTATAGATTAGATGTGACATAACTGGCATGCATAATATTAAGAATAATTTGTGTAACGCTTATTTATACATTTTATAACATAAATGAAACTGGGATTAATTATAGCTTAATAAGGACAATTCAAATTCTAGACTGTATTTACAATTAGGCACACCTTGCATCAAGAGCCGGCATATCCAAACTGTTTCACATTAATTATTACGTTGTCATAATGTCATAAATCAATTTTCATGATTTAATTCTTTTTGTCTCATGTATCTTAGTATGCAGTCGTGCTTTCGATTCTCGACGTCCTCGTAATTTACATAAAAAATATTGATGTATTTTATCTATGGAAGAAAATATTTCGGCAATTTGTTTCAAAAAGATAGAATATAAATTAAATTATTTGGATGTAGGTTTTGTTAAAATATTTCCTGCTCAAATCCTGTCTTTCTACCCTGTTATGCAGGACTGTTTGCTGTGTAGGTCAGTTCGTTTTGCAGAACGACTGAAAGGGAACGGTCCGCCGAAATTGGCAATTCTTTGGAAAACCGCTGTGCGTGTTATTGGAGTAGTTACATAACTGCGGAGTGTCTAGCCGTTTTTGTCCACCCACCGGATTTCCAGGCATTAAACTCATTTGTCGTGAAAGCGACCGCAAAACTGCGTCGGGGCACATCGAGGGAAAAAGCCACGGAGGCATTCTCTTGCCCAATCGGCGTTCGGTTAAGAAGGACGGGGTCCTTCGACGGACGAACAGGTGTCTGGACTGTTTTGGAAATAAGCGGCTGACTGTGTTAAGCAATCCTGGCCACGGCCGGATTAATTGATTCGAGACATGCAAGAATAAAAGTGCACAAATCGTTGTATTTCTATGTAATTTCTTCCATTTACATAACACATTTTGAACATTTATACGAAGTTGCAACAGTAAGGTTTAGAAAGAAGCTAGAATAAACAGAGGATGTTCCAACGTTTGACTGAACTCTAGTTTGTATGCCAATAGTAATTTTAGAATGCAGTTGTGACTTCGTTTTTTGTTGAGTAGTGATAAGTTGGATCCTTTATCTAGTAGTCGTGAAAAGAGTCGTACCGTTTCATCAGTTCTTTTCGTTAAGCCTTTTACATCACCTTGTCCGCGCTTGGCAGGGTAAACGTTATTGAAATTACAGGGCTAATTTTTCTGCAAAAGTTAATGGTTATATGGGCAGATTTTTCCGCATTTAATCCCCATGTTTTGTGTTGCTTGAACCAAGATTACAACAGCGTGAAATGATTATGCAAGTATCTAGACGAACGAGTATGATCAGAGTTGCTGTATCCATGTGAAGATTAGGATGGAGTTATAATTAATTAAGGTTTTTAGTCGAGATAAAAAAGTCAATGGCACGATTGGGATTCGAACCCACGATCTTCGGCTTGATACGCCGCTGCTCTACCACTTGAGCTATCGTGACTTCGATCCACTCGGACATCAACTTCCCATCGCAACCGCACCTTTTGAATTTTTCCCTCCTTTTTGCCATTTTTCAAATGTCGTGTAATCGGATTGGATTGGACAATCCCGTTCGTGCCATTGACTTTTTTATCTCGACTAAAAACCTTAATTAATTATAATATAATAATTGGTCAAGCGGACCACGAAATTAGTGAATTTAATGATTAAAAACGAAGTATACTTCACTAAAGCTCTCCGTGGCCATTTCATTTGTCGTCGAGAATCCAATCCGATTACACGACATTTGAAAAATGGCAAAAAGGAAGGAAAAATTCAAAAGGTGCGGTTGAGATGGGAAGTTGGTGTCCGAGTGGATCGAGGACATGATAGCTCAAGTGGTAGAGCAGCGGCGTATCAAGCCGAAAATCGTGGGTTCGAATCCCGCTCGTGCCATTGCCTTTTTTATCTCGACTAAAAACCTTAATTAATTATAATATATTAATTGGTCATGCGGACAACGAAATTAGTGAATTTAAGGAATTAGGATGGAGTTGGAGGCTAGCACGCTGATCTGAGGAACACCATCATGTAGAAGATAATAACCAGAGGAAATTGCCTTCTGAAAAACTAGTCAGTGGTGTATGAGATAGTATGTAAAAGGAGTATTCTCTTGGAGAATGAACCGGGTGAAAGAAAACTTTTTCCAAATTAATCTCAAAGGTATGCAAGGATTTAAACCTAGAACGGCTAGTCTGAAAAATACGATCGGATGCCCCAACCACTAGGACACCACGACCATTAAATTTTTAATCCTAGCTCTGTTAATGTACCTAAAACCACATATAAAATAATCCTGTCATACAGGACGGAATGCCGAAATTAATCCCTTCCCAACTACATGATGTCGCGTAGGTCAAACATCTTTGCATTAACTTTACATATTGTGATCAATAAAAGAGCCACTGGTTATGCAGCGATATCAACCGTTTCATAAAATGGTGATTGTTTTACTTTTACTCAGGTTTCATTTTTAACTTAACGGCTTTCTTTAAGCGGGAATACTGTGTTCAATTCAAATTCAAAGGTTTTTTCCTCACAACCTATTACCTTATCGTAAAGCCCTACCTTGTGGACCTTAGCTCTGGGTAAAGTACAGTTTTCCCATTCTCCCTTCCTGTCCGAAGAAGAGTACCTCAAGGTAATGTTATAGTGCGATCCTTTACTTATTGTACACTGCTGACATCCCTAATCATCATCACATCCCTTTCATAGCAGATGATTGCGATCTCGTTCGCTCACAATTAACCTGCCGTTGCCATTCCTTCCTTACTGTCTCAGCATCTTGGAGCCATGGCAAGAAAACTTGCAGGGAAATAAATACGGACGTCCTTCCTCCTGTTTACCAACGACGAACTGTGTTGTTAGGGCTATACATTGACAAAAGGTTCACATGAAACCCTCATACTAAACATAAAAACAAGCACTTAATAGACGATGCAAACTTTTCTATCACCTATTAGAAAGACGATCCAAACTATCCCAATAAAAGATTAATACACAACGCCAATGGAGCTCGGCCAAATCGAGTCCCTTCGTAACCGAGCTCTCCTCAACTACACTTCATCTACTGAAACGCCGATGTCCCTGTGATCTTATCTTGAGTGATAAGTAGTGTAATGTGAGAACTTAGGTATACTTACATCGGAGAGTCACTACTGAATGACTTCTAACTAAACTATACAAGACAATTATATTAATTGAATTAAAAATAAGTTTCCTTGTTGTAGTACTACATTCGTAACTATCAAATAAAACAGGGAAAAAGAACTTTTTACGAAATAGTGAAATTCGAAGTAAACGAACGTTGGTTCATACATCCCTGTCATTTTCGGAATATAAAGTTGTAATGTTCAAAATTCCCTTTATTTATTTATATTTACCTTGCATCAAATTTGTACTCAGTCGATCATAAGATAAAAATCTTCAATTGATTTCCAAACAATGAAGTTTCCCTCCTTCTTCCCCACCCTCCAAAGAAAGCTCAAATTCAAGTGGCAAATTATAAGATATTAATATTAATGTCGATCCTTTTGTTCGACCGGTTTGGAGAAGACGTATTTACATCACAATGCATGGGGAGCCTTTTCGATAAGTCCGTCCCCAATATCCAGACCCAGCGGACGAGAATTTCTCTGGGTCAGCCTGGATGATTGAGATACGAAGGAGCAGTTTTATAATTGCTATTGGAGGGGAAAACGAAGAAAGTCAGAGACCTTTCTAAATGCCTGTCGCATCCGGATTCTGGTACAGGAAAAATCAGTGCTAAATGGTGATCATTTTTGACTAATGGAGGACAGCGGTTAAACATCAACATTTAAATTATTTAGCCCTAAGACGATTTAGATTATGAATGTGATATTTCTACAGAATCTGGCAATGCTAGATTGGTGTACAAATTGGAAAAAGTCTTTGGTAGTAAATATTTGACATATAAAATAAAAATAAAAAGTTTAGTTGTATTTTATTGTCTCTATTAACCATCTCAATATTAAACACGTAGAACATTCTTCATTATGAATAGTTTCTAGCGTAACTACATCTTTATCTTTCGTACTACTTTGTACAGTCATCGGAGGCCGAGTGTTTACTGGTATTTTCCACGCGGTAGTGGGTTCGAATCCAGGCTTAGCCCTTGGAATTTTCTTTGGGATTAAATTAGGGAAGACATTGCAAAGTGGTTCACCCCTTCGTCTGTGACATCCTATCGGTAGTTGGACGTCGGGTCATACATATAATTAATTAATTCCTCCTCACTGATGTACTGTGGCCAAGTGGTTAGGGCGTCCAACTGGTTTTTATTAGGCTACTGGTGCTCCGTTAAGCCTTAGAATTTAATTTGAGATTAATTTGGGCAAGGTGGTTAAAGTGGTTTTGAACCCTCGTTCTCGACACCTGGAAGTCGAATTCTCCTGTAAGATAATTGCTAAAATTTCACCGATGTCGGCAAAACCCGTACCAGTGTCAAATTTGTGATTATCGGTGAAGATTTCTTTTTTGGTCGAATTTTGTATAGGATCATTACGATTACAATTAACTTTTTAAAAAATTGTTGATAATTGTAAACACGCTGGCATTGCTTATTCTCGCTTTTTGCCACTTTGATTAATGTTTAGGCAGTTTTTAACATAAGCCAGCTTATCATGGTTTGTTATAGCGATATTGCAGTTTTTTAATACTTTCTTGCATAATGTAAAAGCTGTATTAAGAATATTTTTATTGACGTTGTAGAATTATTTGTTATTACCTATTTTCTCACATCCGGCGCTTTGAGCGGTTAGTAACATAACTGACAAAGTACATACCTTCGAAAGAGATGTTCCAGCAGTAGTTCAACAAAGTTACCTTATTTTAAAAGTATTCAATGGACATACTCACTTTTACATTTTTTTAAACTTTTCTTAGAGAAATCTCCCTTGCGAGGTTGAAAACATGATATCAAACCTAAGAAGAGCAGCCACACAAAACATCGTACAAAAGTCATTCTTTAATGAAAACATTAGTTAGTAGCAAAAATTAAATATATTCTTCCCTTGGCTTGACAGTTAATTTGCAAAATATGCATGTTTAATGATGTTTCATTTTCGTTTTTCTTGAATTATGTGCACTTTATGAGAAGAACGGATCTGATTTTTGTTACAAACTAATAAATGTTTTTATTAAAAATATGGCATGCACGATGTTCTTCGGTTGCTGCTCTCCTTGGTTTATCAACATTGCAAAGGAAATTGCATTAAGAAAAGTTGTAAACAATGTAAAAGTGAGTATGTCATTAGATTTGTTATAAAATAAGGCAACATTGGTGAAATCCCAGAAACCTTTGACGGGAAATTCACTGCACGAGCCACAATTGAGGAATTTCAAAAAACCATGGGTTGCCATTTGTTATCCATTGAACAGCTACTGTGTATTTGGAAGTGTCAACGGAAATGTTGTTATCTTGGAGAAAATCTAATCTCGTTTGCGAAACAAAGGTTAGATTTGTTTTCTTATTGTCAATAAAATATAGTATAGATGAGTTTGTAGATGTCATGGGTTGATTTGGATCTGCTGTCAAGTAGACGTTTAATTAGACGTCGATTCAGTTCTGCTCTTTTAAGCCGTGTATGAGGTTTCCTACATCCAGAAGAGCTGCTTGGCTAAATACGGCCAATGCTAACAGAAAACGTTTCTTATTGGAAAAGGATTAATATTGCAACTGACTGGAGATAACGTGGTGTGCAGGAGAGTAAATCACTGTTTTAAGGAGTAGAAGTTAGACTATAGGTTTCAATTATATATGACGTAACCGGTATTTGACAATAAAATTGCGGCGTAGAGGAAATATGAAAATCGTAAATCAACAACTTTTTTATAGTAGATTGATCTCTTTTATTCAAGCTTGATTTATGAAAAATCTACTATAATTGTGGAAACTCGTTTCTATTAATTTCGATTGGGTGATGTTTTTATTAAATTAAGCTTATTTTTCCTTAGACATTACACACTTTATTACTGTCGTTTTTATAAGTGATTATTATTGATTATTTTTTTACTAGGAAAAATGGCAGGAATTGAATAAGCAACAGGTGACTCAATGTTATTGACATTTGTTTTGCAATATTCCACAAAGAATTCTCTAATAATGGTTCTTTTAAAGGTATATTTTATGGGATGGGGATGCTTTCCCGTATACTCGGTCGTCCTAAAAAGGACAGTGAGGATCTTTAACGTCCGCGCCTAGCCTAGTCATCCTTATCGGACGTTTTGATTCTCAAGATGAGAGCTGACGCACCTCCACAAACGACAGAATGGTGTTACTGCCGCAGAATCAGACCGTATGCAGCGCGCAAAGGGCTACCTAAGCCGAAATACATCAGCCCTGTGTCCCGCGTACTCCCTAGATAGAGAAGGCCACTCTGTCTCCCAGAGCATTGGGGCTTCTTTAGAGTAGAGGTAGTTTCTATTCATTGATTTGGGTCTCATCACACAGGAAAAAGTTGATGAAATAGTCAAGCGTACTCGTAATGGCGGGAAAGAGATAGTTGATTAGCTCACTAGATGGAGAAGGCAGCTTTTTCTCCCAGAGTGTTGGGGCTCCTCAAGCGTCGAAACGTCCGGATCCGCTCCGGCCGCGGTTTTATTTATGGTGGAATTGCTAACCACCCCCTAGAGAAGTACCACCTACGGTAAAAGCCTCCAATCGATCTCAGCCTACACCCACGTGCAAAGCATACTCGAGTAGGAGCAACCGATTCACTACACGTTCCCATCCGCCATTACTCACGCATTCGAGGGACTTTTCAGCATTATCATAGATTCCTCAACGCTTATACGCTGTCGTCCCATCCGCCGTATCCCGTGAGTCCCATGGTCATGCGCAAGTTTCGTGCGAAGGTCACAGGTAGAAGACAGCCTCTTCTCTAAGTTCCCGCCATGGGGTCACCATGTACCATTACGAATCCATTCCCAGTGCAACTGGGGCTGGATTTTGGAACATTTCTGTTACCCCGTAGTTCAGATGGTAATGCACCCTCCCCCGTCTTTGCAGACAGGATCTGGTGCCCTAACCCTCGTGTGCCTCTGATAAGGCATCCACCGCCCCATGCTGACCCGAGGCCGACACTAGTACAGCTTGTGCTTTAGAGAGGTTGCCACGCCCTCAGGGCTCCATCATTATTTTGTGCCCGGACACCCTTCTCGAAACCAAGATTAGGAGGGATCACAGGAAAGGTGGAGGAACCTGGATTGAGAGAGAAACGTGGATGAGACCACGAGGTGCGGACCCGAGCATTAACCACATTATACCACCCGTCGTCGCTGTGGTACAATGTGGTTAAGGCTCGGGGCCCTGAAAAGGGGCACCTCGTGTGGGATCGGGGATATGGTCGAATGAATGTTATGTTATTGAAACTATGCATATTACGGCTTTTCTTATTTCAATGCCATAATAATCATTGGAACCCTTCGCCTATCCCACCAAATTTAATGTGAATAGTAGCTGGTCGATCACCTTTACAACATATTTCCTATCGTATTATACAATTCAATGTTTACAATTGATTTTTATAATTGATTTGTTACCTAGCGAAGTAAAATAAATAAAATCTGTTACTTAATCTAGTAGGTACTATTGATCCCTCTATTTTTGCTTTATCTTATTAGATAAAATTATAATCTGTCTGCTTACAGATTCTGTAAATTTCGTGTATGGTAAAACGATAGCATATTTTCTTTTTCAAATTATCAAGCATAACGAATGTACAAGTAACAAAAGTGTTTTCCTTTGAACCAAGTTGATAATTTTAAAGGTAGTATCAAAAAATCATTAATTATTATTCATAAATTAGTACTAGTTAATTCACATATGTAAATAAAAATTAAATGTAGTCCATTACGAAGCAAACAATACATTTATATTATAATGTAAAAGTTAATAATACGTATTAATAGGTAGTTTAGAATTAGTTGCAACACTGTTTATTCTCTGTTCTCAAGAAAACAAAAAACGTGGAACTAGCTTCTGTGCACGCTAAATTGAAAGTTTTCCTTTCTATATCAAGATAAAACGCCCTATTACCCAAGCATATTTACGACGTGTGTAATAGATAGTTCCATACTCATAAGGAAAGAACGACTTTTTCTTTCTAAAAGAACAGTTGTTTTTAGCTGATTGTTCCGCTCATGTAAAGCATACCCGGCAATCAAAACGGGAGCGAAATATTGCCGAACGT
Organism: Cimex lectularius; assembly: GCF_000648675.2. Taxonomy (NCBI): domain Eukaryota; kingdom Metazoa; phylum Arthropoda; class Insecta; order Hemiptera; family Cimicidae; genus Cimex; species Cimex lectularius. The sequence continues at coordinate 424,975 of NW_019392847.1, forward strand.
TATTATTTTAATAAACTCACCTTGAGCCGGGCCTCCTTTCACAAACAGTAAACGACGAAATACAACATATACCGGCAAACATATCAAGCATGGGAGATCTTGGCTACTCTAATCACGACTCTTGCCTGGGATTGCTCAACTTTCAACACGTTTTCAACTAAATAAAATTCAATGTAGTAATTAAAACGGCGAAAGTGGACAAATTGTGTTAGTGTGCTACTGATATTTGTTCGAATGTACGACACGAAAAACATATTACTTTCCTTTTTAAATTAACATAGGATTTAACCTATTACATGAATAGACCTTCCAGCTAAATGTTAAATTTATATGTGTAGCATTTAATGACCCTTAATTAATGTAGAATTTTAAAATTTAGAGATTGTGAGATGCGATCTGGTGTGATATAGGTTTAGAAAAACATTTTCTTTATCGTTCCAAGTTTTGATCTTTATTGAGTTAATCGGGACTCGAAGTGTGTGTTTTCTGTGTTGATATGTCACGGTTGTGTTGAGAGCGTTAGTCTTGACAGCAATAGTGTTGGTGCATCGGATTCTAAATTGGTCAAAAAATGGCAAAGTTATGGCAAAAAGAAACCGGCACCGTAAATTCGACAAAGAATTGAATATTTTACTGTATTCATTATTTTTCAAAGTCCACTTGACCAATTAATATCATTCAATTAATTAAGGTTTTTAGTTGAGATAAAAAAGTCAGTGTCACGAGCGGGATTCGAACCCGCTACCTTCGGCTAGATACGCCGCTGCTCTACCACTTGAGCTATCGTGACTTCGATCCACTCGGGCACTAACTTCTCATCTCAACCCCACCTTTTTGAACTTTTCCTCCTTTTTGCCATTTTCAACCAATACCTTACATAAAGATTAATTAATTAATATGATTAATAAATTGCCCGAGTGGATAGAAGTCACGATAGCTCAAGTGGTAGAGTTGCGACGTATCAAGCCGAAGGGCGTGGGTTCGAATCCCCCTCGTGACACAGACTTTTTTATCTCAACTAAAAACCTTAATTGATAGAATTTTACTGTATGTTTACGAAAAAAATCACGATTCCTCTCTCCGAAATGTTTTTCAAAAAATAAAATTACAAATGTTCTCTGGACTTATAATTTTAAGCCGTTTTAAGCCGCACTCATCTTGTCCAAGGACTTCGGGGCTCTGATTGTGACAGCTGACTAACGTTCCTTGCAAAAATGCCGATTTGGAAGGATGAAAAGTTCTTCCATACTTCCTATGGACTAATGAATCAAAGTTCACGTCTAATAGCATATTAAACCGTTGGAATTTTCAAACGTGGGCTGAGGAAAATCCGAGATCCTCTTGTTATCATGAGGTAGTATCAACGTATCAACGTTTCGTGTGGACTTCTCGAAAGTATATAAAGCCATTTATTTAAAAAAAAAAAATTTAAATGGTGCTCATTTTCTCCATTTTTTGAGAGAGATATTACCAACATTTAACCATGATGTTCTTCTGCAACAACGAGAAAGATCCTCCAACTTGATGGATGCCCCGCACACAATTCTTTTCAGGTGAGACGTTATTTGAATCGTCACTTCCGGAATAGGTGATAGAACCTTTTGGCCTGATCTGTCGGCCTCCAAGATCACACAACAGTGTCTATGCCAATCATAACCCAGCAACCTCAGTTGAAGTACTGCAGCAAAGGATAGAAAATGCTTGATAATTCATCTCCCCTGGCTCTATCGCTTTGAGCACCACCGGTGAAGAATGGTTAAAAAGAGCAAAGCTTTGAATCTTTACGCAAGACAAGCAGTTGGAAGATGAAATGTGATTAATAAATAGCAAACGAAATGATTTTATTTCAAAATTTTGCCATAACATTGTCTTTCTTTGCCCAATTTAAAAACCGATTGCACTATTGTTTTCAGCGTAGAAAGTCCTTTAAAATGATGTGTCAGGATCTATAGGGTCGTATTTTAAATTTTGAAGTTCAACTGGGCCTGATGTACCCTGTATAATTTTTCTCCAAAAAAAGTAAACATTTCAACAAAAACGTACAACGTTTCGAATTTTTCCTCCTTTTTACAATTTTTCAAACGTCGTGTAATCAGGATTCGATTCTCGGCGACTTACGAAGTGGCCACGGGGAGTGTTAGTGAAGCTATACCTCGTTTTACTTATTAAATCCATTACATTTAGTGGTTCCACTTGGACACCAACTACTAACTTCACTACACCTTCACTACCTACAACTTCAACAGCTTCCCGTGGCCACTTCATATGTCGCCGAGAAAACGAATCCTGATTACACGACATTTGAAAAAATGGCAAAAAGGAGGAAAAATTCGAAAGGTTGTTGGTTGAGCCGGGGTTAGTGTCCGAGTGGGTCGAAGTCACAATAGCTCAAGTGGTTAGAGCAGCGGCGTATTGAGCCGAAGGTCATGAGTTCGAATCCCGCTCATGACACTAACTTTTTCATTTCAACCAAAAACCTTACATAAAAAGACTAATTAATTGAAAGAAGTAATTTGGTGAATACATCACTAAATATAATGGATTTATTTATAATTTTTCACCCGGCTTATCCTCTTCTTTTCCCTTTTCGCTTAATCCGTAATAAATATATTATTATTATTTTTAGTGGACAACATTCTGGTAATTTTAACTGTCGGCGATTTTTATAAATCGACATCGTACCAAAAATGTCTGAAAATAAATGGGCTCGGATAATCAAGAAAATCAATAAACAAACTAGCATTACAATTTTTAATGACTGTAATTATTATTATTTCCATTTTGTAATCCAAAAAATATTTAAATCTCATAAAAACTTATTGAAAAAATTTAAAATGATCACTAATCTATAACAATGTTTTTCCAATTCTTTCATAGCTCAATAGTTTATTTAAAAAATTATTTCGCATAGATAACTACCTGGTTAAAACATATGGCGCAACATAAATCGAAACATATTCCTTTCCCATGAGTTTGGCACATGTCCTCCAATCGTTTCCAATGACTAATTCTATCGATTACCGCGGTGATTGATCAAAGCCGAAGTGATATTTTCAAGTTCGTACGATTCATTATTGTCGACTCACTGCCGGAAGGTGGTAAATTTCAATCTCTTAGGAATTATTATTTACCACAATACCTTAACAACGTTCAGATGAGATATTGCAAATTAGAAGGCTGTAAACATTTTACAGAGCACGTTCCGCAAAAGTTGCATTTTGTTTCGATGAGTTTCCATATTAGCAGATACTTCATTACATTTGTCAACCAATTTTTAGGACTGAAAACATTTTTTTAAACTAGTTACTATTGTGTATTTACTGAACGTCTACAAGCAAGTTTAAAAATTTTGAACTTTTAAATACTGATAAATTTATATGAAAGTTTTGTAATAGTTTTAATGTGTAAGATGAAAGTGTACAAGTAGGTGTTATAAAACTTTCTTCTTATTTTCATTGTGAATTGCCAGTCTGTTTGGCCATTATGAAACATATATAAAACATGTTTGATAATGTGTAAAATAAAAATTGAGAAGCGTTGTGGATTATGTGTTGATGAATTTGTAGGTTGATCGTCTAAGGGAATTTGGGTCATTTCATTCTCCCTGAGGATGTACATTGTGATTAATAACTACCAGGGTAGTCCTGGTCACCATGGATATTGTCGGTGAACGAAGTGTAAGTCTTTTTGTTTTGGTGAAAAGGATAATAGACACTATTATTGTAAATCCTTTTTGACTGAGGGTTCCGACATCTAGGTCATTTCAGCCCCCAACTAACTCTATATTCTATTTACCCTTTCAAAACAGTACACTCATTCCGTTTGGTCGATAGACTACTTGATATTCCTCCACCGACCTATACTCAAACTAATCTAGATTGGGGTCGATGGAGTACTTTCATAAATATTCCGCCATCGACCCCGAACACACACTCATACGCTCTCAACGTTCGAGGGGAGATGATGACGTTATATTTCACCCTCACCCCTCACCATTCACGCTAATAAATACGTGCACTCAGACAAAACATATAGACACACAACACATAAGACATATTATATACAATAAAAAAACCCAATTTCCCCTAAAAAGCGGAACAGGGGACCCAGAAACCTGCTGCAGTGCTCGAGTACCATTTTCAGATTGGATGGTATGCCTACACGCTCCCTGTTGGGACACAGCGAGCAACCTTTCTCTGCATAAGGGGCACCTGCGCGGGCTTTGGCCCAAGAACAGGTGCCCGTGTGTCAATCGCGTATGGCCTATTCTTAATCGCGTATGGACGTTTCCTTCTTTCCGGCTCAGGTTCTTGGGGGGTCATGTATGAATCGTGCTCTTGGCGCGCAAAAGCCTCTCGGACGACCCGGCCCACTGACGCTGCCGTCTTTCTTTTATCATGTTCTTTACTGCTAGCTTGGCGTCAGAGGGCCTGGTCGCGATGGTCCGGTCTGGAGGGTGGGACGTCCCGGCCTTTGCCGCCTCTTTCGCTCGTTCATGTCCGATGTCAGCCCGATGTCCGGGGATTCAGACAACCACCGTTTTTCCGAGGCGCTTCAACTCGGCGAATTTTTCCATCAACAGCACGACGAGAGGGTCCACAGAGAACCCACTATTGCTATAATTTAATATTTTGACATTTTATTATAGAATAAATCTACGAAATCAGAAAGAAGAGATTTGTTAATAAAAGAAAAGAAAATGCAACCAGAAAGTATCAAAAAACCATTGATCAGACGACATGAAGTTTTCCCGTTGGTAGTTGGTACTTTCTTCCCGCAATAAACATTGATAATACTCATGGCTGAAAATTGAGAACTGTATTCACTTTGGAAATCGATGTGATTCATTTAAAAGGTTCGGAGAATGTGCAGTTTCTTTGGTTAGGGCATGGACTAGGGGTTTTGCCACAAAAGATATGTTAACGTCGTGGTGAATAGGGAGTTTAATCACCAGGCACACCACAATATGGTAAGGGCTGCAAGGTGATGAACCGAGATTCATCATCCTCGGTTATCCCGGTCTGTCTATTATTGTTGGGTTTTCTACTCTGCCTGATGCAATTGATTCTTCCTGTCCATAACAGATTGGAAGAATCATTTGATGCCATGTCCAAACGCCAAGTACTAGCAAGACGAGACATATGATGACTGGAGACGGCCATGTTACAAAAACTCAATACGTTTCATATTATAGCATGGTATCAATTAATTTTGAAAAACAAACAGTTTTTAATAAAATGTAAAGACAATATCTATTGCAGTAAAATAGAGATGTCAGACGATTATAATATTTTAGAAATAACTTTTAACCGGCCTTGAACTTTAAACATACCCATTGTTTCATTTACCTTAGGATCAAATTCCGTATCAGATAAAAATGATGATGGCTATCTTAGGTTTTATGGAGGATAATTACCTTATGTGGCACTATATCTTATCCTAACGCAAGGTTGCAGTTGTAAAAGGTAACGTCGACCTCATATTATGCTTGTATTTATTTGAACAACCAGGAAATATGCAATGAGACCCTTTCACAATGAGCCTATTGTAACCGGAATTTTTTTTTATTTTGACACCGGAGGGAAAAAAGTTTTTGAAAAAAGTATGGTTGAACAATAGACGGAACGTGAGAGACTTGGAATTTTTCACCTTTTGTATGTTAGCGGATGAGGTTTCATTTTATATAGGTTTTCTTGTAATGATATATCAACGGAATTATCTTCGCGCGATTATTACTGCACGGGTTATCTGTGGAATTCAATCTTTTTGCCGTTCAATCAAGATCACGTACAATTAATTATCCTCTTGTTGAGTGAACTTAGTGACAAGTACCGTAAATGATAAATTATTTGAAACAAGTTTCCTTTCTAAAAATCCATTCTATTTAAGGACTTATGGACAATGTACCTGGTACAAACAATATCGTCTTATTCGAACGATCTGATAGAAGAACAATTGTTCTTGTGTCCCTATTTGTACACGATCTAGTTCCTCGTCTATGCAGGTAATTAAACGTCGTGACGATTTCAAGGCGTGGTCTGGATTTTATTTGACCAAGATCACGGAGGAATTGTTCAGCCTTGTCTGACATCCGCTTCTGTGCCGACCTCAAGGTACTGCCTACTCGGAGTGAATAAAGTCCACTATCGCTTTTTTTTTCTGGGGCGAAGGGCGTTGGGTCATAGCGAATTCCTGTAATAATAATTACGGCCGCGGCCGAAAGTTTCCTCGCGTATTTGTTCAAATGTATTTTAATAATGGGGGTGGTATGAAACTTCTGCTGGACGATCAGGGACAGCCTTCCCTCCCTGCTGTCCTTCCCTTTAGTAATGCTCACATAATGCCCAACATTGAATACCCAACACTCAATACAATACACATTCATGCAAAATTTTTATTTATTATTTTTGCCCGTAGATTTGTATTAATTACTATCCAATAGTTTACTTTTTCTGACGACCAGCATCATTCACAGACTTTGCATATTTTCTACTAAAAAAAAATAAATAAATAAAAATGGCGTTAACGAGTTCAATGATATGGGTACTGTCTACTGCTGAGAAAATTTACTGTCACTAAAAAATAAAATATACTTTGAGATTTCTTTCTGTGCTACATAATTTTTGTATATGTATTATGTATCAACATATATCCAAAACAATTAATTAAGGTTTTTAGTTGAGTTGAAAAAAAGTTAATGGCACGAGTAGGATTCGAACCCACGATCTTCGGCTCACGGGAGCTCACGTGGTAGACCAGCGGCGTATCTAGCCAAAGATCGTGGGTTCGAATCCCGCTCGTGCCATTAACTTTTTTTCATCTCAACTAAAAACCTTACTTAATTGTAATGTATTAATTGGTCAAGCGGACCACGAAATTAGTGAATATATACAAAACTAATGTACTAAATTTTGTGCTTTTATAAGTAGTTTAGGAGGTTCTAAGCCTATGTAATGTTTTGTTTGAATTGGTGTATTGGTTTTAAAGTTATAACTATTTTTGTGATTTAAAAAAAACCTGGCGAAAATTTAGAGCATTTTTTCTCAAAAACTATTTAGGGGTTTTCGGGATGAAAAAAGGAAAAAAGGTGATCAAAACGTTTTTCTTTGATAAAAAAAGTAATCTACTTTGCTAAGTCATTGGGTTTCAAAGTTTGTATTTATTTACGAAACCGATACTGCAACTAACTGCAAAAATACAATTTACCGTTTATACCGAGATAAGTAAGCTAAAATATATTTTTTCTTCTCCCGCATAAAAACACTTTTAAATAATAACAATAAATACATGCACAAAAAAGGTATATTAAAAAGTAATTAAATTGCTTAAAATATTTTTTTTTCGACTCCTAGAATTTATTAGCTACTAGCAAAAAGGTCTAATATTTTTAGACCTAGTATCACAAAAAAGTTCCATTAAAAGTAATTCTTTAAATTAATTCATCTTTTTAGGTAAGGATTTGTTTGAAAGAAAAAATTTACTGCCACGGCGGGATTCGAACCCACGTCCTTTGGCTAGATACGCCGTTTCTCTACAACTTGAACTATCGTGACTATTTTGCCGAAGGTTGTGGGTTCGAATCCCGCTTGTGGCACTAACTTTTTTCATTTCAACCAAAACCTTACATAAAAAGATTAATTAATTGAAAGAAGTATTTTGGTCAATAGATCACTAAATATAATGAAATTAAAATTAATGATCCCACTTGATAGCCTTTTTTTTCAGTCTTTTATGCATGAATTCTAAATATACATCTTTATATTAACAGTTGGTGGTCCTGGTAAAGTGAAAAAACAGATATACTTTATTCCATACCAACGTTTCTAAATTTCTTCTAACTTTCGAAAATATTTTCTTGACAAGTTACATAATTACATGATAAGTCTTGTCGGCACAACGGACTTAATGTAACTTGTATTCACCTTTCCATCTCAGTTTCATATGTCTATTTACTAATCGTCAAGAATAAAAGAATAAAATTGCGTAAAACTAAAAGCAGGCAATGAAGCCAGATTTTAAATACATAAAATGTGATAAATCAGTTTGAATTTTTTCTTATAGAGATATTCAGAAAAAAGAAAAGTAGTGACATCAGACGATTCAACGATCGTAGCAAATCAGATTCCACCTGTGAAAAAACTCTTAAGATCGTGCCAAAGATTTTTTAATTATAGCTTTAAATTTAATTCGCCATAAATTACAACATGAACGTCTAGACTAGGACGAGAGTGTTTACATAGCAGTCTTCGGGCGTTAATACAGCCGGATTCGGCTATCTTTTATCTGATAATTGTTCGGACCCCATTCAACAAACTTCAAGAAACGGGCAATTGATCGATATCTATTTGGTTGCACCTGAAGGTACAATTTGGGCTAAGTTGGCAAGGTCGCATTAGTCAACAAGGACTAATGTCGGCAATTACCTTTCACGATAGGCTCAAACCGCGCTATCGCCTCCTAACTAGTCTGTTGACCTGAATTTGTCTAATTTATTCATACAAAAATGGCCCATTTACAATGGGCTTTTATGCCATATAAGGAAGCGTGATGCAGATTAATTTTTCTAGTAACTGGGTTGCAATTGAGATGACAATTAATTTTCAGTAAATGCCGACTTTTATGAAATAAGTTAAAATTGTACGGCTTTTTCGTTATTTATTACAAATCTTTCACTGATATATTGTACGGCCGCATAGTAAAAATAAATAACCTAATTGGTCTAATATTTTTGTGTTAATTTTCTCGTCTTTCAGGTTCAGTCAAAAAAATTTATTACGGTCGGATTTATCTCCTGAACTGGTCCTTGTCTCCTTAGAAAACGACATAATAATCAAGAACGGAACTTTTCAAAGGTTATTCAGACATTTCATAGGAAACATCAAGACTTGTTAAAACGCATTTAGCTCCACCAACACAAATTTTGTTAAATTTTGGGGATCTGCTTGTCAATACGATATATATATATATATATATATATATATATATATATATATATATAATCCAAATTAAACGTTATGAAAATCTTTTTATGTACGGTTTTGGTTCAAATAAAAAAGTCAGTGCTATAAGCGGGATTCGAACCAATGACCTTCGGCTAGATTGAAAAATGGCAAAAAGGCGGGAAAATTCAAAAGGTGAGGTTGAGATGGGAAGTTAGAGTCCGACTGGATCGAGGTCACGATAGATCGAGTGATAAAGCAGCGGCGTATCTAGCCGAAGGTCGTGGGTTCAAATCCCGCTCGTGACACCGACATTTTTATCTCAACCAAAACCTTATGTAAAAAGATTAATTAATTGAAAGAAGTAATGTGGTCAATAGATCACTAAATATAATGGGGTTATGACAGTCTTTGGAAAGGTGGATTTCTACGATTAGCCTATGTCAATAACATTTAGATTTTATCGCATCATAACTGAGATAAATTCGGTCACGATCTACTTAGCAAAGTAGGCTAAAACCATTTTTTGAAGAAATAAAAATCTGTATATTCCTTCTTTCCACACCCAAAATACTTCCGAATACCAATTTTTGTAAAAATTAAAAATATTTGTTTTCAAAATTTTTGCCTTTGATTTTTTTCGTAATTCATAAAAATTATAACAACACTGAAACACCTTCACTAATCTAACAGAACATGAGATAGGTTGAGACCATTATAAATTACACATAAGGGCAAAAATATCACTTATTAAAATAAACGAGAAATGAAGAAATAAAATAATAAGTTTGAGGAGTATTTTGTTTTTACGTAAATTACACATAATGGCAAAAATATCACTTATTAAAATAAACGAGAAATGAAGAAACAAAATAATAAGTTTGAGGAGTATTTTGTTTTTATGTAAATAACACATAATGGCAAAAATGTCACTTATTAAAATAAACAAGAAATGAAGAAATAAAATAATAAGTTTGAGGAGTATTTTGTTTTTTTGTTTATTTTTATAACTTATAAAATATAAACCTCAACATTGGTACTACAAGCGGAAAAAAAGAAAGATTTACCTTTCAAACGCTTGCATTAACTAATCTTTATGTAAGATATTGGTTGAAATGAAAAAGCTAGTGTCACGAGCGGGATTCGAACCCACGACCTTCGGCTCAATATGCAGCTGCTCTAACCATTGAGCTATCGTGATCCTCTCGAACACCAACTCCCCATCTCAACCTACCTTTCGAATTTTCCCTTTTTTTTAACATTCAATTTGTACAAAACGCAGAAGAGCTATGAATTTTTAAGTATGACACCGGACATCGGTGGTAAAAAAATGATGCTCAAAAATTTTTATTTTTTAATCGCTAAAAATTTGTACTTAATGGTGCTTAAAACGAATGTGAATTGTTTTTTCTAATTTTTTTGACTTGCATACTTCTCTGGAAGTTTCTTTTAGTTTTTGTAACTTTGTATATATCTTGTCAGGTACAATCCTGCATACTATTTTCTCATACTAGGTAAACAGAATTCTACTGATGTATACTATTCAATAACCTTGATACGTGCATAACAAAGGCAGTATAATAGCCCATATTAAAATGTTATTTTAATCACTTTAAATATTTTTTATCGGCTGTTAGAATCCACTGGCAAGAACGCTCAGAAACGTGTTTTATCGACCTAGTATCACCAAAACAAGTTTCATTAAAATCGGTGATCCAACGTAGCCGTAGCTTTCCCTTATTAGTAGTATAAAAATTATATTTATTGGACACCTGCCAATTCCAAAAATTACTAAATTTTGTTTGATCCTACTTGTTTCTTTACGTTTATTCTTGCTACAATAATTCCATCCGTGATATGGTTAGACATATCTTCTGTATCAACGTTCGTAAATTAATGCAAGATATGATTTTGTCCGTCTAATTAGTTTAACAATTTTGGCTTATAATTTTTAGTTATATTTTTTCAATTAATTAATATTTATGAAAGGTTTTGGTTGAGATAAAAAAGTAAGCGTCACGAGCGGGATTCGAACCCGCGACCTTCGGCTAAATACGTCGCTGATCTACTAGTTGAGCTATCGTGACTTCGATCCTGTCGGACCTACCTTTCGAATGTTATTTCAACCAATACCTTACATAAAGATGGGAAGTTAGTGTTTCCCATCTCAACCTCACCTTTTTAATTTTCCCTCCTTTTTGCCATTTTTTCAAATGTCGTGTAATCTATTTGATTCTCGGCGACAAATGAAATGGCCACGGAGAGCTTTCGTGAAGATATACTTGTTTAATATTATTAAATCCATTACAGTTCGTGGTCCGATTGACCAATTAAAATTTTCAATTAATTAATATTTATGAAAGGTATTGGTTGAGATAAATATTAATTAATTGAAAAATGTTAATTGGTCAATTAGACCAATTACTCTAATGGGTTATATTTTTTGTTAAATTATCTAGGTATGTTCTGTCAAGGAAAAATTAGGATCAAAAGCGCTAAACACCAGCGCTAATTTATCATAACAGGGGATGTGTTTCCCACTATCTCTCTTTCACCCTCTTTTACCCTTCTCTGACTTCCTGAAGACGTACCCAATAAGTGACTCAATGCCTGTTCAGCATAATTACGTTACATTTTTGTTATAGCCCACAGATTTTTCGTAGTGCATATTGACAAGAATGTTCAGAAAAATAGTTTTTATTTGCTATATTTTTGACATATAACCATAAAGAAAAAGTTTCATTAAAATCAATGACCCCACGTCCAAAGACATTTCAAAATTTAATATCTTGAGCTATGAAGTTACCGTTAAATCTTATTTGCCATTTTCAAAGATTGTTAGATTTAAAGTTAGGTACTTTTTTTTAACAAACTGCACAAAATTGTCAATTTTCAACATGGTTTATTGCAATTTTTAATTGTACGTTGATTTTTACTGTACCATTGGTGTGATACAACAAAATATTGTGAGAAATGAACATGTTCTTCATAACAATCGCAGGTAATTTCGCACGAACTTTCACAAACTCTTCTTTTTTTAATGATTTTATTTGGATATGAGCAATAAATAAAAATATAAAAAATTCTCAGATAGACTAATAAGTAAATAACTTTATAATGTTGTTTTAATAAACGTGTTTACACTTTGTAAACTAGGCCGGTAAAGTCCGTTTATGGGATATAAAGTGTAGTCCGGGGCGTCGGTGGCCGCAACGCCTGGAGTAACTTCATTTTGCAATCGATAGGAAATTTTAAAAAGATTTCAATTTCTCACCTTCCACTTTGCCCGATTTCTCAACCGTTTTCGAATTATTCACGATTTTTGGACAAAAACGCGGTTTTTTAGTCTTTTTCATATCCTCTCACAACCTACTTTTAGCAACAAAAACAATCTAAAAAGCCATCTTATTCAGCATAAAAATTTTCCATAAAATGTGACTTAGCGCAGGTCTGAGATTTAAAAGGATGAGGAAATAGGAAATTTCCAAAGTTAGCCATTTTTTGTGAGTTTTTGATGAGTAGAGTATATAGGTTTGGTTAGGTGAGATTAAGAATCATATTTATATGACCTTTCCTGTTGCGAACCCTCGTAAAAAAAATTTTATGTTGCATGAGAGCACATCTGACACACATGTGTCTTCCTACATTTACACTCAGAGCTTTATAAGTCGTTTTAAAAAACGTTTACTAGTACACGTAGATTTTAAATTTAAAATTATCGCGATCGAAAACCATGCTTAAAGAGAAAAAACTGATAAAAAGAAAATTTTTAAAAAATCGTTGAAAATTATATAACTCCTAGGTGATTACTCTCTCTGTTCATTACGTCCTCAACATATCTTTAGAGGAAAAGACTATAGTTCTAACTAAGGAAAGTGCACTTACTGTCTCTGAGACATTTAAGTGCCTTTCATGGTACCACTTTGCTACTTAGTTGTGTTACCGCATTTCCAAAGTGGTTAAAGCTCAACTGATAATGCATCTCGACGAAGATAGTAAGATTTTATCTCAACTTTACCAATTTTCTCAAAATTCTATTCATACTCATCTTCAATTGATACGTGCTGTGTAGTAGGTGATTTTTCCCCTTTTTTGGTTGTTTGAGATCTAATAATGAGGTAAATGTATGATTTTTTTGCATTCTATATGCATTGTTTCAGTTTACTCCCAGGGCACTTTGAGTTCTGCATAATGTGTAGTACAGATTCAATAAGTGCGAGTCCTACTGTTTCTTTTTTTTTCTACTTTACCAGTTTCTAATGACTCAAGTTTGTTTCCTGGTGATATCAGGGTCATCATACTGCTTTGCCCAAACTTCAGAGGGTTTTTAGGCATTCCCAGACTGTCATGGTGTGTGTTTTATAAAATCTTTAAGTATACCGCCAATATTTTCTTAAACTTCCATTAGGACAACGTTTTTTTCTGAGAACGTTTAACTGTATATAAGTTCAACTTAAATAGTTTTATTTTTAATCAAGTGGCAGTTAAGTCCAATTTGTTATATAAATGTATCAAGCGAAGTGATTTGTAAAATTGCAGGCTGACTCCTAGATTCTGTTCCTTTGCATTTTAAACTCAATTAGACGAGAAAGGGTTTCTAGTAAGGTCATTTAATTTTGGTAAACAATAAGGTTTCGTGGTTTCATTCACTTACAGGCCTTGAAGTTGTTGACAAGAGGCATATTGCATCCGGCTGGGAACCAGAGATAGTAGGGTTGGAAATATTTATTGTTCTGCACGTTCCGCAACAGTTTGCATCAGTCTTTTTACACTCGGCTAAAACATATTATTTAATAACACTTATAGATGGAGCCGAGCGATATGGCATACTTCGTGTCTTTTATAAGACGATAAATTATACACCGAGAGCTATTTATCGTTCCAGACAAATTAATCTGGTTTTGCCTATGCTGCGTAAAATACACGTACGATTTTCTTTTTCGTACAATGTATTGTTCGTGAAATGAGGATTTTTTATGATTAAAACAATTTTTCCTTTTATTTTCTTTACTTAAATAAATCAGTATATTGTTGTGAAAAAAACCATTAGCCCCTTTTGAGAAAACACTTCCCTATTGAATACAAATTTGTATTTTGCATCAGGACAACTTTTTTGATCTATTCTTCGAACCAAGAGACTGTTGAACAACGGCCAATAACTACATACTAGTTACCGGTAGCTACAAGAAGAGAATCGGTTTGGCATCGTCTCCGAACTGTCCCACTTGCGATTGCCCTTCAAATCCTTCCCATATAATTTTTGAATGTCCAGAATATGAAAATGAAAGAGACAAACTGCTAAAAAATCTGAGCAAAGTTCCAAACATTTCCAAACCAATAAACTTAGAATCTGTCCTAATAAGCAACAATCCATCAGCTTTCAACATAATCTATGGATTTCTAAAGTCGATAAACGTTCCTTTTTGATTATCTTCACCATGAAAATTTAGAAGATGAGAAGATGATGGAGCTGAATGAGTGGTGCGGGCGCGCGGCGGGGACCTGGTCCTGGTCGGCCGATCAAGCTCGACAGTAAAATGAAAATAGAAAACTTCATGGGTAATATGCCAGCATAAACCCCCCCTCCAAAAAAAAGTGGTGATGTTGGAAAATTTGGCGTTTATATGTTCTCCAAGGAATGACAAAAATTTCTTTCTTGAGGCTTACTTATCGAAATAGGCCATTTCTACTTATTAGCCATCATATTAGTATTTACTCATTTTGAATAAGTAATAAATGAAAATATAAAAAACTATAATAAAACCACCCTTCTAGGGTTGAATGAACTAAAAGTTCACAAATAATCAGTAGCTTTGTTTTCTACTCGGTTTTAAATGAACAGAATTAGCATAGATTGTGACATATTGAATTTTTTTCATGTCTTAGGAATTTTTATAAAGAAAAAACGAATATTATATCTTATATAATAAATTGGTATTGTTGCGAATGCGAGACAAAATCTGTCGTATAAGTCTTACAAAAAGGTTCCCACGGAAGTCGGCTTAATTGAAATTGTGTAAATGGTTTAGAATGGAATTTCTTTGATATCAGCATAATCTTACGGCGAATTGGCTAGTTTCTCTTATACAATATGTGCCAAAAAAAAGCCAAAAGCACAGGAAGAAATACTTACTAGATGGCTAATCTATTCGGCGTTTTAATGAAGATTTTTCGTTCCCTCCAACAAGAACCTGCCTACTGTTACTTAAATTTTCAAACGATGATTTTATACTTCCATAAAGACTAAAAACCAGACAATTCTATTATGCAGAAATAGATTTGGTACCAATTTATGTTTATTTAGATGTGAAATTTTCCAACTCTGGTGCCTCTGCCTGCCTAACTCTGTAGCGAAATTTGCTGAATCAAAGATATTCTAATTTTTCTGATATTCTCTCTCTCTCACTAGATATTTGTAGGAAAACCTGAATAATGTCTATAGTAAATCTAAAAGAAAACTTAATGACTCAATTGCACCAAGTTTTCTATTGTATGGTGTTTCAGTAGTGAGATTTCGATATCTTAACACCATTGAAAAAGGATTAAACCTAAACTCCTTCATCGCAGAATGGGTACAGCACCATAATAGAAGTGGATAAACTCTAGCAGTGTCAGACGTAGTAGAACCCACGTCAGATGTAGTAAACAATTGCTACGATTCAAAACCTACACAGGGCACTGACATGTGAAAAAATATACAATGCGTCTATTAACTAACCTTATTTAACCTTCTAACCACATGTGGTACCTTCGAATGAACCATTAATAACCTACCGTACGAAGAAAACCCAAGTAAAGGAATTGCAGTAATAACAGTTAAAACCCTTCCCCACAGTGCTGCAGTGCTCAGGATACCAAACCTAGAACTTTCCACTATCCTCATCATTCTATCCAATACAATACTATACAAATCTGCCGTTTGGTATTTTACCATCATCATCCTAGTGCCTCCTATACTAGAAAGAATAATCTGACCTAACCAGCAATGATGAGAGGGTTAGGATTATTGAGAAAAAGATTTATGGTCATTCATTACAATTTAATGTATACTATTACTCATTAATGCAATTATGATAGTTTAATTCAAAGGTACTAAGAAATTTTATCATTCTCAGTTGTTTTTCACCGGAGCCGTCTAGATCTCTCGACATTCCATCTGCCGAACCGACCTAGGTAATTAATAAATTGTTTATTATACTTTAAAATGCAATCATTAATACAATTATTATATTTCAATTAATTAAGATTTTCAGTTGAGATAAAAAAGCCAGTGTCACGAGCGGGATTCGAACCCACGACGTTCGGCTAGATAGGCCGCTGCTCTACCACTTGAGCTATCGTGACTTCGATCCCCTTGGGCACTAACTTCCCATCTCAACCTCACCTTTTGAATTTTCCCTCCTTTTTGCCATTTTTCAAATGTCGTGTAATCTATTTGATTCTCGGCGACAAATCAAATGGCCACGGGAACTTTAGGAAAAGTGTACTTCATTTTAACTTATTAAATTCACTAGTTTTCGAGATCCGCTGGACCAATTAATATCTTTCAATTAATTAAGGTTTTTAGTTGAGATAAAAAAGTCAGTGTCACAAGCGGGATTCGAACCCACAACCTTCGGCTAGATACGCCGCTGTTCTACCACTTGATCTATCTTCACTTCGATCCACTCTGACACTAACTTCCCATCTCAACCTCACCTTTTGAATTTTCCCTCCTTTTTGCCAATTTTTAATCTAACCGTATCTAGCCGAATGTCGTGGTTTCGAATCCCTCTTATGGCACTGACTTTTTAATCTCAACTAAAAACCTTAATTAATTGAAAGATATTAAATGGTCAAGCGGACCACGAAAAATAATGATTTTAAAAATTATTATAGTTTAATTCTTAATTCTTTAATGGTATACTAACTCATTACATCCTTCTGCATATCAGTTTTCAATAAAGGCTTGCTTTAGATTGCAAATATTTTAAATTATGTTTAAGTTCGATATTAAACAAACGTTTCCTAAGCTGAGGAGCATTATATTATATTTAAATATTGTCACAGAACAAGCTAGCGAACAGAAAACAATGATAATCATAAACATTTCCCAATGGAAATATGTATGACTAAAATGTTTTCCCTAATGGGCGTAATAAGTAGTGGTGACAATGAATCAGTCTAGGTTATTCCCAATTGTCTTTGGTTTACACAATTGGAAACCCCACCGGAAAGTAGAAAAATCACAGATACTGATTGACACATCTCAAATAAAAGTTACGAAACATTTTATATTGTAAACTTTTAACTTAAAAAAATACTATTAAAAATATTCAAATATTCGCATAATCGAAAACTATATAGATTATTTCAATTATTAAAATGCAACATGCACGCACATACGTGCTCAGTTATGTTCGAATAAACATATTTTACCTATGTTTACAATAAATAAAACGAAAGATATAAGTGGAGGATTTTAGAAGAATAACTTAATCAAGGATGCCTACTGAGCCTGCTTTCACTCTATTTCCTTTTAAATGGTTTACTTCTACAGGCCAGCATTCGTATTATTATAAATAATTAAATATTGGCAGTTCATACTGATAGAAATGTAATAAGTTTGGTTTTATCAATTGGGGGATTTGGAATCCCCAAGAGGATTGGGGATTTTCCAATATGAAAAGTCAATGCTTAGAAAGTTTCAGTAGTGTAAGTTCATATTTGTTTACCGTTCGAAAATTAAAAATATTGTCAAAATCCTGATCAAAGAGATTTATCTCTAAATTTTAAATTGTTCATATTGTTTTTTACCAAAAATATTTACTCAATTTGTAATATGTTATTACGAGACAAAGTGCTGATAAATTTGTACTATCCGTAATTGATTAACACAAAGCAAAACGTTATTTTGATAGCATAGAATTTATGGCAGAAGTATAAAAAATAAATTAGCGTACGAATTAATTTCTAATAATGCACGTGGCAAATTGCCCATCTTTTCTGACAGACATAAATTATGGAACACTTTGAACTGAATTTTAATGTGTATAAATTGTATGCATAATGTTCTGCTCGGTCATTCTCCTTCTTTCCCCCTCATGCTCTCGTTTCCCTTCTTCCCTATTATCATTATATTTCTGTTTCTCTCTCTCTCTCTCTCTCTCTTTCTCTGCCTCTCCTTTATCTCTTTTTTTCTCATCTTCTATATATCTCCTCCTATCTAATTATCTATCTATATCTTATTTAACTCTCTCTCTCTCTCTCTCTCTCTCTCTCTCTCTCTCTATCTATCTATCTATCTCTGTCTTTCTCTGTCTCTTTTTTATCTCTTTCTTTCTCCATCTTCTATATATCTCCTCCTATCTAATTATCTATCTTTACCTTATTTAACTCTCTCTCTCTCTTTTTCTTTTTGCTATAGGTTGACTTTCATATTTGGTTAACTTGTGAATTAGTAATTATAGTTTCAAAGTCTTAATGAGTTACGAATATATTCCTAGAAAACTTGGTGAAGTTCGAACTTGAAGTATTTTTCTTTTCTTTCAAATGGGCCTTATCTCTTATTCTTTAGTGAAAAATTATATGAAAGGCTGCAATCAATTTTATGGAGATAATTTGTGCCTAGACTTCTTTTTGTGTGGACCTACACCAAAAGTCTAAAACAATATAGCCATGAATTACATTTTACGATGAGGTGCAAGTGCAGTTGTTACACGATTGAATAAATTGCAGGACTTTCACGATGATCTCGCGGTGAATGTAGTTTTCAATCATTCTTACCTGTAAAAGTAGGTCTTTTAGAAGTGTTTAACCCCCTTACAGCGGGCATTTACATAAAAAGGTATCCGAATGCATTAGACTTACCCTTGGGCTTCAAAATTCAGTCAAATTTTATGAAAATCGCGGTCATATTTGAAATATATCTAGATTTTATCATAACAATTGAATCTCGTACAAGCCAAAAATGTTTTTTTTTTATAAAATTACAATCAGTAAACAAGGAAGAGCGATTTTTTTGTTGATGTTGAGCATTTTTTCCTTGTAAAAAATTCACACTCTCACTTGTACATTCTGGTCGTGGGATTTCTGGTAGGAACGTGTGCTGACTAATTCAGCTCGCATTCCAATCAAAGTCAAAGACGGTAGCACGCTTTGTTTAATTGTATTTATTAGCATTAATTAGTACAATTGATGCGAATAAAGAAGTGGTTAAGAAGAATTAGTTTCCGTTATATCCCACAGCGAAGTGATAAAATATATATATAAAGCATATTGAAAAAATAAACTAATTTTCAGTAATGGGCGATAGTCAATTAAAATTTGTGAATGGCGCACGTTTTAAAATAGGTAAAAGTGGATGAGACTGAACTCGTGGAAAGTAGAATGAAAGATAGAAAAAAATCGTAAGAACAGTAAAACAAAGGACAAATCATTTTCTCAATTCAAGGTAGTCTTTTATGGATAGTTGGGGTATGTATTGTACTGCGCCCTTTAAGAGCTGTTCTCTCCCTCGTTCTGAACTTAAAGCACACCGGAAAGTCCTAGTTCATCGAGGAATTTGATTAGTAGGCCCGGTTTCAGGTATACTATACCAAGAATGTCGGCTTACTAAGATAAGACAGAAAGGATACATTTGCACAGACAGAAATAAAAAGGAGGAACGAGATGGATAGACCGTTGACAACTTCGAAAAGGGGATCAAATCGTACACAGGAAGCGGAGTGAGTACTGTATATGGACCTACTGGGAAAATATAGACCATAATAACAAACAAAGTAACCCTTGAAACTATATATAAAGTGGGAGGTTTTAGGTTAACAAACAGTGGGGATTATCGCCGGCTTTCTGGGTGTTCCTTGAAACTATAAAAAATCAGAAAATAAGAGTAGAGCTTGGTGAGGTAAAGAGTACTGTTGCTATAAGAAGTCTTGTAAGAAAGGAGAGAAGTTTAGCACTCCCCTTGACAAGGATGGAATGTTGCCATAAGAACGTAAGTAATAAGTATAAGTGTTGAGGAAGCTAGATTATGCTGAAAAGTCCTACGAATGCGTGAGTAATGGCGGATGGGAACGGGTAGTGAATCAGTTGGTCCTACTCGAGTATGCTTTGCACGTAGGTGTAGGCTGAGCACGATTGGAGGCTTTTACCGTAGGCGGTCTCCTCTAGAGGGTGGTTAGCAATTCCACTTTAAACAAAACCGCGGCCGAAGCGGATCCTGTATTTTGTGTGCTAGGGAAGCCCTACTACTCTGGGAGGTAGAGTGGCCTTCTCTATATAGGGAGTGCGCGGGAAACCGAGTTGATGTTTTTCGGCTTAGGTAGCTCTTTGCGCGTGGCATACGGTTCGATGCTTAACCCGACCACTCGAATGGGCAAGCGGAGAGTGAGGTTGTCTTGGCCCCTCGGGGCTGAGCTGCCTCTACGCCAACGCTGCGGCAGTAACACCCTTCAGTCGTATACGGAGGTGCGTCAGCTCTCATCTTGAGAATCAAAACGTCCGATAAGGATGACTAGGCTAGGTGCGGACGTTAAAGATCCTCCTTGTCTTTTTTAGGACAACCGAGTATACGGGAAGCAATGTGACTGTCGGACTTACTTGGACAACAGGCCATGTGTACATCACTCCTAGATGATATGTCCAGGGGGAGACCATTGCTTTTCTACCAAGTTCTTGGTCCCTAACAATCCGTCAACGGATCCATCTCGTTCCTCATTTTTAAATCCGTCTGTGCAAATGTATCCTTTCTGTCTTATCTTAGCTAGCTGACATTCTTGTTATAGTATACCTGATTTCGGGCCTACTAATCGAATTCCTTGATGAACTAGGACTTACCGGTGTGCTTTTAATACAGAGCGAGGGATACAACAGCTCTTACAGGGCGCAATATAATACATACCCTCACTAACTATCTATCTATCTCTTAAGCAAGCGACTCGTCGGACCCTATTCGGTTCCTGAAACAGAATGCTCAGTTGGACTCAATTTTCAAATTATTATCAATTAAAATTCCAATTATTATCAATTTCGTAAAATCGAATCCAGAACCGTTAGCTTGGCAAATGCGAGTCGGACCCTAACCATCACGCGACAACCGCGGTCCCCAAATATTGATTTGAGGTCAACATAAAGCGAGAATATGCTGGCCAGAACGATATAACTTTGTACATATAAATTTTGTATTATTTTTAGATTTTCTGATAGATAAATATTTTTAAAGGAATGTTGTCAATATTAATATTATAAAACAAAGGATTTGTTATCTCTTTTATCACCTTCTGGTAATTCTTTGCCAATTAAATCGTTTTTATACTTTTTTTGTTAGTTTGCTATTATTATTCTAATTAAAACAATAGTGTGATTAGTTATTCATGGAATTGAACTATTGGGGACCCTCTCTACACCCACCTTGTGATTTTATAATTTATGTATGGTATAATAAACCCATAGAAAATACGTTCATTAGATATTACTGTGTTGGGGCTATGGAAAAAAGTAGTGTCAAAACAAATGCCAACACAAGCAATGAGGTTAGGCGGACATTAACTCTACGTGATGTGTTATTAACACCCAACTAGCTCAATCAGAACAGTGATTATCTGGTAATTGTTCTAGGATATTGGGGAATTCGGAAGTGTGATTTTTTTAATCATACGGAATGCTGCCCCGTTCGGAAAAATGAGTAGGAAATTTATGCCGCCTTCAAATTACGATCCTACGCCGAATGTTAAAGGATGGGCCAGATTCTCTACGAGGGCACTTGGAGCCTCATTAATAAAACAATAGCATCATTGGCAAATCATAATGTCGTGGAGAAAACAAGAAGAATGCCTTAGAAAGTAGTCGATCGACGTGGTTTGAGAACCAAACGCGTGCTTTTCCCTTGCATCGGATGGACAGAATTTTCTGCTAGTTTATCCGAAGTGTGTTTGCAACCGATGTTAAATCAAGTATTTGTACAAAAACAAAGAAAAAAGTAAATAGAAACCATTAAAACCCCTTTATTAAAGATAGCATAATGACCATAAAGACACGCTTATGAAAGACTACAATAGCAAGGATAAGCAGAACGAGATAATAAGAAAAAAACCTGTAAATAACTAGGAAAAAACGATAATTTATTTCGTATTAGAACACATGAAAGTAAAACATAATAAATTTAATTACAAGAAGAAAAATAAATTAATTCTTGTCACGATCGGGTGTACATACTTGTGTAATTGGCAACTGTTAAGCAGCCTTTTGTTTCCTTTTTTATCGAGGAACTTTTTAAATCTAACAAAGGATAATTTCTATGGTAAAATAAAACCTTTTTGCAAAATTGTTGTTAATCACGTGAATATGATCTATGGTTGAATGAATTAGTTGAAACTAAAATTTATGTTCAATTTGCTTAATTTCATTGTGTTAACCAACAGTTTAAGGAAAATTAAATTAAATTGCCATTAATTAAGGTATTTAGTTGAGATAGAAAAGTCAGTGTCACAAGCGGGATTCGAACCCAGGAGCTTCAGCTAGATACGCCGCGCCGCTGCTCTACCACTTGAGCTTCTTTTGCAAGCATTTTTTTCAAATGTCGTGTAATCTATTTGATTCTACCTACAATTAATCTTAACATTAATTATTCTTATTATGTAAGGTCTTGGTTGAAATGGAAAAGCTAGTGCCACGAGCGGGATTCGAACCCACGACCTTCGGCTAGCCGCTCGTGGCACGAGCTTTTTTCATTTCAACCAAGACCTTACATAATAAGAATAATTAATTGTTAAGATTAATTTTAGGTAGGGTTAGGGTTAGAATTAATTCTATTATGTTTGGTGGTCTGGTTGACCAAATTACTTCTTTCAATTAATTATTCTTTGTATGTAAGGTCTTGGTTGAAATGGAAAAGCTAGTGCCACGAGCGGGATTCGAACCCACGACCTTCGGCTAGCCGCTCGTGGCACTAGCTTTTTCATTTCATTTCAAAGAATAATTAATTGAAAGAAGTAATTTGGTCAATCAGACCACCAAACATAATAGAATTAATCCTAACCCTAACCCTACCTAAATTTAACTGCCCTAGCCTAACCATGTCAT
The DNA here is from genome assembly GCF_000648675.2 of Cimex lectularius. Taxonomy (NCBI): domain Eukaryota; kingdom Metazoa; phylum Arthropoda; class Insecta; order Hemiptera; family Cimicidae; genus Cimex; species Cimex lectularius. The sequence goes on from NW_019392847.1 coordinate 447,975, forward strand.
GTGTATATCATTATTATAATAGTGAATGTATTTCTAAATATGTAACAAGCGTGTTGTAAGATAAATGTATTGATTATTTATCAGTCAAATCTTACAAATGAATCAATCATCGATCAAAGAGTCCAATTGAGTAATATTAAGTGATTGAAGTAGTGATGAGGGGTCAGGTTAGATGTATGTCTAAAAAACACTGCTATTTTGTGTTTATATACTTTGGATTTTGAAGGGGTGGGGAAGGATGTCGGTATAGGAAAGACATTTTTGTATAAGGCCCTTCCCCACCCCTCAAAATCCAACTTATATAAACACAAAATAGCAAAATCTCACTGGCACTCTCGACACGCAAGAATGGCACAATTGCACAGAAGACAAACACTTTGAGTGAGTAGAAATACTTTGATTGAATATATAAAAAAAATATATTTTGCATTGTATAAATTCACTTTTCCACATCCAAAATGTAATTGTTATATGTAAACAATGTTTGTAAATTCCATGCCCTGAAGATGATCTCAATAAAGATCGAAACGTTGGCACGATAAAGAAAATGTTTTTCTAAAACCTACATCACACCAGACCGCATCTCACGATTTCTAAATAAATGTGTAAATAACAAGAAAAACATTCCAGCCCATCGTTAGATTGTTAGCATAATTAGCGTATTCCATGATACCTTCAAAAATTGTTTACTTTACATACACATAAAACGCGTGCAAAAATATTGCTCATGTATTTTGTCTCGACCGGTGTTCGAGAAGTGATTGAAATAATGAGGAGCGGTCATTTTAGATGCATGCCGGAAAATTATCGGGAATAGAGTCCCGAATAATGTCGAAACATATGCAATTATGTGCGATGTTTTTTAGACATACATCTAACCTGACCCCTCATCACTACTTCAATCACTCAATCACAGTGGGATTTTGCTATTTTGTGTTTATATACTTTGTATTTTGAAGGGGTGGGGAAGGATGTCGGTATAGGAAAGCCATTTTTGTATAAGGCCCTTCCCCACCCCTTCAAAATCCAACGTATATAAACACAAAATAGCAAAATCTCACTGGCACTCTCGATAAGCAAGAATGGCACAATTACACAGAAGACAAACACTTTGAGTGAGTAGAAATAATTTGATTGAATATATAAAAAAAATATATTTTGCATTGTATAAATTCACTTTTCCACATCCAAAATGTAATTGTTATATGTAAACAATGTTTGTAAATTCCAGGNTGAATATATAAAAAATATATTTTGCATTGTATAAATTCACTTTTCCACATCCAAAATGTAATTGTTATATGTAAACAATGTTTGTAAATTCCAGGCCCTGAAAATGATCTCAATAAAGATCGAAACGTTGGCACGATATTAAAAATGTTTTTCTGAAACCTACATCACACCAGACCGCATCTCACGATTTTTAAATAAATATCGATTAACGGTCACTAATCACCACACATTATTTACACGACTCAACTTCCTTGAAATTATGAATACAAACGTACTATGAATAATTAATATTAATTATCATTTTTTGCATAAATTAAAGCGTTCATGATATAATCATGCGATGCTGTAAGCATAAAACGCTATATCAATGTCATTTATTAGACTTTTAAGCATTTATAACAATTAATTTCTAATCGAAAGGGAAAAGTACAAGATTTGTATTGCCATAAATGTTCATCACATTGTGTTGCGGGAATTATTCTGTATTTATACTTTTAAGCTATTAAAATAACTTCTTAATGATGGAAGGTCTACTGAAATGTTCGCCTAGATAACTTTTTTTCATGTTATCTTGTTTAAGATAAGTCTTTGATATATATAAGATTAAAATTTCGATAATTCTTGACTAAATTCAAATTAGAATTTTTCAATATCTAAAAATTAGTCATAGTCAATTGCTTGAAAAATTATCTGCATGATCTGTAATTTTAAATTGCCTGGTTAAAACTTATGTTTAAAAAATGCCCCCCCTCCTTAAAAAAAGTGTATTCTCAACTAATAATTTAATCCTATTTTGATCTTTTGTCCGAGACTCACCTTGGATAAGAGGTAAAAGTTATAATTGCAATTCAGGCAAGGCGTGGCATCGCGAAATAGTTCACATCGAATTCCTTTATCGTATCATGTTATTCCAGATGTCATGTCTATCTGTAATCTCGCGTAGAGAAAATGCGGATAATTTCAACAATAATTCAATCATTTCAATTTCATCCTTTTCAGAGACTTGTCGAGTGAGTTATTGATTTATTTAAATTGATTGCTATGATGAAAAGTAATTTGAGTAATGCTTTTTCTTAAAGCATGGTTTTAAGTCGAGAAGATCTCGCCTGGGCAGATGCTTTGGTCAACATTTTCACAACATTCATTTTCTTGTGGAACTTTCCGCAGAATATATCGCCTTAATCAGGACTTCGAAAAAATCGTTTTACTTTATAAACAGGTATATGTGTGGAAAACCGAGAGCCGGGAGAACCCTTGGTTTGGTCAACGACGGATGTAGCGTCAGTTACACGGCCCATATCTTGGGTATGCCGCGGTCATCCATCCACGATGACGTACAATTGTATAAGGTCTTAATTGAAGAGAAGTTAGTGCTGTCCGATGGCTAGAAACGATCGTTTTATTGCTCTTACCACACTAAGGAATCGTCACTGGCTTCCTTGATAAGAAGTCAAGCACGAACGGTCCATACCCTTAGGGTGAGCTCTTAAACAGTAATCAGAAAACATGAGAATAGCTGGTCTCTAGGCGTCCCACATTAAGTTCCCTACTACTGGATTCGCAATTCGCAAATCAGCATCTCGCTTGGATACTTGAACCATGGGGGCTGTTCTCTTCACAGAAGTGTGCCAGTTTGGTTTGTGGCTCATGTTCGCAGAAGATGTGGAAAACGCTTTGCTGCATGCATGCTTGAGTCACTGCCTTTTTAAAGACAGCCTGTTAAGGTATGGTTTGGAATCAACGTCCATGCCCATACCGACTTATAATCGTACAGGACTTTGACTGCACTAATGTACCTTGAGAAAGTTCTTCTGAAAGCTGTGGTCCCATTCGCTTCATTTCGTCCCAATTATTGTGTGCTTTGTATGCTCGAACGCATGTAGCTCGAGGATATAGGGATTACCACAACAAATCTGCGCGTTCTCATGACATGAATCTCATAAACACTTACGGGACATGATTCAAAGACAGGTTAGATATCATTTGCTGCTTCCAACAACGGTTGGAACAGTTTCAAACGGATCGTGTTGAAGAATGGGGTGTTGTTTCATAAGAAGAAATCCGATCTCTTATTTACTCGATGCCCAGGATACTTAAGGCCCTCCGCGAGGCCAGAGGAGAGAATACGCGTTGTCAATGTCAAAAGAAGGTCAATTTTCAATCTATCATTAAATGATTTTTCGGTATATTGGTGAATTTTCTTTTAAACCATCATCAATCAATAATTTTATTAAAGCTCATGAATTTCTAATCTTGTTTAATTGGGTTTACATTGAATTAACTATGGACTAATTAATATAACGATAAAAATACATGTATGTAGTTTGAAAACATGTTTTAACTTGTTTTTATTGTATTTTGTTATTTGACACAGTAAAAAAGTATATTAAGCGTACCCTGAAGGTTACTGAAATTGAAAAAAAGGGTTAATGTCGTCAAGACATGCTTTCTTCAATTTATAGATTAGGCCAAGGTGTCATACTTTGCAGAACTTTGACAATCACCAGATTGCCTGAACCTTGTGATTTAGAATGGCAATTTGTACAAGCAAGCTTACTGAAACCTGGACAATACCGTATATCCACGGATAAATCAATTTCTAAAAAAATATTAGACTTTTAATTATTTTATTTGTTATAATTAGCAAATAATTAACGTTTTACAATTCAATCCTGCTGATTGCAATTTTTTTCTGCACCTCCCTTTGATATAGAAACGATTTTCATTTAAAATTTTCAACAGTGATGTTATTTATACATGACAAATACAATTAAACTCTTACTAAATAATTAATAATAATTTTTTTGTTTAAAAAAATTGAAAGAATATAATAATGGAATATAACATGGAAACATTGATTTTGACAGGATCTTGTTTCTTTCTCATAATAAATCCATTGGTATTAAATTAAACTATTCATTTCTCTGAGTTCAAAATATTACTCTCGTTCTGTAATTATTATTCTTAAGTTCTTATTCTCTAATATGGATTTAAGGTAGTTTTTTCACCATCGACATTGAATGGTTTGCTTTTAGCTTTAGGTTTACATCTCATATTAAACAGTTAAATTCACTAGTTTTCGTGATCCGCTTGGCAAATTAATATCTTTGAATTAATTAAGGTTTTTAGTTGAGATAAAAAAAGTCAGTGTCACGAACGGGATTCGAACCCACAATCTTCGGCTGGATACGCCGCTGCTCTACCACTTCATCTATCGTGACTTCGATCCACTCGGACACTAACTTCCTATCTTAACCCCACCTTTTGAATTTTCCCTCCTTTTTGTCATTTTTCATATTAAACAGTTTTAGTTTAAAGCATGAAGTTTTATTGCTTTTTATTGCATACACCTGGGTGTTCTAATTCACCTGAGATGAACACCGATAGATAACATCAATTTTTAAAATTGTATTAGTTTTCTTTTTTAATTTTTTAGTTAAAATGGTCTTTATTTTTATCGTGTGGCTTAAGAGCACCCTTTCTCCAAGAGACAGTGGCATAGGTTCATAAAGTTTTAGAAAAGAACAACGCCTACGTATGTAAATTAATGTTTTCCATTTATTCTCCATCGGACACTGGTTGTGTGCTGAAAGCTCTATTGATTCCACATGACATAAATCAACATGGAAATTATTATTTATGATTTAACATCACTTACTATTAACAGCTAGGCTTCTTGTCTATAAAGTTTACCTCCCGATAGATTACATTTTGTTCACTCTGAGTAGGGAAGGCGTAATCCTACTTTTAATTACATATATTTGTTTATGACCATTCATGTTTATGAAAAAATGTAAAGTATGCTGATTTAATATGAGTGTCAAAAACCAAAAAAATCCAAGATTTATTTTTATTTTTTAGTTAAAAATGTCTAACAGCACCACATGAACCTGGAATCCACAACAACCTTCTTTCAACCGAATTACTAGTCTAAAAAGGCTCGAAGACTACGAGGAAATTCTAAACCGCCAAAATACTCTTAAAAATGTGTATTTGTGCGTAGTAAATTCACTAGTTTTCGTGATCCGCTTGACCAATTAATATTTTTCAATTAATTAAGGTTTTTAGTTGAGATAAAAAAAGTCAGTGTCGCGAGCGGGATTCGAACCCACGACCTTCGGCTAGATACGCCGTTACTCTACCACTTGAGTTATCTTGACTTCGATCCACTCGGACACCAACTTCCCATGTCAACCCCACCTTTCGAATTTTCCGTCCTTTTTGCCATTTTTCAAATGACGTGTAATCTATTTGATTCTAGTAAATTCACTAGTTTTCGTGGTCAGCATGACCAATTAATATTTTTCAATCAATTAAGGTTTTTGGTTGAGATAAAAATGAGATGAAAAATGGCAAAAAGGAGGGAAAATTCAAAAGGCGGGGTTGAGATGGGAAGTTAGTGTCCGTGTGGATCGAAGTCACGATAGCTCAAGTGGCAGAGTATCGGCGTATCTAGCCGAAGATAGTGGGTTCGAATCCCACCCGTACCACTGACTTTTTTATCTCAACTAAAAACCTTAAATAATTTGTACATAGTTTTAAGGTACAGTTTGTTCCAGGATGAGGAAACATCAGGTTCAAAACCCTTTTGTGGCATCAACAAGCCCGACATATACTGGAGACTCATATTAAACTTGAGGCAAGCAAAACGACTTCTGGAATGGAAAAAAGAAATCCCTTCTAAACAGAACGAAACTAAAACTCCTAGAAACCAGATACCAGTAAATATTTGAATAAAATTGGACAATCAACTGATGAACTATACTGGGTAATATTACGGTAAGTTATATTAATAGTTGCAATTAATTCTCCCTTCACATGGTCTTAGGAAAAGTAGAGATACATTTTTATACAAATTATATAGTATTTTTGCAACAAACTCATTATTATTACTATTATCATATATTTATTTTGCATAAGAGTTTAACTTGTTGATACAGGTAAAAACAGTAATTTTGGATAATTTCCGCACTGTTCAACCATTGAGGTTTTGGTTCCTGGGATTATGTCCTTCGTGGGAACAGAAATATCCTTGGTGAGTAATGTCACAGCTCATCGTGTGAACTTGACAGTGAAAGTAAACCTCCTTTCAGTTATGCTAGTTACGGCTCGCACCCCCTGATGGTTACGCCGTTGCATAACGAGACATGAGATGTCTTAACACGACGTATTATCCTCCTCGATACAGCCTTGAATTATTTAAATGAAGACGTGGTTTTTTTCAAAACACTATTCAATCACCATTGTCGAAGTCTCGACGTCTAACAATAAGACAAAATTAGAAAGGCTAGTTAAGACGTCGAAGTGAATGACAAAACGAATACCTTAAGAAAAAACGTTTCAAGTCGCTATTAGACAAAGCACAAGTGCATACAATAGTAATACATACAAATAAATTCAAATATACAAAAATAAATTTCAACTTAATAAATCACTTTCAAGTCAATAAATATTTTTGTTCTGAAACTTTAAATTTTGCTTGTTATATTGTACAAACCTGCTGGCTGTTTACAACAGTACAGTACTTTTGTTAATATTGTTGTTCAAAACTTATCTCGAAGCTCTTAATCGATTTCTGTAAAAATGTACCGAGGTCAACCATTAGAGCAACATTCTAAAATTTATTAAACGTCTATAATTATAGAAGTTTGTCAATATTTTTTACCAAATGTTTAGAAAATAGTGATTTTCCTCATGCAAATTAAAAGTAAATGTTAAATGGAATTTAATATAACAATTTGAAAAAGTATATACTATGAAATTTTGTTTACGAATAGCTTTTAAAGGAAAATAGGATTTAACCAGAAGTAAAAAATAAACAGAAGCAACAATCGAAAATGTACTATTAATATATATTTACTCACTTATTATAAATCACATCTGTTTTATAACATGGCTTACCTCCTATATATACAGATTTAATTATTTTCTAAAATCCATTATATTTAGTAGTCTGTTGACCAAATTACGTCTTTTAAATAATTAAGCTTTTTTACGGAAGGTTTCGGTTGAAATGAAAAAGTTAGTGCCCATTGAAAAATGGCAAAAAAGAGGGAAAATTCGAAAGGTTGTAGGTTGATGTGGGGAGTTGGTGTCCGAGTGGATCGAAGTCACGATAACTCAAGTGGTAGAGCAGCGGCGCAGCCGAAGGTCGTGGGTTCGAATCCCGCTCGTGACACTGACTTTTTTATCTCGACCAATACCTTACATAAAAAGATTAGTTAATAATAATTTAACGTTTTAACATGAATATGATTTTGGTCTAGATACATAAATTTTTTGCGTCATCATACGGATAGGTTAAGATTTCATTAGGTAGGGTTAATTTTAAGAAAAGGTTTAAGTTAGAGTTGGGGTTACGTCATGTTATGGATAGGTTATAGTTAAAATTAAGGTTACGATTTAGGTAAAGTTTGGAGAACAGTAGGTTAATTATTTACGGTTAAACATATCTCCGAGGGGCGGGGAACATATGCGAGTGCAAAAGGCAAATTTGTTCTGTTTTACAATTTGAGTTTAAAGTATAATCAGAAGACAGCTTTTTAGATTTTTCTTCCAGAGCGAAACGCGAGTTTTCACATGTTGCAATTTACTATCGGGTTGTCCGGAAAATAATGCAGGATTTTAAGTTTTCATTAAAAAAAAATCTATATAAAATATTCTGTTTACGTTTACAGGATTACTCATTTGTATGAATGTCAACACTTATTAATCCTCTTCCAAATGATATTGTTTGTTAACTCNGGGAAATTATTTTGATTAAAGAACATTGCTTTAAAGTAACTAGTTTCTTTTTTTTTGTTTAATACCAAAATCCTGCATTATTTTCCGGACAACCCAATAAATTCACTAGTTTTCGTGGTCCGCTTGACCAATTAATATCTTTCAATTAATTAAGGTTTATAGTTGAGATAAAAAAAGTCAGTGTCACGAGCGGGATTCGAACCCACGACCTTCGGCTAGATACGCCGTTACTCTACAACTTGAGTTATCGTAATTTCGATCCACTCGGACACCAACTTCCCGTCTCAACCCACATTTTGAATTGTCCCTCCTTTTAGACATTTTTCAAATTTCGTGTAATCTATTTGATTCTCGGCGACAAATCTCAACTAAAAATCTTAATTAATGGAAGATACTAATTGGTCAAGCGGAATACGAAAACTACTGAATGTACTTACTACTTCACTAAAGCTCTCCGTGGCCATTTAATTTGTCGCCGCGAATCAAATAGACATTTAAAAAATGGCAATCGAATCCCGCTGGTGACACTAGCTTTTTCATTTTAACCAAAACCTCACATAAAAAAGATTAATCGCTTCTAAAATTTTACAGAACTTTTCGTTTTTCAGGAACATTACTTTTGACCCTGGGTCACGAATTATTTTCGAAAGCCTGTCGTTCGTACTACCATAGGATACTTCCCAGTAGTATTACAAATTATTTGTAACGATTTGTGAAGGTACACGTTTCATCCAAAAATATTAAAAATACATAGTAAAAACAAATGAAAATGAAAGGGGAAAAGGCTACAACCATGAAGTAACATAGGTAAGTAATGAAATTTAATAAATTTATTTTGGAATAGTAACGTTCTAAACTAGATCAACTGGTAGTGAAATTCAATACAAAATTCTCGTGTCATTGTTCAAAATAACCCTATGATACTTAAAAGAAAAAATTGTTTAATTCGTAATAATTGATAATTCCTTACGCGCCTCATCATAGAATTGAACACAACAAATTGGGCAACAAGCATGCTTAAATGAAGGTTGATTTATGTAAACAGCTCAATTAGATCAACCGTTAAATAAAGCATCTGTCAACCTAGTATTAAAATTATTTTAACAATGGATTTATTAACCGGTTCCAATTATCATTATGCAGTTTAAAGACAATAACCTGGCATGTGCCACCCCTGTTGATCGGCAGCTTGTTTCTGTACGAGCGAAACTGTTTAATTTTTTTAAAAATTGTATTTTATCGTGTTCATTTATGAATGGTGTCATATTTTCTGTAAAACTAAAATATTACACGATTTCTAACAGGAGTATCTGCAAGCTATTTTTATTTTTTCTCCTAGATATAAAAGTAACATCAGTTTGCGACACCAGGTGTTCATTACAATAAATACAATGTAGGCTTATCATCAATTATACTTAGACATTTTTAGGTGGAACATAGGACAAAGGCAAGAGAAAAAAATGCGCCTATTCGGACCGAAACGTCTATTTTTATTATGATGGAAATTCTTATTTGCACTCGCTTATGCGGTACTATGCGACAATTATTTAACAGTTGCAAAGGGTGCTTAAAACTAATCGAGATTTTTATTTTAATGTACATTTCGTCCTTGCTTATGCAATCAGTAACTTTTGCATGAACCAGAAACTAATACTCTCACATTTATACTTAATATATTATGTTTTAAGTCACAGAAAACCTACGTGACTGTTTGTCGCAAAATTAGATCAGTAGGAATTTCTGGCGGTTCGGAGCATGAAAACCCGGTCGAATTTACATTTTAAAAAAATCAACGTTCTTCACCTAGAATTTTAGGCGAATGAAACTAACTCTGCTGAGGGACAGGCAAGATTTCAATTTCTTCAGCTTCTTTCAATGAGCGAGAATTTAATTTAAACAAAATTATATTTAATTTCGATTTTTCTAGAAAGCAGAACAATCAAAAAACATGTTAACTTGTATAATACGATCTGAACATAGAAAGCGTACTGAAGAGGAAAAAATGTCGGGAAATATGATTTCAACCATATTAAACCATATCTTTGTCAATAAAACTCTAATAAAAACAATCTATATAAAAGAGCTATTGGGCTGTTGTTGTTTTTTTTAAATATTTTGCAATAAATGTTTAAAAGAAATTTTTAAAAATTTATACAAAAGAACATACGCAGGGTGTCCTTTTTAGATGGACCGGCTGAATTTCTCTTGAACCAATGACGCTATCAAAAAACTAACAATACGTGTTCAATATTTTTTACTCTAGTTATACAATTTTATTTTATTTAGAAGAAAAATTATACAGGGTACCTGAAGCCCTGTTCGAAGACAAAATTTCAAAAAAATTGTTGCTTAATACGACACTTAATGAAACGTTCATCACATGCAGTCAAGGTAATTTAGATAAAATAATAATCAAGACAGAAAGTGAAATATTTTTTTTCATTATCATTTAAATTTAACTTGTTTGTTAAAATGATTCACTTATACAGATTTTCGATAAAATAATGACAAGAATGATATAGGTTTTCCATTTTGTTCAAATGAAGTAGACTCAATTGCAGATTATTGAGTACATATTACTTTCATATATTGTAATTTTGACGTATTATCATTATAAAACTATTTGTAAAATTTTTATCTTTTTCTGGAAATTCAATTCTATTTGGAAATTTCAAAAAGATCCTATCGTGACACATAATTTTAAAGGATTTTTCATACAGAAAACAATCGGATTTTAAATTGGTCAATGACAAAGTTATGGCAAAGAAGTTGAAAAGACGCATTTCATTTGGTCATTTTGATAGCTATTTATTAATCACATTTCATGTTCGTACTGCTTGCCTTGTTTAAAGATGCAAAGATTTCCACTTTTTAACCACTCTTCACCGGTTGTGCTCAGAGCGATAGAATCAGGTGGATGGATTGACAAGCATTTTCTATACTTTGCCGCAGTATTTCAACTAAGGTTTCTGGGTTATGATTGAAGTAGACATGTTTTTTAAATGGCCCCATGGAAAGAAATAGAGAAAGAAGAAAAGAAGTGTCTGCAAAGAATTGTACATCTAAAAAGGACATCCTGTATAAACTTATTTAAACTCTAAACAGCACAGCTTTGGTAGCAATTTTTATAAAATCATCAGTCACCGTATCGAATCGCAGGATATAGTTTCACTATTCATGTTGTCACCTAAGAATATATTTATTGAAATTAAACATAAAATTAAATAAATTAAAGTTTAATTAAATAGTAAAATTAAAGCCTCTTATTTCCTCAAAATAAACTATTCGTTTTTTCATTACAGCAGGAAAACACAAAACGAGGCTGATGATCCGCCTGATCGAACAACAAAACAAAATCTCTACCAAAAAACTAATGGTCACAGTCTGGTGGTCGATAAGGGAGGCATCCATTATCCCATTTTACCGCAATGTTAGCACATTAGCTCTGTCACATTGCGGCCAGCTTGATGAAATGGAGGAAAAATATTTTTTAAATGTTTTATGCGTCATTAAAAATTGGACATCCTGGTTCTGGCAAAATAATTGAATCAATTATTAAAATATGTCTTAATGAATATTGTGTCATTTAATTAGAACATAAACAGTAAATGACAATAAAATGTGGGGAGAAAAGCATATAGGAAAAAACCTTAACAAACTTGGTTGGTTAGAGAAAATACGTATAAATCTGAATGCAAATAAATTTTATTTATAGAAAAAGGTACTTGAAATAAAATAAACATTTGTAAATATTTTTAAATGTTTTATGCATCTTTAAAAATTGGACGTCCTGGTTCTGGCAAAATAATCAATTGAATCAATTATTAAAATATTTATTAATGAATATTGTGTCGTTTAATTACAACATAAACAATAAATGAGAATAAAATGTGGGGAGAAAATCATAAAGGAAAGAAACCTTAAGAAACTTTGTTGGTTAGAGAAAATACATATAAATCTGAATGCAAACGAATTTTATTTATAGAAAAAGGTACTTGAAATAAAATAAGCACTAAATATATCCAAATATATTACTTTGATAGTTTTCTTTCAATGACCCTTTATTGCAAAATTTCCTGCCGTTCAGAATGTTGTTACAACTCAGGAAGGTTTGTTGTCAAATAATTCGTTATCGTTGATGTAATATTTATCACAATAAATCATTTAGACCGTGTCACCTTTTCGATCTATTAACTTCATTGCATTCCAGTTTTTGTCATTTGAGCTCTGAATCGGCGCAATCCCATGTCGGCTAATTACTTAATGCGATGGGTTATGTGACAATATCGCCTGTTTCTCAACGTTCTGTGAGATAATTGTTGCCGGCGATTTACAACGCAACAATAGAATCGGCTGCAAGGCGGTTTTCGTTGAGCTCACACGTCCGCTCGGCCGATGATGTCAAACAGAACTTACCAGTTTGGCAGGACGCAATAAACGCCTTTTCCTCTAGTTTTTCATGGGAACGGAACGGAAATTTCCTCCACTTCCCGCCTTTGGGAACTTTCAAAGAATCAAAGACAAGGCCTTCTAGAAAAAACGCGAATCGTTCACCTTCGCTCCCACTAGGAACTAAAGGAAATTGAGGAGAATTTTTAATAAATCACACTTGAAACAAAGCCCACACTGTAATTTACCATCATTATCACACTGGAATTGGGCTAAACGATCGATTTTGGCAGTTCGTAAAATATGGGTTTAAAGTGTGATTTGGTTTTATTTTTCGAAAGACAAATACATTTCTCCCGGTTAACTCAATATCCTCTCCTGAAATATTTGAACTTTTTTTGCTAGAATGGTTATCCTGAGATCAACTAACAAAATAAAGGAAAAATCGTTTGACTGACAAAATAAATCAGTACTTTAAGAATTATTACATTTACGTGACCTATAATTACATGACTAGGCGTATCAACGGTATGTAAATCAGAAAACCTAGAAATAAATACACAAAAAACAAAAAAACCTTGAATTGTATAATGAAAAGACATCGACTGCTATTAGACCGGTTGTGTTTAACAATTATTAGAATTCAAATTGGAACTGACATCCATAAAAAACATTAATGTGTTTAATAATTTGTTGAAGTCATGAGGAGCGTCAAGAATGAGGTAGTTTAGAAAAACACCTTTTTTTATTTGTTTTGCCGATGTTTCGACCTTTATTCGTGTCATCTTCAAGGCATAAAATATGGTGTTATTCTTGAGGTGTTATATTGGTTTTGTGTGAAACGTGTGGTGATTAGTGACCGTTAATCGATAATTATTCAGAAATCGTGAGATGGGGTCTGGTGTGATGTGGGTTTCAGAAAAACATTTTCTTTATCGTGCCAACGTTTCGATCTTTGTTGAGATCATCTTCAGGGCTCAATAAAGATCGAAACGTTGGCACGATAAAGTAAATGTTTTTCTGAAACCTACATCACACCAAACCGCATCTCACGATTTGTGTGAAACGTTGTGATGAAAAAAGTGTTTTTTCTAAATTCCCGCATTCTTGACCGTTCGTCAGGATTTCAAAACTTTATTGAACTGCCGGTCACCAAAAAACACAAATGTGTCTAATTATGTTCGGCATTTACCAACAATTGGGAAAAAAAATCCAAACAAAAGCGTGAAAGTATTTTTTTATCATTATCTGGAAAATCGTTGTATGTATGATCTTTTGTACAATTAATAACTCAGTAATTTTTATCCTTTCGATCCTTTTATTCAATCTTCTTCTGGACTCTACAATAATTAAGTTACTCACAGATACGATATATCAGGACACTCAATCAGAGTCTATTTCACAACACCAATTAAACAAACAAAAAAAAAAGTTTAAAATTACCCATATGGGACATACTGAGCGTTGAGAGCTACAAACCCATCTGTGCTTTCAAAAAATCGTACATAAAACTCACGATTATCACTCGCATATTTTCTCAGAAAAACAACTAGTTCCTAACACTAACCTGCCTAAATTCTCTCGTCTCTAATTCTAATCCTTACCCGAATCTTAATTATTGCGCGTCACTGATTTCTCGTTACAGGGGCGTGTACTTGTGTTAGGCTGGGTTTAGTAATGTTAGGGTTAGGATTAGGGTTAAATTACGTTAGGTAAGGATAAGCATAGATTAGATGGGGTTGGGGCTAGGGTCGAGTTTGGTTAAATAGGGTTAGGATTAAGGTTAGGGTTAGAGTTGGTGATGAGTTACATTAAATGAGATAGGAATAAGTTGGGGCATTGGGTTAATGTGTGGTTAGATTTGATGTGGTAGGGCTAAGGTTTAAGTAAGGCTAAGTGACGGGTTAGATTAGGTGAGGTAGGATTATGGTTAAGTAAGATATGGATGGGGTTGGAATCGTGTTAGGTTAGGTAGTTAGAGTTATGGTTGTTGGAATTTGGGAAGAGGAAGGTTTGGTTAAAGTTAGATTAGGTTAGGATTTGGGTCAAGTTAGGTTAAGTAGGGTTAGGGTTAAAATTAGGGTTAGTTTAGATTAAAGTTTGGGTCGAATTAGTTTACGTTAGGGTTAGTGCGTGGTTAGATTTGATGTGGTAGGGCTAAGGTTTAAGTAAGGCTAAGTGACGGGTTAGATTAGGTGAGGTAGGATTATGGTTAAGTAAGATATGTATAGGGTTGGAATACATTAGGGTTAGTGTTAGGGACGGTTGAGGTTGTTTATGCAAGATTCAATGTTATGGTTTTTTAAAGGCAGAAGATTTGCGAAGGGTGAGTTTTACCTACGAAGATATTTATTTACGATTACCTTTAATCCATGTACATACTTTTTACTAAGTGATTCAACTCTTTTTTGCATCATGAATAATATTTATAGGCATACAGTTTCATACTGCCTGCCTGTAATTTAAGATTAACCCAAAATTGCTTAAATTTAGAATTATTTTGCCACTTCCCGAACGCGATCACCTTTTTACATATACCAATTTATTTAAAGCGATGTTGACCTAGTGATACCCAAACCAACGCCCGAAACGAAGGAAAGACGAAACGAGTGCGAAAGACAAAATCACTGTTGCTGTTCAGACGTTAGCTACAAGTCATCACTCGCCACAATACTCCATGTTCGCTCGTGTTTCTTTTTTCGTGCAACATTTTTTTCTAAAGAGGTAAAAGGAACAATTTTGTATTAACAAATGCCGAAACGTTGATTAAATATACGAACGAGTTTAAAAATTTCAATTTGTGACAGGTAAATATTATTGCCTTATTCAGCGGTCTATGTAATTATTTTTCGATCGATTGAGAAAGATATGATGGATGTGTCTAGATCAAGGTGGGGCCACGGTTGCTAGATTGTGCGAAAGAAGTGCATCGAGTGGGTGCCCCCACTGCAAGTCATTGCACTTCTGTCTTGGTTGCACTTCGGTGCATGGAACAAGGCGAGGTCTCGGCTCCCGGGAGATTCTTTTCACACGGCCTTGGCCGAGATTTCTCCTGTTCTGCCCTGGCTCTGTCAAAATGCACAAACAATTGGATCTTTATCCATTTTGTAAACAGTGCTGGTTTTAACAACGAGATTTTTGTCACATACATGATCATATTTGATAGATACTCTCTCGATTCCTCGACCTTCCAAAATGACTTCATCTATGTTAATGTGGTGTAAATGAAATTCTTCTGGTCATTCTACCAGTGACCTTTGATCCATCTCAGAGGGAACTCGCAGAACAACCTTGAAATATGTACTTGATTTATTATAATGCCCATTTCATTTGATCCGCCATGGAATTCTGCAATAAATAGAGAAATCTTGGTTTTAGTCGCCCATAGCCGCCTCATCGTTGAAGATCCAATCCTAAGACTATATTTTTTTAGATAATCTTAATAACGTGTGCGCTATAATGATAGTTTCGTTAAGCTTGTAACATGATATCTTATCTATAATATAATAAATATTAATATGACATTACATTGGAAATGTTTCTATTCGAGACCGGTTTTTTTCAACCTCGTAGCACTAATATCATATCAACCTTCAATAAATATTTTTAAAAATTCGTATTGATGAATTGGATTTTATTCAGAAAACCTTATATACAAATCTGTTATATTAAATTATTAAGCAAACACTGGTTTATTCTATCGGATTAAAGTGTATTGCATACTTAGACTTATTGTAATAACAAACGATGTAATAATCTGCCGTTTACACAAATATCACACAGGTTGATTTCAGTGTTTTCTTTAAACAGAACAAACTTTTGTAACAATCATTCTTTTTCTTTGTCAAAATATATAGGAGGCATATGTATTTCAAAATAAAATTATAGTTTGATTTACAAGAATAATATTTTTTTAAATGGATACACAATATTGTTCTTGTAAACATTTTTGCACCATCCATTTCGTGTGACAGGGGCGTGGGCATGGCTGGTTAGGTTAGGTAAGGAATGCTTAAGCTTTGATTGGCGTGTGGCTTGATGAGCGTATTCACAGATTTGTGATCTGTCGTATTCAGCAAGCAGTTCCCATGGCGTGGAAAGGCCCGTGACTTGGCGAATCTCGAGCGGCCACTAGTTACCCACGATGTTTCACTGAAAACGTTCAGAATTAACCAACACAACCGCAGAAAACTATCAGATCGTGGGAACGGTTGCTCGTGCAGTACTGAGGCTTGCCATACGTCGAGGTCCGCCTTTGATGTCGGATAATACAAGGGAAAAGCGGATCCACCTCAAGACACCTCGAGTAATAACGAGTCTTTATGATCGCATGGTGTGAGATATGACAAACTTTAGACCAGGATCGGCAAGCCACATGCCGTGAGAACAAGGCTTTAAATTCTGTTGCTAGGGTTGGGTTACGATAAGAAAAGTAAGGTTAGGTTTAGGGACGGATATTGTTACATACCTATGATTCAATGTTTTTCTGTGAAGCGGAGAAAATAAGCGTGTACGGAGCTGGAGTTTTGTTTTTTCGATTTATAATTGTTTATAAATATTGAACCTAATTAAATACAACTATTCAAAATAACTATCTATGTCTTTACATTATTCGATTCAAGGTTTCTTTGTTTTCCGTACTTATTTCTAGGTTTTCTGATTTACATACGGTTGATACGCTTTGATATATAATTATAGGTCACGTAAATATAATAACTTTTTAAGTATCGATTATGCAAGTAAAACGATTTTTCTCTATTTTTTAGTAGATTTTTAGATAATCAATTAAAAAAACATTGCAGCATTACAAAAGATGTTGAGCTATCCTGAAAATCTTTCAAAAAATTAAAACAAATTTTGCTTTGCTAGGCAGTATATGAACTGCCGAAATCAATAGTTTATCCCCATTCGAGTGTGATGATAATTCTAAATTACGGTGGAGGTTTTGTTTCAAGATTGATTTATCAACAATCGTCTCAGTTTCATTCAGATTCTATTCGAGGTGAACAGTAAATTCCGGTCGCGTTTTTCTCGCAAGCCTTGTCTATGAGGGTAGGTAGGGTTAAAGTTAAAGTTAGGTTAGGTAGAGTAATGGTTAGGGTTAGTGTTAGGTTAAGTTAGGGTAGTTTAGGAATAGTTTGACTGGGTTAAGCAGTGTTGGAAGCACAGTTAGGTTAGGCAAGTAAGGTTTCGGGTAACAGTTAAAATAGATTATGTTTAGGTTAGGTAAGATAAGGTTAGGGATGGATAAGTAGGGTGAGGGTAGTTCAGCAATAGTTAGATTAGATTAAGTAGGGTTATAGTTTGGTTATGGTTAGAGTGAGGTTAGATTAGTCAAAGTTAGTGTCAGGGTTAGGTTACCCTAGATTATTAATGTTTATACTAGGTTAGATAAGGTTAGGTTAGGTTGAATTATGGTTAGGGAAGGTTAAGCTGAGTTAGATACGATAGTTTACGAATGTTTAGATAGGGTTAGGTAGGTTTTTGAGTTAGTTATTCAGATATCGTGAGATGCGGTCGGGAGTGATGTAGGTTTCAGAAAAACATTTTCTTTATCGTGCCAACGTTTCGATCTTTTATTGAGATCATCTTCAGGGCCTGGGATTTACAAACAATGTTTCCATTTAACAAATACATTTAGGATGTGGATAAGTGAATTTATACAATGCAAAATATATTTTATATTCAAACACTAATCTCTACACATTTTTGAGTTAGGTTAAGTTAGTAGGTTTAGGGTCAAGGTCGGATTAAATTACATATGCATGATTAAATATTTTACGTGATGTGGAGAATATATTCAAGTACAATATGAAGCGCCAGTTTTACATTTAATTGAACTTTCTGATAATGATTTTGTTGTCTGTAATTGATATTTAGTTATTAGAATTAGATTACTTTATATTAGAATTAAAATGTTTTATCCTTTTTAAAATGATAGTTCCTACTCACAGTAAGTTGTTTTGCAACGATCCGGATTTCGAGCTCTTTAGCTCATCATCAGGTTGAAGGACTTCTATAACCACGTCTCTCGACATGAATTGCCAAAGTGAACCCGCTTATACCTTCGCACACGCGACGTTCCAATTAGCAGCTGATTGTTTTAATGGCGCTCAATTTAAACGTGCGAAACGCGGAAATTATAACACAAATAAATATTTATTTGCACGTTCTTCTCTTTTTAAAAGGATTGAACACCACACTCACCCCATCATTTATCATTTCTACTATAATGTTCTTGATTTAAAGTGTTAGTGTAGACCAAATTATTTCTACTTTGGTTATGCGTTAATAAATTCAATTGCACGCTAGTTAACATGTTACCTACGAAAATTATATCTATTTTTTAAGTTTTACCAACAGAAAGTAGCCTTATTTGTCTATTTCAAAATGACCATTTTGTAATGGTTGCCATATATTTCACAAATTCAATATTTATTACTGGTTAGTAATGTTTTTGTAACTTTCCACTTCAGCAGTTACATCTTACCATGTAATTATAAAACACACGTACTCTCTACGTTTTCTAATTTTCTAGTTTAAAAATACGAATGGAAAAATATAAATCTTGCTCGTAATAATTTTTGTTTTATTTAAGTTTTGTATTAATTTTTGGGGGAAAAATAGTACACTAACAAATATTCCGGGGAGCCGCATTTAATTTATATTACATCTTACTGCTTAAAGAAACTTGTAATATATCTTTATTTTATTTAAAATATTAGAATTGACAGTACCAAACAGGATAAATACCTCAAAAAATTTTTGTCTGTATACTATAGTTACATAAGTAACTGAATCTTATGACTGTAGTTTTGTTTATATAGGCCACATGAGTGGACATTATTTACGTCAAGGAGCTGTTTTTTTTTTCCTTTCCTGATAGTTTCACTAAATAATATATACGTATACGTATTACGTAAATAATGTGTACGTAAATATTAACATAAATTTACCAATCTAGAACTAAATATTGTTTCTTATTATTCTTGTTTATAAAATAACAATATGCACTTTCGAAATAATACGCTACTTATTTATTGAAGTTTAACTTATTTAATCGATATATAAAAGATTTCCTCTATTATATAAATTAATAAAATTTATCCTTTATAAACTTTAGATTAGTGAGTATCCTTGGTTTATTGTGGTTGTATTGTAAAATAATATCTCAATCCCCAAGTCTTTGTGTTTAAATAAAGCGCATTTCACTTTTTGTGAGACAATTATCTTATTATTATCATTATCCCTTTTTATTAAAATTGCAATATGAACAGTCTAAAAATTGCCTGACCTTGTCAGAAAAACTACAAACATGCCTGCTTTGATTAAATCATAATAATGTAAAATAAAATAAATAAACGATTTCTCTTGATAGAAAAATAGGTATATAATCGAAATTTTCATTAAATTATGGTCGATAATCACATTGCTCCGCTATTTGCTTTCATGAAAGAATTTCTTATATTGCGATTGTGTATTACAAGATATTTTTATTGTATTCACTAGTGTAATTTGTTGGAGCTGGAGGGGGGGACAACATAGTTTTCCAACATTTTCTAAGCTCTCACAATTTTGAGAACAAAACATTGGATTTATTTTCCCAAGATGAATTTCTTCAGAGATTTGCTGTAAAGTATGCCACAGATTTATTGATTTTTTAACACGATCCGTCAACTATAAATATGTTTGATATCTCTTATAAAGCACGTGTTTTGTAATATTTATCATTCGTCGATGTCAGTTTGTCCAGGCTGTTTAGTCTGACGTTAAAAAGCCCCCGCGACAGAAATCGGGTGAACCAGTCTGTTAAATAAGATTGCATATTCAAATACGGACCTGTCGCAATGTGCTTAGTTTTGTAACATTAACACGACATTACACTTTCAAGGGCCAATAATTATAAGTTTGAATTTCGGTTTCAACGGTGATATTTTTAGTGGCTCGCCCCTGTAATTTACGCGGGTATAATTTCGTAAATTTGGATAGAAAAATGTGTTATTTTGATTTTTGACTTTAAATACTGTCTTTTTTATGTGTAAGTTATACTCGACATATTTACAATAGCGCAATACATAAATGATATTGGATTTCACCACAAGAAACGACACTACTCAAAATTCATGTTGCCTACATCTTCATATGCGATGAAACCCAGTAATAAACCTCTTATAAACCAATAATTAAATAATAATCGATAAAGAAAAATATGTTTAATTATCAGGTGATCTTCTGCCGATTCTCTCTAATTTAATTATTAATTGTAGGTGTGTCGGAGAGGCCCTGGCAGGTCGTGAGCACTTCAGAAACACGCGCAGGAGCCAAGGAATCATCCCTACCCGATTGAGGATTGGCCATACGCGGATGACACTTGGGCAACTCCTTTTGGGCCAAAACTCGCGCAGGTGCTTCTTATTGAGAAAAAGGTTGCTCGATGTGTCACACATAATAGTGTCATGCCTTCGCTCCATACAGAGAGCGTGTAGGCATGCCGCCGGGTTTAAGATCGGTTCTCGGACACGGTAGCGAGTTTGAAGGTTGTTCCAGTTTTGCGTTTCAGTGTTTTGTATGAGTGAGTGTATTTATTAAAGAGAATGGGGAAAGGCTGATAGTGAAATAGCATCGCCATCGCCCCTCGAGCTGTGTGACGTGACTTGGGTCGATGCTGGAATATTTATAAAAGTACCCATGGATCCCAATTAGATTAGTTTGTTATTGTATGCAGGTCGATGGAGGAATATTGAGTACTCCATCTACTAATAGAATGAAGGCAATGTATATAAGTGTGAATGTATTTATTTGTGTGAATGCTTATTGAATGAGTGTTGTTATATTTCGCATGCTCTCGGAACTAAAACGACCAAGCTGTCGGATGCCCTTAAAAAAATTGTAGGTCTATATCAACATAACTAATTAGACAAATCTGTATTTCACTCTTCAATTTTTTTTGTCAACATTGGTGCTATAGTAAATATTCAAGAGTTAGTAAAATTTTTAAACAAGAAGGTTTTAGAATAGCTTTTAGAAGTACGGGTTCACTTAAAAACATCCTCTCAAAACCTAAAGAAAGTAGACAACTTGGCAAAAAGCGGGGTTTGCCAACTCAATTGAAATGATTGTGATATTAAATATATAGGACAAAGCGGTAGAGAAATAAAAACAAGAGTAAAAGAACACTTGCCAAAATCGAGCAAATTTTCGGAATTTAAGGACCATATAAAAGAAACAAAACATAATTTCAATTCAAATCTAAATACAAGAGTGTTACATAGTTTCAACAAAGGGAAAGAATTAGATTGGTTTGAGAAATTTGAAATTAAAAAATGTAAAATTGAACATGGTGATAAATGCATTAATAATATAACAGATTTTGATCTACCTCCCATTTTAAATATGTACATAAATAATATCAAACATCCAAATAATTAAACTAATTATTTTAATTGTTATTATTTTTATAGTAATTTAATAATATTAAGTATTTACTAGTATAATATTTATTTGTGTTATAATTTCCGCGTTTCGCACGTCCAAATTGAGCGCCATTAAAAAAATCAGCTGCTAATTGGAACGTCGCGTTGGCGGAGGTATCAGCGGTTTCACTTTGGCAATTCATGTCGAGAGACGTGATTGTTTAAGTCCTACAACCTGATGATGAGCTAAAAGGCTCGAAATCCGGATCGTTGCAAAACAACTTACTGTGAATAGGAACTATCTTTTTAAAAAGGATTGCACACCACACTCACTCCATCATTTATCATTTCTATTGGTACTATATGGTACATGAGAACAAAACATATGTGGCCATCGAGGACATCTGGGTTGCTAGTAGAACTGAACTGATGGACGAAGACAATGAGACGTGCAGGAAAGGATGGATGCAATTATTGTAAGTGGCATTCGTTACTACTGAAACAAAGGAAGTATTTAGGTCTCGGTGTAGGGTGAAATTTGGTACATAAAAAATAGGGTTAACAGTTTTTTTATGACCTTTGATTGTAAGTTTGCATTGGAGTTGAATGCTTGGTTGACCCTTACAGTTCTATATCATGAGCCAATATTGGTTTTAGAATCTTGGTGTATAGATATATCAACCTTGGTGTATATCAACCTTTTGTGGTTTAGTCGAAATCTCTATCGTCTGTCGATAGTGTGATAACAATTGGTAACGTGTGTTTAGTTCATTCCGTTTTAGATTTACGTGTGGATTCCAGGTAAGTATTTTATTTAGGTGAAGTCCCAAGGAACATACTTGTTCGACAGGTAATCCGTCTATATGTGTAGTTAATGTATTGGCTCTATTGCATATATTTTAATTTTTCACGTTTTGGACCATATGCCGAAGTACCGCAAATGGTTTGAAGAAGTCTGAATCGAGGAGAAAAGATAGAAAACGTGATCGTGAAGGATACAAAAGTGGAAGACGAATGCCAGCATTGGTCAGCAGCAATAGAGGTCTAAGAATGCGCCCTTGTGAAACGCCAACATTGATAGGAGGATTGGGATATGTTGTTGGTTACGATGCCCTTCAGCTTCCACAGGGGGTCCGGATGCCAATTCCTTTAGATCGCTCAGGCAACGTCAAAGAAACGACCCGGACAACACTGCTTCTGTTCGAGGGAGGATGAAACAACAAGATGGTTAAGGAGTATAAGGATCTGAATTCTAACTGGGGAATCAGAACATTTTATTGGGATGCATTGCAAGAAGTAGGGCGTTAGGATGAAGGAAGATTTGCAAGTTTGGTTTATGGGGAAGAATAATAATCGAAAATTTCCAAGCGGGCAGGATACGTTGTTCGCGGAACGTAGATAAAGAAGTAAGGAAAACTGGGGTTTTCTTAGTTGATAGGAAAGGTTTTAACATGTAATCAAATCAAATCCAGAATGTAAATAACATCAGAAACACACTGATATTTATGAAAGGGGCAAAAGCGATAAGCGTAAAAGAATTGAATAATGGAGAACAATTTTAAAAGAAACGACTATTGCAAAAGCAAACATACGATTCTCTAAATTACCCCGATGTCCCAAAATGGACAATTCCAAATTTCGTAAAGTCGTGTAACATTTTTTACACATTGTTTAAAAAAACATGGTTATGTAGTTTATATGAATCTACCGGTCGGCCGTGGTCAGTTTGAAAGTGAGTCGCCTGAATCAACATGATGAAATTGTGTTAATGGTCTTTAAAAAAAATTTTTTTTAATGCGTTTTACAGTAAAATTGATATTTATGGATATATTGAATAGACAAACATTTTGCTTTTTGGAATCTAAAGATTGTGTTCAAGGATATTAAGGTCATCGATGACGAAATTTCTTTTGAACACTCAATTTCAAGATGATCTAGAAATTATGAGATTACTGATAGCCGAACATATAGACAAACGGTGTGTGTTCATAATATGTTTATAAAATTGCGTATCACCCCTTCCTACTTATCTTACCGTTTTTCAGTTAATATTTTACAATTAGACCTGTATTGATTAGACATGAATAACATGATCAGGGTCGATAAAACTGGTGTCAACTTCAAAGCCATAATTCACGAAATTCTTTCCGTTATGAAGCTGGCTCAGCTTAGCTTAAAATCACGAACTCGCATCACTCGCAAATCGTTTTTATATAAATAATTAAGAAAAAGATAATTTAATTCCATTAAATCTTTTTTAGGAAGTAACGAAATCCAATTACTGCTAAACAAAAGGAGTAGGTTTTTTTCTACGCTCTGATTTCACGCTTTTCAATGTCAGCCTACGCGATTTTACAATTTACATTCATACCGGCTCACGATTTGACCCAGTCGCTTATCGAAGCGTTCAATGTCGGAAATTGAGCCCTGGCATCGTGCTTGAGAAACGTGCCAATATCAGTTGCTCAAATTATCTCTATCCGACGACAACCCTTGTTGTTCTTACATAAATAATCACAGATTCGTCGATTTTTCCTGGCAGTTCCTTGTTAATGCTAATTGGTTCGTGACTCTCCTCGACCCAGTAGCTAATCAAAAAGAAGAAAAAAAAAACAATCGTTAGGTGCCAATAGTCACAGAAATATCGATTTCCGGCGTACGCAATTTTCATGTCTTAAACAAAAGCTTGCGACATTGATTAATCAAATGCCAAAGTTTATACTGATTTTTTCCAACAAATTTCCGTTTTCTTAGAAAAATATCAAATTCTTCTAGTACTGAGGACTTTATTGTTCAGGAATTTCTTCCTAAGTACCACGATCTTTTCTTGGTTTTGCAGGTGCTCTGTTCACTATGGTCATCTCAAAGCAGTTAAGGTCATCTGTTACTAGTTCCATGTTTTTAAGTGGCATTTTATAAGAGCTCGTCTGTAAATATACGTTATGGTTTTTAATTCCTTCCTGTTGAGTAGGTTTACTTTTTCTCCCAATGGGTTTTGGTTAGACTTTATGCTTGTCTCATGTTTGACATAAGTCTCCAGTATTTGTTGTGTTCTTTAGTAACCCAAGATTCTAATTATTTTTAATTTGCCTTTTATTTATGCCGCAAAATGTATTTAGGTATGTGTATTTGTTCCGAGGCTTCCCTATTGGCTCGAGTGTCTGCTGACTCGTTGCCTAAATTAACCTCACGGACCGAAACCCACCTTAGCCATAGGCTCGTTTAAATCCAATTTTTTAGGTACTTAAGCGGTAACAGAGTGTTTCGGTTGGTCTTGTAGGCTTGAAGGGCTTTAGAGCAGAATTATCTAATAATGTTATTATACTTGAAGCTTCTCTGATAAATTCCGCTTGCAAGATGGTTGTAGTGGATTCCAGGATCATTTTTCTTTTAATTCACAATCATGAATGATTGAGAAAAAATATACTAATAAAACAAAACAACTCTTATTGCCCACTCAAAAATATTAAAAATTAATATTGAAAAAATTAATGCATAAACCTGGAGGTAAACCTTACTGATGAAGGGGCCATATGAGGCTGGGAAAATGTTTATGGTTTTTCTCTCAGAACAAAACAAATTACTTCCTTTCTTTTGTATTAAACTAATAATATATCGTTATGTAACATTCGCACATCTCACCTATGAGATACATAGTCATGAAAAATATATACTCAAATAAAACTAGAAAAAATAACGCTTATTGCCCACTCAAATATGAAAAAATTAATGCAAAAACCTGGAAGTAAACCTTATTGATGAGAATGAGTCGTGCGAGGCTCGTACAAGGTTTTGGGTTTTTCTCTCAGAACAAAACAAAGTAATTCTCTTTTTTGAAATAAACTCATAATATATCCCTATATAACAGTCCCACATCTCACCTATGAAATGAATAGTCAAATTTAAAAAATAATAATAAATAAAGACAGGAGTTACTGGGTCCCCAGTGTTTCTTTCGAAGAGCACTTTTCAGCTTTCTCAAATTTATTGGAATTTATAATGAGATTTAGGCCTTTTCCCAAATTGTTATACCATTGAATGCCTGCTAATGTTTGAATAAAAGTTGTGCGTGCAAGATTTCTTTTTTCAGAAGTTTTTGAGGCTGCCGGAGCGGAAAAATGAAATGGAAGAAAATACAAATTGCGGGGAATAAACTGCAATGCCCAAAATCGCAATTTAAATAAGAAAAATAGCTCCCTCAAAAAAAAAAAAAAAAGGATAAGGATGAGCCTATACTCATGCTGAGACTGTTGCTAGTCTGACTACATTATTATTATTATTATTATTATTAGCCATACAAGCCTATGGGGAATTTTTAAATTATGGAACAAAAATTCACAATTCTAATTAAAAAAAGAAACAGAAATAATTTTTATAATTTTATTAAATTTTATGCAATATAAAATGGGAATTTTGTATACATTTGGCCTTCCGAATTAAGAATTTTAAAAAGAAAAATTAAAGCATGGATGGCAATAGGATAAATTAGATTACTAGTGAATGTTTGGAGTCAGAGCTTTGTAGCACTCAGAAGAGATATAGCTAATCTAAGATAGAAGGTTTGAATGTTAGGGCGTGAAATGACCTTAGCCGTTAAAACGCCCTTAAAAATTAATAATAATAAATAAATAAACATGGAGATAAACTTTATAATCGAGAAAGCTAATTAAACTACCTGCCTATCTGATTATATTATTATTCCACCATTGAGATGTTTGTCAATTGCACTTGAATGTTGAAAAAATATACAGAGTACCTCAGGCCCAGTTTAACTTCAACATTTCAAATTCGACCTTATACATCCTGACACATCATTTTAAAGAATTTTTTACGCTGAAAACGACAGTGTCATCGGATTTTAAATTGGTCAAAAAATGCCAAAATTATGGAAAAAATTTGAAAAAACGTATTTCGTTTGCTTCCTTGTTAATTCCAATAATTTTCTTCTTCACTAAAGTAAACATTATTTGTCTTTATTGTGTGCATTCAGTCATTGTTTGTCAAACTCGCATAATAGGAGCAAATCATAATTTTGGTGTTTTTCAAGTAATTATGGGAGGATTTTTTATCGTATTACTGCAAAGGTTATTGATGTTATTTTCAATAGAAAATTTAAGGTATTTATTTTTCAAACATCTTAATTACCATAAATGAGATTACTTTAAGATTAAATAGTATTACCGTTATGTAAAAAAAATTCAGTAAGTATTTTGTTACATCTATTATGAAAAAAACAATATATATGTTTAATTTCTGTTTTACAAATATTTTAAGAAGAGAAGTATGTATATGAAAACAATCATAACTATTCTAGATTTCCTTGAAATGTATCAGCACCTGTCGGAACAAAATGCCGCAGATTCCTAGGATAAAACCGGGTGTGGCCTCTGTCCGACATCAATTGCAGTGGAAAACAAATTGTCGGTTAACACGAAATATTAACCTTTCCCGATTTAAACCGCACCGTACCAATTTCCCTTGAGAAATGGCTTACATAAGTGTAGGGGAGAAAAAAATTCACCCTGAACGTTGTATTCGGCGCATACCAAAAGAGTAAATTAGACACACGTCAAAAAAAAGGGTGAACGGGATGTGGGTTGACGGACACGCAGTATATCATTTATCAAACCAAGAGTAGATATAAAAAGGTATTTTAAATTTAGACGGCCGAAAGCAAGAACCTGCTAAACCAGATTTTCACTCAATCTGTAACTTGACTTGCCGTGTATTACCTTCCTTATTACATGGGGGAAAGACGTGTTAGACATAAAATACACCATGAGCTTTACTATTTTGGTCTGAGGAGTGGAGAACTCACAGATTGGACGTTTTCGATCATTTTGGTATGTCTTTACTCGTGTTATTGGTATGTCAGTCGCGATTAGGATGTGCATCGATGGTAGATATTTAGAAAACAACGATGGTAGGCAACCGATGTTCGATGTTTTCAACATCGATGTTACTATGTCGATGTTTTTCGACCATCGCTGGTGGGCTTCGATATTTTATAAACTTTGCTTTTTTAGTCTTTCCTACGTTCCACGTTTGTGATTAGGGAATGACGCATATTCTTCTGATATCAAAGTGACCTAACCGAACCTGTTAGGAGTTGTTTAATTTGTTCCCTTAGTTGACATATCTGTTCCTTCTGGACGATTATTTTCCAAAACTGGACAAATTATTTCTGAAACCTTGATTGATGGCAATTGGCTTTAAAGCTACGTTTTTTTGCGCACGGACAACACCGCTGTAATGAACAGAGAAAAAAGGAATTTTTGTTTCGGGTAGTGGTGTTTGTTCTATTTGACTACGTCATAATCTGGAAAAAATTTAAAAACGCCTAAAAGCAAGAAGGGATTATCCAAAATGAACCATTAGAAGAGCTGGTGCACCGGCAAGCGAAAGAAGAAGTAAGTATTAGGGGTATTCCCGATGTTTGTAGATGTTAACTCGTGTTAACTCGAATAGAGAAATGTCCAGTGAATGCCCTCTTCGTTTCTTAGCATGTTAAACGTTAATTTTTTCCGCAATGTTGAGCGTGGCGATTGGTAGGACCAAATGTAAAGTTATAACAGTCCTTGAAGGCTTGCTGTTGTTTGTTTCGGTTTTCTTTTGTGTTAAATTGTAAGATGCCAAAAGTTAATAAAAAAAGCAAAATTAATCAACCCTAATTAATCAATTCAAAATGCTATCTATGCACTCGAAAAATACTAGGAAAGACACGCTTCAATTCGTTCCGGCATACCTAACTTGTACCCTAAGGTCTAACAGCCTACAACTTTATAGGATATGGGATTTATCTATTATAAATGAGAGTATAAGGACAGGTCAGAAATTAACAAAAGACATGTATTGGTCTTATTTAATTAATGCATACTTAAGAATAAAAATACGTGACAACAAAAAACAGCTGTTAAATTCATGGCTGCCATGTTGGTCACCTACGTCGTAACGGATAGCAATGCGACTACATTTTCGATCTAACGCCTGGTTCTGGCCTGTTAGATCGAGCAATGTTAACTAGCCGATTCTTACAAGTATTTATACAAGTCTTACGTCATCATTTTTTTCGATCTAACAGGACCTAACAGAGTTAACAGGGTTAACACAAAGATTGTGAATACCGCTATTATCGTCCAGAGTTGTCACTAGACACTAAATTCACTAATTTCGTGGTCCGCTTGACCAATTAATATATTACAATTAATTAAGGTTTTTAGTTGAGATAAAAAAGTCAATGGCACGAGCGGGATTCGAACCCACGATCTTCGGCTTGATACGCCGCTGCTCTACCACTTGAGCTATCGTGACCTCGATCCACTCGGAAACTAACTTCCCATCTCAACCGCACCTTTTCAATTTTCCCTCCTTTTTGCCATTTTTCATGTCATTTTTTTTGTCGATGAGAATCCAATCCGATTACACGACATTTGAAAAATGGCAAAAAGGAGGGAAAATTCAAAAGGTGTGGTTGAGATGGGAGGTTGGTGTCCGAATGGATCGAGGTCACGGTAGCTCAAGTGGTAGAGCAGCGGCGTATCAAGCCCAAGATCGAGGGTTCGAATCCCGCTCGTGCCATTGACTTTTTTATCCCAACTAAAAACCTTAATTAATTGTACTTTGCACTAAGTTATATTACAAGAACGGTTACTACCCCTGAGTGTATTTTTGTTTATATAGTCGAAATTGACCCAGCAGCAATAAAGCAAGGCAGGGTGTATTAATCAACTAGATCTTAATGAATAACCGCGACTGCTGGCACAAAATTAGTCAGACCTTTACTAAACTTAACTAAATCTTACTCTCATAAACATTTAATTCTAAAAACAGCAATTAGGTAAAGGTCTTCTTTTAGAAATTCTCTTAAACAAGTAGAATTCTGTTCCGGAGAAAATATGGTAAGGTTTAAAATTTGGATTAATTAATTTTAATAAAATTAAGGTTATGAATGACTTTAGTTACGTACATTTCATATTTTTTATTTATTTGTTTACATTTTAAGCAAGGGAAAGAAATTGGTCTTGAATTGATTATGGATGTTTTCCAAAATAACGATGGGAGAAGAAAAAAACAGGGATATATTATGATTAAAATTCACAGGCACAAAATACTTTAACAATAGACGACTACAAAAGGGACCGAGAGATTTATATATAACTATAAATGGTACCAGAAGGAAAAAGAATTCCTAATAAATGTTATTAAAATAATGAACCATGGTTTTTATTAACCACGTTTTTATTAACCAATAAAGGTTCAGAAATGGCGAAGTTTGAAAAATTCGCTTATGTTCCTAATGCAAGCATATAAAAATAATTTATTCATACTAAAATAATTTGTGGTTTGAGTAATTAGTACTCAAAAAGCCATCCATGTATAGACTGTAGAATTGGTTGGTGGTGAGGTGACCTCATCGTTGGCGAGGTTCCGATGTTGTTTACTGTCTTGCAAGATTGGTTAGGGATGGTACAATGTGGTTAAGGCTCGGTCGGAGCCCAAGGAAGGTGTACCTCGTGTCCTCATCCACGTCCCTTTCTCACTCCAGGTTTCTTCAGTGTTTCCTGTGACCCCTCCCAACCCTTGGCTACAAAGGGGGTGTCCGGGCGCAAAATGATGGTGCAGCACTGAGGGCTCGGCAACCTCTCTAAAGCACAAGCTGTACTCGTGTCGGCCTCGGGTCGGCATGAGGCGGCGGTTGCCTTATCAGAGGCACACAAGGGTTAGGGACCCAGATCCTGTCTGCATAGACGGGGAAGGGTGCATAACCATCTGTACAACGGGGTAAGAGAAATGTTCCAAGGTTCAGCCCCTGTTACAATGGGAATGGACTCATAGTTGGCCGTGGTGAGACCTGGGTACTTAGAGAAGAGGTTGTCTTCTATCTTTCACTTTCGCACGAAACTCGCGCATGACCATCGTTATACACCAGCGTATAAGCGTTGAGGACGCTATGATTACGCTGAAAAGTCCCTCGAATGCGTGAGTAGTGGCGGATGGGAACTGGTAGAGAATCGGTTGCTTCTACTCGAGTATGCTTTGCACATAGGTGTAGGCTGAGCTCGATTAGAGGCTTTTAAAGTATGCGGTCTCCTCTAGGGGGTGGTTAGCAATTCCACTTTAAACAAAACCCCGGCCGGGGCGGATCTGGTAGTTTCTACGCTAGAGAAGCCCCAATACTCTGGGAGATAGAGTGGCCACCTCTATCTAGGGAGTGCGCGGGAGACCAGAATGAATATTTCGGCTGAGGTAGCCCTATGCGCGCGGCATACGGTTCGATGCTTAATGCGGACCCGACCACTCGGAATGGGCAAGCGGGGAGCGAGGTTGTCTTGGCCCCTCGGAGCTCAGCTGTCGTACCATTCTATCGTATGCGGAGGTGCGTCCAGCTCTCATCTTGAGAATCAAAACGTCCGATAAGGACGAATTGTCTAGGTGCGGACGTTAAAGATCCTCATTGTCCTTTTTAGGACGACCACGTATACGGGAAGCAATGTCTCAGATGTAGCTCACGTCTTTTAAAAGTCTCAAAAATTAAAATGAGTGGAGATTTGGAACTGATGGAGTAAAGAAGATAAATCATGAACCTCGGTAAGGTGGTGAAGGTTTTGGTACTTCAAAGAGGGTTATGTAATTAGAGGTATGTAAAGATGAGATTTCTAAATATGAATCACAATTCTAGGTTTTAAGAAAGCTATAAACTGACTAATTTTATAACATCATTTAATATATTGGTACTCCATACAATTTTTGTCTATTAGTAGTTAGCTAGTATTTCGTAAAATCCGAGCAAGTCCCGGATGTAGCATGTACACGATGTGAATCACAATTCTCTGTATTTAAGCTTTATCATAAAATCATGTTCATCGAATAAAATAAAATTGTTGTCTTGCATATTGCATAACTGACCGGGCTGTCATTCCACATTAATCGTATGAACGCTGTGGAACTTTTGACAAGCCAGGTCTGTGACATTTATTAATGCAAATACCAAGGCTGTCTAGCCACGCCCTGTTGGACAATTTCCTAGTGCAATTCACACGCACGTTTTGACGACCGTTCCTTGGATATATTGCACTTATTTCCTGCCCGAGACGTCGGAGGGATAATCGTACAGTTTATCCGCAAATAAAAATAAAACGGAGACACGTTTGTCTTTTTGTGTTTTTTTTCACAATCCGTTAGAAATTGTGGGAGGCTTTGTAATTTTTTTCCTTTCCCACGTCGAAACCAATTTATAAGTAAATGAATTAAATGGGTTTTTAACTTCATTGCATAACAAACTTCAGATTTACTCATACGGACCCATTGGGTCAGACCCAATGCCTATATCTTTTTTATGGTCTATTTGTAACGAACGTCATATAGTAGTAGGTGAAGGACTACCTAGGAAATTATTCTTAAATCAAATGCGCCATTTAACTGTTTTTTTATTTTGCAAAATGGATATTTTTCATCACGTTTATTTGAAACCACAGTAAATCAAAATAAACTTCATGAGGGTATATTACAGTCTATGTACCATGCCAAACCTGTTTCTTCCTAATTACAGTACACATTTTTGAAACTATTAGTGATTTATTAATAACGATTTTAATGCATAGATGGAGAAATTGTAAGTAACTTAAATATAGGGTACTGGTTTTTAATTTAGAACATTGCTATTTGTTATTGACACATAAATATTTTTTATTTCAGATAATTTACGGGTTAGCCAAATATGTTGACTGTCCAAAACAACTAGCTTCTTTACAATAGCATCTATATTTTTAAATAAAAGGATATCTGTACTTCCACATTGGACAGTTTGAAAAAAAATATGCACATTTTCTTTTTCGTTCCTATTACAAACAGAGCTCATTGCTTGTGCAACAATTACATTATTTGTTTCCATTTATTACCAATTTTATTTCTTTTCTGTTTGAAGGCTTAGTTGCATAAGTATCCGTTCCTTATTAATGGATCGCTGAAAATATTTTTCACATTTGTTTAAAGAGCTAATTTTCCGATAAGGTGGGTTTGATCTTTTGAATAAAAATGATTTCTCCATTTCAACAAGATATTCCCTTTCTCAGTTTTAATTGTTCACGATCGAAAGTGCACGATCTGTTACATCCTAAATCAGTTAACCAATTTTGTGATTGAGCTTACTTTGAATTGCTA
This sequence comes from Cimex lectularius, assembly GCF_000648675.2. Taxonomy (NCBI): domain Eukaryota; kingdom Metazoa; phylum Arthropoda; class Insecta; order Hemiptera; family Cimicidae; genus Cimex; species Cimex lectularius. The sequence continues at coordinate 480,914 of NW_019392847.1, forward strand.
TACACCGAATATTACTCACATCATAATGAAAGGGTAACAAAATTATACACCCTGAGCAACCGACCTATCTACATATTTGTTAAATATAAGAAAAAAATTCATTAAACTTAAGAGAAAACAATATATTAGAACTTCCATAGAACTAAAACATATTCCAATTCTTTCTTAATTAATAGCATAAAGCTGTTTAATAATGTATTTCCTCTGTAATTTAGAGTAGTTTTCGTACGTTCAACAGAAAATATCTCAAACAACTGATGGAGAATAAGTAAAAACATAATAAAATCGTGGAAACATAAATAAATTAATATTGCGTATTGCATTATGTGTTTTGCGTTCTCTAAATAACTATGATAAAAAAGAAAATTAAAAACTAATAATTAGTTTAAAAAACCAAAACCTGTCAAAAAACTCTTGTTAAAGTTTTTACTGTTTATTTACATAAATAAATATACATTACCTTATAAATTTATAAACCAAAAATTTTTGTATTGTGAATTATTTAGTAAAAAATGTGTTAAACCTTTTTTTTCCATTCTATTTGTACAACAAATTTTAAAATCGAAGTCTGCATAAATTGTATGTATATTGTAAAATGTATAACTCGCGTTAAAGGTAAAGGTTCACGAGATTTAATTTTGTGCGATTACATAAAACTTAATAATACTTACTCTCTCTTTCTCCCCCTCTCCCTCTCTCTCTCACCTTCTCCCACTCCCTCTCTCTCCCCTTCACCCTCCCTCTATCTCTCACCCTCTCCCTCTCTTACTCCCTCTCCCTCTCTCCCCTCTCCCTCTCCATCACCCTCTCCCACTCCCTCTCCCTCGCCCAATCTCTCTCCCTCTTTCTCTCTCTCCCTCTCCCTCTCACCCTCTACCTCTATGTCACTCCCTCTCCCTCTCCATCTCTCCCTCTCTCTCACCCTCTCCCTCTCCATCACCCTCTCCCACTCCCTCTCCCTCACCCAATCTCTCTCCCTCTTTCTCTCTCTCCCTCTCCCTCTCACCCTCACACCATCCCCCTTACCCCTTCTCCATCACTCCCTCTCTTCCTCTCCCTCTCTCCCTCTCCCTCTCTCCCTCTCCCTCTCTNTCTCTCTTCCTCTCTCACTCTCTCTCCCACTCTCTCACTCTCTCTCTCACTCTCTCTCATTATCTCTCATTCTCTCTCTCTCTCTCTCTCTTTCTCACTCTCTATTTTAGTAGATTTTATTTTGGTTATAAAACTATCTTGTTTTTTTCTTCTGAAATTGGTCGTTGTTTTGTAAATATGAATTTTAGAAACTCACGTGTCGTAACGAACTGAAAATTAAGACAAAATTAGTGAGGATTAATACGTAATCATTTAATTTCTATATATTTTTCATATAACCGGTAATAACCTTCTAGAACTAATCACCTTTGATGTGTAAACACCATATTAATTTTTCTCTCTTTTTTCATTTTTAACACTTGAACGTCCGCCGAGTTTAGCACGCCTAATTCCGCTCACTCTTGATCATGCCATCATCTTGGTTATTACAGGATTATTTTTTCATAATTTATACTTTCGATTCTTTTACACTTATAATTAACAAACACCTGGAGAAAAATTATTGGTTTTTTTTATTGAAATTAGTAAAAGCAAGACATAACCTAAACGCTAACACTTGATTGTAAAAACATTGCATTGCACATTAAAAATTTCATCAATACGCTTTTGAAAAAATAAACAGAGTTGACAACGTTTAAATATCAAGATTTTTAAACAAAAAACTATTTTGTCATTGTAGTTTTGATTTATTATATGCTTTGATTTAACGTTTACTAATTAAAATTATTTATGGACCCTTCAATTCAATTGGCGTTTTATCGGGAGCTTATTATTAATCCCGTCTTGAGAAAGTATCGAGCGTCGGCTTCTCACCGACAAGCTTTAGATTTAATCTTTCAATTAGCATTTATCTAAAAGAGGGTAAAAATCCTTTTAAAACAATTTGTGCAATTATTGTGAAAAAGGGAAAGGCGTCAAGCCGACCCGTAACGCGGACAGGCATATGCTTGATTTTCTTATCGAGGCGCTTAGGAAACTTTTAGAAACCAAGTAAGTCCTCGGACTTCAGCGAGTTTTACGTTCACGTGCTACCATTAACTAGGCGGATTTACGATCTATGCAGTATTGTTTTATAAAGGGCGTAACATTTTTACGATCTTAATAAAAGCATTACGGCTCTTAACCTTCTACAGATAAGGTCTTGTTTGATATTAAGAGAAAAAAATTTGAGATTATTGATAGATTATAAACAAGTTACAAAGTTTTGTGTGGTGTTGTTCGATCATTTTTTTAAAGGTAAAATTTTACAATTTTTTATCTTTTATGGTAGGATAAGACTAAACCACGATATTTACAAAATAATATGTTTAATTTACATAGAATTATTCAATATTTATTTTATATTGCCTTATAAACTTTGATCTTTTCATAATATTTTTTTCAATGTGGTGAATTTTAGAATATCATAACCAAATCTTTTTGTCTATTATAGATTTTATGACGATCTTTTTATGTTTCGCTTAATTTAATATTGTAGTTTAACCCTATATTAAAATAAAACAAATAAATATGTTTTACATGCAACTTTCACCAGTCTGACGTAAATTGCTATTAAAGTCATTATGCCACTTGAGTACAGTACGACTATTGATCAGTCGATATCACCGCTCTATTTACAAGAGGGGAACATTAGTCTTTCAGAATTGATTTACCGCTTATTGTCTACTCCTCGAAGATAATAAACAATGGGTAGCGAAGAAATTAACTTGTACACTTAAGGCTCAACGGATTTATCGGGTGATCTTATCCGGCGTAATGCAGAGGTAGATCTTTTTAAACATATCTATTTCTTACGCAAATTAAATAGCCAGTTTTTATTATAAATCAGTTTAATATCATGACGGAAATCTACGGGGAAAACGTTTGATTTATTAGGTTATACCAGCCGAGAGTACAAACTTTACCCCTTTCTTACATTTTTCCTCTCTTACACTTTCTTTCTCTCTCTCTCTCTCTCTCTCTCTCTCTCTCTCTCTTTCTCTCACTCTCCCTCTCTCTCCGTTTCTTTCTTTCTCTCATTCTCTCATGCACACTTATCTTCATTCTATCTCTCTCAAGTATTGACCCAATAAAGAAAAAAAACAATCAACCTTTCAGGTGCACTTTATTGGCAGAAACGTGGGATTTCACGAACGTGAAGATTTACTGGAAACACGTAGAAAGTGCAGCCTTGTTATGCACACAACGGCTTCTTTTTGTAACGTGCCAGCCAGAGCCAAATCTATGACTTGATTTCTGGATGCCGAGTCAACCAAAAGGGGAAAAGTCCATACTATAGTGTCCCTATCAAGGGTATTATAATTGTCTGTATTTTTCTAATAAATGTTGAAGTCATTTAAAACTAGAAAACGCGTTATTTTAGTTTATGTTGTAAGTCAAAATGAAGCAGGAGTATTTCGACCTGGAATCAAATACTCAGAACCCATGGGGAAATACACCAGTATCTTCCAAGCTGAGATTCATGCAATCGAAAGATGTACTCAATTCAACTTGAATAAAGGGTACCAAAACAAGAATATAGCTATCATGTCAGATAGCCAAGCAGCCATCAAAGCACTAAGCTCAAATATCATTAGTTCAAAGGTGGTGCTGAACTGCAAAACCAAACTAAACATATTAGGCATGCAGAAAAAAGTCAGCCTCTGCTGAGTCCCAGGGCACATGGGAGTAGAAGGCAACGAGAAAGCGGACACCCTTGCAAGGCAAGGAGCTGCTACACCGCTGATAGGATCTGAACCCTTCTGTGGCATAGGAACCCACACTCTCAGTTTCTCAGACAGAAGGACAAAAGGAAAATGAGAGAACTATGGAATTCACTCTTTGGACACAGACTATCCAAGAATCTTCTAACCAATTTCGGAAGAAAAGAAATATAGAATGTGTCAAAGGAAGCAGAATAAACAGCGAATCCTAATAGGATTCATAACAGGACACTGCAAGTTAAACGGACACATAAGGAAGATTGGAATAATCCAAAATGGTAAATGCAGATTCTGCAAAGAGGCAGAAGAGACACCAACACATCTACTAACAAACTGCGGAGCTACACTAGCCCACAGGAGGAAATGTTTTGGGGTGTATAATGTGACCATAGAAGAGCTTCAACCATTGAAACCGGGCCTATTAATCAAGTTTCTTGATTAAATAGGACTCACCGATATGCTATAGGCAGAGCTACAATAGCTCTTAAAGGGCGCAGTATACTATACCCTGAAATTATATCTACATATACATCTACAAGTAAAAAAGAAAACGAGAACCAATTGAAAACGGTAACTTGAATGTACAGAAAATACTATAAGTAAGTTTCTTTCTTATTTCTTTCTTCATTATTCTTTCTTCTTCAGTTCTTCTTCTTATTTCTTATTTCAGTCTGTTATTTATTACTATCTTCAAATTAAGTAGTATCCTGTACAAGTAGTAGTAATAAAAAGATTTTATTTACCGTCATCCTAATAAATGCGAGACCCACTTTTCTCTAAAACTAACGGTTATTGAAAACACTTTAAATGGTAACCGCCAGTTTTTCCAAAGGATCTAAAATAAGTCAAAATGTTTTTTTTTTGTTTAATTTTACAGTAATAGGTAATTAAGAATCAACTTTACCTTTTCAAATAAAACCTACCAAGTTTAGATTTTAGATTAGATTCATTTTCAGACTTTTAGAAATAAAAGATGAGTACAAGCACCGTTAGATTGGTTGAATATTTCTGGGGATTCACTAGTTTTCGTGGTCCGCTTGACCAATTAATATCTTTGAATTAATTAAGGTTTTTAGTTGAGATAAAAAAGAAAAATGGCAAAAAGGAGAGAAAATTCAAAAGGCGGGGTTGAGATGGGAAGTTAGTGTCCGAGTGGATTGAGGTCACTATAGCTCAAGTGGTAGAGCAGCTGCGTATCAAGCCGAAGATCGTGGGTTCGAATCCCGCTCGTGCCATTGATATTTTTTTATCTCGACTAAAAACCTTAATTAATTGTAATATATTAATTGGTCAAGCGGACCACGAAATTAGTGAATTTTTTTACAACATGTGCGAGGTTGTCCTCAGTTGCCATTGGTACAAAATATACGACGTTTTTAAAAGTTTTAGAAATCCATTGGGGGTTAATTCCCCTAGCTTTTTTAAATGTAATTTTGTACCTTAGTCTTTTTTGTTTACTTTCTATTACTTTCATCATGTTTCAATAGCAGTTTGAACATGTTAATGACTGATTTTTTTTAAAACTATCTATAACCGATAAATCAATTTTTTAGCAAACAAACGCTGATTTTACCTGGTAATAACTAATCTTTGGGCAATTAGGTATACATCTTTGTTTAAAGCGTACAGAGCCTATAAAAATTTACTTAAACTTTAGGCCAACTTTGTAAAATCGTACATGTTTATCTTCTAACACATTTCGTATTTTGTTTGGCAAGGTTACAATAAAAACAGATAGGAATTTCAATGCACTATCTACTGGTCTAATGAAAATTACAGTAGGACTAATTTATGTGATACGGGGACTCTATGGGAAAAAGTTGTAAAAGGTAGGAATAACACGAAAACTGAAATATAACTGAAAATCTGAGTATGTACTATAGGAGCTTTTTAGCTTGTCCCGTTTGACATTTAAAATAACCCTCTGAAGTACGAACTTCTGTTCAAAGGACACGCTTTATATAAATATATGACTATGGCAGAAAGGAGGGAAAAGTCGAAAGGTAGGTTGAGATGGGAAGTTGGTGTCCGAATGGATCAAAGCGCGATAGCTCAAGTGGTAGAGCAGCGGCGTATCTACCCGAAGATCGTGGGTTCGAATCCCGCTCGTCACACTGACTTTCTTATCTCACCTAAAAACCTTAATTAATTGAAATTTCTGGGGATATTGTTCTAAGTTCTATTGGCCTCATTAATCACCTGTCGTTCTTTAACTGCTTAATTGTGTAAATTTGAACTCATCAGTCCATATAATGTGGGATAGTTTATACGGGGATTTTCAAGATAGGTGACCAACAGGTAAACAAATTATTTATTTTAGAAGTTGATAAACGTCCTCCTTCCGTTGACAGGATGCACTAAAAAAGAAGACATTGAAAAGTCATGGTATGAAGTTGGGAAAACGCAAAATATTCTTACTTTTTTTCGCTGTAGCGATGAGTTCGGTAATATGACAGCTTCGTCGCTTGACACATTACTGGAATCATCAATATCAACGAACAAAAGCAGCTGATGTTGATTTTAAATAAAGCAACTATCGATTTCCATTTTTTTCAGTAATTTCGTTGTAGAGATCGGCGTCATAAATGAATTAGTAATTGATTAGTGATCCCATTCACAAATCCCATATTCTCTGGACTGAAAAGTCCAAATATACAGAATTGAACAACAGATAAAGCAAAAAAGGTGAGTAATATGACAACAGACCTTAGAAGAACATAGAAAGTACGAAATATCTTTGGAAATTTGCAACCAAACCAAGGTTGCTCGTTCTTCTTCTTTTATATTGACAAACCTAGTTTCTGAAAATGCATCAAAACTTGGTAGGTCTCATTTATAAAACAACGAAGGTGATATTACTGTGGCAATAATACAAATGTTTAGACCTATTATTTGAGATTTAAAACTTTTTTTCTACAAACATTCTTTTACGAGGTTAGTGTATTAAAATAAAGACTGACAGAAAATAACGTTTGAAATAATAAATTGTACATTTACGTAGTATAAAAAATATATTATGAACAGATATCATTATATCTGCGTCAAAAGTGAACGCCTACGTTTTATATCTTGATCTATAGGCATAAACTCTAAATTACAATTTAACTCTCAAAATCTGGGGATATTAAAAGCTCGTTTCCGTGCCTTGTTCAACGTCTAAACGCTTTCTAAACCACTATGCACTTATTAAAAAAATGTAATAATATTGCAAAATGGTTAGCATTTGAAATTCAAATCAAGTACGGCTAGTACTTAAATGCCACAGAACACCCCGAGGGTGCGAATAAACCGCATGTGAAGTAGTTAACAAATTGAATTTGTTTCAACGCTTGCCGGTTTGGTCGTGCCGGGTCTTAAAGAAAATCATACCAACATGAAAAAATAATTAATACGAAATTTATAAAATAAAACCGTACGTTTTAGCGCGATCAAAGATTTAAAAAAAATCATGTAAAAGCACTAATTATAAGACTATAAAAATTACTTTTTAGAAATATTTTTTAGTCTTAATGAAAGTTAATTTCTACCAATTGTTATTGCCCTAAGACCCGTATGGAGAGAGTACCTCATAACAAAATAAATCCTTTAACACAAGGCATTAAATCATTATATATCGATGAATTGTTTATTCAATTTTCACTTAAGTTAACGATAAAACGGCATAAATCATTTTGTGCAGATTTCAATCAGGATTTTTTTATATAGCTTTTTGTTTTTTACCTGTGCTTATAGTACTGTGTTAACTGGAAAACTCTAGACAAAATTATAGTTTGTGTTCAGTTTGTTTGATAATTTATAATACCTTTATGTATAATTAGGGCTGATGGATCATTGCTACCATAGATGTACATGGCGAATATATTTTAATTGTCGGTTAAAGGCAGACAAAATTTTCATGTGGTTTTTAATATTAATAATAAAGTGAAAACATCATTTATTAATTTATTACAATTAATTAAGGTTTTTAGTTTAGATAAAAAAAAGTCAATGGCACGAGCGGGATTCGAACCCACGATCTTCGGCTAGATACGCCGCTGCTCTACCACTTGAGCTATCGTGACCTCGATCCACTCGGACACTAACTTCCCATCTAAACTTCACCTTTTTTTCCCCCTCCTTTTTGCCATTTTGCAAATGTCGCGTAATTGGATTGGATTCTCGACGACAAATGAAATAGCCACGGAGAGCTTTAGTGAAGTATACTTCAATTTAAATCATTAAATTCACTAATTTCGTGGTCCGCTTGACCAATTAATATATTACAATTAATTAAGGTTTTTAGTTGAGATAAAAAAGTCAATGGCACGAGCGGGATTCGAACCCACGATCTTCGGCTAGATACGCCGCTGCTCTACCACTTGATCTATTGTGACCTCGATCCACTCGGACACTAACTTCCCATCTCAACCCCACCTGATGAAAAATGCCAAAAAGGAGGGAAAATCCAAAACAAGGTGGGGTTGAGATGGGAAGTTAGTGTGAAATTAGTGAATTTATTAATTTATATTGATTAATATTATGACTACTAAATGCATATATGCATTGTTTATTAACATTTACTTTTGAAGTTTCGGGAATTTATGACTATCATCAGTTATCTTGTATAGTATTAGAATAAAAATTTACTATATCCTTATTGAATTTTCAAAGATATGACAATCTCATATTTGTAATTTAAGTTTATTTTTATACATTTTTATATTATTAAGAAATATTTAAAAGAAAAAGATAAAACAATTCATTGTATTTTCTAGTAGGCTGCATGGCTCCTTTCCTGTAACCGGGCCTTGTGCGCTTTTCTTTTTTTTATAACTTAGTATTTTCTGTTACAAATACAATAGATATTTTAAATTATTTATGTTTTACTGCAGTCGAAAATGAAATGATTGCCGTACAGCCTTTGAATGGAATTCCAATGACACCAAGACACTGGAATCACCGTTCGGCCAGATATGGAAGCCGGATCTGTACAAGTTGCAACGAGAAACGCCGAAGCAAAACGTAATTCTATGTGATTTAGATATGTCTAAGCCAGAACATTATGGAACAGAATTCCATAGTGTTCTCAGTGATCAGGAGGCAGCAGTGCTCCTCGAAGACGAAGAGATCTTGTCAGACTCAGTGGCGTGGCTAAACCTTCCTGCACACTCTGGTTGAAATTCCGAGAAAAAATGAGACATTACCGTTTGTTTTACGATGAACAGCACTATGTAAATAAGAAGGGACAATCTCGTTGCTGATGGTGTTGTAACCCTTTTTTTAGAAGAAGACTCTGGCACAATTATCCAGTTGATGTGTGACGATGCAAAGTTTGAAACCACCCCCTGCATAAGTGACTATAACTAGATTTAAAAACAGAACAAAACCATTATTGACTACTCATCAAGGGGACGAAACTGTATTGTATGACAACCAAATACACATGACAATGTAATACAAATTACAAAAAGCTGTGTGAGTTCTGTAGGAATAGGAAGAATTTTCCTAGAAATCGTTGAAAATGAAACCAAGTTCGTTGAAAATTGTGTTCAAGAAATCGAGATCCGTGTTATGCTGGTAGAAGTGTTATACAGGATAGCTTTGTCGATGAAATGGATAATCTGACAATGGCATTCGAAAGAGATGAATAAATCGAAGATAATTTCTGCCAATGTTTATTACAACTATTAATTAAGGTGTTTAGTTGAGGTAAAAAAGTCAATGGGACGAGCGGGATTCGAACCCACCATCTTCGGCTAGATACGCCGCTGCTGTACCACTTGAGCTATCGTGACCTCGATCCACTCGGACACTAACTTCCCATCTCAACCCCACCTTTTGAATTTTCCCTCCTTACGAAATTAGTGAATTTAACAGTTTATTATAACATTAACGTAGTAGCAGAGAATACTGAAGCAAAATTTTAGTTTACTTCCTATTTTCAATAATCTTGGCCATGCGGCCAGTCAGCAAGTAAATTTTTCTTTCTTTTTCTTTTAAATATTACTTAAAAATAATACAATAAGTATAAAACAACCTAAATTACATTTTTTATTTTTCTTTAAATATTTTCCTAAAATATAAAAATTGATCAAAAATAAACTTAAATTACTGATACAAGATTGTAATATCTTTAAAATCCAATGTGGATAAAGTAAATTCTTATTCTAATACTATAAGAGTGATGATGATAGGTGTAAATTCCCAAAACATCCAAAGTAAATTTAATAAATAATTTCAATTAATTAATCTTTATGTAAAGTATTGGTTGAAACGAAAAAACTAGCGTCACGAGCGGGAATCGAACTCACGACCTTCAGCTAAATACGCCGCTGCTCTACCACTTGAGCTATCGTGACTTCGATCCACTCGGACACCAACTTACCATCTCAACCTACATTTCGAATTTTCCCTCCTTTTTAAATAAAAGAAATTATTTGGTCAATCGGACCACGAAATATAACGCATTTAAAAAATAAAGGTTTTGCTTTATTATTTTAAAAAACCACATGGAAATTTTGTCTGTCGTTTACCAACAAAATTGAATACGATTACATACTCTTAATAATTCCATGTTGAAAACAAAACAACTTTAAAAGAAGAAAATTCCACAAAAAAGAAATAATATTTAATTCAACTACCTTTATTGAAGTTTACTGTTCTTTATCAGTCTTAATTAATTATTAATTAGTTACAACGTCCTGAAGGTTTCGAAAGGTTTGGTTCTATCGAAACGTTGATGGACTGAGTTGCCCAACTTGCCATGACCAAAAGTTTTTGACAACTGTATCCTTGTGCGTGAAAGTAGAAAATCAATGTTCACACACAGTTTGAACACGGATGACTATTATTTGATTCGAAAAGTCTTCAATTTTACATAGCTGCGTAATCACGACTTTTCAAGACTTTGAAGATTTTTAAAATTAAATAATCGCCATCCGAGTTCAAACTGAGTGTGAACATTGATTTTTTGCTTTCACGCTCAAGGATACAGTTGTCAAAAACTTTTGGTGAAGCCTTAGTGCCTGAAGCCTTAGTGAAGTTTCTTATATTATTTACTCACTCATATAAGTCAATTAACTCCTCTTTTTTCAAAATTATAACCATCTCTTGATCAGCGTTTTGCTGCTGATAAAGACAAATTGTACTGATTAATACATTCATACAAATTTGTTGGCATAAAATTAAAATACATGGAAAACCCATTTCTGTTGGTACTTCACATATTATCAGTTAGTAACTATTAAAATTCCCATTTTCGAAAGACAGCGAAGAAGATCCGTAGTTCTATTTTGAAATTAATTGCTGGTGATCATTACAGACGAAAGTTGCTATAAACGTTTAGGATTTATCGCCTCTCTCTCGTTCCAGTCGGAAACTGTCGAATATGTTCAATCGGTTCGAAGGAGAAAAAATGTTCCTGGATCTTACTCGGCCCTCGTTAGTTTACAACGACTAATGGTGTGCGATCCATCCTGGGAACTGTAATTATTCACAGGATATTTTCAAATCCTGGTAATATCGACTGAATGAACCTAAAATTCCATTTAGCAAACGCATGACTTTTTAGGATCTAAATTTATTCATTGCAATCTAAAAGGAATTTTTTTTAACCTTTTTAAATCAAATCAATTTACAAGTTTATAAAGACTAAATTACAATTCTATTAATGTAGATATACTTATCTTTAGCTAACAAGTAATTTACTAGTAGCAGGTTCGTATCTATAAAAGGTTATCATTCAATGCAGTTTTCATTACATGTTTTCAACTCTTTATATGGTATAATATATTATAGAAAAAATTGAAAATTACATTGAATGATAGTTATATTACGCTTACCAGGCCATGAGTGGAGATTGCTTCATACCACGCAGCTAGTTGTGCCCAAACTTATGCAACGCAATACATTAATTTTTCAGACAACTTCTATTTCTGCGTTTTTTGTTAAATACTCTGCTAAAAAAATATAATCACATGTATAAAGGGAGTTTATTCAAGTAAAATTTTTTTAAATAAAAGCATTTTCGCCGATTCCTTTTTAGTCTTCTTGAGGTTCTAGCTGCTATGGGGGCTGATGGATAATTGTTATAGTTTCGTAGTTTTGGATTTCCTCAAAAGTAGATCGTATCTCGGTGCAGTATTTCCGAAACATTTTTTTTATTGTCGTTATGGTGAGGTCCCTATGTAGTGTTGTTTCACATCTATAGCTTTTTCCGTCAAATTAACCCTTTTTAACTTCAAGTAACTTTTAATTTCAAATAAATTCTTTAAGCATTACAAAATTTCTTATAAAACAAACAAAACGAAACGACAACAAACAAAATTTATTTCTTAAAGCAAATATAATTAATATTTTTGTGTATCAAAGAAGAGATATTCTTTTGTTCAACTTGAAACGAAAAATTTAATGTTACTTTAATACTAAATCTCGTTTTGTTGTTCTCTTGCGGGTTAAAAGAACGAACTTGTTGATGGCCCCCCCAGAACCTGAGCCGGACACGATTAAGAATAGGTCATACGCGGTTGACGCGCGGGCACCTGCGTGGGCTTTGGCCTCTTAAAAAGGGAAATGTTGCTCGATGCGATTTAATAGAATAGAAGCAATAGAAGCTTGTTATGTCTTGGCTCCTTACAGAAAACGTAGGCACGCCACTGGATTTAAGAATGGTTTTCGGGCACAGTAGCGAGATTCTGGGTTCCCTGTGCCCCTTTTTAGAGGACGTGGTTTGGTATATACATCTGTTTTATGTGTTATGAGGTTCCGTGTTTTGTTTAAGGGTGTGTATTTATTAGTGTGAGTGGTGAGATGATGGTGAATTCAGCTCTGTGTGTGTGTGTGTGTGTGTGTGTGTGTCGATAGCGGAATATTTATGAAAGTACTCCATCGACTAACCAGAATGACTGCAATGTAGGTGTGAATGTATTTATTTGTGCGATTGTATTATAGATGTTAGTTATGTTTAGGCTAGAATATAGTTTGGATGAATTGGGGCTGAAATGATCTAGCTGTCGAAATCCCCTGGAGCCTAACCCCGTTGAGGGAAGCGACGATCATCTGGGCATTTGGCTTAAAGGGGATACTGTTGACCCAAATATAACGGGTATACGCCCTACGGTCAACACTTCGAGAAGTGACAACCCTTGGGGATGAAAGTCCATAACCGTTTGTTCTGATTTCCCCAAAAACAAAATTCTTTTGTTTCCAGGAATAGGAAATGTCTTCCGCACCTCGGTATATTTTTTGTACAAGTTAAGCCAGAAACACACTTACCCGATGCTACGCCATGCGACGCTACCCGACGCAAATCCAAACTCTGATTTTCCATAAGGTTGAAAAAATACCCCCGTGCACATCTACTCGATGCTATGCCACGATTAGATTATATTAATACGATTTTTTGATATAATGAATTTAACTAACAATTTATTGTACTCGCTTCGGCGGNTATAATTGCTATAAGACAATGCGCAACCGATCTTGCTTCTCTCTGTATGAAGATGTATTTAGTTGGTATAGGTTTAATAGCACTCCAGGGCAGGGGTCGGTTTAGTTCTCATGGCTCATATGATACACATGTCTTCCTTCGTGCCCCACTTAAAACCTTTTCTATTCTTAACTGCAAAATCTTTTCCCACCAATGTAATAACAACAAGCGATGCATTTTAGTTGTTGTTTATTGTTCAGTTTGTTTCAGTACATTTCACTTCACTATTATTATTTTGGTACTTGGTCTACTTTTCATGAACACTGTAATTGGTTGATATTTCCTAAGAAACATCCTTACTGAAATTATGTACAATATAGTCTAAAGTGATAAAATTATCTTTTCATAAGACACCCGTATATCAGATTCATAAGAGCCTAGCTAATACCAGAGTTATTTTAAAATGGATACCAAGTAATTTACTCTCCCTTTGTTATTTAACGCATTATCTCTATTTGGAATCGGGAGGTTACCAATTTCATCTATTTCCTGCGACCTGTGATCTAATTACCAGATAGGTTTGGTTAAAATGAACCTTTTTGTCCCACCCAAGGACTTTGCATAGCGTATCTGCTAAAACAAAGACGGAAGGGAGATAATAGAAAGGGAATTAAGCAAATATACTTGAATGGCGCCCCTCGTTTCGCTATGTTTCAAGGGCGACAAATCCCAATAATTTTCAGCGCGGAGGATTTTTCGATTGGCCACCGACCGACCTCCCCTTCACCGTTGCCCGTTTCCTTCAACCCTCCCTAAAAAATAAAGGACAATTTGACAAACATACCAATCTGTCCGGTTATTAATTACAGGAAATTTCACCAAACGTCTAATTACAGTTAATGGGTTTTATCATATAAGGAAGAATAATACAGTAGGAATGATTCTGTTTTATTTCTTTCAAAAATACTAAAATATTTTTCTAATATAATTTTCTAAGAAAGCGTTTAATCTTATTTATTTAGAAATCGTGAGATGCGGTCTGGTGTGATGTAAGTTTCAAAAAAACATTTTCTTTATCGTGCCAACGTTTCGATCTTTCTTGAGATCATCTTCAGGGCTCAAAGATTTTGTCTTCTGTGTAATTGTGTCATTCTTGCGTGTCGTGTCGAGAGTGCCAGTGACTGAAAATATGCGAGTGATAATAGTGAGTTTTATGTACGATTTTTTGAAAGCACAGATGGGTTTGTAGCTCCCAGCGTTCAGTATGTCACATATGGGTAATTTTAAACTTCTTTTTTTTTAATTGGTGTTTTGAAATAGAATCTGATTGAATGTCCTGATATATCGTATCTATGAGTAACTTAATTATTGTAGAGTCCAGAAGAAGATTGAATAAAAGGATCGAAAGGATAAAAATTACTAAGTTATTAATTATACAAAAGATCATACATACAACGGTTTTCTAGGTAATGATAAAAAAATACTTTCACGCTTTTGTTTGGATTTTTTTTTGCAAAATTGTTGTTAAATGCCGAACATAATTAGATACATTTGTGTTTTTTAGTGACCGGCAGTTCAATAAATTTTTGAAATCCTGACGAACGGTCAAGAATGAGGGAATTTAGAAAAAACACTTTTTTCATCACAACGTTTCACAGAAATCAGAGTTGCGGTCTGCTGTGATGTAGGTTTCAGAAAAACATTTTCTTTATCGTGCCAACGTTTCGATCTTTATTGAGATCATCTTCAGGGCTCAATAAAGATCGAAACGTTGGCACGATAAAGAAAATGTTTTTCTGAAACCTACATCACACCAGACCGCATCTCACGATTTCTAAATAAATATCGATTAATGGTCACTAATCACCACTCATTTAATCTTATTAAAGAAAAAAAGCAATAACTCTTATTTTATAAATGCCAATTACACAATTTATTCCTATTAAAGCAATATGAACTATTTTAATTTCCCAACTTTAGCTAACAATACATATTCTATTACTATTGTAAAATGTGTCATACGTTGCATGACAGAATTGTAA
The DNA here is from genome assembly GCF_000648675.2 of Cimex lectularius. Lineage (NCBI taxonomy): Eukaryota > Metazoa > Arthropoda > Insecta > Hemiptera > Cimicidae > Cimex > Cimex lectularius. The sequence continues at coordinate 496,156 of NW_019392847.1, forward strand.
GCAGCAATTACGTCGCTCTAGTTAGGAAGCGTATAGGAATGCCACCCGATATTAGAATTGTGAATATCTGGGTCCCCTGTTGCGATTTTTGGCGGAAACAGGATTGTTTTGTTGTATATAGTACTGATAGTTTTGTGTACCTAGATGGTGTTGAGAGTAAATGTATTTATTGGCGTGAATGTGTAGTGTAAGAGGGCAGATGGCGGATACTGGGTACCTTATCGATGCTCAATTAAGTTAGCTGTATAAAAAGGTATATAGGATGATAAGGAATATCGAGAACTCACCCACCCTAATTTAGTGAATGGTATGTGAATAGAAAAGACGTATTAAAGGATGAGTGAGAGTACGGATGGATTTGTTTCTAGGAACTGCATGCTTGAGGTGCTGAACTGACCTAACTTTTGACAACACCCGGAACCCAACCTCGGTGGCTGAACGGATAAGACCGACGTTTTACCCCAGGTTGCCCATACCAGGGGTGAGTGCGGATGTATGTACTTATGTAATGTATGTACACACACATGCACTTTTGTAATTTACAATAAATTTCTGTCAAAGTCTATACAATCACTCACCCCGTGTATGGGCAATCTGGGGTCAGACTTCGGTCCGAAAAAATGTCATACCTTTAACCCTATTCCTCATTGTGTAAAAAGGTCATCTAGTCATCCTCGACTAAATTCATCAAACCTTATTTGATATTATTTGAGATGGGGTGAGTCAATTCACTTTTTCGTAGGCTATTGTCGTCCCACAATTCAGGTCGAGAGACGAGTAGGTATGTTTTGCCTGATGATGAATATTTATTACTCGAAATCCCGAAAGCTGTCGAACACTTCTAGATGAACTATCTTTTCCAAAAAGTGAAAAAGTTATCAAACCCTTGGCACATAGAGTTTTAATGATGAACATTATCACGGCTTTATGTCGCATTTTTCGATAATGTTTTACAATATCCTTACAAATTACTGTATCTGTATTAGGTGAATCATTGATGCAATAAATAAACCTTTTATTTAAATTTCGGTAAAGAAATGGAAATTTAGCTTTTGGATATTTTTACATTCCAGCACCTATAGCTAGAAAACTGTTTCTGTTTGAAATTCTATGAAAATGTTCCCTGTCTAAATCTGAGGGTGTACAGGTTTTTGAAAAACGTTTTTTCACTCAGACAATTGTTGACTTTCGTTTATGACTTTTCGCCATCCTTCAACAGCTATCCTACCGGACGACTTAACATGCTGCAAAATAATTTATGTTCTTGTCAAAAATGTTATTAAATCATTTTTACTACTTAAAGAACACGTTTGAGCGAAACACCTTCGTACATATCAAGTTGGGCATTTGAGTATTAAATTTTTGGACTTACATATTATTTTTACAGTACAGTGTTTTACATCCCGCACATTGAAACTTAAATAATTTTAACCTCAAGCGGTTGTAAATATGTCGAATTAATAAACAATCTAAAATTTCCCAACATTATTTTCTGTAAATTCACTAATTTCGTTGTCCGCTTGACCAATTAATATCTTTCAATTAATTAAGGTTTTTAGTGGAGATAAAAAAGTCAGTGTCACGAGCGGGATTCGAACCCACGACCTTTGGCTAGATACGCCGCTGCTCTACCACTTGAGTTATCGTGACATCGATCCACTCGGACACCAACTTCCCATCTCAACCACACCTTTTGAGTTTTCCCTCCTTTTTGCCATTTTTCAAATGTCGTGTAATCGGATTGGATTCTCGGCGACAAATGAAATGGCCACGGAGAGCTTTAGTGAAGTATACTTCATTCCAAATCATTAAATTCACTAATTTCGTGGTCCGCTTGACCAATTAATATATTACAATTAATTAAGGTTTTTAGTTGAGATAAAGAAGAGTAAAGTCCGAGTGGATCTAGGTCACGATAGCTCAAGTGGTAGAGCAGCGGCGTATCTAGCCGAAGATCGTGGGTTCGAATCCCGCTCGTGACGTTGACTTTTTTATCTCAACTAAAAACCTTAATTAATTATTTTCTGTATTTTCTGAGCGGTATTCAACGTGAACTGTTGTCGCTTTATAGACTTTGTAGGAGTTTCCAGCCGCATGAAAGATACGAGAATTTTTTGCATATCTGCATCACAATGCTATAAAGTACGATATTTTGAAATTTTCAATGCACGGTGGTTTACAATTAACAACAACTGCTAATTATAATGCGAATGTTTTTTGTAATTACTTTTATGAGAATAAACAACTATAGAATACTACAAACGAGAAGAGTTTCCTAACACAAAAACCGTCATTAAGTAATATTAACATTTATTTAAAAAAATTGTAGACAATAGAAAATCTTGTAAATCTAACCGAAAGCGCTAATTAAAATTTTGAATTAATTGGCATTAATTATTTTCAAAAAAGAAGAGAATAATTAAGAAAATATTTTAAACCTTATTTGAAATTTCAGTTTAACTTGAAAAGTAAACTTTAATCTTGAACGTAAAGGCCTCTGAATTGATCATTATTAATGCAACATATTTACAAAGATTCAAGTTTGATAAGCTAAGATTCCATTTACAAAATATATATGTATAAATTGAAATAAAATTCTCAAGCATCCATGATTAAATTATAATAATTAATTTGTCTGTTAAACCGTAATGTTGCCAAATGCTAATAAAGCACGGGTTTTTAACCAAAACTTAAACTGGCCCAAATACAAAAGTCGGTCAATAGCGAAATTAGTATTAATCCCAACACTTGAAAAAGTCGCTGCTTAGCGTTTATCATGTTTAACTAACTCCTGCTGTAGTAATGGCATGAATTTTGGTAATCCACAACGTAAACTAAGCAGCTAGCCATACGACATAGACATGACCAGCGCTTGATCGGATAATGGAATGTATACACACTAAAGAACCGCTAAACGGACAATTTGCTAAGTTATAAGAACAATAGGTAAACAAAAACACGAGACTTAAAAATGGAAATAGATGGGGCTCTGCGGATGTAGTGAGGAAGGAAATTCCGTTGTTTCAAGCACGACTGAGGAAGGAACGACTGAACGCAGTTCTGTGTTTAAGTTTGGATCAATATATTTTAATTGGATGATAATAGTTTTGAATATGTTACAATTAATTGGACCACGAAATTAGTGAAGTTTTGAATATGAATGATTGTTGAGATAGTTGAACACTTTTGATTATTGAATGATGATAAATACCGGATATAAATAACTAGGTTCCATTTCGGTCTTCCAGGCGGATTCCTAATCTACGTGAAGTCCCAAGTACAGTACTTGTTCGTAAGGCGGCAGTAAAATTCGGTTAAGTAAATAGGTCGTAGTCTAAGTTCATGTATTAGGTTTTTGCATTATTTAATTCATTGTTTGGACCCTATATCGAGGTAAATTAATTTTACACGTTTCTGAATGACGAGATCTTTATAGAGAGGAAGGATTTCTGCATCATTAGGAAAAGTAGAGATTATTGTTTCTGGGAAGATTCTCAGCTATCGTGAAAAGGAAAGGTCCAAGCATGCTCCCTTGGGAGACTATCTGTTACACTTAATCTATCAAAATAAAAAGGAAAATTTAGAATAGCAGACTATCGCCAGTTCAAACTATCAGACCGAGAAGTAGATGCATATACTTTCGTAGATACAAGTAGATGCATGGTTTCATTTGGCCCATAGACCGGATGTTAAAACTTCCGCTAACACTTGATAACTATAAAAAAGAATTAAAAACTATAAAAACCTTAGCAAAAAACAACGGGTATCAAGAAATATTTATTGATAGGTTGATAGTTAAAGGAATAAAAAAATTAACATTAAAGGAAACAACAATAGGACTCAGCCACCCCACCACAAATGAATCATTAGGTTTGCCATACCATATTATCGGAACAAGTTAGTAAAATTTTTAAACAAGAAGGTTTTAGAATAGCTTTTAGAAGTACAGGTTCACTTAAAAACATTCTCTCAAAACCTAAAGAAAGTAGACAACTTGGCAAAAAGTGGGGTTTACCAACGCAATTGTAATGATTGTGATATTAAATATATAGGACAAAGCGGTAGAGAAATAAAAACAAGAGTAAAAGAACACTTGCCAAAATCGAGCAAATTTTCGGAATTTAACAACCATCTAAAAGAAACAAAACATAATTTCAATTCAAATCTAAATACAAGAGTGTTACATAGTTTCAACAAAGGGAAAGAATTAGATTGGTTTGAGAAATTTGAAATTAAAAAATGTAAAATTGAACATAGTGATAAATGCATTAATAATATAACAGGTTTTGCTCTACCTCCCATTTTAAATATGTACATAAATAATATCAAACATCCAAATAATTAAACTAATTATTTTAATTGTTATTATTTTTATAGTAATTTAATAATATTATGTATTTACTAGTATAATATTTATTTGTGTTATAATTTCCGCGTTTCGCATGTTCAAATAGAGCGCCATTAAAAAAATCAGCTGCTAATTGGAACGTCGCGTTGGCGGAGGTATCAGCGGGTTCACTTTGGCAATTCATGTCGAGAGACGTGGTTGTAGAAGTCCTTCAACCTGATGATGAGCTAAAAGGCTCGAAATCCGGATCGTTGCAAAACAACTTACTGTGAGTAGGAACTATCTTTTTAAAAAGGATTGCATATACTTTTTGGTATGGTAGCGCAGTATGCTTCCTCTCCAAACGAAGATTAGTAGGCATAGGTAACATATTATTTTCAGTGGTGACTGTATATTCTTCGGTAAAGCAATGAAAGAATGAAAGAATTGGCTGACTGGGAAAGAAGCTTTTTAAGTACCGAAGATATTCGTGAACTGCCTGGTTGTGGATGACTGCATAAGGGGTGAGAACGATATTGGTCGCTAGCTGAAAGGGGTCACAAACGTTCCCCACCCCTATAGCCTCCAGAAGCGAATTTAGTGAAAAAATAAAAAAATATTTTGAAGAGTAGTAAGTATCAACGTCAAGAGCATATAGTAAAATTTAATGGGGCTAAATAATCATTTGAATTTATAGGAAGATAAAGTACTTAAAGCAAAGCTGAAGTGGCGTTTACGTGTTGATATGCAATCAAAACAAGAGATAATTTATTATAAATTTCTTTTGTATGTTAATAAATCATTTCTCTTTTAAATTAATTACACCTTTCTACATATTTCCTTATGCCAAATCATCCAATGTTGATAAATCAAATAGAAAACAAAATTCCCGACTGGTTTATCATTATACAAACGCTTGTCCGATGGTTTATTTTCTTGTTAAACATGCCTTAAAACATGCACGTTTCCTTTCGTTCTTGTTGTATTATGTTTCGTCAGAGGCCAGATTACCTCCGAGTACAAATTATAACCCTTCTAGCCTCCTTCGTTGGGCAACAATTACCAAGAATCGGAACCATTAGCCCCATCTAAATGACTTTCGATAATGGATCCTAAATTGAATTATAGTTTTATATAATTTGCAGGGAATTGGGGTCTCTTAAACTCTTAAGGGGGCCGGAGTGGAGGAATTCTCAGGCCGGGTGTTGCAAGGGGCGTGTGTGAGAACTGCCAGAATGTCTCAACTTTGAATATAGACTCATTTACATCAGCCATGAAGCCACGCATGGTTCTAAAAGACTTTATGAGAGTCAAGGTTGTATTCTTGCACTTTGAAACAAAAAATTTAAGTTGCAAATATACTTATTTTATTGCCGTAGAAAATAGCAAGAAGCAAGCGGTCACTAGTAGATGGATAATATCGAAAGTTAATTTACGATTTTAGTAATTTCCACAAAGTGACCATAGTGCGTTCCTCTTAGACAGAGCGTGTACAGATGGGAAGTAACCTAGGACGTGAAAAGAGGGTGACTGGCGATAAGTCTGTCTTCCCTCTTTCTTCGATGAAAGAACCAGTTTCCCTCAGCCTCTGATGTAGGTAGTGGTTGGAATGTGCGATCTGCTGGAACGTCAAAGTGGAAAACGAGCTTGGAATTCTTCCCTTGCAGCAGTACCATTACCGTTGCAGGAACCGTAAATGAAATGCATATCAGCAAGATGTGCATAAGGAAATAGGGACTTAATTTAAATGACCAACCTGAGGAAGTTGTCAGCTTATAACATAAAGTAAACTGATTGAATTGAACATCAGAGAACTGACACGAAATTCAAGAGCCAGACAGTTTTCCTCGAAAAATTGAACGTGCCCCCCTTCATCGACACCAATTTTATTTCAACAAAAATATTTGGGCCTTCCAGAAGCGGAATTCAAAAAGGTGGGTAAACCGCTGGAAGCTAATTGAAAGGAGAACTTTTGAGGTAATTTGCAAAGCTCCAGGAGTTTGTAGTGATTAACAGTTACCAATCCAACATTTTAAAAAAAGTCAATGGCACGAGCGGGATTCGAACCCACGATCTTCGGCTTGATACGCCGCTGCTCTACCACTTGAGCTATCATGACCTCGATCCACTCGGACACCAACTTCCCATCTGAAAAAGGCAAAAAGGAGGGAAAATTCAAAAAGAGCGGTTGAGAGACAAGGTCACGAATTAATATTAATTAATTAATATTAATTGTAATATATTAATTGGTCAAGCGGACCACGAAATTAGTGAATTTAATGATTTGGAATGAAGTATACTTCAATAAAGCTCTCGGTGGCCATTTCATTTGTCGCCGAGAATCCGGCTGCCATGTTGGTCACCTACGTCGTAACGGATAGCAATGCGACTACATTTTCAATCTAACGCCTGGTTCTGGCCTGTTAGATCGAGCAATGTTAACTAGCCGATTCTTACAAGTATTTATACAAGTCTTACGTCATCATTTTTTTCGATCTAACAGGACCTAACAGAGTTAACAGGGTTAACACAAAGATTGTGAATACCGCTATTATCGTCCAGAGTTGTCACTAGACACTAAATTCACTAATTTCGTGGTCCGCTTGACCAATTAATATATTACAATTAATTAAGGTTTTTAGTTGAGATAAAAAAGTCAATGGCACGAGCGGGATTCGAACCCACGATCTTCGGCTTGATACGCCGCTGCTCTACCACTTGAGCTATCGTGACCTCGATCCACTCTGAAACTAACTTCCCATCTCAACCGCACCTTTTGAATTTTCCCTCCTTTTTGCCATTTTTCATGTCATTTTTTTTGTCGTCGAGAATTCAATCCGATTACACGACATTTGAAAAATGGCAAAAAGGAGGGAAAATTCATAAGGTGCTGTTCAGATGGGAAGTTGGTGTCCGAGTGGATCGAGGTCACGATAGCTCAAGTGGTAGAGCAGCGGCGTATCAAGCCGAAGTTCGTGGGTTCGAATCCCGCTCGTGCCATTGACTTTTTTATCTCAACTAAAAACCTTAATTAATTGAGTTAAATATTATTATGCATCTCAATTAGTTTGAGTCTCGTGACAAATTTATTAGTCAGGTAGCCTTTGTACTCCGTCGTTTTCCAGGGCGGGATAACAACTTCTGCCAATTACCCAAGACTTTAAGCTTTGGAACAAACAGTGTAAACAATATGTCTTTGTTCTCTATTGTCTAGGTGCACGGATAATATCAGACGGTTCATTAAATTTTGATTGATGATCTAGTGCCAGGGGGCGTGAAAGCGGTCCAGCTTTCCGCTGGACAAAGCCCATTTTATGGCGTTTAGGTTCAAATATTGCGTAACGCTGGAACAGTACTAAAGTCCGAAATGAAAGCAGAGGTAAAATGAGAATAAGATCGTGTAAAATAATTATTTAGTCGTGCTAACGAGTTCCGGATCTGTGTTGAACGAAATCATAACGAAACTATTTTTTATTGTTTATATTTTTAAGCTAAACCACCTCATAAATATCCATATCTATCGTGCTTTCTGTAACGCATACATTTTGCAACATATTGAGTCAGAGTTGACAGGTTTCTAGGTTTGCTTGTATAACATCCGGTTTGATATTTGTCGACTTCTGGACCTTGTTCCATTCCAAGGCCTAAATCGCCTTTCGAATTTAGGTAATTGGTTAAAACCCATTCAAAATGGAAGCATTAACAAATCTAGAAGTACCATTAGACAGAACAAATCTACATGATGATTTATATTATAGGAACGATGTCGTTTTTTAAAATGTAAGAGAGAACATATGTTGAATTTTGCCATAAAAAGGCAACATTCCAAAAAGAACGTTGATTTTTAGTAAGTCGTAATTGCAAAAAGAAAAAAGTTTAGTTTATAAGTATGCAACCTCACTTAACATATATTGATTGAATATTCATTCCAACACGGCAATAAATATTATCTAATTCAGCTTTGGAAAAATTCTATATTCTCATATAACTGGTTTCTAATTAAAATTGACTGAATGAAAGGAATTCTGTTTTAAGGTTGTTAACGAAAAAGCGTGCAAAAAAATGAAATAGTAGATACAAATCACTCACGTACTAAAAATTTAGTCAGTACTCCAGATAATGTTCGGTACGTAAATCGGATTTTGAAAACATAATGCACAAAATAAAAATCGCTATCGCATTTAAAATAGGTTTTGAAACCTGTGTTGCTCAAACAGTGAGGCAACATTATAATAAAGTTTAAATTATACTATCGATAAATCAGGTGACCCTAGCGGCTTGGTAGATGCCTAGATTGTATCAATGGACATGATTACATTGGAGCACATATATGTTGTTGAAATCAGAGCATAATATATAAATAAATTGCAATTTTAATAATAAACTTCTTTTGAAAGAAAAGAAAGGAAAAAACCAGCTACTCAAAATCGAAAAATATCAATTCCCAATATAGAAAAGTCAAGTCGTGAAAACAAATAAACAAACTGTACTTTCTCATTTTTATCTATTTTTTGTTACTTAATCGGCAGTATAATGAAGTCCCTGGCGAATCTGATCAGACATTGTATTTATAGTTATGTCTTTTCCTATCATTTTGGTCTATCCCTCCATGCAGTTTTTGTCTATGTAGCTGTATATAATGTACATACTGAGACATTGAATATTGCTAAGTCAAAACGGTCTAATAGACCAAAATAGCCAGGAAAGCAGACCAAAATTATCGAAAACGACCAAAGTTTGGTTCATCACCCAACAGACCCCATGAGGAAATCTCACGATAAGTTTTCTAGGCACCGCTTCAAAGTCAAGCCAATTTTTATGATTTACTGATTTCATTTATCAATTTATGATTGTAAAATGTTTCCTCGCGATATGTAATTTTTCTCAGATATATAAATATTGTTGCCATTACGTTTATTGGAAACGTTTAAAGTATGCCGAATGTCATACCACCCGCTACCAGTTTTATTGTGAAGTAAAAAACCTGAACCACTTAATCATATTACAGAAAATAAATTATGATTAAAGATAGATATAAATTGAAGTTTCGAAAGACAATTTTATTTGTGACCACTGTTTCCTTTTGGTGAAATTAGAAAATATGTATTTCTCGTCATAATATTACATCAGAAAATATTTTCTTGGATTTTCTTTATATTTCCTTTAGGTTAGACAAAAACACTAAAGAAGGATCTTGACACAACCTATTTTTGAAAAAACTTATTACGAGTTCATATAAGCTCAACACTGCACATACAAGTACCGAATCAAACTTATGCAAGTCGTGAAAATCACCTGCTTCAGAGTTTGGCAGACGAGGGTCATAGGGGAGTTAGGTTCCAGGGGCTGACGAAACCTAGTCATTTCAGCCTATTTCGCTTATTCTCAAACACATTAATTCGGATTTACTACATACCTTCACTCAATTAGTTTTATGGACTATTCGTTATTCTTCCATCACAATTTACACGTACTGTATAATTAAACAAATTGAAGGTTTATTTGATACTTAAATCACATCGACTATCTCACACTATACATTCACACTAATAAATACATTCAGTTTTAATATACACTAAAAAGGAACACAAAACGAGATATCTATCACGTAAAATCCAAAACTCGAAACAGGAGACCTAAAGAGTAGCTGTCGTCCTCAAGCACAATTCTCATTTTAGATGGCATTACTAATCGCTTTCTATATGGAGCCAAAGAATGACACCCTTTAATTTTGTGGATCAAATTGAGCTTACTCAACATGCAGGACATATTTACATGGGATTTGGTCCAAAGTAAGTGTCCGTGTATCAACCTCGCCGTAAACCTAGTCGTATGTAGTGTATGGCCTATTTTATGTAATTATTGGAGATGGCCACATATTGACTCTCGATACGTTACTAATACGTAGAACTGGGTAAATCTTGAATAGTTCAATTAGAATTGATTGAACTTTCTTTCAGACTACGCCAAGTAATAAGATATTATTTATTAATTTATCGTTGCGCATCGTGAGATGCGGTCTAGTGTGATGTAGGTTTCAGAAAAACATTTTCTTTATCGTGCCAACGTTTTGATCTTTATTGAGATCATCTTCAGAGCCTGGGATTTACAAACATTGTTTACATATAACAATTACATCTTAGATGTGGAAAAGTGAATTTTTACAATGCAAATATATTTTTTTATATATTCAATCAAAGTATTTCTACTCCTCAAAGTGGTAGAGTAGCGGCCGAAGGTCGTGGGTTCGAATCCCGCTCGTTACACTTCCTTTTTTATTTCAACCAAAGCCTTAATTAAAGATTAATTAATTGAAAAGAATTTATTTGGTCAATCGGACCACGTAACCTAATAGATGTAATAAGCAAAATGAAGTATATCTTCACGAAAGCTCTCCTTGGCCATTTCATTTGCCGCGGAGAATCAAATAGATTACACGACATTTGAAAAATGGCAAAAAGGAGGGAAAATTCGAAAAGTTGTAGGTTAAGATGGAGAGTTGGCGTCCGAGTGGATCGAGGTCACGATAGCTCAAGTGGTAGAGCAGCGGCGCAGCCGAAGGTCGTGGGTTCGAATACCGCTCGTGACACTTCCTTTTTTATCTCAACCAAAGCCTTAATTAAAGATTAATTAATTAAAACGGGAAAAATATTTCTAATTTTATCCGATTTGGAAACATACTTATTAAGTATCAGGTTGATACAAAATTTCAATCAGTTTCATATTTTGTCACAGTTATGAAATAATGATTAGTGATCACTTGAAAAAGCGGTACATGATAACGCCCCGGAGGGAACCTTCAACCAATTTAAACCAAAAACTTCTATTATAAATCAGTGCTCATTTGTTCAATAATCGTGCCTAGTTTCATGTATTGCAGTTGTTCATTTAACAAGATTTATTAAATGTTTGGATAGATCGTCAAAAAGCTTATTCTATTCCGCTAGGGGCAACTATGTTATAGCCAAATTGAAGAAATGGTTTTATGGCAGATCAAGGCTTAACTGTTGAACTAAGTGAAATGCCATGAAATAACAATAGATCTTCAAGGATCTGAAGTATTAAAAACAGTCTATTTTCTTGAATTATTGTTAATCATCTGCAGAGATATAAAAAAAATAGTTCTTATCTTTTTTCAAGCAAATGATAAAATTATGGTAGAACCAAGTCAGAATAATAGAAATTTTCCTTCATTTCGTCAAATTTTGTTCTACAGAACACCTTCCTGGGGTAAATAGCTAACAGCCAACTAATATAAATTGTTCGATCGGGTCCCGACAGTTTAAAAATTATGAAATAAGATTAGAAAGGACTCTCAAAAAGGAACACACATTTACACCCGGAGGCAGATTGTATATTATTTTTGAAAGCGTTTGACACTAAATCATATCAGACAGTTCGATAATTTTGCAAACTTTAAAATTGAAAAATTTTTAAAACAGAAGATTACATAAAACTTTCAAAGGATCGCCTGAATCAATTACTGCATCGGATCGCATATTATTTATTAAAATTCGTTCTGCGCGTTTGAGAAATTATTCTATGTAAAAAATAAATACATAAAAGAAACACACTTTTATGGTGCACGTGATGAATATACACTCTGATATAATTTTTTTTTAAATTTATTTGTAGCCTATACATACTTGTACATAATACAAATGTGATCTCAATGTATATTGTTTACCGCTCGGTCACAGCACTAACACTGATGCCAGCGCTGCACCCGGAGGACGCATGCCATGAGAAGCCAGCCAGTGCTGGCACTCATTTTAATAGATTAAGGGGCAAGGAGGTCTCGGGGCCATCGTCATTTTAGGCGACGTGGTGGATTCTCGGGATGGGAATATGTGGAGAGGGCTCTAGCGGTAGGGTTAGGATGGATCGATAGGTTGGTATGAAATTTTTGGAATCGGAAATGGATCAGTTCGTGGACAAAAGGAACGTTGAGGTCTTTGTGAATAGTGAGGTTAGAGACGTAAAAAGGAGCTTTGACGATTTGTCTGAGGACTTTTGATTGGAAGGACTGGATACGCTGGATATTGGATGGTTTGGCGGAACCCCACAGTTCCACACCGTATGTCCAAAGTGGTCGCAGTAAAGTCTTGTATATGGTCAGTTTAGTGCTGATGGTTAACCTGGATTTTGGTCCTAGTAGTCTGCGTAATTGTCCAAGTCTTCTGTTGAGTTGTTGTCTTTTAAGTCTTGTGTGGGGATTCCACGTCAGTCTGCTGTCAAGGTAGTGATATAATTTAAATATAATTTTCGGCCCAGCAGGTCAAGATCTACATCATTTATACATAATAATAAAAACGTTATGAATAAAACATAAACAAAGTACATACTGAACTGATCGACGTTGATTAATAGACTTCAATGGAGTAGCGTGATGGCAAAACGTTGAGCCAAACGTGAAATGCGAGAAAGGACGGACCGAAAAAAGTGATTAGTGTCAATCAGATTAACATGTGTACAACTATTCGCAAACCTACACTAATATTTTACTGAAATTTTCTTTTGGAAAACGAAAATCTTCAGCCGAACAAAATTAGATTAACAGGCTGACAATAAATTGCATAACTGTTTAAGAAACTATGTGTAATACCTCGGCTGTAGAAGACAACCATACAAATTGTAGCAAATGAGTAGGTTGAAGGGAAGGGCATTTACAGTACATCTGATATAAAATGGACTTCTTGGAAATATATTGATACGTCGGCTTTTCTCCAGATTGACTCGCCAAATTGGACACAGGCAACTCAACATTCCACAGCGTTTATAAAGAAATTGTGCGCCACGGATATTAACCTTTTGTATTTAGAAGAGGCAACAAGAGGCAGCTATATATTCCTGGCATATGAGCTGTTGAAAAATGAATAGGAATATTTGTAATTTATTCTTATTCTGTTAATTTTCGATTCTTTCCGATATATTCCTGGTTGTGGATCTCAGCGCATTACGACGCTAAGGGAGGACAGAAATATTGTCAATGCTCCAATTCAGAACCTTTTCCATAGTGCCCGATTCGTAATCGTTTATGGGAAGTTGGCCTTAGAGACGACCTGCAGCCACAGCCCGCCACCAGCAACTGAGGAGAATATAGCGCAGCGAGCGCTTAGAAGCGAACATTAATTGGAATGCTGTTACGTTTATTGATGAGTCGCGTTTCTGTCTGTATAGTGTATAGTATAGCAGGCGCCAAGTAGTTTACCGAGAACAGCGGATGCGTACAATGCTCCAGATAGTGCATTGCTTTCCCGTAAACTCGGTTGACCTAAAAAGGACAATGAGGATCTTTAACGTCCGCACCTAACCTAATCGGGCTTATTGGACGTTTTGATTTGACGTTGGTGTAGAGGCAACACAGCCCCGAGGGGCCAAGACAACCTCGCTCCCCGCTTGCCCATTCCGAGTGGTCGGGTCCTCATTAAGCATCGAACCGTATGCTGCGCGCAAAGGGCTACCTAAGCCGAAATACATCAGCATGATCTCCCGCGCACTCTCTAGATAGAGAAGGCCACTCTACCTCCCAGAGTAGTGGGGCATCCCTTGGGTAGAAACTACCGGATCCGCTCCGTCCGCGGTTTTGTTTAAAGTGGAATTGCTAACCACCCCCTAGAGAAGACCGCCTACCTTAAAAGCCTCCAATCGAGCTCAGCCTACACCTACGTACAAAGCATACTCGAATAAAAGCAACTGATTCACTACCAGTTCCCATCCGCCACTACTCACGCATTCGAGGGACTTTTCAGCGTAATCATAGCGTCATCAACGCTTACAGGCTGGTGTGTAATGGTCATGCGCAAGTTTCGTGCGAAGGTGAAAGATAGAAGACAACCTCTTCTCTAAGTACCCGCCAGGGGTCTCACCACGGCCAACTACGAGTCCATTCCCATTGTAACAGGGGCTGAACCTTGGAACATTTATGTTACCCCATAGTACAGATGGTTATGCACCCTCCCCTGCCTAAGCAGACAGGATCTGGGTCCCTAACCCTCGTGTGCCTCTCATAAGGCACCCGCCGTCCCATGCCGACCCGAGGCCGACAGGAGTACAGCTTGTGCTTTAGAGAGGTTGCCACGCCCTAAGGGCTCCGCCATTATTTTGCGCCCGGACGCCCCCCTTGTAGATAAGGGTTGGGAGGGGTCACAGGAAATAATGAAGGAACCTGTAGAGAGAGAGAGAGAGAGGGACGTGGCGGACACGAAGTACACCCTTCTTGAGCCCCGAGCCTTAACCACATTGTATCACCCGTCGTCGTCGTAGTGTCCCTTCAGTGCAGTTTGGAGGAAGCAGTGTAATGGTCTGGGCTGGGCGACGAACTGGACTCCGTATTGTTGAAAGTAACCTTACCCCAGTCCGTACCTCCAAGAAATTATCGAGGAATACAGAGGTCTCATTGGCAGAGATTTTTGATTTCTGCATGGCAATGCCAGAACTCGTAGAAGAAGATTTGTTCATTAATGTTTAGAAAACCTGGAAATTTTCCGTCTGCTCCTTCTCCCAATGTCTTTAGACGTCAATCCTATTGAGCACATGTGTGATGCGTTGCAGAAAAGGCTTTTCGATTACCTTCGGCAGCCAGTTGACCTGCAATAACTGAGTACAGTGTTGCAACATCCATGGAGTGTAATTCCTCATGAAATTAGTGACAACCTTATTAATAGTATGCCTAAAGCCTAGTCCACACTCGGACGGAAAGTTGCGGGGCTGAATCTCCTTTAAATCAGGAGTGTTGAAATTCAGCCCCGCATCATGTCTCCTTGTATCTGGTTTTGCCGGTCTATTCAAGATTTTGATTCCCATCGAAACGGAATTCAGATATACAATGTTGCACAACATTGCAAGTGTAGCCGCATGTTCCTGGGCCTAACTCCTGAGAGATTTGCTAGGGAACTGCCTCTGTAACTTTGACCCAAGTGTCATTTAAGTTTTACTGGTTCACAGAGTTTTTAGCTAACAGAGGACATTTTACACATTTTTAAACAAAATAATTGCGTCCAATAAACAAAATTATGGAATTAAACCGTTTTATTTAGTTATTTTTCAAAATTCCTTAATTAAATTTTCCTTCAATAAAAGCATATGAATTTGTAATAAACATTAATGCGTTTTTTAATTAAAAAATTAACAATGTTAGAGAAATAAATACTACAAAATTGGCAACATCCCTATTCATTTTGGAGAAAAACATGGAAAATTGAATCATTATGTTTATTTACAATCCAGTGTTTATTATGCGGGCCGATCTAATAGTTTTGAATAAAATGTTATAGTAATACTCGTGGGACTTTATTAATATCCAAAAAAAACTAATTCCACATGTAATCATTTGTTGCGTAAATGTTCTCAGCCCTGAAAAAAGACGTCGATGAAGAAGGGCCCGAGGGAGAATTGGGCCATGCGAAACTCGTTTTAAGAAAACCAACCGAAATAGTAACAAAGGCCGTGTCGCAACCCAGTTGGGAACCGGTGGTCCCAAAAGCCGTGCTGCCAAAGTGAAATAACGGCCGAATGTTGTGAACGACGTGATTTATGCCAGCCGGTCTGGACATTGAAACGTGGATTTTTACGGAGGCGGAAATCGAAACGTTTTGCAACGGAGGTAGCGATTTGAGTTCTGCTCTTAATAAATCAAGAGAAAACATGGAAAAGACTTCGCTCTCAACGATCTCCGCTTTTTGGAGCTACCAGTAAAATTCACACATCAGAGGTTCATTTTATAACCGTTCGTTTCAATGATTAATGGATGAGCTGACAAGTCGTAGTGAGCATTTGGCAGATTTTTAAACATTAATGATTTGCTGCCAAATTAATTTGTTAAACGTCAGAAGCGTATCGACGTGATTACAAGTCTACCAAAAAGTAGTTTTATGTCGGGCAAAGGAGAGATAATTAACCATGCATAACCGAAACATTTTTTGTTAATTTAAATTTATTTGTTACCTATACATGATCGTATACTAAACAAATATGCACATGATTAATATATCACACAGCACAACACTAGCAATAACGCCAGCACTGCACCGGTACAACATATGCTTTGTGGATCCAGCCATTGCTGTCATTCAATTTATGTAAAAATTGGTTACAAGGGGGTTGAACGGGCACAAAATAATGGTGCAGGCGTGGCACCCTCTCAAGCTGTACTTATGTCGGCCTCGGGTCGGCATGGGCGGCGGGTGCCTTATCACAAGCACACGAGGGTTAGGGTAGCAGATCCTGCTGCATAGACGGGGAACCATCTGTACTACGGGTATCAGAAATGTTCCAAAATTCAGACCCTGTTACACTGGGAATGGATTCGTAGTGGTTCTTGGTGATGCCCCTAACGGGAACTTAGAGAAGAGGCTATCTTCTACCTGTGACCGCACGAAACTTGCGTATGACCACTGTTATACTCCCGGCCTCACGGGATACGGCGGATCGGACGGCATCGTGTAAGCGTTGAGGACACTATGACTACGCTGAAAAGTCCCTCGAATGGGTGAGTAGTGGCGGATGGGAACTGGTAGTGAATCGGTTGCTTCTACTCGAGTATGCTTTGCACGTAGGTGTAGGCTGAGCTCGATCGGAGGCTTTTACCGTAGACGGTACTCCTCTAGTGGGTGGTTAGAAATTCCACTTTAAACAAAACGGCGGCTGGAGTGGATCTGGTAGTTTCTACGCTAGAGAAGCCCCAATACCCTGGGAGATAGAATGGCCTACTCTATCTAGGGAGTGCGCGGGAGACCGGGTTAATGTATTTCGGCTTAGGTAGCCCTTTGCGCACGGCATACGGTCTGATGCTTAATGCAGACCCGAACACGCGGAATGGGCAAGCGGGGAGCGAGGATGTCTTGGGCCTTCGGGGCTGAGCTGCCTCTACACCAATGCTGCGGCAGTAACACCATTCTGTCGTTTGTGGAGGTGCGTCAGCTCTCATCTTGAGAATCAAAACGTCCGATAAGGCCGAATAGGCTAGTTGCGGACGTTAAAGATCCTCATTGTCCTTTTCAGGACGACCGAGATACGGGAAGCACGACCGGATTGGTTCATTGACAAAAGGAATGTTGAAGTCTTTGTGGATAGTGAGGTTAGTGACATAATAAGGTTCTTTGACAATTTGTCTAAGAACTGGATGCGCTGGATATTGGATGGCTTGGCAGTACTCCAAAATTCCACTCCGTATGCTAGCCTTTATAAAATGTTGTACAGTGTTAGCATTGTCTTAGTTGTCAAAGTCGACTTCGGTCTAGAAGTCTTCGTAGTAGTCCAAGTCTTGTATTAAACTGTTGTTTTTTGTGGGGATTCCACGTCAGCCTGCTGTCAAGATATAGTCCCAGGTATTTGACTTCAGTGGAAACTGATCTCTCTTTGGTTGATGTACAATGGAGGGCAACCTCTACTAGACTATAAGATTTATAGATTTAAAATTTAGGCGTTGGGCGTCGGAGAAATACTTGACAGGTTAACTAAAGCTCTTTTATTAAATACACAAAATTTTATTGCAGAATAAATACTTTGGAAAAGTCTGCTAATGGACCAATCTAATGTCAAATTCTTCGGACGTACGGTCGCCGATTCTGATGAAAGGGATTTGGTGATATAGAACGAAAAATATTGGACGTGCATTCTTGCCCATGTGCCCAAGGAGACGACAAAATAAATATTTTAAAAAATTAAATTATTTTTTAATATAGTTGTCTGAATGTTTGCATCCAAAAAAAAAAATTCCAAGGACATACATATTACATATTATATATATTCAAGGAAATATACTGTTAATGAAATTGCATAGATGACGTTACAAAAAGGAAAAGTAACGCGTCAACGCGTCAGTAGAGAAACTTAAAAAAAAATCATATTTAGTAATTCGAATTCATCTTATACCCCCGTTAAAGTCTCTTTAATTAAGTACATATTTAAACATTTATGATTCATTAACCATAACTAGGCTTGAAAACAACAATTCGGATTGGAATTTAAGCAGCATTCAAATGCTTCATCAACATTGATACACATTTTTCAGCAAACATCAAATTTTTTTAGCTGCTTTCTTTTACAAAAGTTGCAAGGTGACCTATAAAAATAACTCTTCGAGATATCTACCTTGGGATATGATAATGAGCATTTAAAAAATTTCAAATCAAACTTGAATGATATTGATATATAACAGGTTGTGCTTCCCGATGATAGTGATATGATAGTAGCTGATTAAGATAACTTTACTTTATGAATATTATAAAACAAGTCAATCAATATACCCAACACAGTTACTAGGATGTTTGTGTGATATTCTATCAAGGATCAGGTTATGATATTAACGAAAGAATTTATCTCTCAGAACTAATTGGTTTCTCTTGAAATATATACTTTAGTAGCGATTTTTGCCAGTAATTTTATTATATGTCGAAATTTGCTACCAAACCTTTTTTTATTCTATACACCGGATGACCAGCCAGGACATTTCTATTCGAATCCTATAGGAATTACCGGTAGTGCTTTTTACGAAGACTGTGAGCTTATGTCAGTTCGTAATTCAGCTTGAAAATTTACATGACCGTCCATAATTTTTGGAGTTCATTTCTAATCGGAATATCTTGACCGGGCTCAATTTTCGATAGGAATCATATTTCCATTATTAACATCCGCATATCGATGGTATTTCCAAGGTCGGGCAAAGGTCGTATTGGCGGATTTGGAACGCTTTTAAATTTTATTAACCGATCAACATTCCAGCGTTAAGGACGCGTTAACGGCTGAAGCAAGTGGGGGTGGAAGCTTTTTTCAAGGAAGTTCTACGGCTTTCTCTTCCTCAACTCCGCCCCTAATAGTCAACGGGTAATTCTCATTTTTCACGCCGATAATGGATTTCACTAAGACTGCTGCAAATTATTTTCCTAACCGATTTGTTAAATAACTACTAAAAATTGCCTGTAGCATGAATGCACTTAACGAGAAAATATAATGTGAGGTTAAAGATGAGAGCGATTCTTTAATTGGCAATTTTTGATATGGAGTTCTAATATACTGCAAAATATTTTCGAGATCAAAGAGCATACTATTTTATGGGTATCTATTAAGCTCAAATACATTGACTTTAGGAATCACTATAAAGCAATCCCAAATTCTGTTATATCAAATCAATCAAATAAACAAATCTCTCTCTCACACTCTCTCTCTCTTTATCTATCCATCTATCTCTTTAGTTCATATCTCTATCTCGTTTTCTCTCTCTCTCTCTCTCTCTCTCTCTCTCTCTCACTCTCTCTCTCTATATATATATATTTCTATCTACATATCTATCTCTATCTCTCTCTCTATCTATCTATCTATCGATCGATCGATTGATCTATATAAATATCTCCATCTATCTATCTCTCGTCTATCTCCCTATCTATACACCCCTACCTATTTATTTCATTTCTCTCTTTCGCTTTCTCTCTCTCTCTCTCTCCCTCTCACTCTCACTCTCACACTCTCTCTTTCTTTCTCTCTCCCTCTCTCTCTCTCTTTCTTTCTCTCTCCCTCTCGATCTGTCTATCTATCTATCTTTACTTCATATTGCTCATCTTTCCCTTTTATCTCTCTCTTGATCTATCTATCTTCCTATCCTACCTCTATCTATTTATTTAATATGTCTCTTTCGCTCTCTCTCTCTCTCTCTCCCTCTCTGTCTCTCTCTCTTTCTCTCTCTCTCCCTCTCGATCTATCTATCTATCTTTACTTCATATTGCTCATCTTTCTCTTTTATCTCTCTCTTGATCTATCTATCTTCCTATTCTACCTGTATCTATTTATTTAATATTCTTCCTCTAACTCTATCTACCTAGCTGAATCAGAGTCTATTTATCTCTTTTCTTTGTCGATATCTCTCTTCTTGCCTCCTCCTCTGTGAATATGTGTATGTGCGTGTGCGGGAGTCAATGTTGTCTGTATATTCAATATCTATTCACATATTTGTGATATTGTGTGAACAAAATCAATTTCGCCGACCCTTTACTGAGAGAGATCGTGGAACAGAGAGACGAATCCGTTATGTAAACAGGCCCAATCGTCGACAAAGGAAAGTGTAAATAAAGCCAATGTGAAGATAAATTACATCTATCCAATCAGCTGTGAACGATGATGAACCGAGCGGTTCTGCAAAACGGGAAACGCCGAGAAACAGATGTGTGAGAGGACGGACGCACTCACGAAAATGTTGAGATTCAAGTTGATACGGCCAAAAGTTCTCATACGCCATTACAAAAAGAGAAAGTAGTCAGTTTTTATCTAAGACATATGCCATCTGTCAATTCTGCCCAAATAATTTTAAAAGAATATTTTGTATTATTAATTCAAATGGGAAGTTGTTTTCAATAATGTAAAATTTTGAAAACATAGAAAATGGGAAGATGTAAAAGCCAATTATGCAATAAACAACAAAACTTGATCGGAATCAATCGGTTTTTGTTATTTTTAAAATGTCTAAACACAATAATATTGTAATACAAATAATAATTATTACACAAAAACCTTTTAGCATTCTAAATAATTTGAGTTTATATTGTCGTTTGTTACATGTCATTTGCAAAAGGCAACAGTGATTGGTATATTTACTGAAATCATTGTTCTCATGAGGACGGACATTTTAAAGTCTGTTAAACAGAAGGTGATCAAAATTTTTGTAACATAATGGACTTATTTTTTTACATTTTCAGAAGATCCTACTTTAAAAACAAAACAAGCTCATAGGAAACGCCCATTAAACAATTTTACTCAACAGCAAGTTTTGTTCGAAGTTGTGGCGAAACTCAATTTACCGAGGTTGCGATAAAACTGGAATGGACAGAGAAATGGTCTCCCACTGTTTTGAAACGACAACGAATGATAACGTTTCCCACAATTAAACCGACAATTTTACATTTAAAGGAGTTGTTTTTTACTTATTTCAGTTAATTTTTGGTTCCTTCAGTTTCGACCGTAATGACGAACCCCAATGGAGGAAATGTTCAACCACCTGGAATCTACAAGCTTCTACATTAAAACGTCAGAAATAACAAAGTGAGGTGAGTATGTCGATTCACTTTTTTTAAATGATGGCTCTACTCACAGATTTATAACAGGTAAAAAGTTGGGTTTTTTGGCACAGCTGTTCTACTACAACTTATTTTTATGTTCAACATTAGATACAGGTCAGACAGTCCTGTCCTGTCCTTGTCTCCGAGCACACCTCCTTGTGTCTAAATTCTCTCTTTTCTTATGAACTGTCATTTCAAAATATCTAAAATTCCTAAAATTCGCGTCGCGTGTCGCTGACTTTATACATCTTCAACCCCGGGTACTTTTTCGCTAGCTTATTACTCTCAGATTTTTACCAAAGAACGTTAGTGTATAATTAAAGTAAGTGGTGGTAGTAAGTAAAATAAATTAATTATTGTCCAACTACCCATTGGGTGTAGCGGGTGAGGGATAAAATATTTTAATATTTTTAAAAAGATAGTTCCTACTCACAGTTAGTTGTTTTCAGCGATCCGGATTTCAAGGTTATAGCTCATCATCAGGTTGAAGTAGTTCTACAACCACATCTCTCGGCATGAACTGTAGTCTTACAATTGGTTGTAGATTTTCAACCTGATGATGAGCTATAACCTTGAAATCCGGATCATTGAAAACAACTAACTGTGAGTAGGAACTATCTTTTTAAAAAGATTGAACAACACTCTCACTCCACCATTTATCATTTCTATAAAATATTTCAAATTATGATCACTTAAAATTTTACGGGCAATGCAGAGATTCGAACAAAAAATCATAAGCGTGGGAAATATGAATCGGACACCTTAACCACTCGGCCACCGCGGTTCCAAAAAGGTGCACATAGTAGTGCACCCGGCTAAATATTTTTAACGTCGCAATAGGAGAGGTTATATCAACCCTCAGGGTGCCGGTGTTTTGTAAAAAAAGCTCGTTTGTAAATATGTCGGTTTCGAATGTAGGATTCCGGATTGCCGATGGATTCGAACCCGGGACCTTTACTTTACAGTGATGAGCGCCGTGTCAATGCCTAAACCCTTGCGGCCACCGACGGCCCCAATGTTATCAATTCTATTAGCAAATGTTTTTATTGTTAAGAGTGGTTTTACCGTACAGGCACGTACATAAACAATATATTAAAATTTTAAAGTGCGCCATTTTTTGGAGCAGGGTACTTCACCTTTATCTAGATTGATAAAGTATAAGTAATAAGATAAACATTGATAAATTTACATATTGTAAAATTTGAATGTAATGAATATATACGTAGATAGATAATTCGGTATATCAGTCACCAGAAGGCCGTAGATTCACGCAACAGGTTCTCTACAACTGGAGAAGTATCGAATAGAAAGGCGGCTATTCACAAATCAACAACTCGCTTGGACCCTTGAGCTTGTTCTCTTCACAGGTGTGTGCCGGTTGGTTTATGGCCGTCGCATGACCGGGCCCATTTAGGAAAAACGTAGGAACGCTTTGCTTCAGCGCCATGCTTGAATCACAACATTTACCAAGACAGTCAGTTATGGTATGGGGTGGAATCAACAGGATCTTTCACTGCAGTAAGGTACATTGAGGAAGTTCGTCTGGAAGCTGTGGTCCGCGATCCATTTGTTTGGGGCTCCG
This sequence comes from Cimex lectularius, assembly GCF_000648675.2. Taxonomy (NCBI): domain Eukaryota; kingdom Metazoa; phylum Arthropoda; class Insecta; order Hemiptera; family Cimicidae; genus Cimex; species Cimex lectularius. Next base: position 519,113 of record NW_019392847.1, read on the forward strand.
TGTTAATACACCGTGTTGCTGGACCGCCTGTAGCTCGAGTTGTCACCCATAACTTGGACGTCACGTTCTTCTCCAAGAAGAGTGGAACAGCTTAAAATCTCATTGTTGATGAATCGGATTCTATTTCACAAGACGAAATCGGATCGCTTATTTACTCGATGCCAAGGGGACTTAAGCCCCCCTCGAAACCAGAAGATGTAATACGCGTATTAAGAGCAAAACCAAGTAATAAATAATTAGTTAAATTTTAATCTATCACTAAATGATTTTCTGGTGTTTTGAAAAATTTTCTTTCACCCGTCATCATTTTTTTGTGGTGTTTAGTGACCGTTAGCCAATGATTTGACCTAGGTTTTGGAAAACATTTTCTTTATCGTGCCAACGTTTCGATCTTTATTGAGATCATCTTCAGGGCTCAAAGTGTTTTTTGTCTGTTTAGATGTGTCATTCTTGTGTGTCGTGTTGAGAGTGCACTCTCTCTCTCACTCTCACTCTCTCTCTCTCTCTCACTCTCTCTCTCCCTCGCCCTCTCTCTTTCTCTTTCTCTCCCTCTCTCTCTCTCCCTCCCTTCCTCCCACTCTCTCTCACTCTCTCTCACTCCCTCTCTCTCCCTCTCTCTTTCTCTCTTTTTCTCTTTTTCAAAAAAAACCATATAGTTTGAAATAAACAAAAAAATTGAAATGTCCGGTATTTTGTCTTTGAATGTATATCAAATTATCTAGCTATCTTTCTATCTTACTTTCCTAATTATTTGGAATACCATTTGCGTATGTATCCAGCCAAATTTTATCTATTGGGTTGTCCGGAAAATAATGCAGGATTTTGGTATTAAACAAAAAAAAAGAAACTAGTTACTTTAAAGCAATGTTCTTTAATCAAAATAATTTCCCATACTCTCAATACATTTCTCCCAACGTGTTGGTAACTTATTAATTCCGTCTGAGTAGAATTCAGAATTTTTAGAATTGATAAAGTCAATAAATGCATTTTCCAGTTCCGTTTGATTTTTGAATATTATGTGTTGTAAGTAGTGGTCCAGGTGTCTAAAAAAATGGTAGTCAGTAGGCGAGAGGTCCGGAGAGTAGGGTGGGTGAGGCAAAGTTTCATAGCCAAGCTCCAATAATTTTTGTGACGTTACACGTGACACATGTGGTCGAGCGTTGTCATGCAACAAAATGGGCCCTTTCCGATTGACCAAAGAGGGCTTCATTACTGCCAATTTCTGATGCATGGTATTAATTTGGTTACAGTATGATTCAGCATTGATGGTTTCGCCAGGATTTAAGAAGCTGTAGTGTATTAAACCAAATGAAGCCCACCATACCGTAACCATTACCTTTTTTTGATGAGTTGGGGGCTTTGGAAAATGTATTGGAGCTTCTCCTTTGTCGAGCCACTGTCCAGAACGTCTAGTGTTATCGTAGAGAATCCACTTTTCGTCACATGTAACAATTCTGGCCAGAAATGGGTCATTTTTGTTTCGACAAAGAAGTGATGCACAAACATCAAAGCGCTGATTTTTTTGGCGATCGTTTAATGAGTGTGGAACCCAATTTTCGAGTTTTTTCACTTTTCCAATCGCCTTGAGGTGGTCAGCGACGGTCGTTTTACTGACTTTGAGTTGCTCTGCAAGTTCTCGAACAGTTGTTTTGGGGTTTTCTTCCACCACTGATCGCAGAACATCATCATTAAGAGAGGAAGGCCTTCCACGACCTTCTTCATCTTCAAGGCTGAAATCTCCCTCCCGAAATTTTTTAAACCACCTTTGCACAGTGCACTCATTAACACAACCCTCGCCCCAGACTTGGTTAATGTTTCTAGCCGTTTGGGCTCCGCTTCGGCCGAGTTTAAACTCGTAAAAGAAAATCGTACGAAATTCTCGCTTTGACATTATAAGGATGACTGAATTATTTCCAAGTAGCGGAATGCTACAGAGGTAAACAAACAATATCATTTGGAAGAGGATTAATAAGTGTTGACATTCATACAAATGAGTAATCCTGTAAACGTAAACAGAATATTTTATATAGATTTTTTTTAATGAAAACTTAAAATCCTGCATTATTTTCCGGACAACCCGATATTTATCAATCCGAACATCAGTTACTATTACAATCAACATATCTAAATATATATCTTTTTATCTATCCTTCAATTGATTTTATGTTTATCTCTTTTTTTTCAATTTAGCTATTCTTTAGTTTATGTAGTATTTTAAGCCCATTCTATACATTTTCATTCTATTCTTTTAATAAATTGATCTATTTATTGATTTATCTATTGGTTTGCGATTTATACAAAAAATGTTCTCAGTAAGATGTCTCATAAATTTATTATATCAAATTTGCAATATCCATTGTATCAAAAAGAAAAGCATTATAGTGATAAAATAAAAAAATATATTAGATAAGATTCATATAATAGAGGTAGAGAAACTGTTGAAACAAATGGTTCTTTTAGTGTATAAAATCCAATCATATATCTCCTTAAAAAAATATGTCACTGCTGTCAAATTGTCCCCGTTGTGTAAAAAATGTGGCAATACAAACATTACCTACGAATACACATAGACCTTGCATTAAGATTTAGCGTTATGCCCTTTAAGGAAAAAAGAAAGAATTTACCTTTACATCAAATAGGAATTTTATGCTAAGTTTCTCAGTGGCGTGCTGGATTCTGCAGGATTATAATGCTAACTGTTCCTTTCGCATTGCGCAACGTTGAGGCATTGAAACTGAGATGCTATTAGACCGAAACTGAGGGTCTTATTGCTCTAATGTATTCACGACGTTCTGTAGCCGGCCGAGTTACGTAAATTCAATAATTTTCGTCTGGAAAATTTAAAGCACGCGTGCTCTAAAAGAAAGCTGTTAGCTTATTTGTACTTTCTGGTACCGAAACTAATCAAATTTCGTCGCCGGTGAAGATCGATGGCGTAATTTGAAATTGTAACGCCGATTTGGGCTCTTTTTTTTCCTCCCCTTATGTGACCCGTGGAATATTTAATATGATATGGATATTGAATATGTTGAATACAGAAATAAAAAGAGGTAATTGCATTATCTCAAGGTTCTTTAAGTCGTGCGTACGTCAACATCAACGTGCTAAATTAAGATCGGCTTATAAAATGATATATATAAAAGGCATATGATAATGTTAAAAAATAGGTTTTAGATGCTTGCATAATTTATGTTTACAATCACAAAGGAATTTTTTTCAATAAAATCTTGATTTTTTGGAGTTTCAACAATCCTATGACATTTTCAAATCAAATATTTTATTTCTGAAAACAAAAGAATTTAATATTACATCATTCTTTTTGAAATGTTTTATATATTTTCATAACTAATTTATTCTGATGCCTTAACATTGCAAAAACAAAAACTTGAAAAAAACTTAAATAACTTGGCAATATGCAGTTTTTCGTTTAAGTTTTAAAAAAAAGTTTATAATTTTAAGGTAAATAATACGAAATAAATCATATTATCATATATTAATTATATCAATATATTTTAAATAATTTTAAAAAATAATGTGAAATAACATTTCACAGAAATAAAATATGACTGCCCAAAAAGTCGCATAACTGTCATTTGTATTTAAATGTTAAACAAATTCAAATGAACGCCTCCATAAAAAAAATTTTCATCTATTAAAAAATTATGATCATGTATTAATAAACCGGTCATATTAATGTAAATACGATATGTCATTTAAGTACATACTATTCAGTAGATTGAACGACAGATACAGAACAAATGGTTGGCCAAATTTTACAAACCGTGCGACCTGCGTGTCATGGCTGTAAATGTTCTGTTTTTAATAATTATTTGCTTAATATTTAATAACAATGTGCTAATAACATTCTCAAAAAAAGCTGCTAATAATGATATTCAGTTTTCGATTTTCTGGGTCCGTTTGTACTATACTTTTGCCACTTATTTTGGTTGTCATCTCTGGTGGGTTTGCTTCATATCTTCAGTAATTTTCTACAATAACTTTATAAAATAGTTAATCTTGATACAAGGTATTAGTCAATTTGAATTCATAATTAAAACATAAAACAGGTAATTAGTTTGAGATTTGTTGACTTAACGATCAATTACAAGTATAAGGGTTGATTAATTTTCAATAAGTACATAAATCTCTCGTACTTTTAACATATTATTCACGGCTAAGAACTCATAATTCATAGTAAGAAATTGCATCATCATCAGGGGTTGGTTGGACAACTTCATTATTCAGTAAACGTCAAAAAAGTTTAATCTTATTTTATAGCCATTACAGTTCGTGGTCCGATTGACCAATTAACATTTTTCAATTAATTTAATATTTATGAAAGGTAGTGTTTGAGATCAAAAATGTCAGCGTCACGAGCGGGATTCGAACCCATGACCCTCGGCTAAATACGCCGCTACTCAACCACTTGAGCTATCGTGACTTTGATCCACTCGGACACTAACTCCCCATCTAAACCTACAACCTTTCGAAATTTCCACCTGTTTGCCGTTTTTCAAATGTCGTGTAATCAGGATTCGATTCTCGGCGACATAGGAAGTGCCACGGGGAGCTGTTAATGATGTTATACTTCGTTTTACTTATTAAATCCATTATATTTAGTGGTCTATTGACCAAATTACCAAATTACTTCGTTCAGTTAATTAATCTTTTTTATGTAAGGTTTTGGTCGAAATGTTGTAATGACCAAATGAAAATATCTTTCGTTTAGAATTTTCCTAAGTAATCTTTTAATTTCAACTGGATAAAGTTCTGTACATAGACATCTCGAGTCTAATATTTAGTTCTTTTACTTTTAATTAATTATTAATAACTAATCTATATAAGTAATGTATTGGTCGAGATAAAAAAGTCAGTGTCACGAGCGGGATTCGAACCCACGACCTTGGCTGCGCCGCTGCTCTACCACTCGTACACCAACTTCCCATCTCAACCTCACCTTTCGAATTTTCCCTCCTTTTTGCCATTTTTCAATTATGCCATTTTTTATCTCGACCAATACCTTATATAAAGATTAATTAATTGAAAAACGTTATTCGGTCAATCGGACCACGAAATCTAAGGAATTTATAAAATAGGTGCCTTTTTCTATCAGCTTTAAATAATTAAGGGAAATAATAGGCCTGAATACAGACATTGTCCATTAAATTACCATTAAATCAGCACCTCAGGATAAATTTAAAACAAAAAATTGCCCGTTATTTTTGGCTAGATGCTTTCACAATTGGTGGAATTTCGGTTGAACAGATATTAATGACACTCTTCACATTATCAATTTTAAATACAGTTACAGGGTAAATAAATTGAGCAGTGATTGTACCTTCAACTTACAAGTATATAATTCACTCTTGACTCATTTATCTTCAGGGCAATTAATCTCGGCTTTCCTTGAACAAAAATAAAAACAGAAACTAGAAATAGCCGGCCTGCCGTTTTGCAAGATTATGGCCAAGGCATTGGAATGCCATTGAAGATTCACGAGGAAGCCACAAGGACTTCTGACTCATCCAAGTCTTCATTCATGAATCGGCTCCATCCCAGACGGCTTTCCCGTTACCAGGTCAATTACTTAAAGATAAAAAAATACCTTGTGACCTACAGGCTTCCATGACGAACCAAGAACCGGCTTCCTTGAAAGAAACGTCTTAAGATTACAGTAAGGACACAAAACAGGCGAACGATCGTTTTTATTCAAAATATAACTAAACCTTTTGTGATTAATTAGCTTGTTACATTTATTCGTTTTTTAATTATATATTTCATTTGTTTTATCCTTATCACATAAATAAAAAATGCAATGCTGATTGGAGAAGGAATTGAAAGGTTTATCCTTCCATCTGCGGAATATGGCTCAACAGCCTTGCCAAATCTTTATCTGCGCTGGTTTAAAAATCCTTGGTTGTAATGAGAATAGCGATAGAACCCTTTGTCCCTCCCTGATTAACATATTTCGATAAGCATGCGGAGTGCTCAAGGGGTTAGCACACCGCCAAAAAATCGGCTCTGGCATTTAACAGAATGATCGTATTATCCGAAACGAATTTTGAAACATTCGGGCTCAGAGCATACAACAATTTGCACACACGAAGTAATATTCATGAATATTACAAAAGGTTCTTTTCTGACATAGAAGGAATAGTCAGAATAAATAGTTTTCAACACTGGACTTTATTTGATATTGCAAAATTCAAATCCTTCGATTATCGAAACAAAACATATTTTTAATTATTATCATGGCATATTAGTCTAAATTGTTTTCTTCTTGCTATTTTCACGCTCTCTGACAAAATAGCACACAAACAAACGACTAAAGGAGGCTAAACGCATCTTAGAAACCAAATAGGGAAGATAGGCCGACGAAATCTATCGGAAACGGCCAGACTACGAGTAGTTCATAAAATACAGGAATTTTCATTCAGGCCCATAGTAATAGTACTTTTGACCGTTTATAATAATCTAACAAAGCTTTTTACTAGAACATGGTAAGCTAAAGTACAAATGGTAAGTGATAAGGAAATACCAAAAAGCATCTGGCCAAAATAAGTACCTGGAACACCGACCAAACCTTTTCAGCAGTTTATTAATGAGTGGTAATTAGTGACCGTTAGTCGATTATTCAGAAATCGTGAGATGCGGTCTGGTGTGATGTAGGTTTCAGAAAAACATTTTCTTTATCGTGCCAACGTTTCGATCTTATTGAGATCATCTTCAAGGCCTGGGATTTACAAACATTGCTTACATTTAACAAATAAATGTAGGATGTGTAGGATTTTTTTTACATTGTATAAATTCACTTTTTTCCACATCCCAGGCCATGATTATGATCTCAATAAAGATCGAAACGTTGGCACGATAAAGAAAAATATTTTTCTGAAACCTATATCACACCAGACCGCATCTCACGATTTCTGAATAATCAACAGTTTTTTAATTTAACTGGAACGATGAAACAACCACAAGACCAAAATTCATCAATATTGATACTTCTAAAACTAGCCAAGTTCTGACCAAGTCGTTGTAACTTGTCAACAATTTTTTGTACAACACCCGTGACTTCGATTTGCCAATTCGATTTAACGCAATTGTGTACCACTCATATGAAAATTTTGCTCAACTCAATCTCGGAGATAATTTTAGGTCACGCCATTTTTCCGTTAAAGGTTTATCATGACTGAACTAACTATTAGTTTTAAACTTACCTCAGTCAATTTTAGATACCATGTTCCGGGTATAAAAAGATCGATTAACTCTCCTTATGTTTAAATTTAAATAAATTATGGAAATTAATAATTATTATTTACCAATGTTGTACCAATCTAACTATGTTCATAATATTTTTAAATTTTTCAGAATGTTCGTAGAGAGCGCGAAAGGTTGTTATAGAAGATTTCGTGACTCAATGAACGCACGTGAGCAATAACGCGCGCAAGTCTCCTGGTTGTGACCTAACTACATCCGATATTCTCTACGAACTTCCGCAAAAAGCTATTATATTCTTGTATACCTCTATAACTATATAACCCGCGCTTACCGTTTTTCCTAACATAGGAAATAGCAAACGTATTTTCAAAAATTCTTTAGTGTCACCAAAATGATACTACTCTAAACTTCTCTTCGCTCTCACCATTACAAAGTCCTGCAAGGGAGTCCTTTGGGCGTAAAGAATGTTGTTGTTAGCTTGTGACATGGCATATGCTCTCGAGTGGCCAATAAGTTGAAGCGGTCCTTCCAAATACATTTCACATAGTCCAGCTTGTTACCCCCTTGATTAGAAAACAAAAGACTGTCATGAGAGAAATCATCACTCCACATGAAAGGGTTGCAGCCACATTACAATTTCTCGCTACAAAGATGAACTAGGAAGAACGAAAGTTCTCTACTACGATTTCTGCTCAGCGCTTAGGAGTCATCAATACTGCATCATTCGTTGCATTTGTATCCTTTGTTTTGAAAAGGTCGACCAACTGGTTGAGGGCCGTATTTCTTTAATTTCTATCGTGGTAATCATTGTCCGCCACTTTCCGAAAACATGGTAAACTTTTATACAATTCGATCACCTCAACAATAAAATTTCGATTGGATTTCATAGCCCATAAGGAATAAACGTTTTTGACTTTTTGAGAATATACGACGGAGATGTTTGCTCAGTGACAGAAAGACGGAGACTGCGCCAAAAAAACGCGGGTTTTCCCATTCACAACCAAGCCAGCGCTCCAATATTCCACCGTTCACGCCAGGTTCTCCCATTCACGAACGCGCCATGACGTAGTCGCGCCGTAGATGTTTGGAGTGGCGCGATGGAGTTTGGACCGGTCGAATATTCGGCACAGCCGGGCAGGCCAGTTTAGTTTTGCCATTGACGTGGTTTTTGGAACGGCGCCGTTCCGTTTGGACTGCTAGGAGCGATCGTGAATGGCCACCTTAAGAGGTTGAAGGAGGGTGCAAATAGGTAGGGGTTTGCAATATAAAAAAAAATTTTTTGGTCCATGTCAGAGATTTTGGGCCTTTCGTCCCACTGTGTGCCGTCGTCGCGCCGTAGTGTTTGCGTGGTGCGATGGAGTTTGGACCGGTCGAATATTCGGAGCAGCCCGGCACGCCAATTCGGTTTTGCCATTGACGTGGTTTTTGGAACGGCGCCGCTCCGTTTGGACTGCTAGGAGCGACCGTCCCACCTTAAAGGTAGCCATTCACGATCACTCCAAATGGAACCGCGCCAAGCCGAACAGCTCCATTTGGAGTGCCTGAAATTTGAGGGGTCATTCACGACCGCTCCACAGCCAGTCGCTCCGAACGTCATCTAGTGAATTACCTTCTCAAAATGGATGACGATCTCTTGTGCTACTCTTCTGTTTGTTTATGTATTAAAAGCAAAAAACCGAAGAGGAAATGGTGTAAGAAGTGTCTCCTGAACAGAAATCGTAATACCCTCATCAATTTGATGAATGGTCTTTCCCTTTAACCCTCTGATTGGAGGAACTATTTAAGAATGGATGAACCGTCTTATTTATATTTACTACAGCTTGTTTCTCCCTTGATTAAAAAATAAAAGACAGTCATGAGAGAAAGCATCACTCCACATGAAAGATTGGCAGCCACGTTACGATTTCTCGCTACAGGAATGAACTACGAAGAACTTAAGTTCTCTACTATCATTTCTGCTCAGCGCTTAGGAGTTATCATCCTCGAGACATGTTTGGCTATAATGTGCTGCTTGAAGGACTTCATGAAGGTAAGCTATGTATTATATATGTAAGGTAAATAACATAATTAATTTCCATAACTTCTTCTTCTTCTTGTAATGCTGTTGCTATTTAACATAGAAAAAAATAACAGAACTCACCTGAGTGAGCGAAATGTAGGCTTTTTTAAACTGTATACGTTTTATACAATCAATTTCTCAGGAACCAAGAGGCAAGTAAAAAATATAAATCAAGAACGGTATTTTAATAGGTGACATCACATAAAATAAATAACTTAACCATTGAAAACAAATTATTTCACCGGAACAACTTAAGTAAAATTAGTATGCAAACAATTACAGATTAAACATGTTGAAAAAAACATATACATGCATATAAAGAAAGTAACAAAAGATTATTTAAAAAAAAGTATAAGCAAAGTTCATTATCATTCTTCCGGGTCCACAGCTCCTAGAAAAGCGGTTATTGTCACTTTCTCTGATTGAGTATTTGATGTTGGTGTGGGAGGGCTCATATCTTCAGTTACAATTTTAGAAGTTATGTTTAACTTGCCTACTTCGGCCATAAAAATGGCGTCATTTATTAACTTCTAGCAAAAACATTCCATATTTTTCTGCAAAGATCTTAATTTTTCTGCAACATACGCCCCAAACGCGTCATGCATTTTTTTATCGGATGTTTGTTGCTGTTGGTCAAGTCTTTTAGAAATTTTCTCAAGAACCTGGTCGGCTTTTGAACGGGGTCTTTTTTTAGTTTTTTCCTAATCTTGTCCAGCAGATCCCTACAATCCCATAAGGTATCACAAGCAGAAATGGCTAAGCGACCTCCTTTTATAAACTATATACTAGAAAAGGGAATTACAATGAGATAATAAAGGTATTATTGCCTCCCTCAATATTTAGTAAACTATGAATCTATAACATCTAACTTCATGCTTTAATTTTTGTTCTATGCACATACGTCCAATTTAGCGCAATTTTAATTATATTTTCATTTCTATACACAAGAAAAACATTCATTCATTTTGTAATATGTTTATGGAGAACTAAACGGTTGGACGTTATTAATAATTCATTAGATTTCGTGCTCCGATTGACCAAATAACATCTTTCAATTAATTAATCTTTTTATGTAAGGTATTGGTCGAGATAAAAAAGTCAGTGTTACGAGCGGGATTCGAACCCACGACCTTCGGCTTGAAAAATCGCAAAAAGGAGGGAAAATTCGAAAAGTTGTAGGTTAAGATGGGGAGTTGGTGTCCAAGTGGATCGAAGTCACGATAGCTCGTGGTAGAGCAGCGGCGCAGCCGAAGGTCGTGGGTTCGAATCTCTCTCGTGACACTGACTTTTTATCTCGACCAATATCTTACATAAAAAGATTAGTTATTAATAATTAATTAAAAATAAAATAACTAAATATTAGACTCGAGATGTCTATGTACAGTACTTTATCCAGTTCAAATTAAAAGATTACTTAGGAAAATTCTAAACGACAGATATTTTCGTTTGGACATTACAACATAAGGCCACAAATTTTACCTCAGATTCAAAAGTTAATGAGTTTCGACGTTCTCAACATCCGGCATACCGCCCGACCTCGCTCCCTCATTTTACCACACATTCCAATAGACATTCTTCACCATAAAAGGAGGAAAAGCTAACTAGATGTTGATTTGTTCACCTTCAAATATTCACGAAGGACCTGGAGAAGATTTGGAATTACCGATAATGTTAATAAATAAACAAAGAAATACTACGTGTAAATGTGTATTTACCGTTAAGATTAGTAAAACACATTTTTATGCGTCCTTTTATTGTATAATTAACTTTCGAGTTTTTTTAACTTGAGGAATTCTACCTAAAATTTAATTTGATGCTACATGATGACGTTGAAGATGAGAATTTCATCAAAGATTTGGTATTTCCTAAGCACTGCACATTTTGACTTATTGTACATTTCTTAGTTCATCATATCTGTTCAATTAGATATTTCATTTAAGAAGTGGAATGTCTTACAATTAGAATATTACTGCAATTCATTTTCCCGGATCATCGTGGTACCCTATGTCATATCTCCATTGAGTGGTTGGTTTGCTTTCGAAGACAATATGGGTGGCAGTTTCTTCCTCCTCATTGAAATCAACAAAACTCTTCATCCTTCAATAAACCAGTGTTGGTAAATGTTTTTCTTTTTTTTCAAATGCCAGTACCATAACTCCTCTGCATTGTACTCTGTTTGTCTGTTTCAAGTGTGTAGTAGTTCTAACGAAGGCTTTTTAACCATAGGTTTACTGTTTCTGCCACATTTAGAATTCATTCACTTCTCTTTTTGCTTTGTTGTAGGCCCATTCTGAGATAGATGATTTTACTGATATTATAGGTAGATATTATAGGTATCAATGCTCTTGGTCAGTTTGTCTGCTTGTTCATTGCCCAAAATTTCTTTGTCCCTGGATCCAATAATATCGTTAGGTGAAGCTAATTACTGTTAAATACATTTTTCCTTTGTTAAATTGTTAAGAAGGTCAAATTTTAAGAAATAATAAGCTGTAATGACAAGTTTCACTATTTTTCGATTTAAGAAGCTTAATTCTAGAAGCTTTCTAGCTTAATATAGAAAATATCGAGATCTCTTTTTAAATTTCTTGAAAACTTAAGTTTCTTTTTGTAATTGTGTTTAAAAGGTGGTGTACTTATTTTTACAATTTATCACATATTAGCAACAAATATGCACATGCATAACTTTCATTTTGGAATTGTGCAACAAGTATGCAAGAACCTGGTGTCGAGTACGTTCGACAGAGTTTGATTATTTATTTTCATTTTCAGTTAATTAATAAAGAAACCCCTTGTACTGGGAAATTATTTTTCCAATGATATACGTCGTCGGACGTGTGCCCATTGCCGTTAACCCCTTTTAAAGGCTAACAATGCCGCCGTGTATAATCCAAGGCCTCCCGCTTATAACATAACTAATTAATAAACTAGGTTTTAATTATGTAACACGACCGAACAAAATGTGGTCGTGGTGAACTTTCCTCTTTTGAGACTCTAAGCTTATGAATAATTCCTTTGTTAATTAAATCACAATTAAGATGTCGACATTAGTATGAGTACAACATGGATTCTTTCGGGGAAAAAATTCGAATTGCTAGTCTTTTTTTGTAAGTCGTAATAGTAAATGTTACATGATACAAAAATCGTTAGAAACAGCCTCAAGCCGTGACTCTCATCTAGCCTTGGCCCTTGCCCTTGATTCCCTTCGGACAACGGCCAAAGAATCCGGCAAATCATTCCCTCTAACGACCCCGAACGCAATACCCCATTAACCCTCTCGTGACTTTAGAAATATACCTATCGGTATTAATTAAAAGTTCAAACAGACCAAGTTCAACTGTGCCATTATCTCTTTTGAGAGGTTTGACGTTTTGAATTCGATTCTTTTTATTTTCAATGACTGCAATCAGTAGATATGCATTATTCATAATTTCAAAATACTATTTCCATAAATCCTTTAAGTGAATTGGGCTGTTGAAAGCCGTCTGACCTGAACTATGCATCTCCAGACTCCTATTGCGTTTGGGCACAAGTTAGGCAAAAGTTAAACCTACCCTGAACTATTGTCAATAAAGCCAAGCAACTTTACTCAGACAATTGGCAAAAGGTAACTTTAATAAGCGGTACAATATTAATATTTACTATCGTTGAGGATAGTATAAATGTACAAATAAAGTGATCAGGGATGAAGCCATATAGGTGATTTGGGCCACATTCCCGAACTGATTGTTAAGATTTTTTAAATAGTTTTTCAAATAGGTTTTTGATTTATCATTATAATTTTAAATATATTATCTGTAACGAAACACTGATTGTAATTAAACAGAGTCCTGAGGAAGGTGTCGAAAGCTCGACAGCAGAAAAACAAGTTGGTTTTTTCACCTACATGGCTTCATCATTAATCACTTTACTTCAATATTAATATTTACTCAATTTATTAATTTCTGTTTTATATAACCTGTAGTTTGATATAGATATAGATTGTATAAATTCACTTTTTTCCTCATCCTACATGTATTTGTTAAATGTAAGCAATGTTTGTAAATCCCAGGGCCTGAAGATGATCTCAATAAAGATCGAAACGTTGGCACGAATAAAGAAAATGTTTTTCTAAAACCTACGTCACACCAGACCTCATTTCACGACCTGCAATTAATCATTTTTGAGTAATAAAATTTAAAATTTTAAAATGAACAGTGATTTTGAAGTTTACGTGTAATTTCCTCAAAAAATCTTTGATCAACAATTACTTGTTATCAGGAATTCCTGTCCTACGGGGGGGGGGTTAACATCCTAACTACCCGTTGGACGTCACGGATGAAACCTCAGAATGCTTTACAATACTTTGTCAAATTATTCTTAAATAACATTTCAAGGTCCACACTGGGATTCGAACTCACGAAATGGCGTGGGCAAATACGAGAGTCAGACGCCCTAACGATTTAGCCACCGCGGTCATCGGATCGGATGAGTTACCTTGATCTTAAATTACCTTCGTAAAAAATGAATTCGAGAATTAACATGTTTTGATCAATTATCTGTCCTAATCCGTTACAATCGATCATGTTTGATGATCCTTAAATAGGAGTTATTTCCTGCCTGTTCCAGTGGGACTATTAACTTCGATGGCATAAGCAGATTGTGATTAATTTATAATTCACTGATCACCACGATGACAGGTGTTAACAATACGTCAGAATCATTATTATACCAGAACAGAAGATAACAAACGGTTGTTTGTGCTTCAATGTAAGAATAATGAAGGTAATAAGATTTGTAACATGGACGGCATTTAGTTAGAGAAAAAGTTATTGGTTGATTAAATCAGTAGTTTGCCTATTTGTCCTAATTTCCCGGGTTTGGTCGTCGGTTTATGCTCGTCGTACAGTCCAAGTTGTTTCTTAACTCATTGTTAAATAATATTTATATGATTTTAGATTTATTCGAAAGTCGTCGCTGGACAACATAATTCTGCAATGTAGAAAACAGGCACCTAATGTACTGGTTTGGGAATAATGAATGATCAGGTTCGCCTACTATCGTTATTCTGTTCTAGATCACTCTAGATTTGTGGATTGACTACTTGTCAATCCGATGTTGTAAGGTGCGACTGTTTCCAGTCTTTCTTAATGAAAAACCCTAGTATGTAATATAACATGTATTAAATAAGATTTGTTTTGTTCGTATGGGAGAATACCGAACATTGAAGAAGCATAAAGTAATAAAGTTCTTCCATTTGTGTACGCGTAGAATCAATTTTATAGATTTCACTCCTTGTTTTTTTAACTCATCTCTACAATTTTCCTTCTGTTTATGTTCAAATTGTCGTCAATTCTTAGCCCGTTGGCCGAACCGGGTTAAGAGCCCGTATTTTTATTCAGGTTGTGTATTGATGGAATGAAGAGAAAAGTATGCCAAGGCGCCTGCTAACCGTTTACTTTCCGTTTATAAGAATGTTTTAGCACTACTGCTTCACCTTGGATTCACGTTAATTTGGTCATACAGCAAGTCCTCTTGTCATAAAGTACCAAGGGAAGCAAGGTCTTTTGGGAAAACCCAAGCCGGAATACTGAAAACGCAGATGAAACCCTTCACGCTATCCGAAGGGAATAAAATTAATTTAATATTTACATAATTAATGCTTCTTTATTAAACATATATTTTTCAATGCTTAATTGAACATCTATCGTCGGATTTGAAAATTTTCTCACAATCTGGACTCACTGAAAATATAGCAGGGGTATTCGAATAATGAATAAAATATAATAAATGAAAACGTGAAGTTTAACCAATTAATAAAATAAAACGTATCGTTCATAATTTGGTCGTTATCTCATTTGGGTCTGTCTATAATCGATGGGTTGGACACAGCTCAATAGAGAAATTAGAAAAAAATTACAAGTATCCAAAATTTATTAAATCTGCGAGTCACCCAGAGCATATTTAGTATTTTTGATCATTAGAGCAATTTTTCCATCCGTTAGCAATCGCTAGTTAAATTTACCCAACGACCGTCGATATCTGTTTTTAATTTTGACCTCAATGTTCAAGAATTTCCAATTAATTAAAGAAACAATTTACAATGTCTGGGAGAGAATGGTAAGAACAAAACGCACCAGTTATGTACAAACGTCATCGTGATCGAGTATGACCTTTTCATGCGTTCCTTTCGTTGTGAATAACTGCTTTATAAAACCATTATGTCTCAATGTTCAATATATCTTCTATAATGCCCATATAGAACAGAATAGTTTGGGTCAACTAGAGTCTTACTTGCATTGCAAAGACTAGTTCAATTATTTTAGATGTTAGAAAGTGGTTCATTAAATTCTGTTCCGTAATAACAAAGATATTTCTATGAATGTTATAATGAGATTTTGTGTGTGTGTGTGTGTGTGTGTGTGTGTGTGTGTGTGTGTGTGTGTGTGTGTGTGTGTGTGTGTTAACGTAATAGTTTTGCAATATCGTCCTTTTTCTAGGCCGATTTTCAAACGGTTTTCGCCATTATTCATAAAAGTACTAAAATAAAAATAACTGTGCAGTATGAAGTTAATTAGTTAGTTAACAAGTTAATTATTGATTTTGCGCTTAAAACCCCGCGTTTCGCCGACACTTGGGTATGTAACCTAGCCGGTTCCTAAACTTATCTAGCATAACCTAACTGAGCTTAGCTCTAACCCAAATATAACCTACCCATTCTTAACTCAAACATAACCCTTTCTAACTTTACCTAACCTGCCACTAACTATAACCCAAACATAAGCCCTTCTCACTTAACCATGTCCCTAGCTCTAACAGCCCAAACATAACCTTTCCTCATATAACCTATCACGTCCGTAACTCTAACAACCTTATACACTACCCTAACCTTACATAACCCGTCCCTAACAGTATCTCTTTCTCACCTAACCCAAAAATTACCCAACCCTAACCCAAACATAACATAACCTAACCAGTTCTCAACTCTAATTCACCCCTAACCTCATCTAACCCATCCCTGACTATACCCATACGTAACCCTTCCCCAAACCTATCCCGTTCCTAATTCTAACACATATTCTACCTAACCTAGATGTAATTATGTAGCAATCGGGGTGTGTAATACATTGAGCTCTTTAAGAGTCCCTAAACTATTCAATCCCTACCTAACGTAACTCCTCCCTAACAATAGCCCAAGCATAACCCTACCTAACCTTCCTTAACCCAACCCAACATAAGCAAACCCAATTCAAGTGCACCGGTAACGCCAAATCGTTGTCTCAAAATTAGTGTGTCCAGTCCAAAAACATATCCATATTAAAACATGACTCATTTTTAAAGAAATTTAAAAACCTGTAATTATTGTACGTTCGTAATCAGGAGAAACATTAGTAATTTGATGTCCCATAATATATAAAGTATAAATGAAACGACTAATTTTGATTTCATAATATGTAAAAACATAGCAAAAGCGTAACTGGTATTTTGCAATAATTTTCAACATTGTGAGCTAACTAAAGACGTTCTCATTTATATATTAATTACGTTTTGTATGATATTTTTTTAATTTTGACGCTTTCCTAATCTGAAATTTTCATCCATTCGTCTTTCCATCATATTTTGATATTAATTTCACATTGTAATAGGCAATTTACTTATTACCTTCCAAGTGTATGATTTATGCATGTTGCCTCCGTTGACACGGAATTTATTCGAATCACTAATCATTGGTGTTCCTCAACGGACACTTTGATTAATGTTATAAAAAAATTAGCTTCGAATTTCAAACGGCTGACATTAGCTATATTTTTTATGAGTACTCTTTTAATCCCAAATATCAGTAATTTTGAATGAGGAATTATTAATATAACGTTTTATTTTGGCTAATTTTACGGTTATTTCTCGATTTGGAAAAACACCCATTTCGACTATTATACAATCTAAACATACAAATTCGGGCATTCAGGGTCGACTCTAAATCTAAACCAAGTAGGAACTAAACATGCATTTATGCCAGAAATCCGTTAGATAAGTGAAAGGCTTCGATCGGTCCCACGTGACGCGTGGTACCTGTTGCGACCTACAAATAGATACGTAGACGTCCTTGCTACCAAAATCCACCCGGCCTTGCCCTCAGACATTTTTCCAAAAATTCAGAAGCCGTGTGACAACACACACATGTACGTAATGATCTCTCGCTCAACCTAACTTGGTTAAATTATAAAGTTTAATTGTGTTTAAAGTAAATCAAATTGTATACAATAATGCCACCTTGAGTGATGAGGTCTGAAAAGTGATGACCCTATAGGTTGATCGTCTCTAGTTATCCTAGTGTACCCTTCTTGCCTAAGGCCTACTGCACTCGTTTTGTATGTTTCTGTGTGTTAATTTGTCATTCGTATCTATTTTGTGTTTTGGCATTAAATGACAAGTCTCCTAAAATTTCGCAATGTAATGGTGTAACGTGTCAAAACCTGCGAAAGCATTGTACGAAAGCTCAATATCAATTTTCCCTTCTGACGAACATTTCCCTGATGACTGCTTGAAGCTAAAGCACGACCTGACATCAAACTGTACATAATCAACGATGATCAAATAGGTGACTAAGCAGGAAATGTTCTCCCGGCATGTGATGTTTCAATGCCTCATTATGTTTCAATTGAGAGACCTTGTACAAAATTTTCTTTATCAATACTTTAAAAGTGAGCGTTTTTGATAACTATAATCATAGCAAGTGTAAAACACCAAGTATCACCGTGTAAATAATTCCCTGATCCCAGCGCAAAACCTATTGATAACTGGAATAAGGCGGTCGTTTTCGTTTAATCTGAAATTGAAAGTTTATGCAAATGCTTAACACTTTTTTTTAAATAAAATTATAACAATTCTTTCGATAAAATTCCCCCCAGGGGGCGTCGGTGGCCGCAACGGTTTAAGCCAGAAACACACTTACCCGATGCTACGTCATGCGACGCTACCCGATGCTACCCGACGCCTTGCCACGTTTTGGTGGGGTGTGCACATCTAACCGACGCAAGGACATGTCGCGTACAGCCTACAGCGTTTATCACAATAATCACTGTCACAATCGCAACGCATCTTTTGTTCTTAATGCACTATTTTGAGCAAAACCTTGTAATAAATTTTTAGTTAAATTTTATGAGCTCAACCATCTAATAAAAATTGTTTGTTAAACTTAATTGTTTTAAATAAAGTTACTCCTAACCATCATAATTAAACAATGTATATAAAAACTTATGCATTTTTGATCTCGTTTAATTTGGTTTACATTAAAATAGCATGTTGTAATTAATATAACGACAAAATTACATGTACTTAGTTTGAAATAAACTGCAAAAAATATGAGTGTCCTGTTCTGATGCTACCCGACATTACAAAATGGTGTAATTTTACGAGCAGAACTATGAAATAAATTTTAATTAAATTGTAAGGATTATTAAAAATAAATAGAATTTGATATAAAGTAATTTAATTAAAGTCGCTAGAATACAAAACGCCGTTGTCCCAAACAACCACAACTGCGCAGTTCTCCGTGCGTACTACCGTTAGTCCCGTTTCTTTGTTCTTCCCTCTCGTCAACACCAACCCCTCAGCGTTGCCAACCGTCCCAGTGTTGCCGCCGGTTCTCTTCTAATGTTTCGGAGGGGCGCCTCTTTTCCCTCCTCTTGTCCTCTTCCATAACAAAATTTTATGAGCAAAACCGTGTAATAATTGTTCCAATTTTAGTATACGTACCGCCGAAGCGAGTATAATAAAGTGTTAGTTAAATTTATTATATCAAAAAATCGTATTCCGGTGTTTTGATTAATTTTCTACCAAACCATTAAAATTAATTTTTTAAATAAAAACTAATTAATTTTTAATCACAGTTAATTTGGTTTATAAGAAAACAAGTATGTTGTAATTAATATAACGACAATAATACATGTGTTTGAATAAAAATATGAGTGTCCGGTTCTTTTGCCTTCGACTGTACTCGATGCGACCCGACGAAAATCTGGGATCGCAGAGCGTCGGATAGGTTAGCGTGGCATAGCATCGGATAGATGTGCACGGGGGTAATGCAACCTTATGGAAAATCGGAGTTTTGATTTGCGTCGGGTAGCATCGGGTAGCGTCGCATGGCGTAGCATCGGGTAAGTGTGTTTCTGGTTTTAGGTGTTGACACGGCGCTCATCATTGTAAGGTAAAGGTCCCGGGTTCGAATCCAGCGGCCCTGCATTCGAACCCGACATACTTACAAATGGGCTTTTTTTCAAAAATACCGGCACCCCGAGGGTTGATATAACCTCTGCTGTTGCAAAAAATTCCCTTCTACGATGGGAACAAATAAAAAACACCGGCCGGGAAGTCAAGATTTCACGTACCTTTTGGGAATTCTGATAATAAATAAACACCAGACAGCCACAAACATTAGGAACGGGAGCAGAAAACCTAACCATGTTTGGACATGTTTCATTGTCTGTAAAAATATATCTGAAGCTGTCACATAAATTTCAAAATAGTTGTCGGCGTCGAAGCAAAGCCCCTTTTGAGGCGACCTAAGTCTGATTTAAGGCTTCTTAAACGCACTTGACCCTTTAAATTTCGCAATTATCTTCCTACAAAAGGGCCGTTTCCCTTAACATATATCAGAACCGTAGAGATTATCAGTCAAAACCATTAATATGGCTGGTAAGATATAAGATCTTAATTTCTATGAAGAAAGTATTTTGAAATTTGTATAGCAGTCAAAATTGTAATTATAATTGTTTTCTTTTAATTGCATTATTACAATTTGTTTGTAATATATAGACTAGAGGTAGTTCATTATGAAAGATAGTGTGTAGTTTATTAAAATTGATAGTATTTAAATATAAAATAATTTAGTAATTTTCTTAATACCATCTACATTTACATCATTTCTATTGTTTCTAAGGCAGTAAATACATTTTCCTCGCTCAAGAACTCTTGTTTAAGTTTATCTTTGAGAAGCCAATAATGCCAATTTTACTTACCTTAAGAAGTCAGTCATGCTGGTGTAATACACTGAAATAGTCATTCAGTTTAATTGTACGTCACTTGAAGAGACAATACTAAATTTGTCATTATGCTCAATGAAGTTAGTAGTCGATTGTTATTCAGTGGATTTTCCAATTTATTGAAAAAGATTTAAAAAATTTTAATATGAATGTTCGTCAAGTTATGTCACACCAAAAGTCGTTTTTTACGTATTTCATATTACTGAGAAGATTTAGTTGTCGATTTTTATAGAATACTTAAGAATATTAAAACGTCAATTTTTAGGTACGACATTTTTTGCCA
This sequence comes from Cimex lectularius, assembly GCF_000648675.2. NCBI lineage: Eukaryota > Metazoa > Arthropoda > Insecta > Hemiptera > Cimicidae > Cimex > Cimex lectularius. The sequence goes on from NW_019392847.1 coordinate 539,691, forward strand.
CTTAAACATTCATGTTTAATATTACACTCCCTAATGAGTCGATAATGCTGGTGCAGTATTGCTCGAATTAGGTTTAATTTTACGACACTTTAGTATTCATTATAAATTAATCATTATGTTTAATGAAGATAAAAGTCAATTGTTTTTCTGAGCCTTTTTGATTTTCTTGGCAATATCGAAAGAGTATTGAAAAGTTTAAAATGTCAACGTATAGTTATATTACTATGAATGTTTGAAAGTAGATTTTTTCCTCTTTTTATGAGCTTCTTAAGAATATTGAAAGGTCAATTTTATACTTCAATTTATGTCACTTAAACATTCATGGTTAATGTGTGGTGCTTAGTGACCGTTAGCCAATGATTATTTGGAGATCGTGAGGTGCGGTCTGGTGTGACGTAGGTTTTAGAGAAATTTTAAACTTAATTAAGGAAAAATTCATCTAAAATATTGTCTAGCATTGTATAAATTATTTTTTTACACTTCCTATGTGTATTTGTAAAATTTAAACAGTGTTTATATATCACAGGCCCTGAAGATGATCTCAATGAAGATTGGAACGTTGGCATGATAAAGAAAATGTTTTTCTAAAACCTACTTCACACCAGACCGCACCTCACGACCTACAAATAATCATTCATGGTTAATGTTACACTCTTTCCCAACTTAATAATGCTGGTTTAATGGCAATTAATAGTCATGGTGTTTAATTTTTTTACATATTGGGTTTATGTATCTGTCATTCAATGAAGGTAGTAGTCTATTGATTTTCTGTGAATTTTTAAATTTCATAACAAGATTGTACTCATCGGACATTTGTTGCTTAAATAGCCCTTCCGACGACTTTTAAATTGTTGGCTCCTAAGAGTCTATACTTGCGAATTTGTCATCATGATTGTTAGAAGTAAGCAACTTTGTTTTTGCCTTTGAATAGTTGATGAAAAATCTGAAAATATAAGCTTCCTTATGGATAATTTTGAATTTTCCGTAGTCCGCTTGACCAATTAATGTCTTTCAATTAATTAAGGTTTTTAGTTCAGATAAAAAAGTCAGTGTCTCGAGCGGGATTCGAACCCACGATCTTCGGCTAGATACGCCGCTACTCTACCACGTGAGCTATGGTAGAGCCACCTCGATCCACTCAGACACTAACTTCCCATCTCAACCCCACGTTTTGAATTTTCCCTCCTTTTTGCAATTTTTCAAATGTCGTGTAATCTATTTGATTTTCGGAATGAACTAATATCTTTCAATTAATTAAAGTTTTTAGTTGAGATAAAAATGGAGTAAAAAGTGGGTTCGAATCCCGCTCGAAATTGAATAAGTTAACATGAAGTATACCTTCACTAAAGCTCTCCGTTGTCATTTCATTTGTCGCCGAGAATCAAATAGATTACACTACATTTGAAAAATGGCAAAAAAGAAGGGAAATTCAAAAGGTGGGGTTGAGATGGAAAGTTGGTGTCCGAGTGGATCGAGGTGGCTCTAACATAGCTCTAGTGGTAGAGTAGCGGCATATCTAGCCGAAGATCGTGGGTTCGAATCCCGCTCGTGACACTGACTTTTTTATCTCAACTAAAAACTTTTCAATTATAGAACCGTGAAAGTTACAACAAATTAATATTATCGTAAGCAGAAAAATATTATTTATTTTATGCTTTATCATAATTTCCACTAATCATTAAAAAGTTCCTTACTTTAATGTTTTTTGAAAGGGCAGTCCTTACTTTTGACTTAAGTAAATACACAAATATGTGTATCGTTATGGTCCATAATGCAAATTCTGTATTCACCGAACCACCTGGAAAAAACTAATAGTGTCAGCTATTGATTGTATTAGTAATTTTTCGTTTACAAAAGGACTAAAAGGTAGTCATTTTAATGACCATTAAGTTACATCTATTAGTCATTGATTGCATTTCTATTCAAAGTAAATAATAAGATCATTTTAAATAAAACACGAGAAAATAACTAAAATCTCATCATGTCATTATCTAGTTCTTTACGAGTTATTTAAAAAGAATTGCGGAATGTTATAAGATATTGGGGGTATTAAGTGTTACTACTTCACGCTAAATCATTCAATCTTCTTATACATATGTAATTCTTTTATCGATTCCGTTCCTAAACCTTCCGTTCTTTATAAGCGCGTTAATCGGGGTCATCGATCTAAAACGCTCAAGGGCTAAACTCGTGATTCCAAAGGCCGGAATCTCATATTCAATCGAGAACGAATTCGTTTTGTGTCCGGTTGTGTTTCGATATCGAGACAGGAGGATGATTGCAAAAAGTTTCGAATCAGAGCACCACCAACGAACGAGCCTTGCCACATTTTGACCATCGGCGTATTCCTCGGGCGTTAATACAGATGGATAATTGGCCTATTTATTGCAACCGACCCTTCGGCCAATATTCGAAAACGTATTTATTGGTCTTCGTGGCCAATCAGTATATCCCAAATGCTTTGTTACAATACTCTTTTTTTTCCCTGTCCCACATAATGGAGGCGTGTCATGCCTTGGTTCCATACAGAGAGCTTGTAGGCATGCCGAGAACCGTCAGGGTAGCAAGTTCCGCTTTTTAGGGGAATTTTTTATTATATATAGCCGTCAAAATATGTGTTTTATGTGTGGTGTTTAGTGACCATTAATTAATGATTATTTGGAGATCGTGAAATGCGGTCTGGTGTGACGTAGGTTTAGAAAACCATTTCATTTATCGTGCCAACGTTTCGATCTTTACTGAGATCATCTTCAGGGAATGATAAACATTGTTTATATTTATGTTTATGTGTTTCGGGTTTCTGTTTTTTGTATGAGTGAGTTTATTTATTAGAGTGAATGGGGAGGTGCTGATGATGAAATAGCCCCTCGAGCTGTGTACGTGACTTGGGTCGATGCTGGAATATTTATAAAAGTACCCATCGACCCCTATTAGATTAGTTTGTTATTGTATGCAGGTCGATGGAGGAATATTGAATATTCCACCTACTGAATAGAATGAATATAGGTGTGAAGGTATTTATTTGTGTGAACGCGTATTGAATGTGTGTTGTTATATTTAGCATGCACTCGAGGATGCCCCTTACAAATAAAATTAATAAAATAAAAATTACAAAATTACAAACGTAACATCAGTTACTTAGGAACAAATAGATATATAACAACAATTCAAAGAGTTGTTACACAGCAGTCTGTTCTTTACAACAAATAGAATAAGGGAAATAATAAACGCAATTTATACCCTCCTCAATGAACACTTTACCATGTGTCATTTTAATGTTAATAATGTATCATTTTAAAATTAATTTTAATAATTTAAACATTTCCGTACTTTAAAAAAATTATATCATTTAACTGTTACTAACTATAAAGAGAGTATGCTGTAAATATAATCCCTCCCAGCAGGAATACTGTTGGGAGGAGAACAAAATAAAACAAAGCACAAAAACAAAAGAAATGAACACAATGGACCAAAAACTAACTGAAGATTTATACATTTACTGATAATAATATAATACATATACTATTTTAAAATAAATAAAAAATGATTATTCGGAGATCGTGAAATGCGGTCTGGTGTGACGTAGGGTTTAGAAAAACATTTTCTTTATCGTGCAAACGTTTCTATCTTTATTGAGATCATCTTCAGGGCTCAAAGTGTTTGTTTTCGGCGTAATTGTGTTATTCATGCGTGTCGCGTTGAGGGTGCCCCATCATAACAAAATAATCATTGACTAACAATGAATAAACACCACATAAATAAATAATATAATAAATTAATTGTACAATATATTTATATAAAGAAAAAACAATCAGAAAGGTGGTCTTGTCTACATTTTATAAACTTGAAATAAGCATGGCCAATAAAGTACAAATTTAAATCTAGGTCAACAAAGTGAAACAGATCAGACGTCACAAGGATACTGTTAAAACACAATTTCGATAGATAGCCTGTTAATGAAAAAAACTATTGTAAGAAAACAACAATGAAGCACTATAGTTTTAAAAGGCAACTTATTTAAGTTAGTAATTATAGTGTTATAAGCAAGGTGATGAAGACTAAAACCCATTTTAATAATTAGGGTTTTGTCTTTTCCTCAATTTATGGATGAAAGTAACTTATTAAAGAGAAAAATTGAAAGTAATAAAAATACTAGTTTACTTATTCAGAAATCGTGAGATGCGGTCTGGTGTGATGTAGGTTTCGGAAAAACATTTTCTTTATCGTGCCAACGTTTCCATCTTTATTGAGATCATCTTCAGGGCTCAAACTCTCAACACGCAAGAATGGCACAAATACACAGACAAAAACTTTGAGCCCTGAAGATGATCTCAATAAAGTTCGAAACGTTGGCACGATAAAGAAAATGTTTTTCTGAAACCTACATCACACCAGACCATCTCACGATTTCTGAATAATGATCGATTAACGGTCACTAATCACCACACATACTAGTTTACCTTCTTTTGAATCATTTGATTTATTTATTATATATAAAAATATTTATAGAATGCAGATCTCATTATTTAAGCAACTTTTACTTATTAGCGTTGTGTGTTTCACGCCCAGTTTTTCAACATTAAGGAAGCAGAATACAAAACACTATGTCAATAATGAGTTATCAAATTCACCGTTCAAAACAGTCATAATTACACAGATCATGATGAATGTTTGACCGTAAACAATTGGGTTGCAATTTGATCGTTGAATCGGGTGGTTATTTTAACCCCAACCGGTATTTTTCATACTAGGAAAACCGGCTTATTTCAAAAAGTGCCTGTCATTACGAAATCAATTTAGGCATGACATGCTGATTATCTTGGCACGAAAGTCTTTATTAGCTGTAAGTCGTAATTAGTAGTTTTTTTCCGTATCTTCTAGGCCAAAATTCCCAGAGAGACAATATGATGTACTTTACATGTTCTTGACTTTTAAGCTCTTAACTGACTTTCCTTACAATGTCAATACTACGTGAATTATATAATATCTCGTATAACTTTAAAAACCGTAGTGTGACTTTAAAAACCAAGAATGTTATGTTATTAAATTATAATTTATTATCATTCACCTTAATATTAACAGAGTTCAATGATACCTTTTTGAACTTCTCTTTTAAATCTTGCACAACCGAAAATTACTTACTATTACAATTGGTGCAAAATAAAGCATACACTCCATTCTTACCTTATGTGAAATATGTATTGAATATGCTGAAACATGTCCACATACTGGTTAGTTTCTTTCACCAAATTAATTAATGAACTGGAGTGTTGGAACGTTTACTGTTATTAGAAGTCACATTTTCGAAATAGATTTAGGCTCCAAACGGTGTAACTAGAATGGGGACAAGCTGCCCGGTTTATTGGCAAACACATATATATAAATTATTACACACAATACAGGTACAAGGTAGATAAAACATTACAAAACTTTCCACGGTTAAAGTTAGGTAATATTATGTAAAGAAACTCCGTAATAGTGGGTTTACTCTTAACTGAAAATTTAAACGTTTTTTAATCATTGTCAAAACAGTTAGAAAGTCAGATCTGCTGTGCACCCTTAAAGCTCGTTAGCTGTTACATGCAGACGACAATATCTAATCAGATGACTTGCGATTTGAAAACCCTATCAATTGAACATTCAACAATTTTTAATGCAATCCTTTGCTGTTTTTATTCGTCTTGCAGATGTTAACAATCTTTCATTATCTCATCTGTCGAAATAGGACAAACTTCAAAATAAATGTCTCAGAATATGTCTAGGAGCCATGCATTCCTCACAAATAAATGCTCTCCAGGTGGAGGCCAAAATTTTGCCTCTCAACATGCGAAGATCTTTAGAGGCTGGCAAATTTTTATCCTCCCGCATGGTTATTGAAAATCACCTTGTTATTGCCCGTATCTGACACCTAGTTATGCTTGCTAGCACAGATCGATACTGGCAAAACAAACGAACTCAATTGCTTTTATTGTTTAGCCGTACTTGCGCTATACCGGATCCCTTAGCTATACCTGATTGGTCTCATTTCCCTCCATATGTAGAAGAGGCAGCCACGAGAGGTCAATCTGACGCGGCACTAACCTTATATACCGACGGATCCAAGTAGGATAATCTGGTAGGCGCTTCATTTTTTAATCCCTGCATAATTTCGCCGTACAAATTAAACTGAGTGGGGTCGCCTCCATTTTTACTGCTGAAGCGTTAGCAATCTTGGAAGCCTTAAAGTATGCTCAGACTATGAACCCTTCCGACTTAATTATATTCTCTGACAGCCAAAGTGTGGTCCATTCCCTTCATAGTATCCTTAAAGCCAATCACTTTATCCTCACACAGATTTTCAATTTAATATGTCAGTTAAAAACCTCCAACACTAACATTTATCTGGGTAAAAGGACATAACGACAATGTTTACAACGATGAAGCCGATAGAGTGGCGAAGAGGCGGCCATATCTGGTCCTTTGCAGTTTTCCATCTCGGTTGGTTCATCTCATTTGTATCCTCCTACTCCTTGAGATCTTGACAAAGGGAGTTTAGTTCCACAAGTAATGTCAACGTTTACAAATCAATTCAAACCCATATTCCTCCCTTCCCGTGGTCCGGTTCTTTGAATTATCCCCGACAATCCATCACTTCCATAATCCCCCTCCGACTAAACCACCATAGTCTACCTGTCCACCTTTACAAAATTAAAATCCTTATTCCCCTTACTGCTCCTGCAACAACTTAGTAGTGGCCAATCCAACCACGTCCTTCTTGAGTGCCCTCTTACCGCCTCAGGCAGAGAAGCATTTTACAGGTCGCTGATTATGGCCGGCATACCTCTTCCCATCACAGTGTTCAATCTCCTATGTTACTCCCGAAGAACTGATGTAATTGAACCCTTAATTAAATACATTTATCTAAACAAAATCATAATATAACAAACGTAAAAAAAGAGGAAGGAAGAAAAAAGAAAAGGAAAAAAATTATTCATAATTATAAACCATTGGCTAATATGATTAACATAAGGCCATAAATTAGCTTTCCTTAAAAGAAAGTTAAATAAATAAAAAAATATATCGCATCACCTATAAATTTCGATATTTCTTATTAGTTTTTGATTGTAACCCACGTTTTATTTGTATTACTAGTAATACTATTTGTTGCAACAGAGATATTGGGGATTAATCATTAATAACTGTTTACATTCGAAGGTAACTATTTTTTAGACCTAGTAGAAATCTTTCCCTATTTCCTCCTACAACGCTCCAGTGGATCGATAAGAATCATTAACCTCCAAGGAAAAGGGTTTGGGTCACATCGTTAATCGTCTTGTCATTAGCCAAGGCGGAGTCGGCCGGTTGCCCAGCTCGAGTACCGTTCCCAGTGTCATCCCGCTTCGTCGGCTAGTTTTGCTAGCAGTCGCATCCGAGTTGGAAGTTACTCGTATAGGTTCGCACCCGAAAGCAGATGTCTCGGTTTGGTCAGGAACCCCACTAACCATGTACTAGGCCTAAGGCCCTGCTACTAGACCTTATCAATCCTCTGCAAGCGTATTTTTCGTCTCCCTGTCGGCTCCCCGCCTGAAGTGACCGACGAACGTTAGTAATGTAGCTTTTTTAACTTTTTTCCCTACCCCTCGACAGGTTCGATGTGTGGATGTCATATTAACTTTTGATCAACGCCGAGAAATCTCGCCGACTCTACGTATCTTATCGCAGCGTCCCTCAGACAAAAATGGCCTTCCTCAGCCTCCAAAAGTGGACACAAACTCTTCCAGCCATAACGTTTATATCGACTGCATCACCCATCCGACTTCTAGATCTTTCCCTGAAAAGAAAAAGCAGAGGTCGGAGGTCACTGTCAGCAATAGCGTTCAGTGCGGTCGAAAAAGTGTCCAATCTGATACAGAACCTTCGTTTCCTCAGGAAAGCCTCGAAAAAGTTGGGTAATTAGCCTCTGAAAACGATGCCTCGACATTTTCAAAATATCGCATATCTCCACGTCGTTTCTTCTCGAAGTCAAAGAAGTTTCATCAGCCCATCAAAAAGCAATGGGAATGGTAGCAATTACTTAAGCACGAGGGTCTTACTATTAAATGCCATTTTAAATCGAAAATATGATAACATGTTGATTAATTCTCTCACATACGTTCATAATTTATGGTATGTTTCTTGGTCAGAATGTAATTAAGAAAGAATGTATTTATTAGCGCGACTGTGAATTATGTTTCTATTTACTCATTCTCATCTAACACTCTAATTTATTGGCGAGATAGTAAATAACAGTAATAACGAATTTATGAGGGTGAATATTATGATATAAAAAGTGTCTACGTAAACAAAATTATTCTTGGTGCTAAAAACAAAAATATTGAATGCATTTCTTACCATGATTGTAATTAATTTTATAATTACTCAATTAATCATACACAATTTTTCATTGCGAAAAAACTAGGTACAATTATTTGAGTAATTATATAATTAAGAATAAGCTGATAAAAATAATTAAAAAGTTAGAATTAATTTTATTGTAGCAATGTAATAGATCTAGTTTAGAAGTTAGGATTTTTGCAGAAACATCTGCCTCTGAAAAATAGAGGAACGTATTTATTAGCTTGATTGTGAAATGTGATTGTTCTTCTGTTATTTACTGTATATTTTTTTAATTCATTACTATGTATTATAATTTAATATTTCACTGAAGATTTTTTGTACTTTGACTGATTAAAGTACTTGACGAACACTCAGCTACAACAGAACAGCTGAGAAAGGGTTACGGGCTAGCACAAAAGTCATTCAAAATAAAATATTTGAAAAAAATTTTATCTAAAAAATTAAAATTGTAAAAGTACTATAGTAACTTCATTACACCAATATCATTGTCGCACTTAAAACACTAAAAGGAGCTTTATCGCCAGCGTGAGACGACGTTGTACGAGTAAGCCTTTTTATTGTTATATGTGTGTTATATCGTGAGATGCGGTCTGTGTGATGTAGGTTTCAAAAAAACATTTTCTTTATCGTGCCAAATTAAACCTACATGAATTTGTTAAATTTAAACAATGTTTGTAAATCCGAGGCCCTGAAGATGATCTCAATAAAGATCGAAACGTTAGCACGATAAAGAAAATGTTTTTCTGAAACCTACATCACACCAGACCGCATCTCACGATTTCTGAATAATTTATTGTTATATATGATTCGTGTAAAACCAGATGTTCTCGGAAAATCCAAAAATCTCAGTGTTACGATTTTTTTTTAGGGGGGAGACAGTTTATTTCGTTCGATGACAAGTCAGCAGTCCGGTTACTTCATTATTACAAGAGGCAGTTTGTTGCGCTTGCATTACATAGCGGTTACGTTAGAAATTAATGATATAATTAAATTGCAGAGTAGAACTCCAATTATAAACAAAACGACCATTGCCAATACTACTTTTTTTCTGACTTTTTTGTAAATGATGGTTCTACTCACAAAGCTTTCAACAATCCTGATTTCAAGCAGTAAACGGTCATCATCAGGTTGAACGAGTTTCAATCACGCCTCTCTCGATAGGAATTGTAAGATTCACCGCAAACGAGACGTTCCAATGAGAAGCTGGTTTAATGCCTTTCAATTTTGAAGTGCAAAAAACGTGAATTACGCCACAATTAAATAATATCCTAATAAATACTGTAAGAAAATAATTTCAAATTAGTGATTAATTTGTATGTCATTGTATATTATTTAGGTATACATTTAAAATGGGGGGTAGATGAAAATCTATTACATTATTTATGCATTTATCTCCATGTTTTACATTTTTTTATTTCAAATTTCTCAACCAACCTAGTTCCCTCTCTTTGCTGAAACAGTATAAAACTGGTGTATTTAAATTTAAATTGAAATTGCGTTTTGTTTCATTTAGATGGCCCTTCAATTCAGAAGATGTGTTCGATTTAGGCATGAGTTCTTTAACTCTCGTTTTATTTATTTATCTATTTCTCTGCAGCTATGTCCTATATATTTAATATCGCTTCAATTAAGTTCGTAAACTCCGCTTTTTGACAAGTTGTCTACCTTGTTGACGTTTTGAGACGATGATTCTAAGTGAACACGCACCTCTTTAATCTACTGTAAAACCTACTAATTTTTAGAATTTTACCCAATTTTGTGATTGTTCCCTAAAATATGGCAAGCAAACTAAAAATTCATGTTTGGTGGGTTGACTGGGTCCGATTATTGCTTATTTTAAATTTAATTTTTTTATTCTTTTTACTAGTAACCTATCGATAAATATTTCTTGATATCCATTGTTTTTAACCAAGGTTTTAATTGTATGTAATTCCTTGTCATAATTAGCAGGTGTTAATGGGAGCTTCAACATACGGTCTCTGAGCCAAACGAATCCAGCAGCTTTTTGGGAGAGAAGACTCTGCTGGTATCAAGGTGACTGTATTGTATTTTTCTCTCACGCATTGGCTTCTCTTCTCGTCATTCCATGTTCTTTTTTATCTGTCTACCTGTCTTTTCGTCGTTCTCCTTATGAAATAAATATGTCTGATAATAATTACTTCGGCAACCGAATTTGTCTTCCTTTCTTCCCTCTGATTTCCTTATTAAAAGTAGGCAACATTTCTCAATAATTTGTAAAAATGTGGCCAGTTTTCCAATTTGTTTAAGAAATCAATAAAGGCCCAGGTAATACTTTTTTGAACCAAACAAATATTATAAAATATAAGTAATTGAAAACAATATATTGTCCAATAAGAAAATCGCAAATATTATAAAATATAAGGAAATAGAGCGGATATTACAAAATTGAACCTCGAAATCGATTTCGTACATCATGAACCTGTTACGATATTTTACATAAAGTCACACACTTGCCTGTTATAATATTTGTGATTTTATGTGTTTCTACGTGCGTTGGACTTCAAGGATGGAGATAGATGATAGGTAAATATTGAAAGGGTCGAAGTCGGACAGATCGTCCACCTTTTACAGGAAGGAAAAAACCATCAAATATTGGAAAATAAGGCGGATATTACGACATTGATTTCGTTTCGTATTGTCAGCTTTTCCAACGAATCGAAGAAAAATGTATATCAGTCTGAAAACGGTCAGAAATGATAACAAGTCTACTGCTAGTGTTAACCTTCGCACCCGTAGGTGCTTCCAGTCGCCATCTGGAGAGGGACGAAAAGTCAGACGAGCCGATAATCGCGAGGAAAATTAGTCTCCACGACGAGGAAGTGAAAAAAGGCGGAAGTTATAATCTACTTTCCGACCTGAGTCGTTCGAACAAAATAATGAAAGTCGGCGAAAAGATATCTGATGAAAGTATTCTTAGACGTCGTCTTCGTCCCAGGATCAGCATCCCGAAAGAGCTCGACTGGCGGAAAAGGGGATTCGTGACACCGTCGTGGAACCAGAAAAACTGTTCTGCTTGCTATGCGTTCAGCGTTGCTGCTTCCATTCAAGCTCAAGTAAGTACAAATATCTTTTTTTATAAATTACATATTAAATATTTCCTTTCAATGGCTGTGAGCCTTCATAGTCTTGCCCTGAGCACATTAAAATTTATTTAATAATCAGGTAAATAGTAGGAACCAAGAATAACCGTAAAAACCTTTGAAATTTATAATAATCCAAAAATCCTCAATACTAGTATTTTTAGAAGGGACTAATAATCCATCCCTAACCATCCGATTGACCAAATAAACTCTTTTCGATTAATTAATCTTTAATTAAGGTTTTTTAGATGAGATAAAAAAGTCAGTGTCACGAGCGGGATTCGAACCTACTACCTTCGGCTAGATAGGCCGCTGCTCTACCACTTGAGCTATCGTGACTTCGATCCACCTCGTGGCCATTTCATTTGTCGCCGAGAATCAAATAGATTACACGAAATCGTCCTAATCCTTAATTAAAGATTAATTAATTGAAAAGAATTTATTTGGTCAAGTGGTAGAGCAGTGGTGTATCTAGCCGAAGGTCGTGGGTTCGAATCCCGCTCGTGACACTGACTTTTTTATCTCATCTAAAAAATCTTAATTAATTGAAAAATATTAATTAATCAAGCAACGGGTTCGTCCTAACTTTAATCTATGGTAGAAGCCGAGCCACTTATTACCAAGTAGAGATCGTGATTGAATGGATTGTTAAAGCAGATCTAATTTGTGTGTAAGTCAAATTTTTATTTTTTACTTTTCAGATGTTCATCAAAAGAGGAAAATACGAACCTCTTAGCAAACAACAGATCGTGGACTGTTCGTACAATAACGGAAACCTCGGTTGCAACGGAGGAACATTCCTGAACACCCTCCTCTACGTCCAAAGACACGGACTGATGACCGAGAAAGATTATCCATACGACGGAAACCAATCTGCGTGCCGATTCGAGTCGAACAAAGTTTCAGCTAAAATCAAATTCTGGAACGTCCTGCCTGCTGGGGACGAAGACGGATTGAAAACCGCCCTGGCGAATTACGGGCCCATCCCAGTGGCGATTAATTCCAGACCTGAGACGTTCAAACTGTACGAAAAAGGGATTTACGACGATCCGGAATGCACGGGACATTCCATGAACCATGCCGTCCTATTGGTCGGCTATACCGAAGATGCCTGGATCATTAAAAATTGGTGGAGTGACGAATGGGGCGAAAGTGGTTACATGTATCTCAAAAGGGGGAAAAACATGTGCGGAATTTCTAATTATGCTGTCTATGTGAAAGCATAGATATTTTATGCACAATTTTTAACAAAGATTTCAAACAATTCTGCTACCTAAGCTTAGCATAAGTTATACTGCTACTCATTATCGATTACTATTGATCCAGGTTAATTCTACAGTGTATGTTCCTAATTTAGGGTAGGTTTTTTTTAGTGTGAAAGCAAAGAAGAACGAATGTATTTATAAGCGCGACTGTTAATCAACTTTTTTTTTATTTTTGTCATTCTTGAATAACATTAGGAGTTGGATATAACAACAATAAGGGCTCTTTTCTTGGTGCGAACGTGATAAATGTTAAAGTATTAACTACCAAGATAGTATATAACGATTGTACGTTTTCATACAATAATCTCAAGCTCAGTCATAGTGCCATTGTATATTTTCCTTACTTTCAATTATGATGATTTGTGTTTCAAATAATAATTTTATGTTTTCTTGTATGTTTGCAGTGTTGGACGTATTGATTAAAATGAAAGTAATTGACATGAAATTATTTAAACACTATTAGTTGTACGTAAACAGAAGATATTCTTCTTGGTGCTAAAAAAAAAATATTGAATTATTTATTACCATATTTGTAAATTAATTTTATTGTAGCTTGAGTAGAAGTTTAGAATTAATAATAAATTAGACACTAAAAAAGAGAAGAATATATTTATTAGCTTGGTGTGAAATGTTTTGGTATAGACTGATTTTCTGTTATTTATTACATTAATTTATTCTTTAATTCATTTAGTATTAGAATGTCATTTCACTGAGGATAATAGGGCGTATCCATTTTGATCCATGAACAATGGTTTTTCGGCGATTCATATCTCAGCTGACGGTGGTGCGACCGAATCATAACCGACCTTCAGCTTAGGTAAAGTTATGGAATAACTCGAAATGCTTTCAAAATAAAATATGGAAAAACAGAAGTACTAGAGTAAATTCATTAAACCAACATCGTTGTCTACGGATTAAAAAAAAACAGTCAAAGATATTACTCTCTCATTAAAAATATTACTTAATAGTGTGAAGTGATAGAAAAAATATAGTGTAGCTTTAACTAGTCTTATTGAGAAATATTTTTATATATAATCAATGCATAAAATTCACATGTTTAAATTAAAAAATAAATTGTAAGTCTCCACTTTCCGAGAGGTCTGCAGAGTGATAAACCATTTCGACGTTACTAATCATTTTCGTCTGCCTATCCTCGTGGAGCTTTTCTCCCTGTTTCAGACTCTCTGAAGATGTCGAAATGCCGAAATGCCTCTCACAGACCAATCTAACGAGGATATTCGGATAAAAAGATCGGAAACGACCTAATTAAACAAAATAGTTCGTTAATTTATCAGATAATACATGTATGTACTGACCACAATCTGTCCACATCGCCGAGCACGACATTATTTATTAGCTTGATTGCAAATTGATTAGTAAATATTTAGACAACAGAAATAGCCCTTTGTAGAAAACAATATCATCACTTTTGTTAATTCAACTATAGTCTGTACTAATCTATCAAATTGAATGACTGTATACATGTTTTAACAAAATTTAGTGACATATTTGTTAATAGATTTTTTGCTTTGCTTTTGTACTTTTTGTTAGTTAATGTAATGTGTAAATGTGGGTATTATTTTTTTGTGCAATTACTAGTTAATTGATATTTTATGTATTCATGCCTTCTTACTTTCCATAATTTTTTTTTCTCAGGTTTTTCATCTTTCTTCCAATCGGAATATATTTTTTGGGTTTATTCTTTGAAATAATGACAGAATAAAAAATATTAGTACATATTTTATCTACTACAAAAAGATAAATTCTTGGTACTTTGCAGCATACGTCTCATCTATCGTTAATATTTTTTAGACCACTTTTGTTGTCAGTCTTTCTGACTAATAGCTCATGCGTTGAATTATTATCCAAGAGAAGGATGTTTGTCTATCGATCATTTTAATTGTTCCTAATATGCCATTATTAGCAGGGGCTAACGGTGTAGAAGGTCTTAAAGTGCCCAATATTGAAATGCTTTTACCTTGAAGTATTGCTAAGATTTAAAAAAATGAAATCACGTTGGAAAATATCAATTGTTGTTAAATTCGTTTAAATTAATAATGTAGTTTTAAAAAATTCGATCATTTTTTTATAGTGATTGCATTCCCGTAGAGCTGTTGGTTAGATGAGACTAAATCCAGACCCCCATGGAAATTGAAAAAATTTCGTTAATATCGAAACAAATAAAAGGAAATTTTATTTTAAAAACGTACCAAATTTCACCTTTCGACTATGTGGGAATATTCATTAGCCACTTGAACGGTACCGAGCCATCGGTGAAGGGATCGAAACGAGAACGAAACACGATTGTGTGTTATATAATAGAGATTGTACAGAGGGCGAAGAAAAAAAGAATGAAGGCTGCAATCAAAGTAACTGTATCATTGTACAAATTTCCTAAGGGTTTATTATAACCGGACGCTTGTTAATTTCGGTTTTATGACAAATAAATAAATACTTGTTTTTTTCCATTGCAGTATAATTGTTCTGTTGGTGTTTTCTAAAAGCGAACGACCAAACGGTAAAACCTTGGGCTCGAACAATTCTGAAAACCTATTAATATGAAACAAAACCTATTGATATGAAAACTTATATTAATATGAACCTGTTTAAATTAAAGAAACTTTGTTCTTGAAAAAAAAGTATGAGGCAAATAAGTCAAAACCTAAAAGTATTAAATTATTTACCTTGTGCTCATTTACATTTTTTATGCTTAATTTTTAATATCGAAACAATCGTACATCATAACATGGTGAAAATAATCATAAAACATTCAACCTGAACAGAAGTAACAAAAGATATTATTTATTTATTTGACTAGATATTTTCTAACAATAAGAAATTTGCGTACATATGTATTTTTGAGGGAAAGTGGCGGGGTCCTATGCGTCCTCTTTAGCATATCTCCATTTGTGTACCATACCTCCTGAAAAACATTATGGTCGATGTTGTTGGGACAATGTTCACGAAAACCCATTTCCCTTTACTTTAACAAATCCTTTGCATTAACAAAAACATTACAGTATTGTTCAGAAACTGGAAGAACTAATTATTAATTTTACCAAGAATAACAGTAATAACAAATGTCAGCAAAAAAAAGAAAAAAGGTATTAATTTAGTAAGTTGGTCTAATATAGTATATACAGTGAAATATTTGGTTTAAAATAAATAAATAAGTTAGTTTAAATAATTAAATAAATAAGTTATTTTAACAAATTAGTAATAAATGGACAATTTAACAGGTTAACAGTTTAATAAATTAACAAATCAGTTGGTTAGTAGTTAAATATTTTTATAAGTTATTAAGTAACAGATAATTAAATAATTGAGAAGGTTGAGATTCAGGAGGATAAAATATGTTTTATTCTTCTGTGCTTCCAAGATATTGTGCGGATTGAAGCACATATGGAGCTTTCGCAGTAGACTTTTTGAGAGAAAAATTTTGGGTCCTGTATTTTAATTCCTCCCTAATCCATGGCATTTCAACTAAAGCATGCAAGTCTGTGAGCCTTGTGTAACGTGGGGACGAGGTGGCTAATCTTAAAAACTTGTTTTGTATTATTTGTAACCTCTTAATGTTAGTCATGCTTGTGTAAGTAACAATAAACTTTGATACACATATTTGTCTCATTTAAGATTTAAATTTCTTTACTTATGTGAAGTTTTATTCTTCAATTTTATAAAATTAATTGAACGATCAAACAATGTAATATTTTATCTATTGATAGGTTGAAAAATTCCCAGATCTCCGTGGTTGAAAACTTTTATTCAATTTAGTAAATTACATGGTCGTTTCGGGCTCCTGGCCCATCATCAGAAACTATACATAGAGAAATCTCATGGTATAATTCACAATCTTAAAGAACACCTATCAGTAATTCCCAGTAATAATTAATTTTTTTTTAAATAAAAGTATTTATACTTGGACCGTGCCAATGATACATATATTATTTTTTCACCCCCTTTATTTGTTGAGGGGAATGTTGTCAAAATTGTTTTAAAACTGTAATCTGAAGATCTTGGAATTTTTCAACCTATCAATAGAGAAAATATGAACAGTGGAGTTGGTAATGTATAAAATAAGATGTAATATTTTAGTGTTTGTTTAACTAATTTGTTCAATTACTCTGTTGGCTTGATAATAATTGTGTAATTTCAGAGGGTTATGCTCTCACGCACCCCTTAAGAGAAATGGTATCCCCTGTTTTGAACTTATATGATCTGGTTCTAATGTTACTTATGCAATTCCTAAAATACGCTCTTCTTCTGTGTTATTGTTTCCTCCTAACACGGTGTTGGTTCATGCTAATGTTTCTCAGATGTACATTGAGGCTGAAATGCCTAGTCCAAATCCATTTTAAGATTCTGAGCCTATTCCACCGATTCAATCTGTAATTTCTTGGTTTTCCAATCTTGCAAGAAGATTGTTGGTTTGCTTTTGACGAAAGATTCCTATTTTTTCTCATCCGCACAATATATATTCTTTGATGTTCTCTGATAATATTTACATATTTTTATTATATTTACCTACATCCAGCAAAAATGTTTGGGCCATATCAGCGGCGTGACATTTTTTTAATAAAGGTCATCTGTTTCTTTGTTTCCATCTACTTCAAAACCGTCTTTGAGCTGATGGTGGTCGACTATGATAGCCCATCTGATATGTTTTAACATGTATGTGTGGTTGGATTGGATGATTTTCGCTAGTTGGGAGTGTGCTGAGTTGGGTTCAATTACATTAGGAATGGTTAAATTGGGGACGGGTAAGGTGGGACGGAGTAAAGCCAGGAACACACTTACCCGATGCAACGCCATGCGACGCTACCCGAAGCCTTGTCACGTTTTGGAAGGGTGTGCACATATATGCGAAGTCAAGCGCACGTCAAATAAGTCACACAGCGTGTATCGCAATAATCACTATCACAATCGCTACGCCTCTTTTGTTCTTAATACACTATTTTGAGCAAAACCATGTAATAAATTGTTTGGTAAACTAAATTGTTTTAAATAAAGTTATTCCAGTGTTTTGATAAATTTTCTGCCTAACCATCATAATTAAATAATTTTTATAAAAAATTATGAATTTCTGATCTCGTTTAATTTGGTTTACATTAAAATAGGAATGTTGTAATTAACATAACGACAAAATACATATATTACATATACTTAGTTTGAAATAAACTATAAATAATATGAGTGTCCTGTTCTGAAGCTACTCGACAAAAATGGTGTAATTTTATGAGTAAAACCATGAAATAAATTGTTAGTTAAATTTTATGAGTAAAACCGTGTAATAAATTGTTAGTTAAATTCATTATATCAAAAAATGGTATTCCGGTGTTTAGATCAATTTTCTACCAAACCATTAAAATGTTGTTTTTTTTAAATAAAAACTAATGAATTTTTGATCTTGGTTAATTTGGTTTATATTAACATACGTATGTTGTAATTAATATAACGACATAATTGCATAAACATAGTTTGAAATAAACTACAAAAAATATGAGTGTCCTGTTCTGAAGCTACTCGACAAAAATGGTGTAATTTTATGAGCAAAACCATGAAATAAATTGTTAGTTAAATTTTATGAATAAAACCGTGTAATAAATTGTTAGTTAAATTCATTATATCAAAAAATGGTATTCCGGTGTTTAGATCAATTTTCTACCAAACCATTAAAATGATTTTTTTTTTAAATAAAAATTAACGAATTTTTGATCTTGGTTAATTTGGTTTATATTAAAATAAGTATGTTGTAATTAATATAACGTCAATAATACATGTAATTTGAATAAAAGTATGAGTGTCAAGTTCTATTGTCTTCGACTGTACTCGATACGACCCGACGAAAATCTGCACAGTGGGGATCGCGGAGCGTAGAGTAGGTTAGCGTTGCATAGCATCGGGCAGATATGCACGGGTGCAATACAACCTTATGGAAAAATGGACTTTGGATTTGTGTCGGGTAGCATCGGGTAGCGTCGCATGGCGTTGCATCGGGTAAGTGTGTTCCCGGCGTTAGGGTTAGGTTAGGTTAGGTAATGTTGGGGGTTAGGGACGGTTTGGTTACCGTGAATTCTCTCTCCCAGAATGAAATCTAATTAATTAATTTCATGAATTTCAAAAAAAGTGTTGCTGGGCTCTAAGTGCTTGAGGTAAATTATTATTTGTGAAATTCTTGGGATTCGTATTTGCCACTCTTGCGGTTCTGGGTTCGAAGCCCGGCATAGCCCATGAAATTTTAATTAGAATGGTATGAAAAAACGTGTTTTAATGTTGTTTGACCCCTCGTCCGCAACACCCAAGGAATAGTCGTTAAGTCCTTCTGTATAAAGGATTTACTTTCCTTTCTGCTGTCGTATTCTTTAGATCTATGACAAGTTTCTATGGAACAATGAAACAAAATGTTCTGTTTTTCGGGTTTCGTTAAAAACTTAGAATCTCGCACATTTGTACATTTTGTCGCACTAGCATGCATTTTTACCCTTGTTCATAGGCAATTTTTCCCTTTACTATTACCAAATGGTGAATCGTTATCTTGGAAAGCTAGATCCGTTTGTCATTGCTGTTCCATGGATTTTCTTTTTAACCGAGCCTATCTTTCTCTATATCCCTCAGAAAAAATCCAGCTAAATTTTTTGGTTAACATGAATGTTGTTTTTGTAAGTATTGTACGAGATACATCTAAAGGTGTTGGTCGTAGAAAATTGCTCTTCAATCGCTGTATTTCTTTATTTATCGTAAAATGTAGCTCGTGATGGCCATGCTAGGGGTACTGGGTTTGAATTCCGTCATGTCCCATGGTTTTTTAATTAAAAACAATATGAAAAAAGTATTGTAAAGTGGTTTGAACCCCCCTCAGCAAAACCCAACGGGTAATTGATCGTTAAGCCGGAAAATAAGTTAAAATAAAACTTAAAAAAACTAGAAAACATTATTTTTTACATTCAATGCTAGTTTTTTTATTATTGCTACCTGCAAGAATTACAACATTTAATTGTGTTCAAAGGTGATAAATTCATTCATCAGCTGATAAAGGTGGAGGGACAAAACATATTCGAATAAATATACAAAATATCTGACATATCAATCTAAAACATGCAAATAGATAAAAGTTGATAGAAAATTGCAGATTAGTATAAATTAACAGAAGGCAATATTAAATCAAGGAAAAAATTATCGGCATTATCTTGATAAGATATCAGCAAAATCTATTTAAAAATGGTAATTTTTTATCATAATATGATAATATATGAAGTCCGATTGATATCTTTCTCATTTAAAATTTAAAATAATTCCTACTACCATAATACCTTCCGTAATGCACCCGGGGAATTTAAGATTTAACTTAAAGGCTGCAAGATTCCTTCACGGTGTCAATTTGAATTTAATGAAAAATAAATCTATCAATGTAGCAATTTTCTTATTAAATTCAAACATTTTCTAATTAAAACTTTTTATTTAGAGGTCATGCTTAATCAAGAGATAGTCCTTTTATATCATGAAATTCCCAGGTTGTTTCATGCTTTAAAAAATCGCATAATCTCTAGATATTTTCAATATTGAAAAACCATTTTCCCATAACTTCATGAATATTAATATCATATCAAATACAAATTGTTATCATTTGATTTAAGATTATAAATAAAAAAAATTGCATGATCTTTTTTGTTGTTTTTCCTTTTGTGTCCTCAGCAACATACCTTTAATTGTTGAAAGGCCTTCACTCTTTTTGTACATGTTCAATGGAGCCTTTACACGAATTTAAACGCTGTTTTAAGGTTTATCTTTGTTTTCGTCTTGTCGATCCTGCTTTCCCTTTTGCCCTTGCCACAATAGGAAGTGTACCTGTACCGTTTAGCTTGGAACTGTTAACCTTGCGACCGATTTTCGAGTCTTGGTACGGCCTCTTTATCCATGACCGGCTTCGTTTAAACCATCGTGTCTTCAACATTACCACCGAATTGGTAAACCTATGTTAGGAAAATGGCTTATTTTATGACTAATGATCCCATATAGAACGGTTTTCAACGGGATTGTACAAATGAACACATTTGAAATACGCTTGTTCCGACTCGCACATGCTTCGGTTATTACTACGGATAGCGCATTCCACGTAGTCACGACTTTTCGACGACCGTTACAATAAACCATATCCCGTGTTAACCTAGATTTTGCCAATAAATTACTATACACGCATGTTTTTTTGTGATTCATTTTTTTACATAAGGTAGTATTTGTTATATAATAATTGTATTCTTTAAAAAAAAACTAATGCTGGGTATGAATAATGTTAATTATTACTTAATAATGCTACAATGTTATTAATGTTAATAACAAGTTGAATTCATAATGAAAACATAAAACAGGTAATTAGTTTGATATTTGTTGACTTAACGGTCAATTACAAGTATAAGGGTTGATTAATTTTCAATAAGTACATATATCTCTCGTACTTTTAACATATTATTCACGGCTAAGGATTCATAATTCATAGTAAGAAATTGCATCATCATCAGGGGTTGGTTGGACAACTTCATTATTCAGTAAACGTCAAAAGAGTTTAATCTTATTTTATAGCCATTACAGTTCGTGGTCCGATTGACCAATTAACATTTTTCAATTAATTTAATATTTATGAAAGGCAGTGTTTGAGATAAAAAAAAAAGTCAGCGTCACGAGCGGGATTCGAACCCATGACCTTCGGCCAAATACGCCGCTACTCTACCACTTGAGCTACCGTGACTTCGATCCGCTTGGACACCAACTTCCCACCTTCTTTTATACCTAGTACTGCATGGCTTTTGCAGTAGAAATACAGTCAATTTCATGTTTTAAATAGTGAAGAGTTCCTTATTGATGCTTGAGTAAAGAAAGTTAAGAAAATTATTTTATATATTGAAAATGTTATTCTTCAGCCAGATTTAATGAGTTAGGTTTATTTTGTATTAGCACGATCTTTGATAAAATATGAGATCCTAGTTTGGGCGGGTACCACAAAATCTACAATTTCCCCATTAATTATTGCTTAAAATTCTATAATAAAAACAAACATACAAGGTACAACACATAGCAACTTTGCATTGATTTTAAAGTTATTATTAATGTATTGATGTCTTTTTATATGTAAGCATAAACTCTTACCTATTATGGACTTCAAAATCACTGAAAGATCAAACGCTTTAATAAAATTTACTGTTCCCTAAAATTGATACTACCATGAATAATATGATGTACCATATCATGTAATATAGCGTTAATATTCATTCATCACAACAAAATTAATATAAATTCTAGTTCACCTTATGATAAATTTAAATTTTTATAAACGCATATAATTAAAAAAGTGAAATTTAATTTTTATATATTTTATCAAATAATTATTTAAAAAGTACATAAAATGGCAATATTAAAACAAATTGCATATATATATATATATGCTAACTGCTAACACTAATTTGTTAACTAACTAATTTGTTTTGTTGTTTGTTGTTCATTTTCAGTAATGCATAAAACACAAGTCCTGCTCTCCAGCACGAGTTAAACTTTCTGAGAGCAGGTTGTTCATTTTACATTGTATGACTTTATTGTTCCTCATTATGATTTAATGCCATCTTGGCTACTGGAGACAGTGTTGAAGAAGCAACGACCATACATCAAACAGCTCTCACAGAGGTCTCTGAGTGGACAGCAATTAAAAAAGATAAAAGTGTATGTTAACTTCACCAATAGAAAGTTTGTCACCATTCCATTAGAACTGAATGGGAACCATATGCAAATGCAGCGAAGTACTTGTGTATGACCTTAGATGCCAAACTCAAGTGGAAAGAGCATGGTAAGAAAAAATGTCAAGAAGTCAAAATCAAATTTCTGAAAATGTATTGGCTCCTTGATCGGTATTCAGAATTACCAGCAAGTTCTAAACTCCTCTATGGACTTAGGTATCCAGCTTTGGGGCTGTACCAAGAAAAGTAATGTGAAGATGATACAGACGTTTCAAACCAAAGTGTTACGGAGCATTGAGAATTCACCATCGTACATTCGCGACGACAATTTACATCGGGACCTCCGGGTGCAAACCGTTGGTCCTGCAATTCAACGCTTTGCTGTGAATCATGAGCAAAGGCTTCACAGGCATCAAAATGAGCAAGCTCTTCAGTTGTTCTAATAAGTTGTAAGAAGACTGAAGAGGACGAAGCTTTTTAGCCATTATGGCAAAAGTGGAGTGAGATTTGTTTCTCTTGGACTGTAGAGGTTAGTTAGTGGACTAATTACTGTGTGTGATGTGTAATTAATGTGCAATATGTATTAAAGTGAAGTAACTAGATGGGTATGTACTCAGTTGTTATCATCCAACAATAATATTTTAAAAAATATTATTTAATAATTTGTTGGATTCGTGAGGGGCGGTCAAGAATGAGGTAGTGAAAAAAAACGTTTTTCATTTTTTGCCGACATTTCGACCTTTATTAGGGTCATCTTCAGGGTATAAAGTATGGTGCTATTCTTGTGAAAAATTATCATTTAATTTTATTTCTCAAATTAATGTATTCAATGTACAACAAATAAAAAATTAAAATTCACTTTTACCTTATGAATTTCATTGCATATAATGTACATTATCGTCATATTTCCAACGTTTTAAGGCTAGATTAAGTAACTTATTAAAACATAGTATTGTAGAAATTTATCTACAATACTACTATATATGCTGTATACTATACATCTGAATTTTAGTTTTTATAACTTCACGTCCGAATTTTCGTTTCACTTCAAGGGTTTAAAAAAAAATTCAAGATCGCTTTTATATGCACCGTCATTTCAGGCAGGTTGAAAAACAAAAACGCTGCATCTGTTAGTGAAATGTAGTCGATTAAAGAACAAGACGTCTTTGTCCTGAAATTCCACTTAAGCTAAAAAGCATCTGGACAAGATAATGAGAGTGTTTTGTAAGATTAGGACTTCTGGACGAGCAACCAATTTGGAAAATTCACCTTGATGTAGACGCAGCCAGAAATAGTGTCACGTCCGCCCCAGTCGTTGCAAAGCCTTGTTTAAAAAGAGTTGTGTAACTGATTGTGTTTTTCTTAACTAGGCTTTCTTGTAGAATAAAAGCCATAAAATTCTAGTAAAAACAACTGTAGTAACTAAGCTTTAAAACCTCCCCATCGGTTATGACGTCCAAGTAATGTTCCCAAGTTCAATTTAATACGTTCGTATGGAGAGGTTTTAGAAAATCATGTACAGCAAGTTCTACCAATTGAACATATTATCTTACCTATAAAAAAATAAAGGCGTGTTCGCAATTAAGGTCCATGGTACTCAAGGTTGTGCTCCTAGTTTCACCTTTTTCTCTTATTGATCCTCGCACGTGCTAAAAACGTTTTACAATTTTTATTCAATGACGTAACTGGTTTTTTTTTAGATGTCACTTTTTTCTAATATAAAACCAATGTAGAAAACGATTGGGTGAATGTTCAGCGGTTTTTGAAATTACGCTATTGTTAAACAATTTTTCAATGAATTAATATTTATGAAAAGTATTGGTTGAGGTAAAAAAGCTAGCGTCACGAGCGGGATTCGAACCCATGACCTTCGGCTAAATACGCCGCTACTCTACCACTTGAGCTCTCGTGGCTTCGATCCACTCGGACACTAACTTCCCATCTCAACCCCACCTTTTGAATTTTCCCTCCTTTTTGCCATTTTTCAAATGTCGTGTAATCTATTTGATTCTCGGCGACAAATGAAATAGCCATGGAGAGCTTTCGTGAAGATATAGTTCAGTTTAATTATTAAATTCATTACAGTTCGTGGTCCGATTGACCAATTAACATTTTTCAATTAATTAATATTTATGAAAGGTATTGGTTGAGGTAAAAAAGCCTGCGCCACGAGCGGGATTCGAACCCACGACCTTCGGCTAAATACGCCGCTGGTATACCACTTGAGCTATCGTGACTTCGATCCGCTCGGACGCTAACTTTATCTCAACCAATACCTTTCATAAATATTAATTAATTGAAAAATGTCAATTGGTCAATCGGACCACGAACTGTAATTTTAATTATTAAACTATTATGATTTTTAAACTTCGCTATCACTTATGGGTGTAAATTGACTTATACTGTAAACAACTAGTGATGAATTTCTCTTATAGCGTCATAATTTTTGTAATTAAACCGTAATTTCGAAGTTTTTAATAATTCTTTTAAAAAGTAATGCAACAACTTTTATAGAATCATGTCACTACTTAATGACTTAAATTATCAAAGAACATTCAAGATTTAAATATTTCAATATCTTTTTTTTTTTTTTGCTCAAAAAGCAGAATATAAATTACAATAAATTGGACCGCAATCACCCCACTCCCTAATCTCCTCGAAGAAGTCTTTTTTTGTGGAACTGTAATTTATATCCTTTTAAAAAGCCAAAAATTATACTCATTTAAGAAACAAAATACTGTTAATAATTGGCTTTATAAGAGCATTTTGTCAAAGGTTTTTAAATTTATTTTTATAACTTAAAGTTGCTTACATTAGGAATAACAATATCTCCAAGCTCGTTTTGTAAGTAATGTACTTCTTTTTCAAGGCGAAGCGAGTTTTAGCATAGTTTTAGTAAGTAGTTGCTTCAAAAGCTGAAATTTGTCCGAATAATGAAGTTTTTGTCAAAAAAATGCTCAACCGATTCGATGGTTTTTCAGATGGTCTGTGATTCCTATCAAACGTACAGCCTGTATCGTATACTCTCAAACTGACCACTAATCCGACGAGTCGCAGACCACGGAAGAAATACTGACAATTAAGGATACTGACTTTCCCTCCTTGTCGAAAGTTGTACGAGCCAGGTCAATCACACATAGTATCCAGCAGCGACAATCTTTCAACAGGAATTAAAAATAGATGAACTGAAGAAAAAAATCTTGATATCACCAAATAGAAAACTGGTTCTGGTAAACAAGCTCCTTTACATAAAACCTTCCAGTTGAGCCTGTTCATATTTTTGATTTGTTGCTAAATTCATCTTGTTGTCGTGTTTTGATAATTTTTATTTTTTATTTATTGATAGATTTGTATAACTTTTCCACACATATTCACAAAAACCCACGTGTGTACAGAACTTACACCGAGTTTGACGAGATTCACCCACTTCTAGTTTTGGCAATCCGAGAACAGACCCAGTAGTCAAACCTAGGTCTTATCCGTTCCTCCACTGATTCATTATTATCAGTTCGGGTGGTGGAGTAATCTATATTCCTCCAACACCCTTTACACCTATTATATAACTTAACTAATTGATGGTTGATGTGATTCCACCATCGTCTCTCAAACAACCATTCACGCCAATATATACATTCACTCTCAATACACAAAGGGAACACAAAACTATTTATTTATCACGACTATATACAATAAAACAGCCCTGTTTCCTCTAAAACTCGAAACAGAACCTTGCTGAGCCACAATTTTCATATTGGATAACATTCCTACCCGGTCTCTATAGAGACATGCTTTCCCGTATACTCGGTCGTCCTAAAAAGGCCAACGAGGATCTTTAACGTCCGCACCTAGCCTATTCAGCCATATTGGACGTTTTGATTCTCAAGATGAGAGCTGACGCACCTCCACATACGACAGAATGGTGTTACCGCCGCAGCATTGGTGTAGAGGCAGCTCAGTCCCGAAGGCCCAAGACAACCTCCCCGCTTGCCCATTCCGAGTGGTCGGGTCCCCATTAAGCATCGAACCGTATGCCGCTCGCATAGGGCTACCTAAGCCGAAATACTTCATTCTGGTCTCCCGCGCACTCCCTAGATAGAGGAGGCCACTCTATCTCCCAGAGTATTGGGGCTTCTCTAGCGTAGAAACTACCGGATCGTCCCCGGCCGCGGTTTTGTTTAAAGTGGAATTGCTAACCACCCCCTAGAGGAGTACCAACTACGGTAAAAGCCTCCAATCGAGCTCAGCCTACACCTATGTGCAAAGCATACTCGAGTCGGACCAACCGATTCACTACCCGTTCCCATCCACCACTACTCACGCATTCGAGGGATTTTTCAGCATAATCATAGCGTCCTCAACGCTTATACGCTATCGTCCGATCCGCCGTATCCCGTGAGGCCGGATGTATAACGGTGGTCATACACAAGTTTCGTGAGAAGGTCACATAGCTTCTTCTCTAAGTTCCCGCCATGGGCGTCACCACGTACCACTACGAATCCATTCCCAGTGTAACAGGGGCTGGATTTTGCAACATTTCTGTTACCCCGTAGTACAGATGGTTATGCAGCCTCCCCCGTCTAGTCTATGCAGACAGGATCTGGTACCCTAACCCTCGTGTGCTTCTGATAAGGCACCCACCGCCCATGCCGACCCGATGTCGTACAACTTGTGCTTTAGAGAGGTTGCCACGCCCTCAGGGCTGCACCATTATTTTGTGCCCGGTCACCCCCCTTGGAACCAAGGGTTGGGAGGGGTCACAGGAAAGAGTGAAAGATCCTGGATTGAGAGAGGGACGTGGGTGAGGACACGAGGTGCCCCTTTTCAGGGCCCCGAGCCTTAACCACATTATACTACCCCCTCTATAGAAACAGAGAGATGGCAACCCTCATTTTATCAAGGAAAACATTCTCTACAGGCCGGACACAAGTAAAGTGACTGTGTAACCTAGCATGGCCTATTCGTAATCCCTCTGGCTCCCCCAATTCCCCCCCCCCTAATTCATGGTCTCCGAGGACAACTCATCGATTGTATTTTTGGACCGCGAATGTCGATCCAACCTACTGACTTGCCGTTTCTTTTTGATTAGATATGTTATTGCAGTTTAGTTTCAAAAGGATGGACGTTGTTGTCCGATCCGGAAGGTTGAAATTAAAGAGAATTGTTTTAGTCATCTTTCTCAAAATATTATTCTAGGGTTCCAATTTATTTTCCCAATTTCCCTCAACTTTCCCACAATGTCATCGCGTCATGGGCATTACCAGATTTTTTCTTAAGTTGGGTCAGTTCTGTTCTGCGGGCTTTCTTGACGTAAAAAAGCTTTTGGTCGAGTTTGACAACCGGCCTTATTCACAAGAGCATCCTTCCCTCTACCTTGTAACTTATACTTCACAGCTGCCTCACTGACCTCAGGGCAGCGTACTGGCTCCCATACAGTTCTAAATAGAGACAGCTGATATTCCAACTCATACAAACGAAAATCCTTACCAAACCATACGATACAGAATTTGAATAACATCGACCTGATTCTTTCGTCTCGGTTCAGTATCATCTGCGATGCGTTGCGATTGTGATAGTGATTATTGTGATAAACGCTGTGGACTGTACGCGAGGTGTACTTGCGTCGGATGTTCACACCCCACCAAAACGTGGCAAGGCGTCGGGTAGCATCGGGTAAGTGTATTCCTGGCTTTACTCTTCGTCTCTTAGTCCTCATATTTCAATAACGTTCCGCTTTCAACATTGGGCAAGGTACGATGATGCCTAGGGATTATTGAATTTGTACATAGACAAACGACTGACTTGGAATCCTCACACAAGGTATAAACGACAAGAATTGATGAAAGGGTAAAAAAATTCTCATGAATATCCGAAAAAAGATCCTACTTATCACTTCCCAATAAAAGGCTACTTCACAACGCCATACTAAAAACAAGAATGACCTACAGGCTTAAATAAGATTTACCAAATTTGAAACAGTAAATCTCTTTTATCAAATTGGTCGAGCGGTTATTGTCTTGAAGAAATAATTCTACAGGTTTATATCACACAGTCTAAGCATCGAAAATGTTAAAATAACAAATAGCTTTTGACAGAAATATTTCTACTTGGCCAAACATTCAATTATACAGTCAAATATCCGCTTGTTAGTTGGGGGACGGGTATAAACGGCGTTTTACCTTGGAGGTCGTGAAAGGGAAACAATTTAGTGGTCCGCTCTCTTTCACAATTTGAACGTCAACTTCTTGTGATTATCCGCCGGAAGCCCTGTGATCACGCACTTAACGATCGTTACCCCCCCCCATGTGTTGCCGTCAGTCTCGCTTGCCACCATGTTGAAATCGGACGTTCAAGCTTCAACCCTGGAGACGTTTCGGCCACTCTGATCACTTCTTAATAGCCGAAATTAGATCCATTTAGACGCCTGTGAATCAAAAATCCTATTAGTAATACACCGAAGGCGATCTCGGATCGCTGGAGGTTATCGCCATCTCGGTTCATTGATTTTTTTTTCATTATTGGACTTTCTAATGTTCATATCAGTAACGGCCAAACCTTCTTATGAATATCACGTTCAGAATGTGCTGTTTTAGTTGCAAAATCACTGCACTGAAATTATAAATTTGGTTGAGTATGGTAATACCAGTTTATGCACCGTAATACATAAATTGCATATTATCGAACATTTCAAAGCATTCAGTACATTCTTCACAGCTAAATATTTTAACTTAATAATATGTAACACTCCTTGCTGTGAATATGGATGGAATCGACTCTACCAAACCAAGTCATGGTCTTGCTACATCAGACTGTCATCTTTTCAACTTCAAAATTTCAAATACGACCCTATACATCCTAACACATCATCTTCAATTATTTTTTACGCTGGAAATAATGGTGCAATCGGATTTTAAATTGGTCAAAAAATGACAAAGTTATAACAAAAAATTTGGAAAAACGCATTACGTTTGTTTTGTTGTTAATACCAATAATTTGCTTCTTCACTAAACTAAACATTAATTGCCCTTATTGTTTATATTCTGTCATTGTTTTTCCAACTCGCATTATCAGAGAAAATCTTAATTCGCGGAAATAAATAAATTTTACAGTAATATTTTTTTTTGGGGGGGGGGGCAGTGTATGTATATAGGAGGGGTTTCTATTCACCATAAGCAACAACAAAATTTCTATAAACCCCTGTCCAAATCTCAACGTTAAAGAAATAATTTCAGATTTTAGCCTTTTTTTTTATTTTTCGATACTTAGGTTTACTAATTTGCTAATAAACTTAAGAATTACTTTTTATTAGGTAATAAAATGTAATAAGCAAAAAGCTCTCCGTGGCCATTTCGTTTGTCGCCGAGAATCAAATAGATTAAACGACATTTGAAAAATGGCAAAAAGGAGGGAAAATTCAAAAGGTGGGGTTGAGATGGGAAGTTGGTGTCCGCGTGGATCGAAGTCACGATAGCTCAAGTGGTAGAGTAGCGGCGTATTTAGCCGAAGGACGTGGGTTCGAATCCCGCTTGTGACACTGACTTTTTTATCTCAACCAAAACCTTAATTAATTGTTAAGAATTACTGTTGAAAAATCTGTTTTATGCCACCTGAAAGAACATTAAATTTTCTGTAAGAAAACCTATTAATATTGCAGCATTGATGAAAAAATTCTGCAGGAAAATTCAGAAGAAAAAAAAATGTTGAAATTTGTAATTTTTTCAAAATATTGGATTGGAAACTGTTAATAACTACAAACTCCTGGAGCTTTTCAAATCCCCTCAAAAGTTCTCCATTCAATTATCTTGCAGCAGTATACCAACCTTTTTTATTGCACTTCTGGAAGGCACAAATATTTTGCATTTTCTTGGAAAAAAAAAACTGGTGTCGATGAACGTCTGGCTCTTGAGTTTCGTGTCATTTCTTTATTGTTAAATTCAATCAGTTTGCATATGCATATGCATTTCATTTACGGTTACTGCAACGGCAATGCTACTGCTGCAAGGAGAGAATACCAAACTCGTTTTCCCCATCGAGGCGTTCCAGCAGATCCCACCTTTTAACGACTTCATCAGAGGCTGAAGGAAACTGGTTCTTTCACTCGAAGAAAGAGGGAAGACAATCAGTGAATCGATGAAGATATGTATACATATATTCATAGTATATTAGCATTATAAAGTACTTAGTATTACTGTCTTAAAAAGTATGTACATAGTATTTATCAAGTATCTGTATATAGTAGTATTTTATTGAGCAAAATATTTGTTCGTCTTGACATTTTTCTTACAAAAATCCCTTGTGTTATGCTTTCTAAATGTCATTTTCAATATAAATCTGTTTCATCTGTACTGGTTTTCTTCTTATTTTGTCCGTTGTAAATGTGTTTCATCTAGAATTCCAGAACAGCTCCTGACATTTGTCAAACGTATTCAATAAATCACCTTTGTGTACCACCAAGGTGTTAAAACCGTTCCTAATGCGATTATTAATGTAATGTTAATGTTATTTCAGAATAGAAATCGTAGGCAGTCCAAGCGTGTTTTTGGGGGTCTCTCCCCGCTCAGAAAATTTGAAAAGTGTGGCCTCCACAGTGACACTTAGATTACGAGAGGTCAGCGAAGAGTTCACACCTATTGTAACTCGGCAGGCGTACAATTTCAACATTATTCAAAGCCGGGCCGCTCCTTAAAAGCTGACAAACGTGTAAAAACGCGAGCAAATTAGGGGGTTAAAGCTGTTAAAGGACATTTCGGCATATGCGGCCTCGAAACTTGGCAAAACGGTTCGAAAAGGTGGAAACGTCCTGATAATCGAAAGGGAAATAGTTCACTAATCCTCTCCTTGGGGAAAAACGCAACGCCAACACGTAACGTTTTTTGGTTTAAATGTCAAATAATAGAGCAATTGCCGAAATCGAGGTACCATTCTCACGGAAACTATAGCCGATTGTTCCATTATTGGTAAACTTGCAAATATCAAGATGATGTCTCAGCATTCCCGAAAATTCTCTGACGGATAATCCAAATTAATTACCCTGAACGTCTGCCGTCCTAGACGATATTCACACATATTGTTGAATCATACACATTGTTAAACATAATTAATAAAAAAAAGTATGTACGCAAAATGTATATTATGTTGTTAGAACGTATTCAGTTAGCAGAATAATTTTGTAGTTGAAAGGTTGTCAGCTGTCCATAGAATTGTTGAAATACGTCCAATCAAAACGGCAAGAAAAAGCGGACCTAAAGGTAATGATTGACTACAATTACTAACCGAATATGATTGAACTCAAAAATCGTTAAACCTTACATCAAATTAATTATTCAGAAATCGTGAGATGCGTTTAGATGCGTGAGATTTAGAGATGGTGTGATGTAAGTTTCAGAAAAACATTTTCTTTATCGTGCCAACGTTTCGATTTTTATTGAGATCATCTTCAGGGCCTGGGATTTAAAAACATTGTTTACATTTAACAAATACATTTAGGATGTGGAAAAGTGAATTTATACAATGCAAAATATATTTTTATATATTCAATCAAACTATTTCAAAGTATTATGTTTTGCATTGTATAAATTCACTTGTCCACATCCAAAATGTATTTGTTAAATGTAAACAATGTTTGTAAATCCCAGGCCCTGAAGATGATCTCAATAAAGATCGAAACGTTGGCACGATAAAGAAAATGTTTTTCTGAAACCTACATCACACCAGACCGCATCTCGCGATTTCTAAATAATTATCGATTAACGGTCACTAATCACCACACATTTAAATCAAATTTTCGCGTCTATTTTATTTTATTTGACTCGACACTAGCAAAAGTACAAGGAAATCATAAAGCGAGACTTTTTCTTCTAACTAAAGTGATAGTTCTATTTTATTTCCATTTTTTCTCAGTACTAGCACAGCAAACTAATAAAATATACTAAGCTGGAATTTAAAAGTTTTAGGCCATGAGCCGATCATAAAGAAAAATTATATCATGATAGTTGCGTTTAATGTAAATAAATAACCAGTAATAACCAAAGCTTATTGATCCATACTAGGAACGTTGAATGACTTTCATTCCTAAGTGTAGTCACTCCTCTATTGCTGACCCTACAGTACATACCTATACTTCAGGGGAGTTTATCTACCCCTATTATGCGGCTGGGTCGCTAGTACCCATCTTCATGTATGTGTGTTATCGACGATTAGTTAGACCAGTTACGGGAAGCTATCATTTTTAGCTCGATTGATCTGAAAAACGGACAAGTCGAAAGACTTAATGAAATTATAATACCGATGTCGACGAAACTTATGTTTGGGACAGAAATGAGAAGACCGGAGAACAAGAGGTTATGAGAAATTATTTCTAAGACAGTTGCATAAACTTATGGTACAGACCGAGAGGAACTACGAGCTGAGGCAAAACGCCAAATTATAAAAACGCAAGAGGAACAGAGGAGAACCTTCAATAAAAGAAGAAAAGAAGCCAGGACGTATTGCATTGGGGATCTACAATAGTAGCAATTAAACGTTCTCAGTTTTTACCAATGTCAACAATCAGATCCAAATTTTTGGGGCCTTATAAGGTTACTGAGGTTAACGGCAAGGATAGATATAATGTGACTAAATGTGGAACAGGGGAAGGACCAACGCAGACATCAGCGAGCACTGATAAACTGAAGCATTGTGTTCCCGAGTACTCATCGTCAACAAGACAAGAGGATCTTTAACGTACGCACCTAGCCTATTCGGCCTTATCGGACGTTTTGATTCTCAAGATGAGAGCTGACGCACTTCTGCATACGACGAAATGGTGTTACCGCCGCAGCATTGGTGTAGAGGTTTCCCAGCCCCTAAGGGCCAGTACAACCATGCTCTCCTCTTGTCCACTCCGAATGGTCGGGCCCGCATTGTGCATCGGGTCGTATGCCGCACGCGAGGAGCTAACAGACCGAAATACATCGGCCCATCTTCCCCCCTGCGTACTCCCTAGATAGAGAAGGTCACTCTATCTCTCTGAGTATAGAGGCTCCCCGAGCGTAGAAACTTCCGGGAACGCCCCGGCAGCGGTTTAGTTTAAAGTGGAATTGCTAACCACCCCCTAGATGAGCACCGCCTACGGCAAAGTCTCTTATCGAGCTCGGCCTACACCTGCTACGCTCATTCGAGGTACGCCATAGGCTCAGCCTAGGTGGTCCGATCCTTCGCTTCCCAAGGGTACCACGCCGGTCATACGCACAACAATGCAAAGCATACTCGAGTCTAAGACACGGACTCACTACCCGCTTCCATTCGCTTACTTACGCATTCGAGGGACTATAGCATGATCATTACGTCCTCAACGCTTACATGCTGTCGTCCGGTCGCAACGGCCCCCGTGAGGCCGGGGGGGGTTTTACGTTGGCCATACGCAAGCTTCACGAAGGTCACAAATAGAAGACAGCCTCTGTCTAAGTTCCCGCCAGGGGCGTCACCACGCACCACCACGAAACCATTCCCAGTGTGACTAGGGCTAATTTTGAAACTTTTCAGTCACCCCGTGGTACATCTTTGCAGACAGGATGTAGTGCACTGGCCCTCATGTGGCTCTGCTAAGGCACCCGCCGCCCATGCCGACCCTTGGGCCGATACGAGTACAGATTGTGCTTTAGAGACGTTGCTACGCCCTCTGGGTTGCACCTTTATTTTGTGCCCGGATACCCCCTTTGTAACCAAGGGTTAGGAGGGGTCACAGGATAGAATGAAGGAGCTCGGATTGAGAAAAAGGGCCGTGGATGAGAACACGAGGTGGGCCGTTTCGGGGTCTCGAGTGTCGAACCACACTAAACCACTATAAACTGAAGCAGTGGACCAACTTTTTGGGCTACGAGGACGATCAACTTACGGATTCATCTAGGATGACCGAACTGTCGGAGGTGGCCTGAGGTGTGCCAAGCGGCAGGCGGGTAGAACGAGTAGAGTTGAGATTTGGCCGTTAAAAAGGATAGACGTTTATCGTGTGGGCTGTGTCGAAATCATTTTATTTTGTTCAAATTGGGTGATTAAGTTTTATTTTTGTTGCTTGTAATCAATAAAATTCATAGGTCATTTCGAGTACAATTTCAATAGCCACTAACTTATCCACTTTTCCTACAAAATTAGTTAGTCGCGAACCAACCAACGGAGGGATGTTCAACAGCTAGGTCATTTCAACTCCAACACAGGCAAAATATAATCTAGCCTAAAACTAACATCTATAATACAATCGCACAAATAAATTCTTTCACACATCAGTGCCTTGTATTCTGTGGAGTGCTCAATACTCCCCCATCGACCTACACTCCATATTAACAACCTAATCAAAATGGTGAGTGGTGCCAGGGGTAGCCATCAGGTAAATTATTCTTATCCACAACTTTCCAATGAGATCCACTTATTGTCTTGTCCCTGAAAAGGAAATATTTCCACCCCGGAGGCTACCCCTGAGGGTCGCCTGTTTTTCGCGTAAAACATCTCAGTTTTCAGTACGTTCCGTTGTATTTCAGCATTTAAATAAAATCATTTCAATTTTGATTTTTTTACTTTTTTTTCAATTGACATAATCTTACCATATATTTTATGCTAAATGTTTACACACGTTCTCTAATAAATTGACCGGGAATGCTGAATTCATGAATTGTTTTCGGTTCGTAGTTCGTTTTTTTTCTGCTGGCTGTAAGTAGAATTCAAGTGGATAATCTAAGGAATCTACATGGTCTAAGTACTTGGCTGCTTAGATTTTCGATGTGATGGTTAAATAATTTGTCACCAACGACTATAGATTTGTCACAAATTTTAAATTAATATTCCAACGAGGGAGTTCAAAGTCCTATCATCTTTTACTGATTCCTTCCAGTTCTAAGGTAAAGAATTTTGATTTGACTAATTAATTGTCTTAGTTCTCTTTTCAGTTGAGTGTTAATGTCTGAGTTAAGCGCTTTGACTGTTGCCTTATCCCTCGTTATCAGTGGGAGTGAAAAAAGAATAATTTATTTTTTCCAATCATAATTTCGCTTTAATAAGCACCTTGGAAAGTTGGAATAGCTTCCTCAGGCGATAGAACTTAAGCACTTCCTGCTCAACGCCTACCAGTATTTAAAACATAACTGGCGGTGATCGTACAAAACTCCATTGTCGAATAATAAATGATATTTGACAATCGTCCAATACATTATCTTTATGGTTCCGTTTGACATCAAGGAGAAGTCTGAAGGAGATAGATTTTCCTTTAAATTGGCATTTCTCAAAATTATTAATGAACAAGGAGATCGAAGTTGGGGTTGGTCCTTTTCAACGTTGTAACATAAAATCTGATCACGGCCGAATCCGGCATAAAACTTTCAGAAGTACCTTTCATTATCAAAGTGACATTGAATATTGATTTTTTTACTTTTTTTTTTCAATTGACATAATCTTACCATATATTTTATGCTAAATGTTTACACACGTTCTCTAATAAATTGACCGGGAATGTTGAATTCATACTGCAAGCTCGTTTTATTTATTACCTTTAGCTTTGTTGTTCAATCTATTTATTTTGAAAAATCAAATAGCAATAATTCATAAAAGCCTTGTCTAAACAGACTTTCATACTTCATTTTATTTATTTATTTTTAACCATAAAATACAAGGGAATTTTTCTAATTCAAATCTTTTTCTATCTTAATTGTTATTATATTTGCAAAATTGTACAATTTTAAAACAACTTATAAGAATACGTTAAGATGATATCACTGTTATTCCAACATCGTTGCCCCTTCTGAATACACTTTGAAGAAAGTATGATTTCATATATTCGCCTTATGATTTGTAGTTATATTCATGTGAAAGTAAAATTAAACTCATTCTAATGATTTTCCGGGCAAACGCACATAGAAATGTTATAATTAAATCATTTCATGTGCGGATTCATTACTTAACGACATTCAGTGGTATAAACATAACATTGTGTTATGATAGAGTAGGCTGTAATATAATATTTAGTAGTATATCTTTCGGGTTATAACTCTATTATGTGTGGGTCATCTATCGCATTATAATTTTTAATGTAATATTTATCTATCTAAATATATTTCCGTAATGTAAGATTTAGTAAGTTATCTATTGAGTTATAACCCGCAATGTAAGATGTAGTAAATAATCTATCAAGTTATCACTCTGTACTATAAGTTTTAATAGGTTATCTGTAGAGTCATGACTCTGTAATGCTGTAATGTACGATTTAGTATAGGTATGGATTATAACGTGCAATGTAAACTATAATATAATATATTAAATTATCACCCTGTACGTAAGATTTAGTAGGTAATGGTAAATCGGCATGTAGCATGTGATATAATAATTAGTAGGTTATGTGTTGTGTTATAATCTGTAATATAATTGGCTTTATGTTGAGTTATCAACCTGTATTATAAGATTATTTGGAGGCCGTGAGGTGCGGTCTGGTGTGACGTAGGCTTTAGAAAAACATTTTCTTTATCGTGCCAACGTTTCGATCTTTATTGAGACCGCATCTCACGATATCTGAATAACTATCGATTAACGGTCACTAATCTCTACACATTTCTACACGAGAAGAACGAAGAATATGGGATTCTATCACACCCGACCGCATCTCACGATATCTGAATAACTAAATTTCGATCTTTATTGAGACTATCTTCAGAACCTGGAATTTATAAACATCGTTTAAATTTTACAAATACATGTAGGATGTGACAAAAATGAGTTTATACAGTGCTAGAAAATTTTAGATAAAAAAAATGAATTTTCTACTATTGTACCAACTCATTTTTTATCTGACAATTTCTAGCAATGCATAAATTCATTTTTTTATCTAAAATTTTCTAGCATTGCATAAATTCATTTTTTTTAATCTAAAATTTATAAAATTTGCATAAAGCTCATTTTTTTCACATCCTACATGTATTTGTAAAATGTAAACAATATTTATAAATCCCAGGCCCTGAAGATGATCTCAATAAAGGTCGAAACGTTGGCACCATAAAGGAAATGTTTTTCTAAAACCTACGTCACACCAGACCGAATCTCACGACCTCCAAATAACCATCAAGTAACGGTCACTAAACACCACACATTTCTGTATTATACGGTTTAGGAGGTTATATATTGGGTTATAACTCTGTAATATAAGATTTAATAGGTTTTATATTGAGTAATAATCTCTAATATAAGATTCAGTAGTTGGTTATGTACCGACCTATAGCATCTACTATAAGATATAATAAGCTTAGTGTTGTGTTATAACATGTAATCTAACATTTAGTAGGTTATCTGTGTAGTCAAAAGTCTCTAATGTAAGATTTAGTTATCTATCACCTTAAAACTTCTAGCTTAAGAATTAGTAGATTATCTATGTATTAGAAGTCTGTAATGTAAAACTGAATTATCTATCTGGCTAGAACTCTGTAATATAAGATTGGATAGGTTTTATATTGAGTAATAATCACTAATATAAAATTTAGTAGGTTATGTATTGACCCATACCATCTACTATAAGATTTAATATGCTTAGTGTTGCACTATAACTTGTGGTCTAATATTTAGTTAGTAGGTCATCTACGTAGTTAAAAATCTCTAATGGAAAATTTAGCTATCACTCACCATAGGAATTAGTAGATTATCTATGTAGTTAGAAGTCTGTAATGTAAAAGTGAATTATCTATCTGGCTAGAACTCTGTAATGTAAGATTGGATAGGTTTTATATTGAGTAATAATCACTAATATAAAATTTAGTAGGTTATGTATTGACTCATACCATCTACTATAAGATTTAATATGCTTAGTGTTGCACTATAACTTGTGGTCTAATATTTAGTTAGTAGGACATCTAAGTAGTTAAAAACCTCTAATGAAAAATTTAGCTATCACTCACAATAGGAATTAGTAGTCTGTAATGTAAGAGTAGATCTATCTGGTCAGAACTCAGTAATATTGGATTTAGTATGTTGTCTATCGACTTATAACATGTTATGTAAGATTTACTAGGACATCTATCTGTTACGAATTCTGTAATGTACGATTTAATATGTGATCTATCGGCTTATAACCGAATAATATTTAATATATTACCTTTGTAGTCAGAAGTTTGTAATATGAATTCACTAATTTCGTGGTCAGCTTGACCAATTAATACATTACAATTAATTAAGGTTTTTAGTTGAGATGAAAAAAAGTTAATGGCACGAGCGGGATTCGAACTCATAAGGTGGGGTTGAGATAGGAAGTTGATGTCCGAGTGGATCGAGGTCACGATAGCTCAAGTGGTAGAGCAGCGGCGTATCTAGCCGAAGCTCGTGGGTTCGAATCCCGCTCGTGCCATTAGCTTTTTTTCATCTCAACTAAAAACCTTAATTAATTGTTTTGTAATATAAGATTGAGTAGTTGTCTAGGTAGTTAGGTTATCAAACGGCTTATAATTTTTATGTAAAATTTAGTAAATTTTTTATTGGATCATACCCTGTAATGCATGATTCAATAGGTTTTTTTTATTGTAATTTTTGTTTCAACCATCTCTGGCCTACACGTCCAATTTTTGAATGGTAAAAGACCACCTGGAATTTGAGTCCGGCTTTTACATGCAATCTAGCAAGTCCTTGTCCAAAACGAGGGGTCGCGACCCGAAAATTAAATTTCGGACGTCACGTTACCAATTCCAATTCCCCTTCAAGTTCGGCCGAGAG
Organism: Cimex lectularius; assembly: GCF_000648675.2. Taxonomy (NCBI): domain Eukaryota; kingdom Metazoa; phylum Arthropoda; class Insecta; order Hemiptera; family Cimicidae; genus Cimex; species Cimex lectularius. Next base: position 578,865 of record NW_019392847.1, read on the forward strand.
GCAAGTCCGATTTTGTTTTTGATAATTGTCTACCATCTCGGGGGTCACGATTAGAGCCAACACCGGTTGCAAAACGGTTTGCGAACACGCGAACATGAACGTTATCTGACCATAACAGGTCCTGACCTGAGATAATTTTCAATTCCCTGCCGCTCCAGATAAATATATTATTGAATGTGACGCCCTTGAATTAATTGTGATTTATTGTGTTTTATGCCGGTTACGAATGGAAATCGAAAGTGCGAAATGTTCAGGGAATAATTAGTTTCATTGTGGTTTAAAAAAAAAATTGACAATGACAAATATCGTACCATGTTTCGGCTGGACACACACTATTTTATTAACAGAATTTTTTATTATTGATTATCATATAACAAATATGCCAAATAAAGGTTTATTGTTCATTACTTTATTTTAAAAAGTTTCCTAATCATTTTTTTTTCTTCAAAAATAAATAAATAAATACGTTATATAGAAAATATTGACATTTCTTACAATTTTAATTTACTATATACTAAAGAAAGTCGATATTAATTTTTGCAAATAGTGTCGATTAATTAAACCATTTATGTTTTCTGCATTAGATATTCACGCTTTTGATAGAAAATTCCTGCAATGTCAATTTAAATCTGCTGTTAAATATATTCAGCAGTGACCGGAACAAATAGAAAACCGAAGGCTACATCCGACTAGTATAGACATAGTGTTTTGAGTGACTCATACTAACTGCAGCAATTTTTGCCGAGTCACCGACCAAAAATGGAGAGTTAAAAGGTTCCGTTATCTATCTACTACTGGCCGATTTTCTCCAGCACCCAGGATTTGTTGTTTTACTTATTCCACTCAACAATCGGATAATTTGTTTTCACTTGACTTCAAATAATGATCTTTATACCACTAGTACACAATTTACATAAAATATTTGCATTTCACGATTTGACCAGTTACACAGAAACTGATCCACATCCTTTTATAGTGCAATTATTTAATTAGTGTAGCAGAATCACACCGAACTTGCATACAAAAGTTTTCACGAATTGAAAATTTTATTTTTCTATTAAATTTTTTAATTCATTTTCATACGTTTACCAACATGCCACCGCATTTATTCATTACCTCTCACTTTTATAGTCAACATTAACAGGAGGTCACTAGTGTTAGTGGTCCGCTTGACCAATTAATATCTTACAATTAATTAAGGTTTTTAGTTGAGATAAAAAAGTCAGTGACACGAGCGGGATTCGAACCCACGACCTTCGGCTAGATACGCCGCTACTCAACCACTTGAGCTATCGTGTCTTCGATCCATTTGGACACTAACTTCCCATCTCAACCCCACCTTTTGAATTTTCCCTCCTTTTTGCCATTTTTCAAATGTCGTGTAATCTATTTGATTCACGGCGACAAATGAAATGGCCACGGAGAGCTTTAGTGAAGATATACTTCATTTTAACATTAAATTCACTAGTTTTCGTGATCCGCTTGACCAATTAATATATTTCAATTAATTAATGTTTTTAGTTGAGATAAAAAAGTCAGTGCCACGAGCGGGATCCCGTAGGGTTGAGATGGGAAGTTAGTGTCCGAATAGATCGAAGGCACGATAGCTCAAGTGTTAGAGCAGCGGCGTATCTAGCCGAAGATCATGGGTTCGAATCCCGCTCGTGACACTGACTTTTTTATCTCAACTAAAAACCTCAATTAATTAAGAGAAGTTTTTAAACGTGGTCATGTAAATCATATTACAAATTTAACTACCACTCGATTAATGATTAATTAACTACTAAATACGTGATTGTGTTCGAGATTGCAGTTAAAATTAAATATATATCACTGCATTAGCGTACATCAAATAAATCACAATGAAAAGTTAGGTAGTAATAAAATAAACTGAGTCGCATATTTTCATCGCTTTTCGAAAAAATATGGAATCATGATCATGTAATCTCATACGATGGATATTTAAACCTCCTAATTCTGTCCCTAACAGAGCCTAGCCTAAATTTTAACACTAGACATATAATCAAACCTAGCCCGCCCCTATACCTAATCCGAATTCTAACCAACCGTCACTTAGCCGTAACATAACCTCACCCGTTTTTCTTTAATCATTTGTAAGTGGATCTCAGATGTGGAACAACCTTACATTTACATTTTGGACCAAATGCGAGCTTAAGTAAACAAGCATTATGCAAGCAGACAGGTGGCCGCCAAATGAGAAACTATTGATCACCAAATAACAGCAAATATTTGTCAGGCTTTTAGAAACATTAACTACCTGTGGCGAGTGTATTTTAAAATTCTTATTCATTTAATATAAATTCCAATAATATGTTGGATGGATATTATAACACGACTATACGTCCCTTCTCGTCTTATTAGTTATTATTCTTTCCTTTTTCCATCAACAGGGGCGTCGTAGTACGGACATTACGACCCGCCGCCTACATGTATTTAAAATGAACATTTGTAATAACTACAATTAAAATTTGTGTTTGTAGTCTTAAAAGAGAGCAGAATAAAAAGACTTACAAAAAACTCCTATCCCTAATCCTAACTCGCCCTTATCATATATTACTAACTTTAACTCCAAACGTAAACTAACCTCAACCGTCTAACCCTATTTTTCACCGTAACCCGTCTAATTGATAAAACGAAATCGATGACACAAAAAGTGGTTTTTGTATCCAGCTCAAAAACATGTCTACATTAAAACAGATTTTTCTTACAGCTTTAAATTAGAATTAATTGTATACGATCATGACTATATTAAAGATTTTATTATATTAGAACTAAGACTATATTAGAACGAAATTTAATATAAATATAGTTGAGCTGATTTAAACGAAGATTAAATTTGTAATTCTTTAAACCAATAATCATATAAAGAAATTCATTTCAATATAATAAAACTCATGAATAAAACTATCATTGTATGGTGTTAATCAGTTAATAATTTTTAAAATACTTTATAAGCCTATATAAATATATTATTAAGCCAACCGACTTTTTTCTCACGTTTGACTATTATGAGTTTTTCCAGCTTGGTATTACAGTTAATTGTATTCGATATTCAATTAATTAACTTTATTTAATGTTGAATGTTAGTAATTAATTAAAAGATAATTAATAATTTTCTGAACTTTAGTTGATTAAAAAACAATTTAACAAAAAGAATGGCATTAATCCGCAGCTTGTTCTATTATTTTTGTTAATACATTTTTAGTTTGAAAAAAATTAACACATTTCATTTTAATGTTAAAACTATCATAATAAGATTTAAATAAATTAATTATTAATATATAAAAATCCACTTAAAATAATATATAAATCCAGTTATGACGCTTAAATATCATATTGTGTTGTGTCCAAGACCGAAAATTGATCATTAGTGGTGTTGAATCTGTAGCTGGTTTTTTTTTTTTTTAATATAAATTGGTATACCAATTTTGTTGATTGATTATTTTTAAAACAAATATGTCACACTTTCCACGACGACCTCTAAAACGCCCTTGAAGGAAATGAAGGTATCGTTTTGTATCGAACGTATTCTCTTTTTTCCCCCTTTGCTTCTCCCCTTTTACTTTTTAAACGTTCTACATTATCAAGAGGAACCTTGGCCATGGACTTTGGGGGTTACTTTCACCGACGAAAAAGAATTTAAATAATCGCCTTAATCTTGTTAACCTCTTAGATATTAAGCCGGCACGTACGACAGCCACTCGTAACAGAGCCGGAACCATTCATTTCGTGAATTAACGCTCAATATTGGACGAAAGAAAAAAAAATAAAGGGTATTAGCTTGCCATTACCACGAAGGATTGATTTATACACTGCCCTAATTAAGGATATTTCGAAAGATAAAATCGTTTATCGCCTATACAATTTCTTAATCTTGTGAAATAAGATAAACTACAGCCTACTAAGTTTTCTCTTCTAGTGTTGTATTTGTACAGTTCAGTTTGTCTGAAATTATTTTACTAGAATAAAAATTTATAGACAGCAGTTTTGTCAAAATTAACAATAATAGGTAGCACACATTCGCTGTTGCCTTTATAAACGCTGACCCCATTATGCAAGCATATAGTTGTAATATTAGCATAGTAATTAATTTTTATTTATTAGATTCTCTTTAGATTTATATGTTATGCTTGTGTTTTTATTAAAATTTAAATTAAAATCTTGTAAAGTTAAAGTTAAGGTGCGACTACTGTTTGATGATCTGTAAATCTGAACCATTTGCGACAATTATCCTCCTAAATGGTGTTGATATTTCTGGTTCCGGTTCAAGTTCACCGACGGTGATGGTGTCAGGCTTAATTGGCATCTTGTCATCATACCGAAAGAGATTTATCAAAGACTTAAAGATCTAGGTCGAAATAAATCCAGTTTATACGTGAGAAAATTCTTTACATTGAGATTTCTTCATTCCGTTCTGCCTGAAAGTGTTCGAATGTCTGCAGTTAGATCCTGTTGAACGATCCTAGTTACAAAAACGTGGGAGGTTCGAATCGGCTTTTCGCAAAAAAAGGTCTTGTCGGAAGTATTTAGTCAGCTTCAAAGTGAATATTACATTCAAAGTAATTTATGACTGTATCTTTTTTTTCTCTTACAATTAATGATCAATTTGTGGCCCGATAACTGACATAACAACTTGTTCTGTGTTTACTCTCTATTAACAAGAGGGGTATTAGTTCTCTACGGATAATGGCCGCTTTGTCCTTTTTCTAAAGGAGTGTCTTTTGATATGCAACCTTGGAGTATTGATTTAATTGCCTATCTATGGTTAAACATTTGTGAAGGGAGGATAACAGACTTTCTATGATGATTTAAATTAATAGAATTTGTCATTTATATTCATACATATTACTATTAGCATACAAAGATTTGATGAATCACCAAATTCGCTTGAAATTGAACATATAATACCACTTTTTTTCTTTCTTGGGTCTTTAATTATATGAGGTCCTGGTAGTAAATGTGAAGTCTTTCTTATCCTTCGAAGAACAACTAGTAAAGTGACTTTTCTCCACAGGCTCGCAGTCACATCGCCTATCAGCAGAGTCACTCCTAATCTGATCATAATGACGTCTCTATTTATCTCTCTCCGTCCTGCGAAAAATAGGCAAAAATTCCTTACGAAAAAGATATCCTGGCGATGAAACATTTTACGCCGAGTGCCAAATAGGTTGAAGATGTAAGAAGGATTCTGAGCATAGGTTTTGAAAGAAATTCTAAAAACTCAAAAAGATCCCATTTGTCAGCCATGTCCGGGTTGGAAGAGAGCGAGGAAAAAGGTAAATCGCCTCAAACTGCGTATTTTGAAGCTGTTAAAAGCGAATCGAACCGATTCAACTTAAATACTATAATTCAGGAATAATCTCCAACAGAATATTTCAAGGTGCAATGTCAAAAGGAGAAAGCGATGACATTAACTTCAATTCAATCCCGCGTAAATAACGTCAAATAATTAAACTCCTGTAAAACTTATAGAGTAATAAAACTTTACAAGACTCATTCCGGTCGAAACATAAGCTCAGATATGCTACAGGCTGAAGGACTACTGGAGTAACATAACGGAACTGGCCTTTAAACGTTTTAATTACGTTTAATAGTAGGTTTTGCTGTGCGATAATTCCTCCTTGGCAGCTTAATTGGATTAATTTGTAGAAAATTGGAATATCAGAAAAACAACTGCAAAACGAATGTACGATTTAGCCTGCGATGATAAGTAGTAATTCATTTTAGAGATGATACAGTGTAATTAATAAATCTACGAATCTAAACGAACCGATAAATCTTGGGGACTGAAACCATATATCATATTCGCTATACACGGCAAAATTAGACGTAAGATATTCTATTGGTCATTAATTTGGCCAACAAAAACAAGCTACTCAAATATTAGGCAGTCTGTAAAGTTTGGGCTTCTGTGCCATTAGCAAACCTGCTACCTACTATTAAACATACCTCAATTCAAAACATTGAGGTCCAAACAAGGAGAAGCTAAGAAAAGCTCATACATATAACATACAACAAATAAAATCACTCACCCATAATTATTAATACTTCTATAAATTTGTAACAGACTATAAAAGAGAACAATAACAGAAGAAGATCACATATAAAATCAAAGTTAATATGATAAACACATGGTTTCAAAACCAGTGAAGTAACCGGGCCAAGTATATACGGTGCAAGCCAAAAATAAGAACAATCAAACATACTTCGGGATACTTCCGCAGCAAACCTCGGTCCTTCAAGCTGAAATACGTACGAAAATCGTTTAAAAAAATGTACACTGACAAAACAAAATCCTATAAGGTCATACAACCCAGAAGCCATAAAAGCACTACCATATAAAAAATTCACATTCCAAATAACCATGGAACACCCAAGATCAACCTCGCAAAACACAATCTGAATAGCCAGGATAAAAATAATTTCTTAGTAACGAATAAACATAAAAATAGGCAAAAATCTGCAAGACCATATAAAACCCAAGACTGATAATTCGGATAACAAGAACCCAACTCCTTCTTTTCAAAATGAGCTCTCAAAAAACAAACGGAGAAGTGGACGAACTGCAGAGCTGCCATATACGATAAACTCATGGATAAAGAACCTTCACTAAAACTGGCTAACATATTACTGCAATTAGACAGAGTAACATTCAGGGTAGTAATACATCTGTAATATCGGTTACTCGAATCTGAGAAAACACTTAAATAACATAGACATATTCAATTATCACCCCCAAATGTAGGTTATTCTATGAAGAGGAAAAAACTTCCACATACATCATTTTCTACTGTATGAATCAATTGAACTGAACTAAGGAAATAGAAAATATATAATAACCTGGCTGCAGTGAGTGCATGGGGAATACCGACCCCGATTATCCTCTCATCATCATCATCATCTTACCTATTATTCCCCTCTAAAATGTATTAATATTTCGTTCTTTAACATTTTCTCTTTTGTAAAGTATGCCAGTTTGTAAAATATCGTTGATGAACAGATTTGAGCGGAGTTTCAGGGGCCAGAGAGAGAAGAACTAATTGAAGGAGATAGCATAAAACAAGAAGTACTCAATGAAAATGATGATCAACATCAAATGATGATACTGGCAATTCCTAATGATGAAGTTATGAAGAATCTCGGGGCCCCTTGTAACTTCAAGCTCAACTAGTTCATACTCTGTAAAAGACGATAGACACTAATTTTGGGGAAGGATGAAGACGACTTAGCTAGAGGGGAAGTTGTTTGATTGTTTACGGTTTTGCTATTGAGAAGATTGTACTTCACACAATGAAGAAATCAGAAGGAGACTGGTCCAAATCTCGACATTAAAAAGCTACACTGTACCCACTGGTACTCAGAGATAAAACTCACTAATCGGTTTTATAAAACTTTGTCGAGCTGATCTTTTTTTTGAAAATTCAGTCATTCGATCCTATCAATTCTGGTTGGGGGAACATCACTCAAAAATTCAGCATCGTAACATCCCTTTAGCGGAAGGATTGCTGCTCGGGTGATTTATTGCTAGTTAGGCAAGCCGAGTGTGGCACTCGGGTTGTTTAATAAACTCCAGGGATCTATCTCTTGTAACTTCATCTGAAAATTCTTCTCCTCCATTATCTACTATACGGGAGTACTCACATACCACCATACGTGCAGCCAATCCAGACCTGATACAGACATCATAAACCTCCAGGTTTGAAAGAACAGTTCAAGAAACCTTGAAAGAAGAAAGAGTTAGCATCACCAAAAGACTTACTTTGGAACCCTCACATTCGACTCCAAAGAAAAGAATTGAACACATTATATTAACTACACAAACTTCCTGATGGCAGATCACAGCTCTCACTGCAAAACAAACGCCTCGTCTATAAATCTACAGCTACGACCAATCTGGACCTGCAGAACGATCAAGCATTCCACCATTAAAGAATCCAATCACTCCAGTCGAAAATCCTTCCAACTATTACCCTAGCCCTCTACTTCGGATCGAACCTTACTATCCACACAGATCTCCAGACCTCGAACTGCTTTTTTGTAAACCTACACACGTGTCTACATACTACAAATTGCTTTGTTTGAGCTAAGTCAACGTTTGAGCAACGTCAGTGGCACAAGCAATTTTAATAAAATACACTAAACCTTCTGTACCGTTATGCAATGCGGGTTGCATATACAAAAAATAGAAGGGGCTTTTGACCAAAGACAGCCTATACGTCCGGCTTGTAGAAAAGGTTGGCTCAACGTGCTCAACTTATGTCCTACTTTGGTTCCATATAGAGAGCGTGTAGGAAAGTTTTCCGATATGAGAACTGCGTTTAAGCATGGCAACGAGTATCCCCTGTTCCTTCACTGAGGAACATGGCTACTTATTGTTTATAGTATTGATAGAGATTTTATTGAAAGAGATATATATTGAGATTGAAATTATTAATTTAATTAATAATTATTATTCCAGCGTGGAGTGTACTATTGAACACACGATCGATACTCGATTAGGTTAGCCATGTAGTATTTGTAGGAATATCGTGTACTCCATCATCCTGCTTCAGTGAATTTATGTAACTATTATGTTTCCCACTGGGGTCGCAGTGTCGTTTAACATTGCGGTTCTTTAGCGTGCGCACCTGGCACATAGGTCGACTAACCTCCGCGCACGGAAAATCTGCTTCTTGTCTTCCGTGAGGTTCGGTGTAGAAGCCCACATCATCCTGCAGCTTGCTGCCGACTTCTTCCGCTTGCCCCTTCCGAGGGGGTGGGTTAACATTGTGCACTCAAGCATGTGCCGCGCGTAAATGGATACCCAAAAGGGGTCGAAATGCATCGACCTAGTATCCCACGCACTCCATAGATAGAGAAGACAACTCTCTCGGGTGTAGGGATTCCGCCAGCGTCGAAACCTCCGGATGCGCTCCGGCCGCGGTTTCGATTTTAGTGGAATTTATCCACTCCCTAGAGGATATAATGCTTTCGATAAAGACAGCCGCAACCGAAAAACATCCCCCCATGACACCATTCCTCACGCATTGGAGGGATTCCGTCAGCGTAGTTTTAGCTCCTCGATGGCTGTTCGCTTCGGCAGTCCGATCGCTCCGATTCCAGCGAGGTGGGTGACTGGATGGATAAAACCTTGAACTGTCAAAAACCTAAGTCGGTGAAATCATAAGCTCAATTCTGTAAGGTATATGTGCAGAATTGAGCTTTTATAAAACAGATTTTAGGCTAAATCCATAAAAGTTAAATATTTATTTATACATTTAGCAAAGTGATATTTACAGAAAAATTTTCTTTCAACTAACCGAATTTATAATCGATATAAACTGTTTAGATGGTGAATAAAATTAATCTAAATTTCATAACAGTTAAGGCTGGAGAGAGAGCGGCATTCTTTTTCAATGACATTTCTTAGAATTCTGACCATTACTAAATCGTTTTGTTTCCTCACCTAATTTCCCGTCATTGACCAACAGTTTCTTTAATATGAAAATTAATTAATTAGGTTTTGTAATACTAAATACTAAGTCTACTGGTCTTACTAGTCATACTAACTATTCATTTTGTTCTAAGAAGATTGTAGAATAAATCAGTTTACAAATTTTTATCCAAATCTAACCAGTTCAATGCGAAAATGCCAGTTTGGAGTGGATAATTTACTCGCCAGGTGGAATTATAAAAATGAACGAAATGTAATCTGGCATCGCGAAAATTCCTTACATTTCGCCCGAATTGGGCCAAAAAGCGTTTAGCTGTTAACCCGACCAAGGCTTTGGCCTTCTATCAATCCTCTCCCTCATTACAATTCCGACAAAAAAAATCTTTAGACCTATTTAAGCCGATTGCTTTTCGGGTGTTCCGAAATGTTCTGAAAGGACTCACGCCCACAAATATCTCGCTAAGAATGGACGTGTTGACTATTTTATTGCTAGCCTTAATTAAACCGTTTCAAATAAAAAAAGAACTGTTGTGAAATCAGAATTTATGGAAAATGAAAGTCGCGCTGCCTTCAAAAAGTTTTTTTAGGAAAATATAAAAATCAAGTTGTGAAATTTATACGTTGACCGGATTTGCCTATACGAATAACAAACAAATTACATCGAAGTTTAAACAAAAGAAAGAAAATTGCATTATGAAAGTCACATCAGTGTTGACGTTAATGCGGTTATCGCGAGGCTTACTTTCCAAGAGATATTTTTGTCTTCCACTTTAAAAACGGCGTGTAAATTCTTGTAAACTGTCGTTTTTGAGGATGGCTAACGTTTTACTGCTTTCTAGACTGTTAAACGTGCAAATAGCACTCACCGGAAATTTCCCTTTCTTTGAAAACGCCGTCAACGCGTTTGAAGCCGTATCCGATTCAACTGACACGCTTCTCGCGGTTCATTTTATCGTTATATTCGAGTCTTTAAGTTTAAATCAACAACAACAACAAAAAAATACCCTGCTGGTCAACATGTCAAATATCGAACGTCATTGATTACAACAAAATTCCAACTCTAACCCTAAATAATAGCCGTTATGATATAATCTTATGATATCGTAAATCCGAAAGCAACGAATAAAATTTGTCTAAACATTGTCTTTGATTTTTTGTTTATATCTATCGCATTTATTTCAGTTTGAAAGATAGTTCCATCATAATATGAGACTAGTATTGGAGCGGTCTTGCAAATGAACCTTAAAAGCTGAGAAGAAAAGCATTTTTTTAATATGAGTTTCTGTCTTTATTGTTCATGTACTTCAAGCTTATAACACATATATCAGACGATTTTTTTACGCAGGATAATAAAATAATACGTAAGATTGAGTAAATGAGGTTAGATATAAAAAAAAGTTTCGAAAACGAAAAGGTGTTTTTCGGTCAGTAAAGTAGGCTTATTGTTACTGAAAAAACAAAACAGATTTTCGTTTTTAGCACCGTTTAAACCCCTTAAAAAGAAATATTTATAGAAAAAAATACATTTTTGGATTGGAACAGCCGAAGAAAAAAACATTTTTTTCTCTGACGCCGGCTGTCCCAATTAAAAATTTAAAACTTCTTTAGATTTTATCCAATGAAAACTGTATGTTGTTTCCTCGTTAAGCCGTTATCAACAAATTTTGGCGTTTACACCATTATACGCGAAAAAATTGACAATCTACTCAACAAAATCTCCAAAAACAATTTATTGTATATAACTGGTTCTGATGTATTTGCGGATATCACGTTTGTATCACTACGTGTCGGTCATTGATGATGATGATGATAATGAGAAGATACTAGGAATCGGGGATTGGGTATACCCCAAGCGCAGCAGTGTTTTGGCTTATTGTACTTTTCCTAGTTTGTTAGTTCAGTTCAATTGACTTCATAAGTGTGTGGTAATTAGTGACCGTTAATCGATAGTTATTCAGAAATTGTGAGAGGCGGTCTTGTGTGATGTAGGTTTCAGAAAAAGATTTTCTTTATCGTGCACTCTCAACACGACACGCAAGAATGGCACAATTACACAGAAGACAAACATTTTGAGCCCTGAAGATGATCTCAATAAAGATCGAAACATTGGCACTATAAAGAAAAATTTTCTGAAACCTACATCACACCAGACCGCATCTCACAATTTCTGAATAATGACTTCATAAGTTTTATGTGATAAGTGAGAAAAATTAAATCAACTATATGTTTTATGTAAAATAACAATTCCACTGCTAGATAATAACTATAAAGTACATTCGTAAAGACAGAAATCCATATAAAAAATAAATATTTAAATTACTACAATTAATTAAGGTTTTTAGTTGAGATAAAAAAGTCAATGGCACGAGCGGGATTCGAATTTTTTATTTCAACTAAAAACCTTAATTAATTGTAATATATTAATTGGTCAAGCGGACCAGGAAATTAGTGAATTTATTTAAATTATTTAAAATCCACAAAAAATTCTCAAATATTACACATATTTTATATATCTAGTTACAATGTATCTACGGAACCCATGTTTGTGCCATTAGTCTAAGTTATAAACCTATAAGCTCAAAGTACTCCTGAATATTGGAGGTGCTTCGGTAGGATTTGGGTTGGGAGATAAAATTGCAATATTGTCAACGTGGATTGTAAGGGCTGTATAAATAGTATATAGCTATATAATTACAAAAATTAATAATCAAAAGAGTACAGTCCTAAGTACTTAACTTGTGAACTAGTTTGAATGTTGGTAGTTTTTTGCTGATGACGTGCAGTTCTGTGAAAGTGGTTTATTTAAACGTGAACTTTCTTTTCGGTGTATTTGCCATATTTCAGTTTTATTTTTCACATTTAGCTCAATTCTTTCATCTGTGGAAGATGCCGTTAGATTTGTGAGGTGGCTTGAGTATGAGATACAATTGCGGTATCGGTAGGTCGGCAGTATAAATATTGAATAAGATAGGCTTAATGATGCTCCTTGTGGGACGCCGGGTGGATTAGTCCTGTCATTTGAGAACACATTGCCGCACCTTACATTAAAGCAATAATCAGTTTAGGATTAGCTGCTAATAAGAAATGGGTAAAAACTGGGAGGCAGTTTCTGTCAGAAGCTAGAGCCACATCTGACATCACAGTGCTGAAATCGAATTGAAGAGAGAGAATGGTTTTATGTAAAATTAGTATGGGTTTAGGCGTTTTAAAAGTTTTTAGAAAATTGTACAATATAAGACTTCAAAGAAGACCGATATATCTGTAGAAGATTACGTGGGAGGTTTACAGGTTTTGAGTATAGAAAGTGATTATAGAATATTTTCTTTGTAGATGAAAATGAGAAGTTAGGAGGACTGAATTGTAAATGATAATACAAAAAAGCTACAAAAGGTTACAGAGTATGTGAGGGTTTGGGGCGTCGGTGGCCGCAACAGTTTAGGCGTTGACACGGCGCTCATCACTGTAAGGTAAAGGTCCCGGGTTCGAATCCAGCGGCCCTGCATTCGTACCCAACATACTTACAACCGGTTTTATTTTAAGAAACACGCACCCTGAGGGTTTATTTTACCTCTGCTGTTGCGAACAATCGTTAAAAAGAACGAAAAAAGCGTATGCGGGGATTATAAAATTGGGTCCGAGGATTTACTCCTTGAGGATTAGCGAATATAGGACTTTACTTAACGTCGAAAAATGCACACGAGCACTCTCTTTTCGCCAAAGCAAACGAAAATGTGTCAACAAGTCTGAAGCTGAATCGTAGAAGTACTCAGTCAGAAATAAAATTGATGAGAGGGAAGGTTTTTATGCATATCTAGACTAGGTATAAGGCATTAAAAAAAAGTATTTCGTAAGGCTTTACTGGAGAAGTCGGAGGTCGAATTATTTATTCTACAATCTTAAATAAGAAAAAATACTTTAAACATTACCTCCAATTTTTTAGCCTAAAATTATTGAAGTTTCCACGTTTGCCTGAAAAATTGTCATGTTAGACAATTTTGACAATCTTTTGATTAAAACTATCAAATTCAGTATTCCCTATTAGCAATCAAAATCAAACCAAATTTGTTTTTTTCTATTTTTGTTGTCAAAAGCTCTCAATTATTAGAATATTCTCAATTCTAACGAGTTTACAATAATTCTTTGTACAAGTCGAGTATGAAAGGCATACCACGTGCTGTTTGTTTTAATTAAACAATAGTATAATCTTTATTTCACTTTTTTTCGTTTTTTTTTATGAGTGTTCGCAACAGCAGAGGTTATATCAACCCTCGGGGTGCCGGTGCCCATTTGTAAGTATGTTGGGTTCGAATGCAGAGCCGCTGGATTCGAACCCGGGACCTTTACCTTGCATTGATGAGCGCCGTGTCAACGCCTAAGCCGTTGCGGCCACCGACGCCCCCATTATTTCATTGTTATTTATAAACATGTGGTATTACTCCCACAACAGAACGAGATTTATTATATGTTGTTGCTTACTCGTGCATACTCCAGAAAAGTTTTCTTTACCAACTTACTTCTCAATGATTTACAAAAAGTTATCTCGTTTATACGTTTTCGTTAATATTAAGATAGATATATACAATATGTTGTACAATATGTGATATATATTATGTACAATATTTTGTATAATATGTAGGTACATAATGTGTTGTTTTTTATTAGAAGATGCTTATGTTTCGGATCTGTTTGTAGTAAGCTACAACTCGTGGAACTAATGGAGCAGATGTCGAAGGTTAGGATTTTACCCATGGAGATTTCTCTGGACAGTGTTCCAGAGCACGTTTCGCCCGGGCAAAGTGAAAATAAACCTTGGCCCGAAGTACTAACCGTTTTTATTCATAACCAATCATCAGTTGTGCTGGTGAATGGCCATTGTACTGAATGCGTCTTTATCGGGCCTGTCATGCTCATAGGTGCCAATGAGCAATCTGAACTACACCGCGAAATAATACGGACATTGTTCGCACAGCCCTCGGCCTAATAAAGGCAGATTTTTCCCAGTTGAATTATAAATGAAGCAAGAAGGTCATTGTTAAGAGTTGCTACATATATATTTTTTTTTACCAAATCGAAAATAAATTCATGTATTCGTTTGAGACGAAAGGCCGTTTTAATTTGTATTTTTAAAAGTCACGGACGTTACATAAATAGGGGATTATGAAGAATAAAGCAATCTATGTTTGATTTCAATAACGTACTAAAGTGACCTTTGAATTCAATTCTAGTTAATAAACGCGCCGATACATAATTGCCAGCATTTATAAATAGCTAATAGAGAATAGCGATCTACTGGTCGTACCCAACTTATTCCCCAACAAAAACCTAAAATTTATACTAAAAAAATATCTCGTAGTTTGATAATTTCCTATCGGTTTACGGATTCTCGCGGTTCTCTTCAGATGCCCTTCGCCTTTTCACATCTTCAGTCTGTGTGTTTTCAATTTAATCGAGTCTCACCTTTCACAAATAGAAGCCAAAAGTCCTAACTTTGCTATTTTATTCATATACAAAAATTTCTTTACGTGTTAAAGGACTCAATCAAACAGTCGTTAAACGGTAATGTAATGTATTGTGAGATTTCCTTATGGGGTCTGCGGAGATAAACTTGTGGTTTGGTTATTCCTGATCATTTTTTTACGTATTTCAACTACAAGGTTATCTGAACCTCGGGGTTCCGGAAAGTATGTCTTTTTTTGGAAAGTATGTCGGGTTCGAATGCAGGGCCGCTGTATTCGAACCCAAGACCTTTACCTTACAGTGATGAGCGCCGGGGTCAACGCAACAGTTGCGACCACCGACGGCGCTCCCTTCTGATCATTTTGTTCTCAATGTTTTCGTCTCGAGACAGGTCAAAACAGCGGGAATACGTAGACAAAATGATCTAAAAGTATCATACTATAAAAGGTAATTCTTGGATTATTCGTTAACATTTAAAACAAATTGTAGTTCGTCCCTACCCAGAAACCAGAAGAAAATCCCGAAAAATGTTATTAGGGGTATTCACGATCTTTGTATTAACCCAGTTAAGTCTGTTAGGTCCTGTTAGATCGAGAAAAATTATGACGTAGACTTGTAAGAATCGGCTAGTTAACATTGCTCGATTTAACAGGACGGAGCCAATGTTAGGTGTTAGGTCGAAAAGGTAGTTACTTTGCTATCCGTTAGGGCATAGGTAACCAACATGGCAGCCATGAATTTAACAGCTGGCTTTCCTTTTTACGTAGTTTTATTCTTAAATACGCATTAATTAAATCTGACTAATACATTTCTTTTGTTAATTTCTGACCTGTCCTTATACTCTCAATCATAATAGATACATCCCATATCCTATAAAGCTGTAGGCTGTTAGAGTTCGGATACAAGTTAGGTATGTCGGCACGAATTGAAGCGTGTCATTTGTTTGTACATTTCGAGTGCATAGATAACATTTTGAATGAAAGAGTTGATTAATTTTCCTTTTTTATTAACTTCTGGCATCTTACAATTTTGCTTTAAAAAAAGCCTCCAAAGACTGTTATAGCTTTATTTTTGGTTCTACCAATCGCCGCGCGCAGCATTGCGGAAAAATTAACGTTTAAATTAAAAATAATTTAAAAGTTAATTATACGCAATGCTGCCCGTGGCGATTGGTAGAACCAAAAATACAGCTATAACAGTCCTTTGAGGCTTGTTGTTGGTTTTGGTTTTCTTTTGAGTTAAATCGTAAGATGCCAGAAGTTAGTACAATTACAAAATTAACGTTTAACATGCCAAGAAAATAAGGGGGTTTCACGATTTTACTGGTCATTTTTCTATTCGAGTTAACACAAGTTAACATCTTACAAACATCGTGAAACCCCAATTGTTTTTATCTTTGCTAGAAAACGCATGGCTTTCGTGAAAACCAGTATAATATCGTCCTAACTTTAATAAAGTGTTCCTTCACCTATCCTACTACTTTTCTATTAATGCACGTACGAAATAATAATTGAGCTCTAATGTTTATTCAATTCACTAGTTTTTGTGGTCCGCTTGACGAATCTAATGTTTATGGAAAATATTCTCATTCTAAATAAATATTCATATTCTGTTAATAAAACGATTACCTTTGATAAATAATATCGTCCTAATCAAAAAAGGGATCCTTCACGGACTTCTCACGTTAAGCAAAATGTATGGAATTTCTCACGACACCCAAGTCCCAAAACTGCGGCCTTTTTTACAATATTTTGTAAAATTAAGATAAATGTGTGATGCATTATCCACTGCTCATGTTTACCAAAATATGTGAAGTTTCTCATGGCACAACTCTGAGTCCTACTACCTTTTCAAATAACGCTAAGTAATGCTATAATGTGCTCTAATTTAGCAAATAATATAATACATAAATAATACTTATTATTAATAATAGATAGGTACTAAATATCCAATATTTCTGTTTGCAAAAGAATTATCTTTGATAGGCCTACTATCTTCGCTGGTCTGTCATTAGACTAACAGACAGGCCGAAAATACTCAAAAACAACCAAACTGCAGTTCCTCACACTAAAGAAGAAATTGTACAAAACTATAGTCCTTATTGGTTGAGTCCTTCAAGGTATGACCCTGAGTCCCATTATCTTTTCTATTAATGCATCATTATTACTAAATATTTACATATTCTATTTAAAAAATTCCTTTAACCAAACAAAAGGTTTATCCTCCTCCGATCCCAGAAGCAAATATCACAATAGATAGAGATTCTTGCAGTTGGAAGACAGGCAAGTCAAAACTAGTTATTTGCCTTGTGATACAAATCAAATTTTGAACACGTAAAGAAACTTGTTGACATGAATAAAGTTGCCAAGTTGGGAAGTAATTTTTTACAAATAGTACTTGTACAAAAGTTACTTTGGGTGGAAATCAGTAATAAGTGTGCAAAATGAGCAACGTATTCTACATACGTACATTATTATTGGGTTTTTCTGGTGTCTTCAATTCTGCATATTTGTACATACATTGGCAATACATAATGTACTTATAATTTGGAAGCAAAAAGCATGTTGTTATTTCACTTCTTGACAATACCAGACTTAAAAGATCAATCAAGTAGAGCTTTATTGTTCGACGTCGCAGAATCATTACTGGATAGGGTAATTCACGATATAATTGATACCTCAGGCTACGATTGGGGCATTAAATGCCAATTCAAGCCACAATCATTAGACGATTTGCGTCCGGTACATCACTCCAAGATGAGATTCTCATGATAGGTCACGGATTCCAATCATTCAGTACAAATTTTTTCAAAACCGGAGAGCTACATCAGTATTGGTTAACGGTAATGTTTGATATTTGCTTAAAATTGTATAATCGGTTCGGAAAAAGTATAAGCTTTGAATATAGTGGAATGAAAAGGTTCTGAACTTTAAACTTTTTCCTGATGGCAGGATCACGGAGAAAAGGTCCAACAAGTGAAATAAAACGTCCTATTATGTGCTGATGGAAAAATAATGCTGCAACAGCACAATGCTCGGTATGGCGTTTGGCAAAAGCAATTTCTTCCGAAACTCGAGGACCGTTTTGCCCCTCCCTTCTTATATCCCTCCACAATGATGTTTATCCATCAATGGTAATTTTTAGCAATATACTTTTAAAACTAGAATTGGAGAAATTTTTCCCTAAAATCTAAAATGATGTAACCAAATAAGGATGAAAATGACCAAATTACTTCTTTCAATTAAATTATCTTTTTTATGTAAGATTTTGGTCGAAATGAAAAAATTAGTGCCACGAGCAGGATTCGATCCCACGACCTTCGGCTAAATAGGGCGCTGCTCTACCCGATTTATCGTAACTTGCCATTTTTCAAATGTCGTGAAATCAGGATTGGATCCTCAGCGACTTATGAAGTGCCACGGAAATCTTTTAATGAAATGATACTTCTTTTACTTATTAAATATCGATCCATTTATGTTTTAGTGGTCAATTAACCAAGTTACTTCTTTCAATTAATTATTCTTTTTATGTAAGGAACAGGATAGGTTTGGGGAAGGGTTACGTATGGGTATAGTCAGGGATTGGTTAGATGAGGTTAAGGACAATGTTTTAGTTGGGGGATTGGTTAGGTAAGGTTAATAATAATAATAATAATAAGTTTATTGCACACAAGAAGAAAAAAGAAAAATTACATATAATTCAAACAAGAAAATAAACTTAATACGGCAAGGTAACCGTCTGCCGGGGGGTAAGGTTAGGTTATGTATAGGTTGTTTGAATTACGGACGTGAAAGGTTATGTGAGGAAAGGTTATGTTTAGGCTGTAAGAGCTAGGGACGTGTTAGTTTAAGAGAGAAGGGCTTATGTTTGGGTTAGAGTTAGTGACGGGTTAGGTAAAGTTAGGTTATGTATAGGTAGTTTGAATTACGGACGTGATAGGTTATATGAGGAAAGGTTATGTTTAAGCTGTAAGAGCTGGGGACGTGTTAGTTTAAGAGAGAAGGGCTTATGTTTGGGTTAGAGTTAGTGGCGGGTTAGGTAAAGTTGGGAAGGGTTATGTTTGAGTTAAGAATGGGTAGGTTATATTTGGGTTAGAGCTAAGGTCAGTTAGGCTATGCTAGATAAGTTTAGGAACCGGCTAGGTTACATACCCAAGTGTCGGCGAAACGCGGGTTTTTAAGCACAAAATCAATAATTAACTGTTGACTAACTAATTAACTCCATTATATTTAGTGGTCTATTGACCAACCCACTTCTTTCAATTAATTAATCTTTTTTATGTAAGGTTTTGGTCGAAATGAAAAAGTTAGCGCCAAGAGCGGGATTCGAACCCACGACCTTCTGCTAAATCCGCCGCTGCTCTACCACTTGAGCTATCGTGACATCGATCCAGTCGGACACTAACTTCCCATCTCAACCCCACCTTTTGAATTTTCCCTCCTTTTTGCAATTTTGCGCTGTTGGTGAAGTTATACTTCGTTTTACTTATTAAATCCATTATATTTAGTGGTCTATTGACCAAATTGCTTCTTTCAATTAATTTATCTTTTTTATATAAGGTTTTGGTAGAAATGAAAAAGTTTGTGCCACGAGCGGGATTCGAAGTCATGATAGTTCGGGATGGATTTTTTTTTTAATATATCTACATAAATGTATCTTTATAGACAAATAATTTTCGTAACAACCTAGTGTATATAACGTATAATTACTTTAAATAATCGTTATAAATTGTATTCACTTAATGCATCGCTCTGTCTTCAGATATCAAACTGACCCTTATCAAATGTTTCAAATTGTTCAAAAATCATACGGTTTTAAAACTCGTTTATAAGTCTCGAAAACACATTGGCATTCATTGTTGTTGTTCTTTGATTGCCTTGTTTTGCAAAAATTGTTCCTCGTCTTTCGAAAAATAATCAACACTTTCATGAATAAATCCAATTAGCTTTAACCTATGATGAAAGATACAAGAGATACCAGCACTTCATTCACTTCATTAAAACGCGTTTCAAAGACACATTGTGCCTCGTGATTAAAACTTCGAAAAGACGCGAACACGCAACGTTTTTAAAGAAACAATCGGGGAAATAAATTCAATTCAAAAGCGGCTAAGGCAGAGTGGGTTGTGCAAGCGGTTTTAGGAAAGAACGCCCGTCTGATTTCTTTTCCGTCCTTGTCACAAGGTCAGTAAGTGAATAAGATTTTTCTTAAAGCTTAGAATTAGAAGGATTAATAGCTGATTCCTTTTATTCTCAAAAAGGCAAGTGATTGGTAAGAAAATAAAAGGTGTTAAAGGACCGTCATCAACCGGTTTCAAACCACTGGAAAGTCACTATCTAATGAAATGGAGCAAGGAGGCCAAGAGATAATACACTATAAACATTTTATTGAGCCTAAGAGTATATCATTGCCTCGATTTTGCTCATGGTGTGATAAGTAACTGACTGTATAATGCTGCTATTTTCCTTCTCCTGCCGTATATTCAAAACGCTTATAAAAAATATATAGACAACTGGTATTTAACATACCACATTTTAAAAAAAACAGTTACGGTAAAATCATTTTAACCAAGGCGATAATAATTATTTCCAAATCCAGATTTCTACATGCCAAAAAAAATAGCACCAGCATATACACAAATCTATAAGACTTCAAGTATATATAAAACTCATTTGCAGATAAGTGATTTCACCTCATTAAAGTCTAAGAAACAAAATATTTCACCTAATATAACAAAACATGCTTATAAGCCCTACAGAGCAATGTATGCAAATTTGGCATATCTGACCAAGTTATCAGCCCGTTAGGTTTTTCTAATAGTGCCAGAAAAATGTTTTGAACACAAATAAGTTTTAATAAAGCACGTCATTCCGAATTCAGATAGAATGGGATATAGGAAAAATCTTATAGATAGGCAAGTGGTGAAAATCTTGAACATTGAACATGGTACAATTAATTAAGGTTTTTAGTTGAGATAAAAAAGTCACGAGCGGGATTCGAACCCACGATCTTCGGCTAGATACGCCGCTGCTCTACCACTTGAGCTATCGTGACTTCGATCCACTCGGACACTAACTTCCCATCTCAACCCCCATCTTTTGCATTTTACCTCCTTTTTGCTATTTTTCAAATTTCATTTAATCGGATTGGATTCTTGACGACAAATGAAATGGCCACGGAGAGCTTTAGTGAAGTATACTTCATTTTAAATCATTAAATTCACTAATTTCGTGGCCTGCTTGACCAATTAATATATTACAGTTAATTAAGGTTTTTAGTTGAGATAAAAATGGCAAAAAGGAGGGAAAATTCAAAAGATGGGGGTTGAGATTGGAACTTGGTGTCCGAGTGGATCGAGGTCACGATAGCTCAAGTGGTAGAGCAGCGGCGTACCTAGCAGAAAATCGTGGGTTCGAATCCCGCTCGTGCCATTGACTTTTTTATCTCAACTAAAAACCTTAATTAATTGTACCATGTTCAATGTTCAAGATTTTCACCACTTGCCTATCTATAAGATTTTCCCAATATCCCGTTCTATCTGAATTCGGAATGACATGCTTTCTTAAAAGTTATTTGTTTCCGAAGAAAACCAAAGATATATTAAACAAATTCCAGAAAATCCTAATTTCCCAAAGAAATATAATATACAACGGCCAAAGAAAAGCGGACCATTGAACACAGAAAAAAAAACTGCAAGTCACTAAAACGTATTAGACTAGGACGTGCATTTCGCAGGACTTAGAAACTTCAAAGTCTACGGTGAGGTCACAACAGAAACGTCAATTTTTTAAGTTTCTGCCGACATTTCGACGATTATCTCTTCATCATCCCTATATAAGTGGGAAATTGACGATATAATTGTCGAAAAATCGGCAAAAACTTAAAAAATTGCCTTTTCTATTGTGACCTCACCGAAGATCCTTCTGTTCAAGTTGTTCAACAAGCAGATCGATACATCATCTCACCTTTAATTTCAAAGTTTATTTTGGTTAATTTTAAAATTTTATGAAGAAAATTCATCATACTTTAGTGTGAGGAAACTGGAAAAATTCTTCAAGCCTACAAGAACAATTCAAGATCGGTCTTGAAACTACTAAATATCTAATTATTCAGAAATCGTGAGATGCGGTCTGGAGTGATGTAGGTTTCAGAAAAACATTTTCTTTATCGTGTCAACGTTTCAAATAAAAGCTGAATAAAACTTTTTTTAAAGTGGAATCTTGAGTTAGTAAATAATACAACAAATGATAGGAATCTTGGCAGTTTTCTGTTTTTGAAGAACAGAAAAAAAACAGTTTTTTATGTAAATTGTATATATACCTGTATAATAAAAACACTTATAAACAATAATAAATTATGAAACATCAGGAATGAGGTAAGCCATGGACTTCTGGCAACTTCGCAAGTACATTCAGTGGAAGAATGATAAAAAAAATCTTTCTCAACAGAAAGCAACTAAAAATCCTAAGTACGAATAAACTACAGCTTGAAAAAGGGGACAATGAACAGATCGCGTACGTCTTAAGAGGAAACAGACGGTAGAGTACATTTTCTATAAAGTTAATGACTATAGTACCTAGGAAAACTATTCGATTGGCACAACACAAATTGACACATTACATCCGTACTATACCCGTAAGAAAAATTCTACCTCCTTAAAATAACGAAAATCTTCCAGGAAAATCAGTAATAGAGTTCGGCAATACACACAAGTTTAATGCAAAAGGGCATAATCATTTCTACTTTTAATAAATAATTACACTAAAATAGGGCATATATTTAGATATTTATTTTCGGGTATTTAGAAAGTTGAAATAGAAGAATATTCAGTTAAAGCGCTTACCACTATTACAATTTTTGATGCTAATGTACCAATTAGTAATATGTATTTATTGGTTAATTTAATTTTTATTAATGGTGCTGTACTTCGTGTATAAAACTTAATATATAATAAGACATCCAGTTAACTAACAGTCCAGTGGTTGAGTTTTATTTTATGGAAAAAATGTCTTTTGATATGTCGAAAAATTCCAAGTTCTCCGTGGTTGAAAACCTTTATTCAATTTAGTAACTTACATGGTGTTTCGGGTTCCTGGCCAATCATCAGCAACTAAACATAGAGAAATCTCAAGGTATAATTCTCAATCTGAAGGCACACCCATCAGTAATTTCCAATTGTTTTTAAATAAAAGTATTTATACGTGGACTATGCCAATGATACATATATATTACAATTAATTAAGGTTTTTAGTTGCAATAAAAAAGTCAATGGCAGATGGGATATCCGAGCGGATCGACGATCACGATAGCTCAAGTGGTAGAGCAACGGCGTATCAAGCCGAAAATCGTGGGTTCGAATCCCGCTCGGGCCATTGACTTTTTTATCTCAACTAAAAACCTTAATTAATTGTAATATATTAATTGGTCAAGCGGACGACGAAATTAGTGAATTTAATGATACGTATATATTATTTTTCCACCCCCTTTTTTTGTTTAGGGGAATGTCGTCAACATGGTTTTAAAACCGTAATTGAAAAATGTTGAATTTCCCAACAACAAAAACCTATGAAAAAACGTCATTTTTTAAACTTATAACTTGACGCCTTCATACTCTTATTAACTTTTTTCTAGATAATGTGTTGGGAAGGTAAACTTCTTAAAACTGAAAATGGAATAATGATGACATAGAGTAAGTTTCGTTTTATAATGTACAGTTGAATTATTATTCAACCTATACCTATAAAATCAATCAATACCTATAAAAGATAGTGAAAGAAACTCCTCGAGAGCTCTATGGATTGAGAGGGATTCGATAACAAGAATCGGCATGTCTGTTGAAAAAATTCTACCGAATCAAAACTTAGAGATCAATTTGCCAATATGAACGTAAATAATAATAAAAATTGCAGTATTAAAAAAAAGATACTGCAAGTTTATTAGTCGGTAGGAATTAAATTTTGCAGAAACAACCATCCAGCCTATGAAAACGTGGTTTACAGCTAGTTTCGTAAAGTAAAAAAATTAAAAACAAAATAATAATGTATTTTTTATTATTATACAGTTTATTAATGTCAGTCACTTTTGGATAATCCATAAACAATTTTCTTTTACGCAGGCAATGGCGGTAGGAAGTCGCCGCATTTAGGAAATCCTTCCGGCACTGGTTGAAAATCCGAAGGCTCACCAACTTGCAAAATGCCGCTCATCCCGCTGTCCAGGTGAAAGAGAAAGTGACAATGGAAGAACCACAAACCTAAAATTTATTTAAATGTATTAACATTACTGTCAACGCAGACAAAACAACTGTCAATAATCCTGGAAAAACTTTGTTCTTTCATTCATGTGTGTATATATTAAAAAAGTAAAATGCAGTATATAAATTATAACCTTAATTTAGAGGCTTTATAGTTCAGGTCACTTTTAACTTTAAAAAGTATTTGTTTTGGAAGAGTTTAGTTTTTTTTTTAATATTAGCCAGAAAAGGTTAACAATGAACAAAATGTTTTTGGTGTGAGAAGTCTGCCAGATAGGACTAAAAGATGAGGAAGTGTGTAAAGGTAGGCTGTTTTAACATTTTAAAAAAGTCTTTTCAATTAATTAATCTTTAAATAAGGTATTGGTTGAGATAAAAATTCATTGTCACGAGCGGGATTCGAACCCACGACCTTCGGCTAAATACGCCGCTCCTCTACCACTTGAACTATCGTGACTTCGATCCACTCCATCCATTCCATCCACTCCCCATCTCAACCTACCCCATCCTGTGAGAATCCCATCCTGATTACACGACATTTGAAAAATGGCAAAAAGGAGGGAAAATTTAAATCGCTGTAGGTTGAGATGGGGATTTGGTGTCTGAGGGGATCGACGTCACTCTAGCTCAAGTGGTATAACAGCGGCGTATTTAGCCGAAGGTCATGGGTTCGAGACCCGCTCGTGACACTGACTTTTTTATCCCAACCAATAGTAAAGATTAATTAATTGAAAAAAATAAATTTGGTCAATCGGACCACGAAACCTAATGGATTTTAAAAAAACAATCATTATATATTTTAAAAAGAAAAATACGTCATATCAATTGAAAGAAAATTTTTGTATCTACATATATGCCATCGGTGTCTGTTTTTTGAGTAGATGCCTCGATTTCAAAACAACTAGTTTTGAGCTTGAAAAAATTTAAAAATGTTAAGTTCTGGCTTACGTCAATCGTCGATCGTTTTCGAATGTTTATCTCGGTGCGTTCATTCTTATCTGGAGTTTGTATAACTTTATCACTCTCACCTGGATTATCGGCTTTAAATCTGACTACAACGTAACCGTTGTGTGGCACGCCGACGGTGTCCTTTTGAATCGGTTTTGAATTGTGCCAGTCTCCTTTCATCAACCTTTTAACTAAGTTTTTCAATCCGTTCTCGACGTCGCCTTCCAACGAGCCCTCTTCCATGATGTAAAAATTGTAACCGTGTAAATGGAAAGGATGTGCAACTCCGGTTCCTTTGAAAAATTTAAAAAATATTCTGGATTTATACTATCAATTAATACGGAATAAATGTAATCTAAATCTTGGATTGGTTCATTAAATCAATGATTATTAAAAAGAACACCTTTAAAACATTTTCAAGTTTGTTTGGCTCTGATCATTATTATTCTATTGGAATGAGCCAATAACGAAAATGACAAAACGACTCGGAGGCCAACAGAATTTTTAGACTAAAAAATCAACTATCGCAGCTATTACTCTACTTTTTAAATTTTTTAAAATTAATTGCCATGGAAAAACAAGCCTGGCAATTAAAAAATTTTAAGAAAAATACACTTAAAACCTTGGGTTTTTTTACATCGTTAAAGATCGGCCATCGTCAAAAATTGCTACTGTGATCATTCTGTCCATTTTTACAGGCGAAAGTCATTATTAAATAATAAAAACATACATATTATTCAGAAATCGTGAGATGCGGTCTGGTGTGATGTAGGTTTCAGAAAAACATTTTCTTTGTCGTGCTACGTTTCGACCTTTATTGAGATCATCTTCAGGGGATTGAATATATTAAAAAAATATTTTGTTTGCATTGTATAAATTCACTTTTTTCCTCATCCTACATGTTTTTGGTAAATTTAAACAATGTTTGTAAATCCCTGAAGATGATCTCAATAAAGATCGAAACGTTGGCACGATAAAGAAAATCTTTTTCTGAAACCTACATCATACCAGACCGCATCATACGATTTTCTGAATAATCATCGACTAACGGTCACTAATCACCACACATTACGGCATATTCTATTTTAATAATTTGCTAGGTTGATTGAAAATAAAATATTACCAGTGAGAATTACATCGACGACTGAGTTCAGCTTGACTTTTAGAACGTTCAGACAGGTGCAGGGTTTCTGGATGTCTTTTGAATAGCATTCAGGGCGACAAAACGAACTATTGGGAACGTCTTCATACTGACTCATCAACGGTGAAGGTGGCAAGAAGTTCATCACGTTGTTTACTAGTGATTTAATCGGGCCTCCAGCCGGACTGACCACTGTAAATAAATAGTTTTAGGACCCAGAGTTATTTCAAGAGAGGTTTTTAAAATTTAAAAGAGTTACCGAAAAATGGTTGGAAGGTACCGTTCTCGAACAGGTCGCTGAATTCGTAACGGTAATTAGAAAACCGGACAAATAATATTTCGTCCGGTTTGCCCTTCAAATCTTCCGGTAAAGGAGTAAATGATTGAAGATGAGTGAGACAAACTTCGTTGGGATCATTGCATGACGAATTTTCTGGGTTCAGCGTCTGCAAACATAAAATTGCTCAAATAAAGTACATAAAACGTGCGCAAAAAGCCCCTTCTATTGTTTAAATAGATAACCCGCACTTCATAACAGTAAAGAGGGTTTAGTATATATAGTTTATTAAAATTACTTTTACCAATGACGTTTCCAACCTCAAAATTTCAAGCCATAAGACTTAAATAAAGCAACATGTAGTACTGTACGTACATAAAAAAGGTATTTCGATATTTGGAGGTTCGAAGCATTTTGTAACTGGATTCTTTAAAGGTTGGAACGCTTGTTCGTTCAGCAAATCCAGATTGGTTGTACTTGCGTTGGAAGCGTTTGGGTAGTTTACATAGTCTGTTCAGTCCTTTTTAAAAAGATGGTTCCTACTCACATTAAGTTGTTTCGCAACAATCCGGATTTCGAGCCCTTTAGCTCATCGTCAGATTGAAGGGTTTCCACAAACACGTCTCTCGNGCCCTGAAGATGATCTCAATAAAGATCGAAACGTTGGCACGATAAAGAAAATGTCTTTCTGAAACCTACATCACACCAGACCGCATCTCACGATTTCTGAATAATTACCTGAGACTTATGTTTTCCCAGGTTTTTCAAGATCTTGATACCGTTTTATCCTGTGTTACTAGTTTAGACGAAAATAAATTTACTGTCTGGCATTGCTATAGTTTGTCCACTTCTCTGTATGTTGCATCTGAAGTCGTTATCCCAATTATAAATTCTGGTCGTATAAAGGTTCTTGCAGATCCTCTTTTACTTTGTCTGCCGAATTAGCCCAAATTCCCCTATGACAATGTTAGATGATTTTTGGATTTGATTTTACATTTTCATTCATTCATTTTCATTTTGATTTCATTCTAATTCACGGACTAGTTTGGATATAATATCTCTACATACTTATGTTTTTAATGTTGATTTCATATCACAACTTATGAAAACAAGATTGTTATAGTATAACTATTACAACAATAAATTCTTGTAAAGTCATTTGGAAATGTTATTCTGGCTTTACGACCAGTAATTGATAACTCATATGTAAGCATATAATGCAGTTTACAATTAAGAAACCAATTCCTGCTTTCGTTTCAAAAGTGGTCAATATTTAGTCGTAAACGGGATCGCGGTATCCAAGATTGTTAAGGAATTCGAAAGCAGATAGGATGTTTAGAAGTTTTGCAAATAGCCGGCGAAACCACGATACTGCTAACAGACTGAGAATCAACATTTTCCCGTTGTAAAGTAAAAATTATTTAGTACTTACAACACAACCGTGGAGAAAGTAACCTAGAACCGGGAAATGAGTTTATTACCTATTATTTGTAGTACTAAAATGGAGAAACAATAGTTCTTACCGGGTTTAGATTATTAACAAAAACTCAAACAGCTCTACTGTCCTGAAATTTCCGCGTTACTTTATTGTGTTATGAATAATTGTAGCTAATTATTCAGCCTGATTGTGTGATTTCCTCTTGTGGCATTCCAGTATTCCATCTCTGTACGACACAAAGTTAGTGAATATATGGCAATCTTCAACTTTCTTTCCTTTTAAATTCCTTGTTTCGGTTGGGTTTGGCCATTCTCATTTAGTTAGCCAAAAGTAGATTGCATTTTCCTGCTTCAGTTTATATCTTTCCACAATTTTTCTTATTTTAATTTCTATTGGAATTTATCCTGAAATGCATGATGTTACATATGATATTGTTTTGTATCCTTTAATGACTCTCAGTAGCATTAAGCTCTTCTTAATAACAGCACATGTTTATATTATTTTTGAAGTGTTGTGAACCATACTGGCACTGCATAAATAAGCAGCTGAAAGGTCCTTTATAGACTGTGTTTAGCCTAGCAGCTTGAGAAAAAATATGTACCTTTTTTTTGCACATATCTTGTATGTGTGCTTTCCATGTTAAACGTTCGTCAAAGCATATCTGGGGTATTTTAAGTGTACGATGAAAGCCAGAAACACACTTACCCGATGCTACGCCATGCGACGCTACCCGACGCCTTGCCACGTTTTGGTGGGGTGTCACATCTATCCGACGCAAGTACACGTCGCGTACAGTCCATAGCGTTTATCACAATAATCATTATCATAATCGCAACGCATCATTTGTTCTTAATGCACTATTTTGAGCAAAACCTTGTAACAAATTGTTAGTTAAATTTTATGAGCACAACCATCTAATAAATTGTTTGTTAAACTTAATTGTTTTAAATAAAGTTATTCTGGTGTTTTGATAAATTTTCTTCCTAACCATCATAATTTAACAATGTTTATAAAAACGTATGCATTTTTTATCTCGTTTAATTTGGTTTACATTAAAATAACGTTGTAATTAATATAACGACAAAATTACATGTACTTAGTTTGAAATAAACTACAAAAAATATGAGTGTCCTGTTCTGATGCTACCCGACATTAGAAAATGGTGTAATTTTACGAGTAAAACTATGAAATAAATTGTTAATTAAATTTTATGAGCAAAACCGTGTAATAAATTGTTACAATTTTAGTATATGTACCGCCGAAGCGAGTACAATAAATTGTTAGTTAAATTCATTATATCAAAAAATCGTATTCCGGTGTTTTGATTAATTTTCTACCAAACCATTAAAATTAATTTTTTAAATAAAAACTAATTAATTTTTAATCACAGTTAATTTGGTTAATTAAAATAAGTATGTTGTAATTAATATAACGACAATAATACATGTAGTTTGAATAAAAATATGAGTGTCCGGTTCTTTTGTCTTCGACTGTACTCGATGCGACCCGACGAAAATCTGGACAGAGGGGATCTCAGAGCGTCGGGTAGGTTAGCGTGGCATAGCATCGGGTAGATGTGCACGGGGGTAATGCAACCTTATGGAAAATCGGAGTTTGGATTTGCGTCGGGTAGCATCGGGTAGCGTAGCATCGGGTAAGTATTTCTGGCTTTACAGTTGTATACATATAATGTTAAACTCCTTTAGCATTTATCTTTTGAAGATACTCCAAAATTTCGTTCAATTTCAAAAACACCGAAACCACGGGTGTTTCATATGACTTCTGATGTTGCGAACTCCCTAAAAAAAGTAATGGTCTATCAGACGCGTTTCGTCTTGTTGCCATCTTCATTACAGGGCATGTGTGATATATATTTTGTCGGGTCTTTTTAGTAACTTTTTATAAATTCGTGAAACTCACTTTCTGTACTTAGGCAGACCAAAATGATCAGAAATTACTAAACACAGTGTATTTAGTTTAAAATTCCTTACTATTCCTTCTGGAACGTCTGCTGTTCCAGGATAGGGGGTGGAGGGTTTGCCATTATGCCCTTCGTACTTGAGCAGAGCAAATTGTTGTGCATTGTAACAACTAGTGGAGCTGTTTTTGCCTCCGAGACCTCTCACCATGATCCAATACGTATCAACTGATTGATTGGCTTCTAGAATAACGTCAAACCTATCGCCTGGAAAGATTGACTTTTTATACTTTTATGCAGTAAGGATAATTAAATGAAAACTATACCTGAATTTAGTACGATTTTGTCCACTAGTGTCGGTTCAACGGGTCCCGCTCCATCACCGAAAACGACAGAAACGCGATGATCCAAAAATGTTACTGCCGCGAGACAAGCCAGGCAGGTGCCGCCGATGAGTCGGAACCTGTATCTTTTTCCCTTTTTGACTGTAAATTCCGTTAAAGGTAAAGAACCCTGGTCAATGTTTACACTTTGACCTGTTGGCTAAAATAACAAAAAGTAAACATTTTGCTTCGAGTCAGATCACGCCTGGTTAAACTTACTGCAAAAATTCCCCTTCCGTTGACCAAATAAGATTTGGGAAGGCTGCGTTCGTTCGTTATCCCTGGTAAAAATTGTCCGGAATCCAGATGCATCCAGTCGCTCACCATCACTGTATGAGAAGGAAGGTCGAAATCGTAAAGGTGTGAGATGTGCTCATCCTCTTTTTTCTCTCTCACAATCAAAGTGCCCGACAGGCCGTCTACCTTCTGCAAACCTGAATCGACCAACGTTTAACATGCCAGTTTATAGAAATCGAGGTTTTTTTTACCCGAATGGGAATGGTAGAAAAACGTCCCTTCCTCAGAAGCGTTGTAAATATATCTAAAAGTAGTTCCTGGATGGATAGGGCATTGAGTGACTTTGGGAACTCCGTCATAATATGGTGAGTTTTTATGACGAATCCCGTGCCAATGGATGCTGGTTGAATCGGATGGGAGATGGTTGTGTACGTCTACTACAATGACGTCCCCTTTACAAACCTAAGAAAACATATAATTTAATTAAACATTCTGCAGACGTAATTCGTATAGACTATGCCCATATAAACTCAAGTTCTAAGACCCAAATTTATGTTTTTTTGAATAGTTAAAAAAATACATTTAATGAAGAATATAGGAACAGCCAAATAAAACAACTGAGTAGGAAAATGCTTAGTTAATAATACAATAGATTTAAATTATACAGGGTGCAGCATAAACTACACCAACTTTTCTTATCTTTTTTAAACGTTCAAAATATAACCCTAAATAATAAAAAAATCCTAAGTTTTTTAGAAAATATTTAGAGAAAATACTCCAAAAATGATCTTGCTATCAAACGTCCCACAGAAAGAACATTGTTGTTTTTTACGCATTTATATCATTTATAATTCAACTCAAGTAATCTCTTACTTTCCTCTACAATGGAAATATTCCATAATTACTTCCATACCTAAACTTTACAACCTTCCCAGCAACGAATTGTCCTCCAAGCCTATCTACCTTATCCGCGTATTGTCCAAAATCCACGAAAAACTCCTTTCTTCCTTCCTTTCCTTATTTATCCGTGCTCATCAATTGGACTCGTAATAGTCTTTCCGCGATTCGGCAATGATTCAGTATTATTGACGGTTGTTTGTGTTTTTCAAAGACAAGCCCCAAGCTTTTGACAGGGTCTTGGAACTTACAATTTCCTTAGTTGCTCAGTTGCATGGAACTGATCCGTTCCGTTTTCCTAAAGATTCACTTTAATCTTTCAATCCATCCTAACCCTACGGCTCAAGTTTTCTCTACTACGTCCCATCCAAAGAACTCTGTGTCGCATCCAACGACGATAACCCTGATACCTCGCCATTCCGATAACCGACTTAGTGCCTGCATTGGCTAGTTCCTTACGACACGTGTCTACCGAGAGCAGTAGCGATGGACGTAGTATTACGGTTCTGACTGAGTGTACATAACATAAAAAACAGTGTGGTGATTAGTGACCGTTAGTCGATGATTATTCGGAAATCGTGAGATGCGGTCTGCTGTGATGTAGGTTTCAGAAAAACAATTTTTTTTATCGTACCAACGTTTCGATCTTTATTGAGATCATCTTCAGGGCTCAAAGTGTTTGTTTTCTGCGTAAGTGTGCTATTCTTGCGTGTCGTGTGATGTGAGGGCACTCTCAACACGACACCCAAGAATGGCACAATTACACAGAAAACAAACACTTTGAGCTCTGAAGATGATCTCAATAAAGATCGAAACGTAGCACGATAAAGAAAATGTTTTTCTGAAACCTACATCACACCAGACCGCATCTCACGATTTCCGAATAATCAATAAAAAAACAGTTTGTAATGACATAATGTGAATATTCATGTGCAAGATTTTTTAAATACATACAGGGTTTGACATAACAATAACGGCTGTACATTATCCTATACAAACATTCTTCTTTAGGCACCTCACTGTAAAGACGATCGAAATATGAACATAACAGAGTATAAAATTGACGGAATGCTACTGTTAAAAAGTTTTTTTATTATTGAATGTGATGATGTCAAGAAAAATATCAAATTTTACCCAAAACAACATGTTGTTGTTGTTAGTTGCGAAGTCGTGTCCGACCCATCGCGACCCCATGTACAATGCTCCTCCAGGCCTTCCTGTCCTCCACCATCTTCCGGAGTCCGTTTAAGCTCACACCGACTGCTTCAGTGACTCCGTCCATCCACCTCATTCTCTGTCGCCCCGTTCTTCTTTTGCCCTCAATCTTACCCAGCATTAGGCTCTTCTCCAGTGAGTCATTACTTCTCATTTGGTGGCCAAAGTATTTAAGTTTCATTTTCAGGATTTGGCCTTCTAGAGAGCAGTCAGGGTTGATCTCCTCCTAATTATTTATAACTCTAACAAAACTGTACTGTAATTTTATGAAAAACTAAGAATTTTCTTTAAAAAAAGATTTTATTGACAGTTTATCACTTTGTTATTTTCTAAAAGACTATGCTACCACTAAATCTTACACACTAAATTTTTTACACTAAATTCGACAGAATTTGCTTTAAAAATGTTGATCTATAAATCTTTTTATCTATAAAAGACTTGCTTCATATACGCTATCAGTTTTGTCTGGATTAATATATCAATAGGGGCGTCGGTGGCCGCAACGGTTTAGGCGTTGACACGGCGCTCATCACTGTAAGGTGAAGGTCCCGGGTTCGAATCCAGCGGCCCTGCATTCGAACCCGACATACTTACAAATGGGCTCTTTTCCAAAAACACCGACACCCTGAGGGTTTATATGACCTCTGCTGTTGCAAACCCTCGTAAAAAAATTAAATAAATAATTAATATATCAATGTTGATTAACAATTTGTACCCCAAATTATGTAGGGTGGAGCATGTTCACAAAAAAAAGCGGCTGAACAGTAAAGGCCACAGTTTACTTTTACCAAAAATATAGCCAATTAAACTAACAACAAAAATCTTAAACGTAGTCCAGAAGGCGTGTTAAAAAGTTTATATCTAGCGTTTTCAAATCCGCATATAATATCAGTTGAAACTGTTGACCTAGGGTCAGGAAATGTCAGAACTTGTGGAACATAATTGATCGTTATTACATGAATAATGGCTCTGTCTAGGTTTGTGAACATTTTCAATCGAAACAGAAATGACATGAATTTTGCTTTTTCTCGTTTAAAATATCGCTTCATTGAAAACTAACCACATACATGCATGATCTCACTCACACACCTATATCGCTATTTCTCGAGAGGATAAGATCTCTATGTATTTATTTTCTCTTTGCTGCGTCGTTTTTGTATTTCCTTAACAATAAAGGTTAATTATTGATCTACCTACCTTTGTATATCTATTACGCAAGCGATTGAACAATCTGTGTTTAAATATCAGATCACGGTTAAATTACGTTGAATGTTTGCAAGGCGAAGGACAGTTGTACTTTCCTTTGCCTGTTTGATCGTGTATTATCTCTGGGATTTCAACATTTTACACAAAATAAAATTAAATTGCACTTAATGCATTTTCGATTAAAATTGATACTAACCTGAATCGAAGGACCTGGAAAGATCCTATTGTAGGTCACAATTCCCCTGGGCACACCATCGACTGTGACGCACTGCGGCGCGAAGCAATCTTCCCGGTTGAAAGGGCAATCTTTGCAAGCACTGAAAACAGAATAAATCCTCCGTAAAACTATTTCGAGACCTGTTTCGAAGTACTCACAGTCCCATCGAGCTGTACATTTCCGTGAAAAATTCGTAATAGCAGATCTTGCTGGCTCCGGTGCATTGCCTTGTGCAGAGGGACGAATTTGTCGAGAGGTACGTCTCGTCGTACGCTCCCGAAAGGACATCACTCGGCTGCAAGTACTGTCTGAGCGAATCGTCTTTGCACGATCCTACAAGAAAAAAAAATAATACGTAGATCAAAACACATGGCATCAGTAAGCAAAAAAGACTCATTTATATTTTTTTTAAATATTATTAATGGTTAACCTAACTCAGATAGATTGAAGCTTAAATAGGTATGTGTACAACATAAACCAGCGTGAATAGATGCACCCTAGAAAGTGATCAGTGTCCGAGTTATCTAGTCGTAGAACACCATTATTTAACTAAAAAGTTATTGGTTTTTTCGTTTTTTTATTCTGGGGCAATATGTCAGAAAAATTGACCAAATAACAAACCGACCAAGAAAATAATTGAGGCAAAAATGAGTTTGTGCAGTTTATTCTACTTATTTTAAGTGTAGTAATGCAATTGATGAACGTAGGGTCCTGAACCTAGCTCGATGGTAGAAGAAGGAATCAAACGAAGAAAAGGTATTGATAGATACGATGTACGACGATCGCTTTATTGCTCTTGCATTACGGAACCGTCATTTAACGTCTTCCTAGATAGGTATGTCAACTCAAAACCGGAGGGTGACTGTTACTGGGAAAATCTTGGAGATCATCGCCCGTGGACGATCACATTAATGCAGTTTCACGACAGTGAAATATCGGGACATTTGGGAACGTATAAGACGTTGCAGCGCATCAGGGAAGGGCATTATTGGCCAGGTATGGCCGCTGAAGTGGTATATTTTGTGGCCCAGTGCTAGACGTGCAACGGTCACAGACCTTCGCAATGAGCTCTGGCCGGCATGATGGGAAACGGACAAGTGTTACAAGTGTGCGTTGGCAGGTAGTGACCACAGATACAATGGGACCCTTACCACTCTCCAAGAAGCAGAACCGGTACCTCTTAGTGGTAAGCGACTGACTACTTTACAAAATACTCTGCCTGCTGCCATAATGTAAGGGTGAGATCTATCTAAAACAGTCATCAGAAGGCTTCGTGAGAATAGACTAGTCTCTGGACCTCCAGCATGTCTACTATCTGGACAGATATCGAGTTGAAAGGCACTATTCCTAAATCAACATCTCGCTTGGAGACTTGAACACTGGAAGGCTGTGCTCTTCACAGATATGTGCTGGTTGGTTAGTGGAAATCGGATGACCGGGCCCTTTTGGAGAAAAGAAGTGGATTTTCAGAAAACAATGCAGCTTATCGGTGAGGTTAATTTTGATATGAGTTTATACCACGTCTTGGTACCAGCAACAGATTTACCTGACGATATGAGTGAAAATGAAAAAAACTCCTTTATCTACTTCAGCAATGTATAAATCAGCAAGGCATGAATATAGCCGATCAATGTTGAGCACTATTCAACGTATTTTGCATCACTGCAAAATACACTTTCTTATCCACCTGCTAGTGTTTATGCTTTACATAAAGATTGGATACGCACTGCTTACGACGTTGTGTGTTTGATCCAGTTTAACCAGAAGTTCGTAATTGGATCACCAGTATTGTTGCTGAGTTGGTTAGAAATTATGATATTGATGGAATTCAGTTTGATGATTATTTCTATTATGAAATACCTTCCTCTAAACTTAATGATGATGCAACATTTCAAAAATGTGGTCAGGGTTTTCTGGATAAAGCTAGCTGGCGAAGAAATAATACTTTGTTGTTGATTCGAGAGGTTTCTTCAACATTCTTGTCGTATTGCATTCTTGTCGAAGGGCCCTATCATAGAAATATTATCGAACTTTCTGGCCACACTGAATGTAATCGAGTGGTAAACTTTGAAGGCACACAAGAACGCTTTACTTCATGTGCCATAGTAACAGCCTATTCCAAACAGTCAGTTTTGGTTTGGGGTGGAATCAACAGAACTCATACAGAATAGATCTTGACTACACAAGGTACATTGATGGAGTTCTTCTGGAAGCTGTGGTCCCATTCGCTCCATTTATCCCGAGGACGGGAAAACGTCGTGTCAGTGCATGTGACTCGAGTTGTCACCCATTACTTGAAGGACATAGAGATTACCACAAGGATGTTCGACGTCTCCAACAAGCGTTGAACAGCTTCAAAACGCTCTGTTGAAGAATAGTATTATCTTTCACAAGAAGAAATCCGATCTGTTATTTACTCGATGCCTAGTTGACTTCAAGCCCTCCGCGAGGCCAGAGGATATTATATTAATACGCGTTATTAACAGCAAATGTAGGTATTAAATTGTAAGTTAAATTTTAATTTTCACTAAATGAATTTGCTTCCAAATCAACATAAATAAATAAGTGTGTGGTGTTTAGTGACCGTTAGTTAATGATTATTCGGAGATCTTGAGATGCGGTCGATGTGACATAGGTTTTATAAAAACGTTTTGGGCACTCTCAACACGGCACACAAGAATGACACAATTATGCAGAGAATGACACAAACACTTTGAGCCCTGAAGATGATCTCAATAAAGATCGAAACGTTGGCACGATAAAGAAAATGTTTTTCTAAAACCTACATCACACCAGACCGCATCCCACGATCTCCGAATAATCATTAGCTAAAGGTCACTAAACGCCACACGAGAAGAACGAAGAACATGGGATTCTATAAACAGATTTGAACTACATATGGACACCAAGCAAAGAGTATTCTGAAGAACATCGCCAACAATGAGAAGAAACTTGCATCGGCTATCAATCAGAGAACTTTTTTGTTGAAATGCAGAAAACACAAGGTAATTCCTACTCACATCAAAAACAACTTTAACTTCACATTGGTGTCCGAGTGGATCGAGGTCACGATAGCTCAAGTGGTAGAGCAGCGGTGTATCAAGCCGAAGATCGTGGGTTCGAATCCCGCTCGGGCCATTGACTTTTTTATCTCAACTAAAAACTTTAAATGATTGTAACATATTAATTGGTCAAGCGGACCATGAAATTAGTGAATTTAATGATTAAAAATGACGTAAACTTCACTAAAGCTCTCCGTGGCCATATCATTTGTCGTCGAGAATCCAACCCGATTACACGACATTTGAAAAATGGCAAAAAGGAGGGAAAATTCAAAAGGTGCGATTGAGAATAGAAGTTGGTGTCCGAGTGGATCGAGGTCACGATAGCTCAAGTGGTAGAGCAGCGGCTTATCAAGCCGAAGATCGTGGGTTCGAATCCCCCTCGTGCCATTGACTTTTTTATCTCAACTAAAAACCTTAATTAATTTTAACTTCACAAATGCCACACTAACGCAACCGAACACCAGAATTAACGATATACATAATGCCACAATACATTAAAAAAAAAAAACATTTTAAGGGCACTCTCAACACGACACACAAGAATGACACAATTACGCAGAAAATAAACACCTTGAGCCCTGAAGATGATCTCAATAAAGATCGAAACGTTGGCACGATAAAGAAAATGTTTTTCTATAACCTACGTCACACCGACCGCATCTCACGAATAATCAGAAACAATTTTTATAAAAACTCATGAAGTTGCTATTTTCCCAAACGCTAAAAAATAAACATATACACGTAATAAAATACGTAAAGGCACAAATTAAAGGTAGATATTAGATAAAAACTAATGCTATACGCAAATACGATATCTAAAAACGAAAGTATATAATAAACTAAGATTGAAAATGCTCTTTTGAAATAAAGAGTCAGATGAATGTACCCTTACCTGCGTTCAGGAGTGCCAAAAAGATAATCAGTGATAATAATTTCTTATCCATATGTACTCCTTCGTCCTTTGTTCCCGTGTATCTGAGATCAATGGGAAAGAAATCATCACTTTTATATTTAAGTCAATAGTCTTATCGAATTTTCTCGCGTGAATGTATGGCAAATAATTGTTATGCGAGTGTTCTTTACATTGAAATTATTGGGGCGTCATTAAGTAATTCGCCTCTTTGATGTGGCCCGGTTTGATTTCGTGAATGAACGAGGAAATGTCGGAAATATACCTGCATTTCTCCGTGACGGATTTTTCAACGAACAAGGCTTTGAATACCTTGAAGAAATACCGTTTCTTTTGATTTAATGATAGGAAATATCAATTGGAATGGTGACACTTGTTCAAAACATTGTTGATAAGTATGAAACAGCATGCCGAAGTGAATAGTTTGAAAATGCAATTGTGGTCTCTACACTATTGAACTATAGGAAATGTCAAAATAGCTACGATTATCCTGGTCTGCCTGTACTCACTGGTTTGGCATTTTCCCAACTTGAGTCTGTAGACAATTTCAGCCCTAATAGGCAGACCACTATGATCAACCCACATGTTCATCACCTCTCAAACCTCACCACAATATTTCACAAATGTCAGAAAGTTGCAACTCTGTTTTCTCGGTGATTAGTTAAACCATAGGAAATAGTCCAAATCAAGGCAGTATTGACATGTAATATTTTTTTTTCTCCACAACATGCCATCAAAGGATTATTACTACAGGAAACATCAAGAAACATTCCGC
The DNA here is from genome assembly GCF_000648675.2 of Cimex lectularius. Lineage (NCBI taxonomy): Eukaryota > Metazoa > Arthropoda > Insecta > Hemiptera > Cimicidae > Cimex > Cimex lectularius. The sequence goes on from NW_019392847.1 coordinate 617,656, forward strand.
AACATTTACGATTGAAGTAAAGGAAATACCATAAATAACACTGATGAACAGATTTACTTTATTTTCTTCAAAATTAATTATCTTTCTCTATTAGTTACAGGTTATTTGCAGCTGACGTAGTCGAAAAAAGCAGTAAATAATGCTTTGTTTACTTCCTGATTTACTTTTGTACTGACAATCCAATTTGCACAAAAAGTATCATTATGCCCTTCCATTCTGCTTCGCTTAAAGGTCGCTTTCAGTTAATCATTTTCCTTCGTTGATTTCATTTGATATTATTATTATTTTTCAATTAATTAAGGTTTTAGTTGGGATAAAAAAGTCAGTGTCACGAGCGGGATTCGAACCCACGATCTTCGGCTAGATTCGCCGCTGCTCTACCACTTGGCATTTGAAAAATGGCAAAAAGGAGGGAAAATTCAAAAGGTGGGATTGAGATGGGAAGTTAGTGTGCGAGTGGATCGAGGTCACGATAGCTCAGGTGGTAGAACAGCGGCGTATCAAGCCGAAGATCGTGGGTTCGAATCCCGCTCGTGCCATTGACTTTTTTATCTCAACCAAAAACCTTAATTAATTGGTCAAGTGGACCAAGAAATTAGTGAATTTAATGATTTAAAATGAAATATACTTCACTAAAGCTCTCCATGGCCATTTCATTTGTCGTCCAGAATCCAATCCGATTACACGACATTTGAAAAATGGCAAAAAGGAGGGAAAATTCATAAGGTGGGTTTGAGATGGGAACTTACTGCCCGAGCGGATCGAAGTCACGATAGCTCAAGTGGTAGAGCAGCGACGTATGTATCTAGCCGTAGATCGTGGATTTGAATCCCGCTCGTGACACTGACTTTTTTATCTCAACTAAAAACCTTAATTAATTGGTCAAGCGGACCACGAAAACTAGTGAATTATTATTATTCTTGAACCTTTTTCAATGGCTCCAGTCATGCATTTGATGACACTGTCATTATCAGAGGAAGGATACAGCCAGCGCGAAGTCGCCAGGAGACTGAGTGTAAATCACTCTACAATAGGAAGGGTTCTTCGAGCTTTAGATAAGCAGGGCTACTCTCTAGAAGGCCAGGACAGGGTAGACCTAGGTCTACGGACGAGACAGACGATAGATTCTTCTGTCATCAGGCTCGACAGCGCAGAGTTACTGGAAACTTGATAAGACAAGTCCGAAATGTTTCGATTTTCTCCAGGACTGTAAGAAGAAGGCTTAATGAAAATAACCTCAGGGCCAGGCACCCGGCTCGTGGACCCCGTCTTACCATATCTCAGAAAATGGCCAGGCATGGGAGCATGTGAATTGGACATTGGAATGTTAGGGACGTCTTCTCATTACAGTTGTGGTAATAGTTGGCTTCAACCCTTCAGATTGGCTTAATGGCCTACTTATAGATAACTCAGGAGAATGTTACGCCCCATGCTGTATCATTACTCAGGTGGCATTCCACACCAAATGGGTTATTGTGCGAGGAAGATCTCTAACTTTACAGAAGTATTTCCAAAACATAAAGTCCAGATTTGGACACAATCGGACACATTTGGGCCGGACTTAAGCAACGAGTACGACGGCAAAACCCAGATCCTAACACCCTAGAAAAGTCCGTTCTTGATAAATAGGAAAGAATTTTTCAGGATTATTATCAGAAATTTTCTAAGGAAAGCAATGGCGTTTAACCGTCGTGATTCATAACAGGATGAAATATTCGATATTAAAGGGGACAATTTTTTTTTAACTTATTTTTTATATTATACATTTAATTGATATCAAGACCATAGTAGTTTATTTACCATACGTATCTCTTGCAATTCATTACTTCCACGAGTTCAATATTTTACACTGCTTGTTTAAGATTATTAAGGTTAGTGTACGGCTGGATTAAGAAATTGATTACAGCATTTGTTTGCCCTGCTGTTGAACTCATTCACCTCTAATCTTTATTTCAATTTATAATCTACCTGACTTTAAACTGAATTGAACATCAATAAAATGTCGTATTATATTCCAAATCAAACAAATGGAATTAATTAAAAAATCTTAAATATTTCTTTAATTTGACTTTTGCCGATAGAACATTGAAGAAACAAACTAGACATTTTGGCAAAACAATACGTTAATTTTTTTTATTCAGTTTAACAACTGACTTAAGAATAAATAATGCAAGTTACAAATAAATGATGAAAGGAAAAAAAAATTTTTTTTAATTCTCCATGTGGTCTATAGGGTGATGAACCTGAAGTTGGGGACCAGGGTCTACTGCTGAAGCTCGATCTTTCCTTTCTCGTACATATCTCATCTGTATATCCTATCCTACAATCGTCCTATGATCGTTTCTTCCATGTTCCTGCTGAACCTCAACCTCTCTGATCCACTCTCTCCTCTCTGATATTCCTCAAGGGAGCACCTGTTATTTTTCAGCATATACATGGCCTTCAACACAAACCCTTTGCTGAAGATACAGTAATCTTCTAGGCAAACTTCAATCCTGTCCTAGCAGTTCAATCTCTCCAAGACCACCTCGTTCCTAGAACCTCGGTTCCATAAATGGAGAATAAAAATAAATGAAACCAAATTCCAATCTTTTAACCTCACACCCAAAATACCTTTTCCCATATAACTGAATTAAATTCCACTTCCTGTGGCAGATCACTCCTCAAACCAGTATTAATTTATAATTTTATATTGTATAGATGGTCTGAATCAAAATTGACTTCCAAACTATTTATACAATATTAAGAAATTATTTTAAGGATTTATTGTAAAAAAAAATAGACAAGAAAGATTTTATATTTTTAATAAAATAAATAGATTGTTTTTAAATATAATTCATTATTAATTTATATATGATAATTTTATATATGTGGTTTGAAATTGGAACATTTTGGGATGTTGCTAGGAACAGATGGTATATCTTCAAGTTCTCCGACTTGTAGAGTTGCTGACATCCCCATGTCTAGATGAAATAAATAATGACAATGCATGAACCAAAAGCCTGTAAGAAATAATTATAGCAATGTTAGATTAATATTTTTCTTTTAAAATTATTTCAAACCTAATAGAACAGAATTGATCTTCAAATTACCTGGGTTGTCAGCAAAAAATCTAACAATTGCATATCCACTAGATGGTATGCCAACAGTGTCTTTTTGTATGGCATAGTCATTTTTAATTTCATCGTGATCAAGTCGGTGATTGAGCACCCTCATTTTTTCCTCAGTGGTTCCATTTAATATGCCTTCATCTAAGATGTAGAAATTATAACCGTGTAAATGAAATGGATGTTGCAACCCAGTTTCTGAGTAAGGTCCTGAAATATATATACATTACATTTTAATAGTTATCCCTATTTCCTGGTAAAAATAATTGTTCTTACCTGTATCAAGTATTATCATTGTCACTTCAGAGTGTAGTTTAATTTTAATAACCAATGAACAAGTACATGATTTCTGAATGCTGGGCTCAAAACACTCAGGCTTACAAAAAGCATCCTCAGGAACATCATTGTATTGGTACAACAGTGGTGAAGGAGGTAAAACATTAGACACATTGTTCATAAGAGCTTTAACGTGGATTGTCGGAGAAGGCACTGAAAAAAATTATATATATACGTATGTATCTTTATTACCAATCTTAATTTTTAGGCAGTTTTACCAAAATAATGCTGATACTTGTTTTTTTGGAACAAATCATCCAATTCGTAGAAATAAAACCCAAATCTTATGAACACTCTTTCTTTCAACTTAGGACTTTGGTAAGATACAGGGTTCGGGGATTGAAGATGATGCAAGCAAACTTCTTTTGAAGTGTTACAGAACGAATTGCTAGGGTTTAAAACCTAAAATTGCAAAAAAATATACATAATTTTTTTTAAATATTACCATCCCTAACCCCCCTTTTTTTATTATCACTATTGATGTTTATGACATTTTGAAGCCATCTCAAACATGTTAATCTTTGTACATATTTTGGGGTTAATTAAATTTTATTATATATTTTCTTCATTTTACATATTTTTATCACATATTTTACTACATTATGAGATTTTTAAAATTGATTTAACTATTTTAATTTGAGTTTTGAATGAAAGTATGGTACTAGAAGAAAAAAAGTTTTGTTTCAGAAAAGATTTAGGTTTCCAAGACTCCAGCTCCAAACAATGTTAAAATTAAACAGCAGTTAAAACAGCAACTGTTTCTAAAAGCACAATCACACAAAAATTTGTAAACGAACGATTGTGTCTTTCTCCTGCTGAGAAAGTAGCTTATTTGAGTTGCTTTATTTCTTGGTTTCTCAGAGTTGAAGTTGTAAAATTGGGCTTCTTTTTTCTGATGAATGGCAACAACATGCTGATGTTATATCAAAACTCGATGTTGATTCTGCTACATAAATTGAAAAACGCAAAACATCTAATATGGAAAAAAAGATACCTCATCCCTAATTTGACATTCGTTTCATCTAATACTATGTGTACTGCGGAAAAAAAAAAATAAATATAAAAAAAATAAGTGACAAGTGAAATTCCACTGAAATTCTTGGGGACTTGGGACCCCACTTTATCTTCTTTTCTTTCTGCTCTCTTTTCTATCATTATTTTGAATGTTTTTTAAAGTCCATTTGTTTTATCTTGTCTTGATGTCAATGATCTTGTTTTGGCGTGGCTAGCACTTGTTAGATGCTTTCTTTCCCTGACCGATGAATTCATAATTCCCGCCATATAGTTAAGGATGGTACCTTGATTGCAGCTGTAGGTTTGGTTTTACTAGCACCAATGATATTAAGACATGCTATTCTTTGGATTTTTTGTAGAATTTCCTCTGCTTTTCCTTGTTCTATTTTTGAACAATACAATACATCAATGATAGGTTATCATAGGTTTGACAATGTAAGTTATGGGCATAAGGCATTCCACGTTAACCTTTCGTCAAAAATTACTAGACAAGTAGCTTATTTGAATTGCTTTATTTCTTGCTTTCTCAGAGTTAAAGTTGTAAAATTGGGCTTCTTTTTTCTGATGAATGGCACAATTGTTTCCTTTGATGGGTTTATTTGAAATTTATTTAGACTCTTTTCCAGGGAGTGTTAAGTTTTAAGGGAGTGTTAAAGTGTGTTAAGTTTAAGGTTTCTTGCTATAGTTCGACCAGAGATGTCAAATTTGCCTCTCATTATTATGCCAATGCCACATACATATCCTCGTACATCGAGGTCATTTATGGTTATTCATATAGGAGGTCATACACTACCAGTGACCATAAGTACCTACTCCTCATAAGGGACAGTAGTTCTCCCGTAAATCTTTTCCCTCCACCTAAAATATCTGTCAAAGATACTGAGCCTCCCAGATGATTGACTGCCTAAAATAATCGCTCTACAGATAACTAGAAAGAATATCTCCTGGTATAATCAATGGGCTTTTCTAGCCCAGAAATACTCATGCCCCTGGCAAATTCCGGTGTTCAAGAGAATCTCTCGGACCTTTTAGTGCTTCCTTACAAAATAAACGAAGTTCATCAAGAAGAAGCTGTGAATAAGGCGAAAAGCACAGAGAGGTTCTACTTGTATAAGGGACTTTTCAATGAACACCTACTATCATATAAACCGAGCCTTTCCCAGGACCTTAATATTCACTATATCTCTTCTTTTAATTTTGTTTCCTACTGACCAAACAGAGGAGAGTCTTGTTGCTCGTTCCTACCATCCCACACATGGGGGGGAATTGTTATATTTGAAATTCAAACCCTGGGTTTTGATTGATCCTCACGAAACTTGTCCATTTTGTAACAGCCACGCCAGGAAAGATTCATATCACTTTTTGAGAGTCTCTCAGAATTGCGGCTATCTTACTTAGGAAAGACAGTCATCTCCAGAGTTGAAATACTGGAATATCCTTCTAACCAAGTATCCCCTTTACCGCTAATTTCCTTTGCTCGGCACGCCTGGAGAATGAGATATGCAGATATGCAATAACTGTCGTCCCTGTACATATACTTTTACTTTTACTGCTTTGTTTTTTAGTACTCTGTCAGTTCTCAAGAGGAAATTTGTTCTTATTTAATTCTTTTTGTTTTCTTCTTTTTTCTCATATTTCCATCTATTTTAATTCATACACCTGCTATATGTAAATTTTCTCTTCGAATTTCTTTTGTTTTCTATTTCTTTATTTGTAAGTTTTATTATGCAGTAAACTCAGCAGACGGCTTCTACTTTGTGTCAGTGTTTCTATTTTTTTTTGTATCAATTCTTTTTTTTTATATTTTTTTTAATACATTTATTAAGTATTTACAACTACAAGTGATGTATTAAGTAAATATGTTCATATATGTTTAATTATCATTTGAGGCTCTTGTAGGAGAAGTTGCCCAGTGGTAACACTCCTTCACACTGATATCTTGTCCAGTCTTCACACAATGAGAAGGTCTCGGGGCCACTTTCGCTTCAATCGTCTTGGAGGATTTTCAGGTAGGGTTGAAAGTGATAAATTTCGTATGAATACATTACTGTGTGTGTTCGTGATTGATGAAATTTTTTATATCGGGTTTTGATGAGTCCATAAACAAACGGGATGTGTAGGTCTTTATGGATAGTGTAATTTGAAACGTAAAAAGGACAGAGAATTTTAGATTGGATTGATTGGATACGCTGGGAATTGGAATCCTTGGTTGAGCCCCACACATCACAACCGTACACCCAGAGAGGTCTAATTATTGTCTTGTAAATTAAAAGTTTATTTTCAAGGTCTAATTTTGATCGTGAATCGAGTAGTCTTTTTAACAATTTATAGCGTCTTTTCAGTCTTGTATGGGGATTCCAAGTCAGTCATTTATCCATGAAAATTTCAAGATAACGCGCAAGGTAGGCAATGGAATTCCATTTATACTCACCGCAGGGCAGATATTTTTACGTAAGGTAATATTGATCTGTGTGCTTTTTGTTAGGTTTACCTTTATTCTCCACTTTGTGAACCGTATTGTTAATTCATTCAGGTGTTGTAAGTGTTGAGTGTTAATTGACGGGTCCGAATTGCGTGTAAGAATCGCTGTATCATCAGCAAATGTGTGTGTCGAAATGTTAACGTGTGTAGGAATATCTGCAGTGTATATGGAAAATAGAAAAGGGCCAATTATGCTTCCCTGAGGAACACCCGCCCTTATGCGTACATAAGGTGAGAATTCAGTTCCCTGACGGACTCGACAAAATCGATCCTTCAGATAAGATCTCAGTATAAGATAGTATGTATGAGGATGTTCCTCAGTTTCCAAAGCAAGCGCGAGTGCCAGACTTGATCGAAGGCCTGTTCTAAATCAAGAAAGACACAGAAGCAATGCTGTTTTTGTTCGAGGGAAGAGGCTATATTGTCAGAAACACGATGTAATTGCTGAGTTGTCGAGTGAAATGTGCGGAACCCAAACTGATGATCTGGAATGATATTAGAATTTTCAATTATTGGCAGTAATCGTCGGAGAAGTAGTTTTTCTAGTATTTTGGCAAGGATAGAAAGGAGACTAATGGGTCGATTCTTTCGACTTTTAATTCTAATAAAGTATTGTGTATTGTATTGTTGTGGCGCCAAGACTGGTGAGTCGTCTGCACAATCGATTCTGCAGAACCGACTTTCGATCCCTTTTTTCGATTTAAACTGTCGATGACATTTACTGTGAAGGTTTCTGTTTATTATTGTAGACCATCGTGAAGGAGATGGCATCACGTGGTGTTCAGAATCGCGAGTCTGGCCGGCTGAAAGACTCAAATCAGAAGAGGATTTTGGACGAGGCGACTCGTCAACGTCGCGCTAAGCAGGCCGTCGAAGCCTTGGACAGCGACAACTTTCACGAAGACCCCCACGGCGACTTGGTGGCGAACAAAAACGCGCCTAAGTTCCACGACACGCTTCGCGAATCGAGGAAGAGCCGCAGGTCCAAGAGTGCCGACTACTACAAATTTAAGTACCGCAAGTCCTTTAGCCAGATGGTCGAGTACGAAACCCTCGTACGTCCTGATGCTGTCAAGTTTACGGATGCTGTCGTCCCACCGTCAAATTTCCCGACGAGGAATTTCTGCTCTCCGTGCGGCTTTCCTAGCAATTACCACTGCATCACCTGCGGTTCTAAGTACTGCAGTGTCAACTGCCTCAGGGTGCACACTGAGACTAGGTGCCTTAAATGGACTGCATAACATGGACAGGTTAATTTCCACTTGTAAAAAAGCCCGTTTAAAGTTGAATCTAATTAAGGATACATTACTATATTATCCAATTACATTCACATATTGTCCCAACTTGGATGTCGCTTAGTAGATTCCTTATCAAGACAACCATAGAAAATGGACAGAAGTGCTCATTGTACATTTTTCATAATGTCTAGCATTTTAATTGACTGTAATATGTTTTACATTGTAAGTTTGGTACATTATTAAAGAAATTTATTTATTTTTATTGTTATTTTAACAATAGACCTTACAAAAAGTCCATACTAACAAGTGCAGGTAATAAAGACATCATTCATAAACATAAGAGATGTGAGGATTTGCTTTGAAGTTCAATAAACGAACAAGTTAAATAAGCTCTTTACTATTCAGATATGCCAAATCAATTAATATTTACTTAATAACATTGTTTGGAAAAATTATTTGAACAAACTGGGACTAGGTGCCTCAAGTGGATTGCAAAAGAGATTCGCAACAAATTATGTTGCACTTACATGAAATGCTGCTGCATGTTGAATCTAATCACAGATTCATTACTATACTACCCAATTATAGTTATATGTCATGATATGGCTGTCTGTTAGTGGATATCAAACTATGTGGTGCATAGTGGATGGAGCACATTTAGCATTTAATTCACTGCGATATATTTTATATTGTAACTTTGATACATTACAAAAGTCATTTTTTTATTGCTGTTTTAGCATTAAACGTTAACAAAAGTCCGTACTTACAACTGCAGGCAATGAAGACATGTCATCCCATAAACATAAGACATATTTTGAGGATTTGCTTTAAAGCAAGCTAATAAGCTCTTTACTATACAGATTTTTAAAATTAATTAATACTTAATTTATATTATATAAATATTGCACATGCTTGGGAAAGAAGTTGGAACCATTTGGGACTAGATGTCTCAAGTGGAGTGCATAACAGGTAGGCAACAAATTAAGTTGCTCTTGCATGAAATGCAACTCAATGTTGGATCTAATCACAGATGCATTACTACACTACCCATTATATTTATATATTGTCACGACAGATGTCTACTAGTAGATATTACACTGTGACAAGCATATAGCAGTGTGTCGAAATGCTCGTATCAATTTTATGACTGTAATATATTTTAAATTGTAAGTTAGATACATTATTAAAGACATTTATTTTATTGTTGCTTTAGTGTTAAACCATAAATGTTAAAAGTCCATACCAAAAGTGCAGGCAATGGAGGCTCATGTCACCCCTTAAACAAGAGGGATGTTATGGAAATTCAATAAAAAACAAGCTATGATGTTCTTTACTATTCAGATTTTCAAAATCAATCATTTCATGCTCACTGTCTTTCTTATTTTAATAACATTCACTCAAATAAGGTGTTATTGCACTCGATATTACTCCATCACCCTCTACACAGAAACAACTAATCTACTGAGGGTAAGTAGGGTATTCTATTCCACCATTGGCCCATTCACTACAATAAATACATTCACTCTCAATATACACAAAATGAGATACCTACCAAGTACTATATACAGTAAGAAAAACCCTCTGTTTTCTCCAAAAACCAGAACAACGAAACATTTGCTATAGTCTTTCAATTAATTAGGTTTTTTAGTTGAGAAAAAAAAGTCAGTGACACGAGCGGGATTCGACCCCACGATCTTCGGCTAGATGCGCCGCTGGCGCTGCTCTACCACCTGAGCTATCGTGACCTCGATCCACTCGGACACTAGTTCCCATCTCAACCCCACCTTTTGAATTTTCCCTCCTTTTTGGCATTTTTCAAATGTGTAACCTATTTGATCCTCGGCGACAAATGAAATGGCCACGGAGAGCTTTAGTGAAGGTATACTTCATTTAAACTTATTAAATTCACTAGTTTCGAGGTCTGCATGACCAATTAATATCTTTCAATTAATTAAGGTTTTTAGTTGAGATAAAAAAGTCAGCGACACGATCAGGATTCGAACTCACGATCTTCGGCTAGATCCGCCGCTGCTCTACCAATTCAGCTATCGTGACTTCGTACCACTCGGACACTAACTTCCCATCTCAACTCCACCTTTTGAATTTTCCCTCCCTTTTGCCATTTTTCAAGTTAGTGTCCGAGTCGTGTAATCGGATTGGATTTTCAGTAGAGTAGCGGCGTATTTAGCCGAAGGTCGTGGGTTCGAATCCCGCTCGTGACACTGAATTTTTTATCTCAACCCAGACCTTATTAGAAGAATAATTAATTGATTGAAAGAAGTAAATTAATCACTTAGTAGACTACGAAAACGTAAATGGGTTTTTTTTACAAGGGTTCGCAACAGCAGAGGGTCATATAAACCCTCAGGGATTCGACCCCACGATCTTCGGCTAGATACGCCGCTGCTCTACCACTTGAGCTATCGTAACCTCGTCCACTCGGACACCAACTTCCCATCTCAACCCCACCTTTTGAATTTTCCCTCCTTTTGTCATTATTCAAATGTCGAGTAATCTATTTGAGTGGGGTTGAGATGGGAAGTTGGTGTCCGAGTGGATCGAGGTCACGATAGCTCAAGTGGTAGAGCAGCGGCGCATCTAGCCGAAGATCGTGGATTCGAAACCCGCTCGTGACACTGACTTTTTATCTCAACTAAAAACCTTAATTAACTGAAAGATATTAATTGGTCAAGCGGACTACGAAACTAGTGAATTTGCTGTAGTGTTGAAACACAATTCTCACACCAGATGGCATTCCGACTTGCTCTCTATATAGAAATAAGGTATGCCCCTTCAATTAAGTTGGAATCATCTAGCACTTCTAATTCCCTAAATGCTAGAAACATCCAAGGGCATTGGTCCAAAAGTATCAACCTCGCATGGCCTATTCTTAATCGCATGAGGATGATCCCTCTTCTTCAATTCAGATCCTCAGACCTATCGACCACGTTCTTGACCATGCGATACACATATCTCAAGTGTAATTTTGTATCGAACTTAATTCGGTGTTTAGGCTGGGAGGTTGTGGGTTCACGTCCCTCTCGTGATAGTAATTTTTCAACTCAAACACTTTACGTAAAAAATATAAATGAACTTAAACATATTAAAGATGGCGCTCATCACTGTAAGATAAAAAAGGTCCCGGGTTCGAATCCAGCGGTCTTGCATTCGAAAATGACATACTTACAAATGGGATTTTTTCAAAAATACCGGCACCCCAAGAGTTCAAATAACCATGCAATTGAAATACCCTCGTAAAAAAGAAAACAATGGTACATAATCCATCACTTATAGCAGATTTACATGCCGATTATTTTTCTAGTATCTATCTTGCAATGTTCTTGTATATCAATTCCCACTTATCCATTAATTCGTGAAAACTTATTTTCAATTTCACTTCGAAAATATTTTTGTGTGGTGATTAGTGACCGTTAGTCGATGATTATTCAGAAATCGTGAGATGCGGTCTGGTGTGATCTAGGTTTCAGAAAAACATTTTCTTTATCGTGCCAACGTTTCATTCTTTATTGAGATCGTGGGCACTCTCGACACGACATGCAAGAATGGCACAATTACACAGAAGACAAACACTTTGAGCCCTGAAGATGATCTCAATAAAGATCGAAACGTTGGCACAATAAAAAAAAAATTTCTGACACTACATCACACCAGACCGCATCTCACGATTTCTGAATAATCGTTGAAAATATTATTGATCAGTTAACTAGAGTTAAATGCCAAAAGGTCCTGGCCCTGACAAAACAGCTCCTCTTGAAATAAAATATGCATTGGCGGCAATATTGACAAAATTGTTTAATTATTCACTTGCTCTAGGACTTTTTCTAATTTGTTAAATTCAGTTTTTCTAAACCCATTTTCAAATCTGACGCTAAATTAGATGGTAAAACTATAGACAAATACATCAGCTAAAGCGTTGAATATCTCATTTTAAACAAGCTTTAACCTTGCTTAAAAGTTTAATAAGTTCTACATCGACCCTCTCGTTGTACTCTTATTGGTGAAATACCAAGAGATGGAGCATCTTGGCAAAACAGTCTGTGAACCTGGACACGTAGGTCTGGAGGGTAATGAAAGGCGGACGAGGCGGCTAAGGCCGGGACTCCCCAACCACGGGACTTACCACCACGATCCATCCCCCTGACGTTACAAAAACATCTTTAAAAGAAAGTGGCAGCATTGGAGGCACCATCGAAAGTGTTTTTTTACGCCTCCTTAGGTTCATGGAGACTGAAGTATTTGGTTATGATCTTCTCCATGAACTGCCTGGACTTTTGTGGTTTATTTTTGCAGTAAGAATGAACAGAATAACTAAAGTTGTTCAATGTGCAAGTATATGTTTAAAAAATAATCTTTATTTCATGTGCCTATTGTCTTTAATCGCCAAACTGACTACATTTATGAAAAATGTAAATATGAAAATGATTTTTCCGTCTCGAATAGATAAATTGTCTAAACAACTCAACACATTAAAATGAGAGTATATGTAAATGAATTAACTCTGATAAAAAAAAGAAAAAAATATTATTTTTAAATTTCCTTCCTAGCTGATACTACTGCTATTTTAATAACTATCATCTTTTAAAAAATAGCTATCAGTTACTTTAAAAAATAGACTGGTTGGGTAGTAAGTCTGTAAAATTACAGAATTAAACGAGGAACAAAATGCTTAGCATTTTCTCCTGCATTACCAAACATGTAAAATATGGTAAAAACTGTTTCTTACAGTTATTTATGTTTATTTATGTATTCCCACCCACATGATAATTCTTAAAATCCGAAATACTATAAATATATGAATATGAGCGGGATTAGCACAGGAATTTTGTTTTTTTACTTACAATTCCTTTAGGTACAGAACTAAACCCTGGAAATCGTGCTGACGGCTTTCCTCTATGACCGTTATACCTCAAGATGGCAAATTGCTGAGCATTTTCACATGCCCCATAGCCCCTGGCTAATATCCAATAAGAGTCAACTTCCTGATCGGCATTCAAGATCACATCAAATCTATCTCCTAAAAATAAAATTGGGTTTTAGGGCACATTTCAGCAATGATTCAAAAGTCCAATTTAAGTTTTAGCATTATTGAAAATGAAAATAAATTTTGTATGTGTGCGCGCTTTACAGCCTAAAACATTATACTACTTGCTTTAATTGGGCAAACTTATTTGTGAACAGGAGTATGAATTAAACAGCTAGTAAAAAACTGTGTAAAACTTAAAAGATATTTTGAAAAAGTTTTTGAAGTTGAATAGTATACTTAACCTGATACCGTTCATTGATTATTGCTTTTGAAAAGTCAGACTTTTTTTCACAACACACCAAGAATACGAGAGTCAGAGTTGATCAAACTGTTGCAGAAAGACATTTTTAATAAAGAAAAAGGTGGAGTTTCGAATAATAATTTAAATTTGAATTATCCAATAAAGCTGTCATTTTTGGCTTCCGGACTGCAGAAGGTAGAGGTGGCTTGTGTTCATGCGAGAAGTCAAAAAAATGTTTGTCCTCCAAAATTTCCACTCGCATTTTGTGTTTCAAACCTTTCTGAACAAATTTGCTTCCGTGTCTGTCTTTGTCTATGGTAACCGTCAATACTCCGAAACCATAAGACCAATTTTTATGAAATTTTCAGGGATCATGCGGGTTGCTTTCTAGATGATCCCCTATCAATTTTATTCCAAACGAATACGCCCATACGATTATTCTTTTAAAAAGTCTTTTTAAAATATTCAATTATTTGAATACATCAAAAGCAGACCTTTTGAAATAAAAAATGTTTCAAATAACATAATTGTTAAGGATTCTGAAGAATCAAAAGCAAAAATCAGAAGCAAAAAGGAGGGAAAACTCATAAGGTGGGGTTGAGATAGGAAGTTGATGCCCGAGTGGATCGAGGTCAAGATAGCTCAAGTGGTAGAGCAACGGCGTATCTAGCCGAAGATCGTGGGTTCGAATACCGCTCGAGCCATTAACTTTTTTTCATCTCAACTAAAAACCTTAATTAATTGTAATGTATTAATTGGTCAAGCGGACCACGAAATTAGTGAATTCTGAAGAATCTTTTCTGTGGGTGCGATACTTTTCTCAACAGGGCTTTTATTTTTGGTCATGCCTTACCTGAGTTCAATTCTACAGTATCAACAGTAGTAGGGATGACTGGCCCACCTCCGTCTGCATAAATTGTTGTTAACCTGTGTCCGAAAAACTTGACTTGGACCGTACAAGAGAGGCAGGTGCTTCCTATCAATCTGAACCTGTACCGTTTTCCTTTACTTACTCTGAATTCGGAAACCGGCGTCTTCACATATCGTGATTGTTTCACATCTGGAGGCTGCAACGAGATAAAATTCTGATTGGGAACACACTTGTTACAGTTTACAGGACTTACAACAAATATCCCTCTTCCGTTGATAAGGTATGAGTTTGGAGATAATTCGGTATCATTCAGCCCAGGAAGATGTTGTTTGGCATCTTTGTGGATCCAGTCATTCACCAAGATGACATGTGAAGGCAAGTCGTAGTCATATAGATAGCCAAAAGCCTCGTGCTTCTTTTGATCTCTTACAATTAGTGAGCCAAATAGACCGTTTACCTTCTGAAGCCCTAGAAAAAATATAAATATGCAACAAATAATGCAACAAAGAGTTATTCAATATTAATCAACTGCACAAGAGAAAAAAACTGTTTTATGAAGAATGTAATTTATGGCACATTTTCAACATTTATAATCAAACAACGAACTTTCCAACTCTTTAAAACTTATTTATTACACAACAATCTGTGCAATAAGTTGATTAATTTCAATCACTCGCAATCACTGAAATCTTGTTGCATGTAGAGATTAGAATGAAATTGGAGGTTAATATGGCATTTCTGTAACTGGCTCTTGCAATTTATTTTATAAAGTACTTTTAGGTCGTCGTTTATGGTTTGGTAGGAATAATGGAACAATGGATCTAAGGATTCGTAATTGTAGGGTCTGGATTCTGTTAAGACTGGAAGGTTTGGTTGCATTCCATAGTTCTATGCCATAAGTCTGTACTGGTTTAGGTTTGAGTTGTATATGAATATTTTGTTGTCGAGAGAGTTTAGTTCTGTTGTCTACCAAGTCTTGTAAGTAATTGGCATCATTGGTACATTCTTTCAGGTTAGTCGTTTGTCTAAATACAGCCAAAGATAGCTGATAATTTGTTCAGTAGGAAAGAGGGTGAAATTGTTTGGTGAGCTTTAATATAAAGCATATGTTCGTAAAGAGGTGTCGGGATGAAAAGGGATATAGCAGAATATACTGAGTAATATGACTGCCGAGGATGTTTCTGTAGGGATGTCCACGTCTGCATTTTAAAGCACCTGCCAGCCATGTAGGACTTAAGGATGAGGAAAAGTGTTATGATGTGAGTGTGAGTATGCCCAGGTGACATACTTGATCAAAAGCCTGTTCGTCATCGAGAGGACCCCGAGATCCTTTTCTATGGATGTGATTATGTCTGTAACACGATTGCTACGTTAATCTTTAGATTTAGATTTAGACTGCTTGTTGTCTTCAATCTGCAAGTTAATGCATTCATCATAAATCAGCCTCAGTCTGACGAAGCAAATCTCTGTGGGTTAATGGGACTTATATTTGTGCAGGAAATTCAATTCATTAGTGATAACTCGATCGATATGGACGTATGATAGTATGAAAGTTGTAACTCTCATACATTACTTTTTTAGGAGGATTGGAGTGAAAAGTTTTTCCTGTCTGCATTAAACTGCAGGAAATGATGCGTTTACCAAGGCTGGGTGTTTTACAGCCAATACCCGATATTGAACGATAATCGAGTTTCTTTACGTAACTATTCACCTGAATGCGAATGATAAAAGTATGTCCCTGCTTGTGTAGTATTGAAGTAGTAGCGATAGTCATTTCGTGCTGGAATTGGGCACTGAGTAATTTTTGGCACTCCATCCGAAAAAGGTGTACCCAACTGTCGAATCCCGTGCCAGTGGATAGAGGTCCCGGCGGCTAGAAGGTTGTTGTGCACGTCAACCACCACCATGTCCCCTTCGCACACCTTAAAAAAAAAAAATAGACATAATAAAAATATAAAAACAGAATAACCCATTCTTTACCTGGATTGATGGCCCGGGTAAACGCCTGTTGTAGGTCAATATTCCTCGTTGGGATCCATCGGCTGTCACGCACTGTGGATTGGCGCAGGCGGTGAAATTGGACGGACAATTTTCACATGCTCTTAATCAAAAATATATATTATTAATATATTTGAAACTATATTACTAAAAAAGAAAGACGTACGATCCCATCGACGTGTAAAGTTCGACAGTTAGTTCGTAGTAGCAAATTTTAGGCTTCCCGTCGCATTCTCTTGTACACAGGTTTTCATCGGTATTTTCCAATCTGTCATAAAAACCATCTAAAACGTCGTCTGGTTGTTTGTACTGTTTCAGTTCGGAAGTTGATAACGAGCTAACCACTAAAATGAAATTTTTAATAGTTAATGTAAAAACATTTTATACAAAATAGAAAAATTGCTTATATTGTAATATGTGAATAGTTTTTATGAAATAATATCCTTTATAAACCTTTAAACTATAAAAATTCAACATTTAGAATAGTAATCCATTTACGTTTTCGTAGTCTACTAAGTGAGTAAGATACTTCTTTCAATCAATTAATTATTCTTTCTCAGGTCTGGGTTGAGATAAAAAATTCAGTGTCACGAGCGGGATTCGAACCCACGACCTTCGGCTAAATACGCTGCTACTCAACTGAGAATCCAATCCGATTACACGACTCGGACACTAACTGACACTAACGTGAAAAAATTCAAAAGGTGGGGTTGAGATGGGAAGTTAGTGTCCGAGTGGATCGAGGTCGCGATAGCTCAAGTGGTAGAGCAGCGGCGTATCTAGCCGAAGATCGTGGGTTCGAATCCCGATCGTATCGCTGACTTTTTTCTCAACTAAAAACCTTAATTAATTAAAAGATATTAATTGGTCAAGCAGACCACGAAACTAGTGAATTTAATAAGTTTAAATGAAGTACACCTTCACTAAAGCTCTCCGTGGCCATTTCATTTGTCGCCGAGGATCAAACAGATTACACGACATTTGAAAAATGGCAAAAAGAGGGAAAATTCTAACGGTTGTAGCTTGAGTTGGAGAGTTGGTGTCCGAGAAGTCACGATAGCTCAAGTGGTAGAGTGCGGTGTATTTAGCCGAAGGTCGTGGGTTCGAATCCCGCTCGTGATACTGACCTTTTTATTTCAACCAAGGCCTTAGAAAGAATAATTAATTGATTGAAATTAGAATAGTGAAAAATGGAATCGCCTATTTTGGGTTCTTCCTTTCTGCAGTTGAAGACGGGCAAAATTCACCGTATACCGCGACGGCTGTTAGTAATATAAAATTGAAGAAATTGACCAGCCAATAAAATTACCTATTTATATAAATTAGTCGCCTTTAAGTTATTTTAACGATTTAATTAATTATGAGATTTCCTTTTGGGGCTTACGAAATGATCAACCTGTAGTTAAGTCATTTCGGCTCATTTCGGTTTGTTTATCCTACTGTTTTGGTCTGTTTTCGTCTTCTTGCTTCCTCACAGACCAAAATATCAAGGGTAATCTAAAATAATCGGAAACGACCGAATTACCCATCCAATTAATGTTAAAGTTTAAACCTATTTTCTAGCATAACATCAAAACTAAATTAACAAAAACTGAAAACCGATTTTCTTTCATTTCCTTAGACTCTGGGGATCCTTTAGACCCTTTATCAACACAAAATTACTTATTGGAAATATTAATGGGTCTAAAAATGTTTCCTAATTAAGGTATCTGGTTTGAGAAATTATTGGGTATGTAGTCCATAGGATAGATAGACTATATACGTAGACCACATAGCCAATAATTTCTTAAACCAGAGTATAACCAAAGTTGGCCGATATCGAAATAACCTACTAATTAATTGTAACGTCGTTTAATATTGGCGGGTGTACGTCCTCATGTTCTCGCTTTGTCGGCCCTCGGAAGCGTTCCGGTTTAGCACGAACTTCCCTGGTCGTCCCTTGGCGTGACGGCTGCGGTCTTTGTCCATTTCCATGATAAAAGGATAATAATGTAGGTTAGTCACGGTTGAGTAAATCCAGAAGGACAACAAGAAAACGCCGAATTGGTTAGGAAAATATGTTCAATTTTTTTCGTATTTTGTCATATACAATTAAAGAAAGGATTTTATACAACATCGAAGTGTACGGACTTGGGTTCACCGATTTTAATGAAGCTTTTTGTGGGATACTAGTTGGAAAAATAACTGTGTCCGAGCGTTGCCCTAGGAGTTATTAAAAATTCAAGTAATTGAAATATATTTTTTAAATTGTGGGTTTATATCATTGTGGGCATGTATTATAGATATAATTAATTGGAATAACTAATTTGATCAATTAGACCACTAAACATAAATGGATTATTATAGATATTAGTAGAATAATTTTTTAGGATAATAAAACAATATGTAAGATATTCAGATAAAAAATTATGCTTCCAGTTAAATAGATCAAAAATAAATTAAAACATTTTTGTCGGAAAAAAAATTACGATTCGTATTAAGCACCCTTCAACTCTTAAGTAAGAATTTTCATCGCGTTAAAAAGAGATCAATTTTCTCCCAGGATTTTTTTTTCACGAAAACATTGTTACAATCGTTTTAAAGCTTAATTTCTCATCTATCATCTCAGTAATGTACAGATTTTGTGCCATTATAAGTAAGAAAAAAACTAATTTATTACTGAGGCCTAAGTTACACTATTTCGTGTGTTTAGTGGCCCTTAGTTAACGATTATTGGAGATCGTGAGATGCCGTCTGGTGTGAAGTAGGTTTTAGAAAGACGTTTTCTTTATCGTGCCAACGTTTCTAAATTCACTAATTTCGTGGTCCGCTTGACCAATTAATACATTACAATTAATTAAGGTTTTTAGTTGAGATAAAAAGTCAGTGACACGAGCGGGATTCGAACCCACGATCTTCGGCTAGATACGCCTCTGCTCTACCACTTGAGCTATCGTGACCTCGATCCCCACTCGGACATCAACTTCCTATCTCAACTCCACCTCATGAATTTTCCCTCCTTTTTGCCATTTTTCACTAAACCTCTCCGTGGCCATTTCAATTGTCGTCGAGAATCCAATCCGATTACGCGACATTTGCAAAATGGCAAAAAGGAGGGGGAAAAAAAGGTGAAGTTTAGATGTGAAGTTAATGTCCGAGTGGATCGAGGTCACGATAGCTCAAGTGGTAGAGCAGCGGCGTATCTAGCCGAAGATCGTGGATTCGAATCCCGCTCGTGCCATTAACTTTTTTTCATCACAACTAAAAACCTTAATTAATTGTTTCTATCTTTATTGAGATCATCTTTAGGGCTCAGTGATTGTTTTCTGCGTAGAAGTGTCATTCTTGTGTGTCGTGACTACTATGCTTTCGGGAATCCGATTGATCGTACTTCAAAAAATTATAATACGCTTAGAAACATTTTCCGAAAGGGCAGGCGTCTTTAAGGCGAGAAAGTACAGTAAAATGTGCATATGCCATCTAAGGAGGTCAATGCTGCATTATTAGCCAGAGCAATTCCAAGACCGCCATTAATGCAACTTAAACACCAAAGTGCGCTTTTTAAAATTTAAAAATATTCTCGGGTGTCATTCAACAATTATTACATATGTAAATCCATTTTTCCAGTAGTGATTTTCCTTACAATAGAGTTTTCAACATAAATTGAGTAAAAATAATATTGTTGGCACTTCTTAGATAATTTTTTTATGATGTAGTATTATTGTTGTATTAATTATTCATTAATTTCATGATTTGTTCTCTTGTTAATAGGAGTTACTAGAAAAAATGTTAAAGGAAGAAGTGCGAGAGTTCCTAACTATAAATACAAAGTATAAATCAAGTAATTAAATTATTATCAGCATCTTATTCCACATAACAATATTTATATATATTTTTTAAATAATATTCTTAGATGGGAGAAATTGAAATAAAAACTTGATGATAAAATCGAATGACAGGTTTATGTCAGAAGGAGGAAACTGTTTGACCAAACTAGCGTTGATAAACTGATATTAATGTTTATCATTTTAATAAAATGTTATTTGTAAAAAATTTGCATTGTTCATAATTTCTTTCAATTAATTAATCTTTTTATGTAAGGTATTGGTTGAAATGGAAAAGTTAGTGCCACGAGCGGGATTCGAACCCAAGACCTTCGGCTCAATACGCCGCTGCTCTAACCACTTGAGCTATCATGGCCTAAAGTGGTTACAGCAGCGGCGTATTTAGCCGAAGGTCGTGGGTTCGAATCCCGCTCGTGGCATTAACTTTTTCATTTCAACCAATACCTTACATAAAAAGATTAATTAATTGAAAGAAGTTATTTGGTCAATCGGACCACGAAATATAATGGATTGTTTATAATATTATATAGTTATAATTGATATCAGATTTAAATAAAATTTATTAATATAATTTTGCATTAAAATATCAAGGATAAGCCAATTTGAAAGAAAAAGAAACAATTACTTTCGTCAAGGTTTCGAGAAATATATCTCTTTCATCAATTCTTTGAAATTATTATTGACAATAAATATGAACAACTTACTTTACTGAAATTTATGATCGCGAGGTCTTAAGCATATTTTTGACAGTGAGTGAATTATCAATAATAGTTTCAAAGTCCTGATGAAGGGGATATATTTCTCAAAAGCTTGACGAAAGAACTGAGTATTTTATTTTTCCTTCATATAGGGCCTGTCCCTGATTTTATATTAAAAAATTATAATTTATGTGTTTTTTTGTAAATAACGGATATTTTTAAGACTAATTTGTCTTTTTTAATTTTTCGGTTTTTGAAATAGAAACCAAAAAATTATAATATTTCATTTTTGGTTGAACAACCGGCATTTTTTCTTTTCAAGGCGGTTTAAAAATCGCATCCAACTGTTCACATTAAATCTACTACAGAGCTATAAAATTTATTATTAATAATTATTTATAGTGTCGAAAAATACCTGAAATTAGAAGTAGCAGGGCGTTGAAGACGATAAGATTCCGTCCTGCGCCCATTATTCTCTGCGGAAAAGCCACTGAAACCGAGCACCTCGGAGTTTTAAATACGTTTTATCAAATTTTCCCTTTCTTACCGTTTAAACAATAGTAGATTGTACTGGGAATATTTCAAACGAAAAGGCAAAAGGCGACTCCACGAAAACCATTTGGTGGAACTAACTCAGGCGCAAAACGCACAACACGAGTCACGACCAACTAGGACATTTCTGTTTGGAATTTTCGAAAAGAAAGGAGAGAAAGGAATATCGATTTATAAGTATTGTAAAGGGAGTTTTCCTACTACAAACCGCCCCGAAAGATCTGACATTCACTTTTGACTCTTATGTGAAGAAGTACTATTCTTGTTTATTAGTACATTAATCTAAAAAGACAAAAATAGTTGTTAGTTTTTCATAACGATGACCATTACATTCCTGAGGTATCAAATCAAAAGCTATATTACTTTTTTTGCAAACAAAATCTTTTATTATCTTGAAGTACCCACTATTAACCCCTTTATTTTTTTATGTTTTGTAATAGCACTATACAAAATACTTGAAAGTGCACATATAAAAAATATAGATAAAGTATAAATATGCTTATTTGGCACAGAATTAGTCCTCAAACTTCTCTCTAACAAATTTCATAATTAATTAATAGATCTAATAAGTAATTTTCTGCCTAAGAAGAAATTGTGTGTCTAAATAAAGTTTAAATCTTCACTAAGGAACCATAGCCTGGGATCCCCCAAGGGCCGTTGTTGGGTCCGGCCTTATTAACATCTTTATAACCTGTGTGTAAATTGAAGTCAAAATCGAAGTTGGCTCAATTTACCGATAACAGTACATAACCAGTGCATGAACAAACTGTTACAAATACTTTTTTTTCAATATGAAAATTAGACCTAACAACAATAAAACTAAGTCAATTATATTTAGTAATCGTAAGCCTACATGAAGAACTTTTCCTGAATAAATAACTCACCTATACAAAGGGCGAAGGTTAAGTACCTTGGAATACATTTCTGTCTCCAAATTCAATATTTTGGATAACTTGATGAAAAAATATTCTAGAGCCGCAGTAGCCAATAAAGAACTTCGCACCAAGTCTTGAAAAAGCGTTCTAATCTGGAGACCAATATAATATATAAACTGCTCAAAAATGAATAGAGATATTGCCAATTTTGTAGTATTTACTTTCCCTAGCATTTTATTTTATTACAAATTGTATTAACATTTATTAGATTATTATTATTACGCTTTTTATTGAAGGAAAGTTTAATTAAGGGATTTTTTTTGAAAATAGAAGGTTTTAATTCCATAATTTTGTTTTTTGGGCACAATAATTTTTTTTACACAATTAATACTATGTAAAATATCCTCCATTAGCTAAAACTAATTTAATTTAATTTGCATCTGTTCGGCAAACTATTAATAAGGGTGTTGACTCCAAATTCTCCGGTCAACTGGCTTCCGATGGTAATCAAAAAGCCTTCTCTGTAACGCATCCCACAATGGGATTGAGGCCTGGAGACAAAGGGAGAAGAGGCAGATGGGAAAGTCCCAGGTTTTCTAAGCATTCTAAGAACAACTCTGCCTCTATGAGGTCAGGCATTGTCATCCAGAAATCGAAAATTCCTTCCAACGAGATCCGTGGTTTGAGGGATGTATTCCTCGGTAATTTCTTAGACATAATGGAGTGCGGTGAGGTTACCTTCAATAATATGGCGTCCAGTTCGTCCTCCAATGTAAAATCCCAGCGCAAACCATTACACCGCCTCTTCCAAACTGCACTGAAGGGACCCACCCAGGGAGTTGTGGCCCACTCAATGTGGAACTACAGCGACGACGGGTGGGAGAGTGTGGTTGAGGCTCGAGACCCCGAACGGTCCACCTCGAGTCCTCATCCACGTCCCTTTCTCAATCCAGGTTCCGTCACTCTTTTCTGTGACCCCTCCCAACCCTTGGTTACAAGGGGGATGTCCGGGCTCAAAATAAAGGTGTAGCCTAGAGGGCGTGGCAACCTCTCTAAAGCACAAGCTGTACTCGTGTCGACCTCGGGTCGGCATGGGCGGCGGGTGCCTTATCAGAGGCACACGAGGGTTAGGGTACCAGGTCCTGTCTGCTTAGACGGGGGAGGGTGCATAACTACTACGTACTACGGGGTAACAGAAATGTTCCTAGATTCAGCTCTTGTTACACTGGGAATGGACTCGTAGTGGTTCGTGGTGACGCCCCTGGCGGGAACTTTGAGAAGATGCTGTCTTCTATCTGTGACCTTAGCACGAAACTTGCGTATGACCCCCGTTATACACCCTGCCTCATGGGATACGGCGGATCGGACGGCAGCATATAGGCGTTAAGGACGCGATGATTGTGCTGGATAGTCTCTCGCATGCGTGAGTACTGACGGATGGGAACGGGTCGTGAATCGGTTGCTCCTACTCGAGTATGCTTTGCGCGTAGGTGTAGGCTGAGCTCGATAGGAGGCTTTACCGTAGGCGGTACTCCTCTAGGGGGTGGTAGAAACTTTAATTTAAACGAAACCGCGGCCGGAGCGGATCCGGAAGTTTCGACGCTAGAGAAGCCCCAATATTCTGGGAGATATTGGGAGAGCTTTCTCTATCTAGGGAGCGTGCGGGAGACCGAGCTGATGTATTTAGGCTTAGGTAGCCCTATGCGCGCGGCATACGGTTCGATGCTTAATCGGGACCCGACCTCTAGGAATGGTCAAGCGGGGAACGAGGTTGTCTTTGCCCTTCGGGGCTGAGCTGCCTCTACACCAATGCTGCGGCAGTAACACCAAATCAAAACGTCCGATAAGGCCGAATAGGCTAGATGCGGACGTTAAAGTTCCTAAGAGTACTTTTTAGGATGACCGTGTAACCCCTTTGGGTATTTGCTTGACCTCAAAAGGTGTACCAAAAATTTATGGTCCGGCTCTTTCGCCAGTTTTAAATTTAAAAAAAATAACAAAACAAAATCACAACTCAAAATGTATTTACAAATAAAATTTCAACTTCAAATTTTAAAGAAACAAAATACGTTTTCTGGGACAAATAAAAAAACCTTGAATAACTAAGGGGGTGCCTTGACTCACCTTGAAAGAAAATTTCTAATTAAAATCGTCTGGACAGCACCAAAGACAGGGCAGGAGTGAGTTCCCCCGCTCTGATCATAAGAGACGGAAAAGATAATCCGCCCCCGCCCCTGCCCATCGGTACTGGCGATTAGAGGCGTGACAACCGAGTATGCGGGAACCTCATGCACTGAAGGGAGCACGAACTGGGGCATAGTACGCATCCCTTGTTCTCAGTAGATTGTTCGGCGCTGCTATCACTATGCAGACAGAAACGCGACTCATCGGTAAACTTAACAGCATTCCAATTGGCGTTCTCTTCTAGGCGCTCGCTTCACCTGTGTTGCTGGTGGCGGGCTGTTGCTACGGGGTATACGATACGTCTTAAAGGGGTATACAATGAAAGGCCAACTTCCCACAAACGATTACGAATCCTTTGTGTTGATAAAGGACTTGCCAAAACATCATGTACTTCAAGTAGGATCTTTCGGGCACAATGGAAGGGTTCGTCTTGCATCAATGACAATATTTCTGTCCTCCTTTAGCGTCGTAATGCGCTGAGATCCACTACCAGGCTTCCTATCCTCTTCCAGTCTT